>NC_132850.1:56651149-57268649 GCF_048164855.1 Canis lupus baileyi | reverse complement strand
TGCTTTAGAAGAGCAGAACAAAGCTGCCAGCAGCAGGAAGGAGATAAAGGTATAGACTTACGACTAGAATCTGTGGGCCAATCTCCTATTGTCTGTCTGCCCAATGACAACTCCGGAAATCGCCGGGATGGAGGGCCAATTTCAACAAAAAATTTGAGCATTTTCTCCATTCCATCCCACAGAGTCTCTGAATAGTCAAATTAGGTACTAACCCAGCTGTGCCCAGAGAGGATTATATGGATGTGTTTTGGCCAGCGTGTTCACTGACTGAGAGGTGCGTTTCTCTGAGAAGGCTTTAATGGGAGGGTGATCAACAGGCATGACAGTCGGGACCCAGGCCAGGTGGTAGGTTAACACTGCAGTCAGTAAGGCAGCAAAAAACCTTGGAGAAATGGAAGAAAATACAACCAGATGAGTCAATGCAGGAAGAGGCATGTCACATGCAGCACATACACTGGCCATGAAAGTTGCATACAAGGCTCCAGAAATTTGAAGCTTACTGGTTTTTATTGATCTGTTCTATCAGAAGCGTAAACTCCTTGAGAAAGCGCTGGCAGAGCTGGGTTTTTTCCAAAGTGCTGGACATCATGGTAAGCCACACAGGTTCAGCGATCCTTGGAACAGAATATAAATTCCAGATCGTTCCTCTATAGAAAAGGGAAGAGATACACAAAATTGTCACAAGTATCATCTTGGATAATCTCTATCTAAAGGAATAAAGAAGAAAACAATAATCTGAATCTATGTAGCCCTTAAGAGATTCAAGCAGTAATATAAATCAGGGATAGGCAAACTATGGTCCACAAGCCAAATTTGACCACCATCGTTTTTGCAAATGACACTTTACTGGAATGCTGTCATGCTCATTTGTTTACATATTATCTGTTGCTGCTTTTGCATGATGGCAAAGCTGAGTAGCTGTGACAGAGGCCCCTTATAGAAAAGGTACACTAACCCCCATATAAAATATTCATTTTTAAAGCAATTTATTTCACAATGCCTAGTTTCAAAATTTATGGCTGTTCTGATAATAAAGAAATGAAGAAAAAAAAAAGAAATGAAATGAAGAAAGTATATACTATATCAAAATGTGATCAAAGGCAACTCAACACTCCCAATTTCTAGTTAGAGCTTTAGTTCTCTAAATCAAAGCACTCTATTCATTTCAGATGGAAAAACTATATAAGTGGCTTCTCTTTCATATACTGAGTTTTTATATGGGCTAACAGAATCAAATTCTTAGAAGTATAAGCTATTAGCGAAACTGGCCAATGTAGCTCTATCACTTTATAGATTCAGAAACACGCTTAGAAAAATTAAGTTACTTGAGCAAGACATTGAACAATAAGGTCAGATGAGACTTCAGGTCTCCCAACACCTGGTGCCAAGGGCTCTATCGCAAGCTTCATGACTCACAAGTGTTTTTTCAAAAAGCACAGTAAGTCAGCTTAGGATCTCCACTACAGAACACATCCACTTCAAATAAAGATAGCTGAGACATATCCTGGACTTGACTTTCTAGCTGTGTGCCTAAATAAATTGAGATGCTAGAGATTTCCACCTTGGCCAAAAACATTTGCTGAGTTAGGCAGCAATGACAAGCTACAGTCAAGTCACATGGAACTGGGATTTATTTACTAAAACTCAGGTCTCCAATTGCTAACACCAAGTGAGGCTCATCCTGGCAGACGGGAAGGTCTATATCCCTGACATATACACTCTCTCCAGCCATGCTTTGGATAGCAGCCCTGATCCCAAGTTTCCACATCTTTAAAATGGGGCTAGTTAATAGTGCTTACTCCTAGGGTTTTGTGAAGATTACATGATATAATGAATAGGCTTGTAAGAGACCCCTAAATATTAGTTTTCTCCATTCATCCTGTTAAAAGCAATCAAAGACTGGATGACAGGCAGCAGC
This sequence comes from Canis lupus baileyi, assembly GCF_048164855.1. Taxonomy (NCBI): domain Eukaryota; kingdom Metazoa; phylum Chordata; class Mammalia; order Carnivora; family Canidae; genus Canis; species Canis lupus. The sequence goes on along the minus strand of NC_132850.1, from coordinate 57,266,731 downwards.
GTAGATTATGTGGCACTGAGAGACTTAAAACTTTTTGCTCCAGTTGGTCTCGATTTCCACCTTGAGGGAAGGAGTTGCTAAAGTGAGTAATAGTTGCCAGCCTCTCAATTCTTCTAAGTAATGGTCTCTGTGTATCCCTAGATCCAAGCTGCTGCTGCTGCTACTGTCATTTATAAAGTTACCCTATTTTTGCCAGATGCTGTCAATGTACCTAAATTCTCCCAGAGCTTCCATCAGACGGCTGACATAGAACTGGACACGGAGACTTGATTCTGCTATCTTCCTGCAGGAGATCATGGCCTTCATGGAAGAGAAAACAAACCAAATTACTCTCTGAGAAGAAATTGCTTTATAACTGTCTACTACTGAGCTTTTATTAATAAAATAATATAATCAAAACATTCAATGTGTAATGACGTAAGGCATCAGGAAGCAGTAATCGCCTCTCCAAAAATACTCTAGTATTTGATATCAACATGCCTAAGCATCTATTTCTGTTGCAGATGATTTAACTTCTCTAAAAAAGTGATCTGAAACATAAACCACGCGATGCTACCACCTTAAAGCCCCATAATCACTTCTCTATTTGACACAAGAATTATGTTCTTATTACCTTTTCAATTGCACTCTTCAACCTGTTCATGTGAGATTCAAACAGGGGAAAATGAGAAAAAAAGAAGTCTTGGAAATTCCTTTGTGCGTCTTCTTTCTCACACAGAGAAAAGATGATGCTTATGGCAATTTTCTTCCTCCGAACTATGGCCGGATTAGAACTGCAGGTTTCTTCAGCCAGGCTGAATGTCTCATCAGTAGACCTGCAGGAAAAATAAGTTTGAAAAGTTGCCATGCATCAACAAATCACATCGAGGATAAACTGTAATGCCAGGGGATGACATTCAGAAAGTGAATCCAGAGCACTCAGAGTCTTAACCAAGAGTCTGTCTGCTTCCAATTCATTCTCTTCTCTAATTCTCTGTCATGAAAAATGAAAACATCAGCTTACTACACGGTATTTTCCAACATGAAAAGAAACTTAAATAAAACCTAAAAGTAACTTTAAATGTCCTCCTGTTAGACTCTTAGTCTTTTTCCCTTGGATTATTTTACATCAGACTGGTAGTATTTAGAAATTGGGGGGAGACACATCTGGTCACTCAAAACACAGGCCCTTTGTTTTGGTTAATAGATACCAATAGATAGGAACATTTCACAGGAAATGCTCCTGTGGTATTATTATTCTGTTTAACCAATGCATCATGTTTGGAAATTTATTGGTGGTTGAGGCTTACTTTGCCAAGGCTATTAAAACCATTAGATGAAGTAACTCCAGTAAATGCTCAGATTAAGCCATGCAATCGATTAAGCTCTCTGGGAAATCGCCCAAGTAAAAAGACCTATCTCTCGTCTGGGTAGTCAAATTCTCAAAAAAAACCTTAAGATTCTTTTGAGAGATTCTGTTTCTATAATAAGAGAATCATGAAGTCAATAAATTATGAGTATATACTCAATTTGTCTTAAGGGGTAAGACTCACAAATACAGCCTAACCCTGTCTCTTACTTAACTATCCTGAAAAACCAGGGTTGACTACCATATAGCTACTAATAGCAAGAGTGAAAATAATTTTTTTCTACAAAGATACCAAAAGCAAAGTGCATAATATATTGTACATGAGCACCTTGCCTGGCACACAGCAGGTATGCAATGAACTTTCTCTCTCACCAACTTTCACCATTTAGTCTCATATGTCTGGTACTATGAGATATGAGTATGGGATGGTACTACTTCCTGTTTTCTTTACCACAAATTACAACAAAACAGTTATTTATGCTTGGCAGGATTCAAGGCAGTTGGCCTCCACATTCTTGATCTTAAACTTATTTGGTGCTCTACTCACAGCCTATAATGTTCCTGTGATTTCAAACATAACCATATCTTTGAAAACATGCTTACATCAGAAGTTTTATGGTCAGAAAAGCCACTTTACTTTTAAAGGAAAAGAGATAGACATCTTGTTCTAAGCTCAGAAAGGATACGCTATTGTTTCTCTCAACTTCAAGCAAGATCCCAGAGATGCAGATGTGGTTGATAAATCAGTAATAGGCTCCCACTAACAGACACACCACTGGCAAGACACGTTCTCCAGGTGCTGTTGTAAATGCTGTGCATCATAATAAACCATCAACTGTTTTCTCTGGAAAATCCCTAGATCTGAATCATCTGGTCATCAGAAAAAAAAAAAAAATCTTGAGCCTCTCTTAGAATTTTACTTAATTTCATACAGTGAAAAGTCTTCTTTTCCAAAGTACCTGTAACTATAACTGTTTTTTGCACCAGTTTATTTCTATTTTACATAGGGAAGTTCTGAGCTTATATATGGGCAACTCTTTCTTGCAACCCTTTCTTTTTTGTCTGGCATCTCCAATTTTTCTTCTTTTTCAAAAGTAAAATGACCATTTCAGTCCATTCATCGTCAGCCAATGTGGTCCTTAAATAACGAAATTGTAATAAACACTTAACCCAATGCAGGTTTAGGCATCATCTTCATCTCTACCTTATAAACAATAGCCAAGTCTGTCTTAAGTCTTAACATAGCAGAGAGTGCCACCTACTGCATTTCAGAAAAATTTCCATAGCTACAACAGCATGTGTCTAGCTCTTCCTTGCTTCGCTGTACCTCTCTATTGAATTCTAAAGCAACTGAGTTTCATTCTGGACTCCTGGATCAACCACTCAACTGGAATAAATCAGTTCACATGGTACTATAACCGTTTTAAAAAATGATTCCACAATGAAAGAACATTTCAGAATATTTCTAAACGTTTGAGTATACACCCAAATAACTTCATCATCTCTTCACTCTCAAGTCACAACATAAGGTACACAGGCCTTTTTGCAAATGTGGAAACTGAGGCAGAATGATTCCTCAACTTGCTTCAGGGACAGAAAGCCTCTTAAGTGACAGTGTGGAAGCTATAACCCAGGGTTTCTGTCTTCTAAGCTAGGCTCATTTCCTGGACGTTGGAAATGAGCAAAGACTGCCCCATGTCTGATCCATCTGCTGGTGTTCAGATGCATCAGGTGTATCCTGCCAGCTGAAGCACCAAGAGAAAATGGCTGGGAGCAATGGCATCAGCTTCTGGGACTGCAAGCCAAGGAAAGACCAGTGCCATGCACTTAGGTTTTCTCCTTACAAAAAAATCAAATAGAATTTTCTTGACACTCATGAATAAGCCTTTATATATATTATTTCTATTTCAAGATCATAAATAAAGCAGAAACTATGATTATCTAAGTACATCTCAAGGATCTATAATTACTATCAGGACTGCCTGGTCTAATTGTTTTTGTCAGCTCTGAACTTCATCTGAATCTATGTATTATACTGGGGCATACAAAATTGCCATTTTTGTGGGTCAGAAAACAAACATGCAGCAATTTTATATGGTTGCTTCAACTTCTTCAAATCAAAAGCCCTTCTGGGTATTTAATACCTTGGTCCTTTAGGGTTTCAGTCGCCTCACTAGGGGATGAAATCTATGCTGTTTCTCTTCTATTACAGGCAATACCTCCCCACCAGCTGGTAAATGCCCAACCCTGACTCCCCATCCGGTAACCAAAAGGTACCACTCACCACAGCAGGGGGCGTGGACACATGAGTATCCAGTGCAGAACCAATTGTTAAGGATTGTGAAATCATCCTTTTTACTTTTAACTCTTAGAAAGTTTTTGATTACTGTGAATTTTCTCTCAAAGCCAGAGGCAATTATATTTTTTTTACCCACTGTTCTCCTGTCTAGCATAAGAAACTAGTCTTCCTGGGATGCCCGGGTGGCTCAGTGGTTGAGTGTCTGCCTTTGACTCAGGGTGTGATCCTGAGGTCCTGGGACTGAGTCCCACATCAGGTTCCCTTTAGAGAGCCTGCTTCTCCCTCTACCTGTGTCTCTCATGAGTAAATAAATAAAATCTGAAAAAAAAAAAAAAAGAAAGAAAGAAAGAAAAGAAAAAAAAGACACTAATCTTCCTACCTACATACCTGCCAAAAGTAAAAGAGCAACAGCAACATCTTTAAACGAAAGGATCTTCACAGGCATAGTGATCAATTCAAACTGTCAACCGCACTTACATTCTCTGTGTGCCAACTTCACAGGCATAAGACCCCACTCACACAGCACCCTGTTTCCAGATAAGCCCCAGTCTTGATTTAATGTTTTGTGGTTGCCATCTTAAATTCTTAGTAATTTTATCTTTGAGCCTGTATTCTGTAAGTTAAGTCTGATGGGACAATGAACCATGTGAGTAAGCAAAGACACCAGGATGCAGAGCACACAGTGAGCTCAGGCCTATGCAACCCAGACGCTGAGCAACTGGCTGGGCAGACAGGCACACACCCATGTATCTGAAAAATCCAGGGTGCCAGGAGGCCCCAAGGTGGCAAGGCTGGGACCTGAGTCCAGACTGGTGGCTGTGACAGCAGCAGCAAAAGCAGCAGCAACCACAGCCATAGGAGAGAAGAAAGACGCGGCGGGTAGTGCCATGACCCAGGGTACAAGGTCAGCTTACCCATCCATCATTGGAACCCGTACCTAGAGAGTCTGCACAAATATTTAACTCTCTGACCCAAGCCCCAAGATGGTAAATTATCACAAAGAGCCTACAGTGGATGTTGCAATAAAGCATATCCAGGAATAATGAGAATTCTTCAGTTTATCATCTCCGGTTTTGAAAACTATTGCAACACTACAAAGTAAGTATCTACAGGCAGAGAAACAAATTGAATGTAATGATTGTTGCACTGGACAGAAAAAACTATTATTTTCATATGAAGCTTCAGATAAACAAAAGGAAGCCCATTTTAAAATTAATTTTCCTTGTAAGTGAAGATGCAGTGATAAAATGCAAAAACAGGCATTTTGAATTATATACAACTCATGAAGACACTCAGTTTCTTGTAAGACCTCCATGAGTTACAGAAAATGTCAGAGGAGACATTAAAATAACTTTGTATAAATTTACATTTAAAATTAAAATCAGTCTTACACAAAATGGATTTGTGTGAAGAATTAAATCTCTTTAGAAAAACTGTTCCACAGGAATCATCAGATCTAGATGTGCTGAAATTTATATTTTGAAAGTTTATCAGAAACTTAATCCAATGTTTTTATAACTCATAAAGTTCCAGTAACAGTTACATCAGCAGAAAGATCTTTCTCAAAATAAAAAATTGTCAAGAATTATTTGCCATCTGGCAATTGCTAAGAGTGATTAATGCTGCTTTCAATTATATCAAGGAAAGCAAAGTTGTTAAAAAGTATAAATTTTGATAACCTAACAAATGATGATAGAAAAGTGAGCCAGAAAAGTCTTATGATGAATGAAGATATAGCATTTTTGGTATTATGTAAAATTTGATACCAAAATATTATTTATTGCAATTTATTAGTTTATGTTTTATTCATATTTCACTATTATCCCTATTACATTTTGTAAGTAAAATATTTTTAAAGAAAAAGCTTTACATTTTAGTACGTTTAATAGCACTTTCCCCCACTTTTTGAACAAAAGGGCTTTGCATTTTCATTTTTGAACCAAAGATACTTTAGGTATAAGTTCAGTAGAGATTCATTATTAGTTCCCAAAGTGAGATTTCAAGTCAAGTTTTGAAGAATTTTCAGAGGAGTTGGAGAATGCTATTCAACTTTGGACTTAAGCATGAAGGGATGGAAAAACATTTTTAGTAAAGAGATGTCCAAAGGGGAATGACTTCTACAACCCATCTTTTCTTCAATCACAGAGGCTGTTGTAATGACAGTGAAGATGGTGGGATGCCTTCTGACAACTGCAGTGATGGTAATGACAATGATGGCAATAATAATTATAAATAAGTCATACTGGCCAATATTTTCTTTACTGTATCTTGTCCTAGCTTGGCTTGACTTGTTGTATTTAACTTTCCCAACAACACTGCGAGGCTTGTACTATTACATAATACAGATGAGGAAGCAACACTCTGAATGCAGATTAATGTGTAGTTACATACACCCAGGGAGTCGCAGAGCCAGGACGTGGCCTCACACCAAATCCCAAGCTCTTAACCATTCTACTCAAAGCCAACCAACCACAAAGCAGTTCCTCAGTGAGTGAAGCAGCTTTATTTTTTTCTCTTTGTTGAGCTTGCTAGGATTGTGAGAACAACAGAAGAGAGGCAAGCAGCCTGACATGTGCTCTACACCTGTCCAGACCCTCATCTCTCAGCTTGTCATTTAAGCACCATCTCTCCCATGAAGGGCTCTCCAATTCCCCCGTCTGACCACCAGTAAGTGTCTTCTCCCTCCTCTGAGTCCCAAAGCACTTTATGCCCCACTCAAGGCATTTATAGTTTAACATCTTTATGCCATTATTTATGTGTATATGGTCTTCCTCACTAGTCAATAAACTATACTAATAGTCCACATATGCAGATGTGTATCTGAACCATCTTTACACCCTCACAGATTATCCACGTGGTGATTACTAGCCGACTTACTGACTCCAACAATTTACACGTGAACTTTTCATAGGTATGACCTATGTTAATTCCCTTTCAAGGTTTTGGGTTGTAGGGAGAAGGGGGTGGAAGCTACTGAGGTAACATCATAAAATGAGCCAAAAATGTATATTTTGCAAAACAACTAAACTTTAGATCTAAAAATTCAACTGCGTTGAAGGTAAAATATACCTCAATGCCAACTTTATAATCAGATTCATGACCATTTTAAGAATTTAAGTTTTTTTTTTTTTAAAGATTTTATTTATTTATTCATGAGAGATACAGAGAGAGAGAGAGAGAGAGGCAGAGACACAGGCAGAGGGAGAAACAGGCTCCATGCACTGGGAGCCCGATGTGGGATTCGATCCCGGGTCTCCAGGATCCCGCCCTGGGCTTAAAGGCAGGCGCTAAACCGCTGCGCCACCCAGGGATCCCAAGAATTTAAGTTTTATGAAAAGAGTGTCACAATCCTTTAGTTCATACATTTTCAAAGACCACACCGGCGTCACACTAAGCCAAGAAGAGATTTACTCCACCCCCCTAACTCATGAGAGTGACATCTGGAAGGGAGCCAATTCAGAGAGAGTATACTCATTTTAAATTAACACAAAATCTAGCTTGTACATGGCACAATGATGTTTCCCACTGTCTTCCAAACCAAATTATTTTTTGCTTTAATACTTATTCTTAAAAAACAAAACAAAACAAAACAAAAACTTCTTAAGACATTTTCAGCCTAAGCTGAGGCTAATCCAGGAGTTTTAGTTCTTTTTTCCATTGACAACAGGTGACTACCACCAGTTTGTTCAAGCTGTCTACAACCAGTACCTTTCTCAGTAAGAACAAACTTAAAACTCACCTCCTTGGAATGATGCCATTTTCCAAACTTGTTGTCTGACTTCGGAGCCAGCGGCGCTGGTAACTGCTGGAAGAGGATGTAGAGGAGCTTGGAGATGGAAAAGGTGTAATCAAAAGGCTGCTCAGTGAGGCTGTGAGGAAGAAAATTTGAAAGTTGAAAGTTGAGGGAAATGAATCCTCACGTGCCTACACAGGCTCACACAGAAATACAGGCCAAGTGACCTAAATTTTCACGTTCTACCAGTCATATCCAGCAGGGGGAGCCTATAACTTCTGTCTTACTTCGGTACTGCACAGAAGACAGCCTTTAAAAAGGAAAATAAAATCTAAAAATAGGGATTACCAGCATACCAAATACATCAATTATCAGGCCCTACAATACAAAGCAAACATAATTACTCACCCAGAATGTATAATGCAAGTATCTGATAAAATGGTCCACATTAATTTATATTCCTACCTGATAACTAACGTCATACATAATGTTTATTTACATGTATCTTTCTCCTCCTATTTTTTCACTCCTTTTTTTTTTTACTTTTTTTTTTTAACTTTTTCACTCCTATTTTGAGGTGAAATTTAGGCAAGTAAGTGGTTCCTCCACAGAGTATCCTTTCTCTCATCTCCTATCTCCAAATATACAATACTTGCCCTCTTTCCCTTCAGCAACCAGCTCTCCCACCAACCCATCACCATTCCCTTGGATGTGAAAAAAGCAATGTCTAATCATACATATATATGTATGTATGTATGCATGTATGTGTATATATATATACACACACACATACATATATATACGCAAATAAGTAATCCAAGCAGAAAATATATTTTAAAAATATATATCTTTTTTTTAAAAAAATATGTTTTCTGTTTGGATTACTTATTTGCCTCTGGGTCTCTCTCTGCTTCTTTTTGCTATATGGTATTAGATGCCTACACTTGCATTCCCAGTGTGAGCTGACAGGCCAGCCCAGACTTCTCCAATAGGCAGGGAGGGACTCGGTCCCTTTCAGGGTAGGGAAAGGGATTTTTAGAAATAAGAGCTGCTTGATGGGTGTCTACTAGTTTGGAAGAATGAACAAAGGAAATAGACTTTCTTCCTTTTACTTTCCTCAAGCTAAGGAACTAGATAGACACTGAAATGTCACTCAAGCTAGTGGAAAAGGAAATAATGTGTTACTGAAAGCTGTTCAAGATTTTCAGAAGCAGATCACAGGACAAAGGTAATTTATTTCAGCACATATAGTATACTATGCTTATGGATATCACTTGATAAAGGCATTTCTTCATATAGAGTCTTATATTTTATAGGCACTTTTTTTTAAATATGGGCACTTTTATAGGCAGATGTCAATAACCTGATTCCCTGATCTGACTTCTTATCTTTTTTTAAAGATTTTATTGATTTATTTTACAGAGACGGGGGCGGGGGGGGGGGAGAGCGAGCCCACGAGCAAACACACCAGAAAGCACAAACAGGGGGAAGAGCAGAGGAAGAGGGAGAAGCAGGCTCCCCACCAGGGAACCTGATACGGGGCTAGATCCCAGCACACCTGGATCATGACCTGAGCTGAAGGCAGCCACTTAACTGACTGAGCCACTCAGGCGCCCCTGATTTCTTAAATACTACAAGAGTTACTTGGCTATTAGTCAGTAATCAATAAGCAAATGCTGGAGTATGTGCAATATATGCCAGGTGGGATACAGTGGTGGACAAGACAGACACATATTTCCATGGAGCTTCAAGTCTACATGAATAGCAGTGAACTTGCCAGGCTACAAAATTATTATTATTATTTTTAAAGATTTTATTTATTCATAGAGACACACAGAGAGAGAGACAGAGGCAGAGACACAGGCAGAGGGAGAAGCAGGCTCCATGCGGGGAGCCTGACGTGGGACTCGATCCAGGGTCCCTAGGATCACGCCCCAGGCTGCAGGCGGCGCTAAACCACTGCGCCAGTGGGGCTGCCTGCCAGGCTACAAAATTAGATGTAAAATGGCTCAAGGGTCTTTCCACAACAGAAGTATATGAGATGCTTTTTTTTCTAATGTATCAGTGTTTGTAACATTTGTTTTGCAGATCGAAGTCATTTTTGTATCCCTGGTATCCAGGACAGCTCTCTGGATAATTTATTAAAGCAATTAATAAATACTTAGTGAATTTATGGCACTTCACTAAAGTATCATCCAGATGTGACAGGTTGTCTCCATTCTGACCTGGTTTAACCCGTGAGGCTGGTCTTAAATCTCTAAAATCAAACCCATATTTGAAATATCAGTGGTGGGTAATTTTATTGACAGCTTTGAAGGGAGAAGGAGAGAGTTTTTCCACAAAACCACACAAAATTACTTAAGTAAAAAAAATCCCAAGTAGATATTTGTGTCCCACCCCCAAGTTCTAAAAGTCCCCTATAAAGTACACAAGCTCTTTATTCCATATTCCTAAATCTTTAGGGTCCCCTGTCTCTCTTCCAATCTTATGCTGATCAAATTAACTTCTTGGCAGGTAGAGGACAAGGCTGAGAGGTAACACTTGTGTTATAAACCTTTTTTTCCCTGCCATAGAAGCAAGATGGAGATGACTCTAAGGGTCAGATTTATTCTGGAAATTGTATGTTTTGCTGTATAATTCAGTTTGGTAAACTGAGTAAGAGCCCAGGCTCCCAGTTCAAATCCTAGCTCTGCCACTCACCAGTTGTAACACCTGGGCAGTTTACTTAACCTCTCACCTTTCTCACTTATAAAATGAGAACAGTAAAATATCCCACCTTACTATTTTTCATGAGAACTGCAATCTGCTAGAAAGTTGTGAATTATTTAGTGAACTGACACAAACATTTAAAAGAAAACAAGAAAAAATAAATAAATAAATAAATAAATAAATAAATAAATAAATAAATAAATAAATAAAATAAATAAATAAATAAAAGAAAACAAGAGGGCAGCCCGGGTGGCTCAACAGTTTAAGCACCACCTTCAGCCCAGGGCCTGGTCCTGGAGTCCTGGGATTGAGTCCCGCGTCGGGCTCCCTGCGTGAAGCCTGCTTCTCCCCCTGCCTGTGTCTTTGCCTCTCTCTGTGTGTCTCTCATGAATAAATAAATAAAATCTTAGAAGAAAAGAAAAAAAAATGAAAGAAAACAAGAGTATATTATAATGCTAATATTAATTGATGAAACTTTTATTTATTATATATGAAGATGTTTGCTACAGGATAATATAAAATGCATTAGCACGAATTACAGACAAAAGAAACATCTGAGAAGCACTGACCTATTCCATAAGTTCCTGTGAGGATTAAACAAATCAATACACTTAGCCCAGTTCCCCACACAGTAAATGCTATTTACTCCTTCTGATAACTCTTGGAATAGGAAAGCTACAAAAGACATTTCAGAGCACTAAAAGGTTATTAATCCTGATAAGTTAATCATGAAAACAACCTAGGACTTGTAATAGACACTTAAAAGGGAAAGGAAAAAAATAATAAAAATACAGAAAATTCCTTTTCTCATTATAAAATACTGAATAAAAATTTTTAATGTATACAAATGACATATCGAGCTAAAGTGCTGGCTTAGAGCTACCCAGCATTTCCTTATCAAAAATACCTTAATATTAGTTAATAGGATTTTTACATTAAAGTACTGTGGTATATCACTGTCAATTACATACTCTAGTAAGCAATATAGTTAGTAACTCTCAAATGGAAGAACAAGCTTAATTTTGGCTTCTAACTCATTGCCATTTTCATGAGAAAAGGGTGGAATCAGGTATCTGTTCCATTAACATTTAATGCATTTGATGGTTGGTTAGACTCTCCTGTCTCTTCTGCAGCTTGGACAGACCCTACTCTGTGTATTTGGAAACAATCCCATCACAATAAAAAAATATAAATATGTTAATTAGGCCCCTTATTTCCTCTCTAAGCTCATCTTACACCACTCTCCCCTTACCCCTTATTACAGCACTCTTTCTATTCCTTACACACAAAGCTCCAAATGTCTTTGCTGTTCCCATGCATACAATGCTCTGAGCTCTAATCTTCATGGAGCCTCTTACCACCTGCAATCTGCAGCTGAAAATGTCACCTTCTTGGAGAGGCCCCTCCATGAGCATCTCGTATGTTTTGTTTTCCTCAGTGATATGTGTTTACCTACATTTTACTGTCTCTTATCTGCGTTTCCCTTATGGAATATAAACTCCATGAGATCAGGGATCATGTCTATTCGATCAATGTTCTACCCCCAAACCCTACAAAAATGCGTGGCACATAAGATGCTCAAGAAATACTGCTGCATAAAGAGTGAGCAAACAATTATGTGAAGAACAATGAAGTCTGTCTCAATCGATAATTATGACAAAAACAGAGCATTAGAGAAACAAATTTCTAGAGAATTCCAAGTCTGAATATGTTAAAAGTTTCCTGTGGTCAAAGCTGTATACACTGCATTTAGATTTTCTTTTTTCTTCTACATCCATTAAAAAAATTTTTTTGTTGTTTGTTTTTTGTTTTGTGGGGGTGGTAGTAGTGGGTAGCAGTGGTGTAGTGATGTTTATATCTGTTTGACACAGAGGGTACTATCTCCAAAAGACAGTAATGATCTTTTTTACTATAACACTGACAGTACTTCTCTTAAGAGTTTTTGCTTATCTAAACATTTGACAAGTATAAGGTTCCTTAAAGTTTAGCAGCTATATTTCTCATCACAACAGAACAGAAGCATTTAAAAAGGTCAATTAGGGGTGACTGGGTGGCTCAGTCTGTTAAGCATCTGCCTTTGGCTCAGTTATGATCCCAGGACCTCTGGGATCGAGCCCCACGTCTGGCTCCCTGCTCAGTGGGGAATCTGCTTCTCCCTCTTCCCCCACTCGTGCTCTCTCTCTTTTGCTATCAATTGCTCTCTCAAATAAAATCTTTTAAAATAAATAGGTCAATTAATAGAGCTGTAATTATTGTCTGATAGGAAGATGCCATTTTTAATAAAGCCAATATATTAATAGGCAAGTCACATTTTAGTCAATACGTTGTAGTTACCAGATCACAGAATGATTTTAAGACTTAAAGAGTCCTCAAAAGCGTTCCAGGGACTTCAAGTTTTAATAAAATTCCTACAAACTCCCCTCAATGTAAAGACAAAAAGAGAATGTCCTCACCATCATGATTTCAAAATACCTGAATTTTTTAAAAATAGACTTTTTAGAGCAGTTTTAGGTTCATAGCAAAACTAAGTGGAAGGTACAGATATTTCCCTCCACAGAGCCCCTGCTTTCACATACACAGAGCCTTCCCTCTGATCTCCCCTCACCAGAGTGGTGTACTTGTGACAACTGATAAACCTACACTGAAATGTAATTATCAACCAGAGTCCATACCTTACCTTAGAGTTTACCCTTAGGGATGTACTCTTTTTGAGTCTGGACAAATGTATAATGACATGTACCCAATACTATCATATTAATCAAAATGTTTTCAGTCCCTAAAAATCCTCTGTATTCCAGCTATTCATTCCTCAGTGCCCCTGTCCCCAACCCCTGGCAACCACTGATCTTTTTACTAGCTTTAGAGTTTTGCCTTTTCCAGAATATCATACAGTTGAAATTGTGTAAGATGTAGCCTTCTCAGATGGCTTCTTTCACTTAGTAAAATGGATTTAAGTTTTCTCCATATATTTTCTTGGTTAGCTAGCTCATTACCTTTTAGCATTAATTATACTCCACTGAAAACACCTTAAATTTTAATTCCTTACCTAAGACATAAACTCATTCACTGATGCTCAATTCACTGTCTACATTTATTTGCCAACTTATTTAACCTTTTTATGCCTTTTAATCCATAGTCTGCAACTTAAGATTGAAGTGTCTAAAAGACTTTTGGGAAATATAAAAACTCTTTTGGTTCTTTGCCCTTCCATAGAAATAAGTTATTTTGTCTGGCTTTACAAAGGGATTTTAATTGAAATTACACCAAATTTATATTTATTTGTGAAACTTCATCTCTTTCTCCATTCATTTAGGTCTTCTTTTAATCAAGGTTTAAAATCTCTCTATAAATGTCTATCTTTTTTTTTTTTTTTTTTTTTAGAATTTTTCCTAGATCCCTTAGATCCCTTTACAGTTTGGGTTGCTTTGCATTACTTTTTTATTCTAATTTTTCTTAAACAGGTAATAGGAATGCAAATGTAGAAAGGAAAAGGCTAAAAGAGTCAACAAATTTGTGAAACTGAAGAAGATAAATATCCATTCCAGGAGAATACCAAAGGTCTGACTTGAAATATGGGAATATTATAAAGAAATGAAGAAATTGAGTTCTGTCCAAACTACATTACAGACTGCCAAGTTTATATATAGAAGGCAAGGCAAAGCCCAAAGTAAAGATTTGACAGTAACGATACAAGAAGACATTTTTAGATTGGGATAGAGTCTCACATTGCCTGTGGAAAGAATAAACCAGAAGTGCCAGCCTCCAGTGATCCTTGCTCCACACACCAAAAAGGACAATACTGACACAAAAGGGATCCCAGTGCCACAATTTGGAGATCCTGGTGCTGGGGATCCAGTTGTAGACTACAGCTAAGCAGTTCTCTATTCTGCATTTCTAGTCTCAGGTGGGCTGAGCAGAAGGCTCCAAATCTTATCTGAACCCTGGAGGTGATGAAAAACTGTTTCAGGACAACTTCCCAGGGGAGACAGAGAATTGAGTGGGTGATGACCTCCCAGCAGCTCCTTAGAGGCCTCCTATTTCTCTTGTGTTCCCAGAGGAGCACAAGTTGTATTGCCAAGACTCAGATAAGCTGAGTTCAAGCCTTTGCCTATATGTGTACACACGAAGTCAATGGGATGCTATGGCCAGACAACAAAATAGTACCTTCCTTGACTCTTGCCCCTCTTTACAAAGCACTGTATCAGTTAAGTCAAAAAAGAATTCATTTACAAATGGGATGTCATTTTGCATTATTCAAAGGTGACCCACATTATAATAAACAGTCTGACTCCATTTTTTAATGTTTAACTACTGATACCTTTTTTAAGCTTCTCCTCCCAACCCCATCCCCTTTTTGTCCCACATCTGGGCAGGGTAATGAGAAACCCCAGGGGCTCTCTCCTCTGGAACTAGTGGGAAGTTCAACCCATGTGTGGAAGCCCTCACCCTGGCCCTACCCCCTAACCACCATAAAAATCTCAAGATCATTTCCTTTCTCTTTCTCTCAAGTCATTTTCTAACCAGCTTGGGAAATGCACCCTGCTCTCACCAGAAAGCATCATTATGTGAGTGATAAATATTTTCATATCCTCTTGGCATACGTGTGGTATCATCAGTCTTGACATGTAAACCAAATTTTGGGTGGGGTCCAACCTGTACCTGTATAGTGACTAAAACACATGTCCTATGTGAATACTATGATGATGCATATTCTTACACTGAAGGTTCATTTTAAAACACTTGACTAAAGGGGCACCTGGGTGGCTCAGTCTATTAGGCGTCTGACTTCAGCTTGGGTCATGCTCTTGGGGTCCTGGGATCAGGCCCTGCATCAGGCCCCAAGCTCAGTGAGGGTTCTGATTCTCCCTCTCCCTCTGCATTTCCCATGGCTCATGCTCTCTCTCAAATAAATAAAATATTTTAAATAAATAAA
The DNA here is from genome assembly GCF_048164855.1 of Canis lupus baileyi. Taxonomy (NCBI): domain Eukaryota; kingdom Metazoa; phylum Chordata; class Mammalia; order Carnivora; family Canidae; genus Canis; species Canis lupus. The sequence goes on along the minus strand of NC_132850.1, from coordinate 57,251,709 downwards.
TAAAATACTTGAATAAAAGTGTTTGAAAGTAGACTATAAAGTTTTTCTCATATTGGTCTTTTTATTTTACTGCTTTTAAAAACAGAGGAAATGACTTTGCTCAGCAAATGAGGAAATTATTTTTCTTGTCAATGATTTGAACATTTTGATGAGGAAGAGAATCGAAGCCTAAATTAAGGTGATAGATTAACAAGGCTCAGTGGCTCTGGTCTCAGTCCTGGCCCTCTGAAGCTTACTCTACTCATGTACCCAAAATCTAGCTTCTGCCCCAATCCATCTCTTCAGAGCCAATTTCCTATTTCTAAATTACAGCTGACTACTCACAGCTAAAGAATTTAGACACTTCTAACTAAAGAGTTATCTCAATATCTGTCTCCCTGGACTGGCCTCCTGCTTTCCCACACAAGTTAATGCCAGCATCCTCTGCTTGTTTACCTGAGTCAGAAACTGGAGAGTCACCCTTGGTTCCTCCTGCCTTCTCCATATCCTGTGCCCCCCTGTCACCGAGCCGCCTTGCCAGTCCCACCTCCTATAGCATGGCTAAAACCCATCCTTCTCCTCTCCTAAGACCTTGCTCAAAATTTGTTAATGGTAACCATGAAAAGAACAACTTCTCAAAAAATAATTAATCTTCTAGATTAACATATGCAGAGAGAACACATTAAATAGCCAAAAGAGAATACAATGAAAATGCATTTCCCTTACCTGTCCCAACCTTTATCCCTTCAATAGACATTCTATGAATATACTTATCTATCTTTATATGTAGACAGAGAGCTTGTAAAATGCCTTTGTTTTGATGGTTTACTGGAACATGTTATTAATACACCTTTCTTTTTCCACTTAAAAGTATACCTAGGAGAATTTTTCTATTTCAAGGCATTCTGAGCTACCTCACATCTTTTAACTACCACATGGTATCTTTTCCCTGAAAAGTACATAATTTAATCAATACCTACTAATGAACATTAAGGTTGCTTCCTATCTTTTTTAAACAATAATATCTCATCTTGTCTCCTTCTAGTCCTCATCTTCCAGAATGATACTAGAAAAATGGTTCTCAAACGTGCTATTGGAAAAAGCCTACGAATATGAATATTAAATTTTAAATAAAATATATATTTCTCACTGGACTTCCTTAATACATTCCAAAAATTCAGGAAATAAGGCAAATACCTTTAAGTAAACTGTTCGTCTTATGAGGAAAAAACATAGTGAGCTTATTATTTACTTTGTTCCTTTACTGAAGAAGCCTCTTAAAAAAAAAAAAAAAGTCTAACTAGTTAAGGCAGTAAAGAAGTTACTCTTTTTAAAAAAATGTTCATTTGAGAGAGAGAGTACATGTGCGTGGAAGGAGTGGTAGAGGCAGAGGGAGAGAATCTGCAGCAGACTCCCCGCTAAGTGCACAGCCTGACATGGGGCTTGATCTCACCACCCATGAAATCATAAACTGAGCCGAAATCGCAAGTTGAACACTTAACTGACTGCATCATCCAGGTGCAGCTTCCTTTTTTTTTTTTTTAATAAGTTAGATATTCTTGTTATTGCTTTATTTCTTATTCTCTCTGTGCATTCCAAGCTTGTAAAGAGGCACTAGAGTACTTAATATGAGGAGTAAAATGCATTAAGACATAGATCAAAATTAAACTTTTTGATTTCCTGTTATTACAAAAAGCTACTGTAACTTAGAAAAAAACCAAGCTGCATATTTTTCAAAGACACTATTTCAAAAAAGGGAGGAGGAAAAAAAACCAATGAACTATTTTTCAAAATAGTATCAGTTATCTGATACTAAATCAGATAACCATTTTATACTAGCTATATACATTCATTCTCTCTCTCTCTCTCTCTCTCTCTCTCTCTCTCACACACACACACACACACACACACACACACACACACAGTGGCGGGAAGCCCCAAAACTTTGGAAAAACTATTTTGAAAAAAGTTAATAGAAAAAAACCTAAGCCCCTTCATCCCCTGAGAAATTAGAAAACATCACCATTAATGTATTTTAGCAATAGACATATTGGTCCAGCTTTTTCTGGAGCACAGTTTGTGAAGTACCACATGGATCTCAAAAACAGAGCCAATTATGTTACATCCCCTAGCTGCCCCTGCTAATAAGATTAAAGCCAAACTCATCAGGTACTGGTGCCATCCAAATCAGCCTTTCATAACCTGCCTTACCTACTAACATTCCCAACCCCGCAGGCCAGTCCTGCCATTGTTCAAACACTCTGTGTACTCTCAAGAATCTACACCCTTGCACAAACTATTTTCGGAAATGCTCTTTTCCTAAACTCTGGTGCAGTTCTTTTCTACCTTCAAGGTGTCACTCAAATATTACCTCTTCTATGAGGCCATCACCCTGAATTCCCAGGCAGTTACTCACTCCTCTTTGCTCCCACGTATTTCATGAGGTGGTATTTATCACACTGTATGTTAACTCTTGGTTTACATGAACTCTCTCTGAGGGGAGGTGCTATACTTCACTCTACTTCAATAACACCCAACTTCTGGGAGAGTCTGACAACACAGGTGGCTAAAAACTGCTATTCAATAAACAAATGTAGCTTGATGACTGGCTAATTAGGAATCAGTGCTACCCTTCTAACTCCTGCCCTTAATTTCAACTGTATCAAATTGGTCTTACTGTGGAAACCATCAAAATAATGCAGTTTTCTAACCACAGAGTAAACCCCTTTGGGAATGCAAAACCATATGGCTCTTTGTAGTCCCAGAACATACTGTGTGTTCCACAGAACTGCTAAACATGAAATGAAATGAGCTCCTACATCCACTCCATTCTTTCAAGTTTGCCTGCAAAAGGGGGTACATAAGGAAGGCACTGGTGGGAAAGGACAAAGAACATTAGATTTCTTTTGGATGGGGAACTGTAAACTCTCCTTTAAAATCTCTTTTTATCCTGGAACAAGTTTCTCTGTATAAACAATTATTTAAAAACAAATAAAAAAGCTTTTCTCAAGTCACTTCTCTACTGGACTCTTCCAGGAAGCAGGGAAGAATCTTACAGACCTGACTTGTGATCATGGGAATTTGGGGTAGTATTCATGAAGCCAGGTGAACTGGTGTGAAGCATGATTTCAGAGATTCTACTGAACTGGCACATACAGCTACAAAAATTCCCCCATCTCAAAAGGTGCCGACCTAAGTAATTTTGGAAATGAGTAGACGTCTTTAAGACAAAAGGTAAAAGGAACTCTAGTTAATAAAATTGTTTCCTTCCTGGGTACAGCTTAACAATCAGACCTTGCTCTATACATATACTGAAATGAAACAATTAATTAAGTGGATGGCAGGCAATGAGAGCCAGGTGGAGCGGGGGTTTCACATAAGCGAGGGGAAGAAGGCAGAATGATCCATGTGGTAATGGCTAACAAATAGAGACATCAGTATAAACTCATGTTTAACCTAACATACATATGTTACACTTAGCAATATTATAATATATGTATACGGTTAGCATATAAACTTCTTTTTTGCTTGTCAGTTGAGAAGGCCTATAAAAAAAGACATTCCAACAGCATCGAGCATATCTAATATATAGATCTTAAAACCTAATACCATTTTCCAATGAAAGAACAGGTTCCATGGAGCAATGGCTAACTCTATGACTGGGGTAGGAAATATATAAGATAATATAGAAGTCTGGAGTATCTTACAGCATCAGAAAGTAAGGATTAAAAACACATACATACACATGCTGATAGGGGTATGTTAAAGAAACACAGAAGCCAGCTAAAAGAGTTCCATGACTTCCATGGCCAAAGCTGGAACATCTTCAGCTCTATGGACTGACTGAATCAATGAAAGAATAGATGAGTGGAAGGAGACGAATCTCCCATGCAGAAGAATTCCAAGTAATTTATGTAGACACAGATACTCTGCTTCAAGGGAGGTAAGCATAACTCTCCACTCCTTAGGTGTGGACCATGCATAGTGACTTCCTTCCTAAGTTATAGTGAAGGGGAAATAAAGAGTAAGTTTACAGGAGAGAAACCTGACAAACACATGTACTCTGATATGATGTAATGGAAATGACACTTTACCTCTGTGATCTTTCTTCGAAAAATCCATAACCCCAGTAGTCATGTGAAAAACATCAGATACATTTGAATAGTGAGCATTCTACAAAATACTTGGACACTATTCCCCAAAACTGTCAGGGTTATAAAAAACAAAGAAATTCAGAAAACCAAGAGGAGCCCTAAAGAGACATGGTAACAAAACATAATACTGTCCTGAAACAAAAAAAAGACAGTAGGTAAAAACTAAGGAAATAAGTAAGACTATGGACTTCAGATAATAATAATAATAATAATAATAATAATAATAATAATAATAAATCAATACTGATTTGTGAACTATAGCAAATGCACCATACTAGTGTAAGATGTTAATAATGGCGCAACCTGTGTGCAGGTTATATTGGAATTCTCTGTACTTTTCTTGATTTTTCTGTACATATGAAACTGTTCTAAAAAATGAAATAGATTTTAAAAAATTTTCCTCCATCTCTCAACTCTTTAGACACAAAGTTGAAAGTTATAGAAAAAAGGAATTAGCATGTTTGTAATTTCTCTACATCTTCTGCTAATTCAGTTCAAATACCTGGAGTCCCTATTCTTTTCAGGATGAAGACCTTGTCCCTCACAACGTTAAGGTGGCTATAAGGAGAGATCTTTGAGAATTAACTACAGTAAGAACATCAAGAGGATTTTATCAACAAACTGTTGAAGTCTGCCAGGAGTGTAAAGCTCACATCTGTCTTTACATGAGCTTAGTAATCTTAGAACAGCTCCCAGATAGAAGCAGAAGCCATGTGAAGAAGAACATGTCCACCAGGAGAACGAGAGGAAAAAAATGGCCTACAGGAAAGCACTTACAGCCCTTTCCATCTCTGCCCTCTCTCTCCTGACAAGAGAACTGAGAGACTCAAAGGAAACGCTGCTGAGAATACAAGCCAAACTATCAAAGAAAGCTAGTGCTCTCCCACTCTTGTCATTCACACTGTTATCCGTTCTACTCCCTGCCCCCCTCACCTCTCCCTCCTATATCTGGTCAGCCCCAAGTTCCTCTCAAGAGAAAACATTCAGATCTGGCTGCTGAAATGAATGGCAGGCCAGGAAGAAAGACATCTGAAGCCTGGAACCAGTCCCCCACATCTAAGCACTCTCTGGCTGGCTTATTTGGTGAAGGTGCCATGTATCACCAGTAAACCAGCAGGGCGCCCTTAGTCTTCAGTGGAAGGCAGAAGCTGCGTGTATGATATGTGTTCATCAGGCAAAACCCTAACACCTCCAATTCCAGATCACTGGTTGACTACCCTTCTTCTACAGCACAGAATCCACCTCAGATCTAAACCACAAATCAAAAATCATAGCAGAATCGTGTACAAAAGCAGAAACCAAGAGATCTTAAAAAGCAGTATCAGAAAAGCTTAAGGCTGAAGGAATAAGAGAAAGGGGTGCCCAAGGTAAAATCTAGATCAGCCTGACTCTAAGACAGAAGACAGGGGGACTGGTCGGCCCTCCCACACTCATGTTTACACTTACTTCCACAGATTCCTTTCTTCCTCTGATTTTATACTCAATATTCAGCAAGCAAATTTCCAGTAAAATTGGCTCAAGGAAGCAGAAATTTCTTTAAGAAGAAATTTCTCAAAGTATAAGTCTACTATTCGTTCGGTTTAGAAAAAAAAAAAAAAAAACTAGTCCACATTGCACCATCACTCCTAGATGCCATATATCAAAGTTCTAGGTCTTCAGATACATGAAGCATTAGAATTATGGAGAAGGAAAAAAACCTGGAAGATGAGGCCGGTCTTCTATTTTCCCACCTACTTCACCATTACAGATGATAGTTCACTCTGCCAGCTAAACCAGTAAAAGGAAGTGCAAATACCTGATCTAGCAATGCCGCTGTCCCGGTCTTCATTCTGTCCTCTGCTTGGCATGTCAACCGGAGTGCTGTGTGCTAAGATAAAGGCAAAGGTAGCCGTGTTACTGAAATTCCCATAGAACGAGTTGTTTAAAAATGACTGCAGTCATTCTTACATTTCAAAGGAGTCAAGCACTATTGATGACTGGTCTATGTTTATATAAAGATTAACCAGAAAGCAAAATTAATTATGTAGAAAACAAGTAAAAAGAAGACAGAACCAAGTAGCTACCTGCCTTTATCCTATTGTACCATAAACACTTTTTGGAGTGATGCTTAGTTCTAAAACAAACTGAATAATAAATTATTCATGCAGTTAACACAATGAATGAACATTCTCAGGCAGATACTTTCGTCCACTTTCGGCATTATTAGTCTATTTAAATAGCACTATGTTTTCAAAATGCTTTATAATCAGTTTTATCAGTAACTACAGACAATCTTAGGGGACAGAAATACTTGAAGACCATTTTATAAATTTAAAAAATGTTTCTCTGTTTGTAACCCACTCTCCTGGCAGATTAAAAAACATATACTCATTTTCAAATATTTCTTCCTCCACTTCTTTTCCATGTACACCCAGTATCATTGTAGTTACTGAGAAAAGCTCATACTGGCATGAATTTTAGGAAACACTCTAAAGTATTGCAGACTTCTAGGAATGCTTCAGATTCATCTAAACTGTATATTTATTGAGCTGGAGGATAGATGGCATGTTGCTATAGTAAGCTTTACAATGTACAAGAAGCCTAGTGCCCTGCCTATTATTATACTTGCCAGCTATTTTTTTTATTTATTTTCACAATGTTAGAGAGAGCATATAAACATTTTATCCTCACACTAAGTAGGTGGAGGGTGCCAGTTTCATTTGGGTGTCAGTTAACTATGGTGCTTAGCATAGTTCCCGCTACAAAGAAGAACAGAATGAAGAATATCATTTGCCATAAACATAAATTTAATGTTAGTAGTGAAGATTCCCCACACTTGTTAATCATGCCAGACTACAACAGACATTCAACAGCTTTATTAGCAAGGCCAGTTAAATCTCAGAATTTACCTACCCAGAAAGACCAAGATTATTATTATACCTGTAAAGAACCTAGAAACTATGTTTAAACTACTTAAATGCTAGACAGAAAAAGAGAGAGAAATGAGGAGGGGTGGGGGAGTAGAGAGAAAGAGAGGTCTTCCATGCTCTTATTAGGGTGACTTTTGAAAGAAACTCTGTGCAGGTAAGGATGCAGGTGAATAAATGGATAAAAGTATACCATGGGAAAGGGAAACAGTTCAGAGCAGCAGAAGAGGCCCAGGAAAATCAGAAAATATAATCCTCTTAGAAACACTAAGGGCTCATTTCAGATCAAAATCAGCTTACGCTGGGGTATTAGCAAAGACATTTACAACAGAGGTTCTTTGGTGGAATTTTCAAAATACCATGAACTTGGCTAAATTTGAAACTAATATCTCAAGAGCCCCTTGGATTTCTAAAGAGGCACCAAATAGGATTTTTTTTCTAAGAACCTGCACAGGACTTCTTATTAATATGTGTGTGGGTCACACTGTACTCAGCATTCCACACAAACCTGCAAAGAAAGAAGCACTCCGGGTGAGCCGGAGAGGTCCTCCTTCAGCTACGCCCTGCAGCAGTTTGCTGCTGCATGCTTGCAGCAGACCTAGAGACAGAAACACACACAAGAGGGCAAACAAAGTACACAAACAAAAATAAACACAGATTAAAGGTGATGCAAAAAAAAAAAAAAACAAAAAACCAAAACAACACAACAAACTCAAATAAAGCAAAACACACACCCACAATAGTGATATTCAGAAAGAAAGAGCCCAGTTACGTGGCTGATTTTACCTAGGTTACTTCCAGTACGACAAGGACCCAAATTATTCTGATTTGTGTTCAGTTTTCCCAAATTAGGATCTTGGTGGATGTATTCAAAGCTGTCTTGCAAGCTAAATCCGGAGAGGGGAAGGAAGGAAGACAGAGAGAGAGAGAGAGAGAGAGAAAAAAAAAAAAATCAAGAGACAAATAAAGCCGTTTTCTAATAAACTCTCAAAACATAGACATCTAACCAGTTACCCAGACTTGTCTTTATAAATGAATAAAGTTTCACATCTAGCAAAGGAAATCAAACTTTAGGGGAATTTGTTGGCAGAAAAGACAAGAAAAACTTTTTGGAGGCAGTCCAACAAGAAAAACTTTTTGGAGGCAGCCCAACCTATAAAACTAAACAATGCTTCCCTAACAGTTTCACGTTATATAATGAGACACCTACAAATTTTGCTTTGGTGATTAACGGCTGGGATACTGCTTTTCATTCCCAAATTGTGCTTTAGTAACTGATACCCAAGATGTTGCCATTAATTTCAAGGGTAATCCCACTGTAAACTTTCAAAATGAAATTCATTTTAACTCTTAGTTAACATCTATAAGCAATTTGGTAACTTTTTTCAGGAGGAAGATATAACAGAATTACGATTCCTATAAGAAATTGACTTCACATCTAAAAAGTTAGAATTACTCATAAACACAAATGTGAGAGAAGCAGATTTTAACAATTTACCTGATTTATTAGTCAGTGAAATAAATATCAAGACTTTGAGGATAATACGGCATAAGATGGCCAAAATAATTTTAATTTAAATCTGAGCTCGATATTCTATTATAGGGAATAAGTATAATAATCAAAGAGTCTGAAAAAGAATATCTCACAAGGAAAAAAATATCAGGGGACGCCTGGGTGGCTCAGCAGTTGAGTGTCTGCCTTCAGCCCAAGGTGTGATCCTGGAGTTCCAGGATCGAGTCCCACATCGGGCTCCCTGCATGGAGTCTGCTTCTCTCTCTCTGCCTATGTCTCTGCCTCTCTATCTGTGTGTGTCTCATGAATAAGCAAGTAAAATATTTAAAAAGAAAAGAAAAAACATCAATTCCCATACTACCTTAAGTCATGCCAGCCCAATGTTAAATGCTCAAACAAGTTAAATTCATTATGTTGTTGAAGAGTACGCAGACTTACTTAGTGGTACCCAAATCAACAAAGGAAAATATTTTTAATTTCCCAGGATTATAAAAAAAGAACAGCCTTCATTTGACCCCTAAGAATACCCCTTTAATTTATAACAAACTTCCTTCAAACTTATCAAAGTATAACAAATGTTTGGTTTACTCAAAAATGAAGCATATGAAATATTTCTGCTTGAAAAATTCAAAATATACGAACAAATGTAGCAGAATGAGAATTAAGTTAGACACACCAGTATTCTTAGTCAACAAAGAAGTATAAAATTAGAGAAGGAAAAAAACTTGGGAGTAAAGATCAGAATAGTGCATGGCCCAATCCCAACCAATCACGGAGGCTATACTGTCAGCTGAATAGATGGTGAGCACACATGACCCATCCTGCCATACATATGCCTAGCAGCCTGGAGAAACTCCCTATGCATCTCATTCCTTTAGAAATAAATTGACAAAGTAAGCAAGCAACAAGTTTGTCTTTTTTTAAAGATAAAATAATGTTGGGAAATAGTCATTTATTTGTATTTAAGGCCACCTGATAAAGTCAAAAGGCCTTTTCATACTTATCATGTACAGGAAGATAGCCACTTTTAAAATCCCTTTGTTAATGTGGACTCTTCCCACTTTTCATTTCAAAAGAACTTATAGCCCTTGAAGAACTACTCTATCCAGAAACAGCCACTTTAAAAAATAGGGTAGAGGGGGAAAGACAGGTATAAAATCCCAGGCTTACTTATTTGTACTCCCACAGAAGCTGCCCATTCTAGCAGAGAACACCTTACTAATCATCAGTTGTGGAGGAGAACTGGAAGGGAAAAAAAAAAAAAAAAGGAGAAATGTATTTTTGAAGTAAAAAGCCAGTATCACCATTCCATTTCTCAGAACTAGTAGAAAAAGAAGCCCAAACTTACCGTATATAGTGTATCTTTAAGGTAGAGCCCTTATAACTCATTGCAACCGAGCCAAACATCATTTCCCCTAGCATGTTGACATCGGAAGCTGGTCTTGTGTACTACCACACATGAAAGAAACCAAAATCAAAGTTAATATGTGGTGCAACATGATGTGCAGTGCAACAGAAAATTAACCTATGGGCCTGTCTTTAGTGTCGTGGGTAACTATAACTCTTTCTCAAAGCAGAAACTCGTCATTTTACAGTCTTAATCAATAGTGATTGCCTGTTTTTCCCCAAAATTATTACTTATGTTCATGATTTCATCTTTATGCACAATATCTTTGTACAGGATCCCAGTGTCTCAGTAGGGGTCATTTTTAGTTTTGTTATGAAAAACGAAGGTTTTTCATTTTCTCCATTTATCAACTCTAGAGAAAGAGACTAAGTTGTGAAAACTAAAAACAGGCTAACTCTTCTCTTGGTACCAAAAATACATCCTGAAAAGAAACACAATTCAGGATTATTCACCTAAATAATCAACAGTGTTGAGTAAAGATGCCAATTGGCACAGGGAGGATTTTGTGAGGGTCCAAAAAGTAACAGATGGTCTGACACCTCACAAGTTTTACCAATAAATATCTCAAAAATATTTGACCCTTCTAGCTTCTGACCAGTTTTTCTTGTCCCTTTTGTCATCTAAAAGGGTGGCCTGAGCTACCTCCAACTTTCCCAAGTCTCATTTGCTAACCTACTGCAGGATCATCTCCTCAAATTGTTCTAGTGATGGCCTCTACCATCCTGTCAAATCCAATGCACTTTCCAGTTTACCTTCTTAAACATCTTTTACCATAGTTGATGTTCTTATTTACCCTCCTTTCTGAATCTCTTCTATGACCATCCCTTGAACAAGGTTGTTCCTCAGAGGGCACTCCTCCTCACCGTCTGCATTCTGAACCACTCTTAGGATTTTGGTTATTCTTTACACAGGAATACCTCCCAAATTTTTATCTCTAAACTCAGACCACTCCCTGAATTCTAGAATCCTACATCCAAATGCATTCATTCACATATCGTAATAATACATTATCACTGCACAGGTGTGGTAATATAACATGTTTTTTTTTTAAGATTTATTTATTTATTCATGATAGACATTGAGAGAGAGAGAGAGAGGCAGAGACACATACAGAGGGAGAAGCAGGCTCCATGCCAGGAGCCCGACGCGGGACTCGATCCTGGGACTCCAGGATCACGCCCTGGGCCAAAGGAAGGCGCCAAACCGCTAAGCCACCCAGGGATCCCTATAACATGTTTTATATATAATATATAATAATATATTGTTATGTGAATGAATGCATTTGGATATAAGGTTCGAGCCACCTATTCTAAATGCTCATGACACACTGATGAACATGATAAATATGAATGTCAACCAAGCTAGTATGCCACAGGCACCCCAGCACAGCCTGACCAAGAAAAAACAACTATTTCTCTGTGACCCAGCCCATTCGGCCCCAGATTCTCTGCTAGTATGCTTTCCACCCAAGCAAAAACATGGGCATTGTTCTTAACATTATCTTTTCAATCTTTAAACTCCAAATCCACAAACATACACGCGTATACACACTAGTACATGCACACACTAACGCATATACACACCTACTTACACATGTTTGCAGAGGAGGAAAAAGAAAATAAATCTTTCAGCCTTGTTTAACTAGGCTCCTCTGGTTATAGCTCACGCCAACCTCTTCTCACTACATGCAGACAGAAACCAACTGTCTTTCACATTTTTTATTAATAACCTCCACCCACCACCTCCATTTTATAATCTTTTCTTGGGGTACAAGGTCTACATGCCAATTGTAATTCTCAACTAGCTGAAAACTTCACTGTATACTTTTTTAATCACATACTGCCTTGAGATCCAGGAGTACTGTGAAATAAAGGCAAGCTCATGGCACAAATCCTGAACACAAAATTAACAAAGTTTCATAGACCAGTGGCTGCTGGCAATTTACCTGGCTTTGCTGTTCTAGCAACATGGAAAATTCCATGAGTCAAAAAAAAAAAAAAAACAAAAAAAACCACGATACATTCTCCATCAGTTTACACCCTCTTGCTCTTTGGTATTTATGAAACATTTCTTCCCTTATGTCTAGTTAGCCAGTGTTTTTCAATAACCCTAATCTCTATCCTCTACTGTTTTACACACACACACACACACACACACACGCCACCAGCTCTGTATCCCTCACACTCACACTATATCCCTTTCTTTCTTCTCCTAAAGAAGATTCTCTTCCTCCTACTGGCAAATGTTATTTTTTTTTTAAGATGCCCATATACATTCCCAGAATCCTTACAATTCTTATAACAAAACTGGAAAATCCATGCTTTTTAAATAGGTTCTGGTAACAAAGGAAGCAAAACAAAAGGGTTTAACCTCATTCACACTATTTCTTCCTCATTCAGTATGTATTATACTGGGTCACCTTGACTCAATCATAGTTTTTATTGAGACAAAAGCCAAAGTGTGCAAACAGCACTGACATGAAACATTTAAGAGCACATTTTTGTATACTTTTGTATACTTATGTTTATGTTCCTGGAGTAAAAGCCTCAAGCAGGTACTCTGCCCTGCGGAGAAATTATAGTGACTTCGGCCCCAGGGAGTGTCGTACACGACAAGGATGGTTTTACCTGGTACTTTGGGAGCTGCTCCTTAGCATGTTGTAGAGATCCCCCGGAAGAACTATGGGAAGAGACGCTGCTGCCGCCGCCACTGCCCTGACAGCACTTGGCTGACAGTTTAATAGGGACATCCTCTGTTTTCTGGGGTGACAGAGAGGCAAGATAAGATATTGCTAAGTGTATCAGGCTTCCTCTGCACGCTCTTCACTGGGAATTTTTGTTTTTTTTTTAAAGATTTTATTTATTTGAGAGACAGCACAGAAGGAGAGAGCACACAGGGAGAAGAAGCAGGCTCCAACCTAAGCAGGGAGCCAGATCGGGGACTCAGTCCCAGGACTCTGGGATCAAGACCTGAGCAAGAGGCAGATACTTAATAGACTGAGCCACCCAAGTGCCCTGGGAATTTCTTTTTTAAACCACTGTTACATCATACCTAAATTGCACAGAAAACCAGAAGCTTTTTTCTCCTTCTTGATGAGGACAAAAATGTAGCTCCTGAGAGTCTATATAATATCTGGGAGGGAGGCACACTGAAGAAAGATAACTGGACATAAGAAGGGAGTTATGTAGTATGACTATTCACCTTAAGCAATTCAACTGTTATTTATATTTCAATTCATATCTTGAAATCATCAGTGAGATCTGATCAGTTATTAGAGGATCTGATCCTCTAATAACTCTGATCGGGTTATTAGAGGATCTGTTAATACTGCGGAGAGTCATCATCTATAAAATTGATATGGAGAAAGACAATGCTTCAAATTTAAAATTTTACCAGGCAAATGGAACTAAGTAAGAAAGCAAAATGACTAATCTGGAGAGTGTGGGTTAGTATTTTTATTTTTATTTTTTTTTATTTTTATTTTTTTTTGTGGGTTAGTATTTTTAATGACACACCCCTTGTAGCACTCCTTTAAAGGTAACAGGAGAGAAAATCATGAGGTCGAGTTTGTGAAAGATGAACCAAAACTCTGAAATAGGAGCTCCTATGAATTTTACATCATGTGATGGAAAAGTGATCCTTAAAGGTTAGGGGTAATAAAAGATTATCTACTATATATTCATAAATAGGGTTCACTGTTAATTTTGTGACATAAAGGTATAAAGATACACCTTCATTATTTTTTCCCTTCCTCCTACAACAAAATATACTACTCCCTACAGAAGCATCCTGTGCCATCTCTGATAAGTTGTTTCTGTTCTGTCCAAGTCTTACTTGCTTTTTTGTGTGCAGCATTTGCTTGGAAAAACATGAATGCAACTGCAGCTTATCTAATCTCCAATGTGACAGTCACACTGGTGGTCTAATGCAAATGCCTGCAGTCATGTGCTTGATACAAACTCATGATGTTTTGTGTTTGCCAAGGGAGTGGGGGGCTGAAAATGGGGAAAGAATGTAAGGAAAAGGGCAGCCCCAGTGGCCCAGCATTTAGCACTGCCTTCAGCCCGGGGTGTGATCCTGGAGCCCCAAGATCGAGTCCCATGTCAGGCTCCTACACGGAGACTGCTTCTCTCTCTGCCTGCCTCTTTCTCTCTCTCTCTCTCTCTCTGCTTCTCCCTCTGCCTGCCCCCCCCCCCCTGTCATGAATAAATAAAATCTTTAAAAAAAAAAAAAAAAAGAAGAATGTACCAAACACACAAACTGTGCTGGTCCATACCAGCCACTCTAGCAGCCATCAGCATCCAAAGTTGTACTGGGCTGTTCCCAGGGCACTCCACTCCTTCAACACCCTCTTCAGATCTAGCTGTTACTTAATACCACTTAAACCAGAAACACAGTTCTTCAGAGAGCCTAAGGTGACACTAAGTCTACACCTGCCTCACAGACTGCTAGGCCTTCTGGCTGGGGTACAACACACTGAACAATCTATAATTGGAGATAGTACCTGGTATGGTGAGTAGAGCACCGTCTTTTTTTTTTTTTTTTTTTTTAGCCTTGGGCAAGTTACAAACCTCTCTGGACTCAGCTGCCTTTTCTTTCTTTCTTTTTTTTTTTTTTTTTTTTTTTTTTGCCTTTTCAATTAAATGAGTACTTCCAGACTCCAGCATTATCACTGCTCTGATATACCAAAATTCCAGTTCCTTTTGAAAACCAGGGAGATTTTTTTCCCTCCATCCGTTACCACCATTAGGAGCCCTAGTGATGGTGTGTGGGTGTTCCAACTAAACTATCTGTGCAAGGCCTTCAGGGAAACAGGAAATGATGTGGGCAATCGAGGGGAAACCACGTCCTGTCCACCAAAGGGTCAAGTGCTGGCTCACCTAAACTTTGATACAAATCTACTTATTAAAGCCTACAGGTGAATCACCTGAGAGATCCCTTCCCTACCCCACTCCCCTCCTAACCTAACAAGCCCAACAACTACTGTAATGATTAGCTACCTGGCCAACTTCCACTTTAAAGCATTATGGAATCTACCCCGCTAAACTGCCTTTAACCAAATACTTCCTTCCTGAAAAAATGATCTTTATCAAAAGCAGGAAAACAGGCCCTCGGCCCTGATGAAACAAAGACCATGATATAAACTATTCATTTACTTAGCTACACATTCAATGAGCTGCCAGAATTCGGGCAGTATAGATAGCAAAGTATTAAACATGAGAAGAATGAAAAGTCCAAAGGCAACACCTTAGAAGTACCCTGAGCTGACATCCAGAAGACTCAGGGAGGACCGGATTCTACTCCTCACCCGGACACACGACCTTACCTTTCCTGTTCTGGCTTTAAGGGATCAAGGGCTGCTATATCCTCACTTTACCCATCTCAGATTCCCCCCACATGCCCCACCCCAGGACATCACCACCATTAACCTGCTTTCCACTAACAAAGGAAATAAATAAAGCTTCATTTGACAGAGGGGTTTGGGAAGCACTCCCTTTTGAAGATGAAAGTGTAGTTAGCATACTGAAGCCCTATAGTAAGGAAAGCTATTTAATTTTGTTTAACCCAGTGCAATGTAATACCTCTTACTATCTATGAGAAATACTGGACAGAATGAGCTATTAACTTCCCTTTAGGCTAACATTTCAGAGTTCTCAGTTTTCCTATTACACATGTTTGGCATCCAAATCTACTGAATTGCAACTTACCAGCAAATTTCCCCCTAGTAATATTTTCAATACACTGTGAGCATCGGTCATGATTCCTTGCTAACAGTTTCACCTGTGTATATTAATAAGAATACAAATGTAGTAGCGCAGGGTGGTGGAGAGCCTTGTTTATGTTTCTTCTGAACCATTAATGATACCGTACAATAAAGCCCAAAGCAAAGATTATGAATTAATAAACAATTGCTCAGAGATATGGTTAACATCACAAATATAAAAGATGAAAGTAAATCTGCATTTCGTACCTGAGTTGCCACCTCTTCAATCTTGTGAACGGCTTTAGAATCAAACAAGACTTGTCTGCCTCTCCTTTCACAGTCCTGGTAAACAATCAGGCGGATCTCATTCAGGTCAAACTCCGAACATGACCAACTGTGGATTAAAAAGGAGGAAAGAAGCTATATTATCCACAACACTTGAAATGATCATGGAGAGCTAAGTTTCCCAGCCAATGTACCTATGTGCATCAGAAGGTCACAAGTGTGCAGAGCTAATGACCCCTTCACACCCAGGGGCAAAAAGCCTCATCTGAGGGCTCATATGGGCCATACAAATATTGCCAAATGTCCACGACAAAGGCTGGGAAGATGGCTATAAATAATAAATCACTGGGGAGAAAGCATCTCTTTCCAAAGCAGCTTTGGACAAAGATAGCAACCAAAAATCACAAGGAAGTGTAGAGAAAGCTAAATCTGGATGCCTAATTCTGAGGATGGCACACCTGATGTATAGGAGTGTTCAAACTTCTGTGTAATTGGTCAGGGAATGATTTGGAGCAAGTTAGTGGGGCCTGCTCTCTTCCTCTCCCACCCACCCAGGCTCAGGTAAAATTGAGTGAAATCACATATCCTAAAATTTAGAATTTTCCTCTATTATAGCTGGCTCTGATACAGAAGTTTTGAAAACCAAGTATATCACTGTACAGAATCTGAATTGCTAACAACAACAACAATAAAGGAAGCATGGTTTATTCCTTAAAAAGAAAACCACAAGCCCAAAATGGTGTCTCTTAAGCATGTCGTCAAACCAGGACTAATACCTAAAACCCTAGTTTTAACCTCCCACAGAAATGGTCTTAACCAGTCAGGAATTTTCTAACCAACATGAGGTAATCTGTCACATGGGCCTTCTCCAAGCCTAAGAGAAGATGAGGTAATTTGCATGATTAAGACCCTTATCCTTCCCCCTAAGGGAAAATGACCTAGTCTGAAACAATCCTTTCTTTTTTTCCTATTAACTCCTTGCTCCATCCTCCTTCCTGTAAAAACCATCCATCCTGTACAACTCTTCAGAGCTGCCCCATTCATGAATTGCTTACTAGAGTCAATTAGAACTTTAAATTTACTCGACTAATTTTTTGTCCTTTAGCATTCCTGAGCAAACCAAAAGTTGCTGGGATAAAACTGCTCTAAACATAGGTTTGTTCTTGAGTAATAGATGAAATGAGAATGCAAGAACTCTAAGAAGGGTAATCATTTAAAATGCACTGCTTTGGGGTGTGTGGCTAGCTCAGTTGGTACAGCGTGTGACTCCTGATCTCTGGGTCATGCAGTCAAGCCCCATGACGGGCCCACTGCCTACTTTTAAAAAGCTTTAAAAATGAATAAATAAATATAAAATGCACTGCTTTGGATATCTTTAGTTATTAGCCTGTTAATTCACTCCACACATATTTGAGTGCCTACTATGATTCAGACACTGTGGTCCAGATGCTAAATATTCAGCAGTTAACTAAACAGACTGATCCTTGCCCTCATGGAGAATGTGGTTTAGTGGGAAACACTGGACTAATAATAACGATATGTGTAACGACATATTATCATAGTACAAAAAGAAAAAGTAAAGGAGTCTCATATTTTCAGATCTAAGGAGCAGGGAAATCCCTAAGGATTCAGGGAAGTGAGGGACGCCTGGGTGGCTCAATGGTTGAGCCCCTGCCTTCGGTTCAGGTCATGATCCCAGGACCCGGGATCAAGTCCCACATCAGACTCCCTGCATGGAGCCTGCTTCTCCTTCTGCCTGTGTCTCTGCGTCTCTCTCTCTGTGTCTCTCATGAATAAATTTTTTTTTTTTTTTTTAAAGGAAGTGAAGCAGGCATCTGGCTGGCTTAGTTGGTAGAACATGTGACTCTTGATCTTGGGGGCTTGAGATCAAGCCCCATGATGAGTGTACAGCTCACTTTAATAAAAAACAAAAAGCAGAGGATTTAAAGAATGACATTTAAACAGGACTTGAAGAAGAGTTCAAGAAATAAAGAATGAGAATGAAAACAAGATAGGAGGGAAGGACATGGAAAGACATAACACTGACGTAAAAGAGAAAGGGAAAAAAAAAAAAAGCCAGAGAAGCAGAGTTCACGAAGCAGGCAGGGAAAAAGGCAGGAGCCAAGATCACACCCTAAGTGCAATGAGAAGTCAAGAGGAACAAAGGCTGATAATAAGTTCAGGTCTATACTTTAAAAAAATTCAACCTGGCTCCTCCAAGCAAAACGGGGGTGGAGATCATCAAGATTGGAAGCAAGGCAGCCAGACATAATTTACTATCAGAGTTGAGGCCCTTCGTCAGGAAGGTTAGAGGGACAGCTACGGAGGTAGAGGAAAGAAAACAGACACTGGAGGTATGTTCAGGGGGCAGAACTGGTAAGACTTAGTGGTGAGATGCAATGGTGCCAGAGGCAAAGGGAGTGCTACCTGCTTCGAGAAAGCTGGGGGAGGAGGAGCTCCCAAGGTACAGATGACAGAGAGAAGGTAAGTAGACTAACAAAAGCAAACTGTAAAATTAAGATAGTTGACTACAGTGCAGTCAGACACATCTGGATTCCCTTTCTTCATCGGCACAATGGGAGTATTTTTTTTTTTCAAAGATTTTATCTATTTATTCATGAGAGATACAGAGAGAGGCAGAGACACAGGCCGAGGGAGAAGCAGGCTCCCTGCAGGCAGGGGAGCCTGATGCGGGAGTCAATCCCAGGACCTTGGGATCACGCCCTGGGCTGAAGGCAGACACTCAACCACTGAGCCACCCAGGCATCCCAATGGTACAATTTTTTTAAAAAAACTGATACAGTGTCTGGTAGCCCAACCACAAACTGTGCATTATTGGCTCTTTCCTCTTTCAGGCAGTGGTAGTTAATATTGAACATATTCTTTCAAGGTAGGAGATTAGTTTTCTTAAACCCCAGCACCAAAAATAAAAATAAAGTTCAGGTTGTACCATCTTATAGCAACCTATGTTCTAAGGGACCATGCCTAGCATCCCCTCCTCCTGATTTTGATAACAACATGACAAGTTTATCTTGGAAATAATTTTCTCCCTACTCTCTGTCCAGAGGTAGTCCATGATCCATGCCCGGCCAATCACACATGACATTATTCCCAGCTAGGCTGTGAAAGCCAGTCCCCAAACTCAGCTGCTCAGCTGGCAAGTTATAACCCTGGAGTTGATGGTGCTTCTTCTTTTTTTTTTTTTTTGCCATTATGAGAACTTATCTCTGAAAATGAAGCCAATGTGGAAGAAAGTAGAGGTGAGCAATGGAATGAGAAAGATTCCATTGGGTATCAAAGCCACCTGCTCCTGAGAGCACTATCCTGGAGTTAGTTTTTTATCACTTACAACCAAAAAGTCCTGATGATTGTGCCCCAAACCACTGCATTTTAAAATTATACAAAGTCATTAATAATGACTGTGGGGAACCTGGCTAGCTCAGTCAGTAGTGTATGCAAATCTTGATCTTGGGGTCGTAAATTCAAGCCCTACACTGGGGTATATAGAGTACTTAAAAAAAAATCTTCAAAAAAAATAGCCTCTCAAATTATTAATACCTAGTACATAGGCTAATGTTATCAAAAGTGAGAAAGCAAAGAGGATTTTATTGTCTTTTTTTCTTGTTCAATCTCTTTTGCCCAAATACACTTTGCCAAGATAGCTTTTTAATTTATTAAGCAACTCGTTCACTCCTTATTTTTGAGGAGTAACCATGACTCAAATATCAAACTGAGGACAGCCTGACTAGAGCAGCTGAGATTTAATAATGATCATATCACCTTATTCAATGTTTCATGCTATTTCTCAATTTTAAAAGAATGGAAATAAAAGATATGAAAAGGGAAAGTATATATGTTAGATTGTCTAATTTTTTGACCCAAATACCTTTAAAAGCTATGTTTTATAAAATATAAGGCAAACCCCACTCCCCTTCTGAATGAATATTGTCTTATTTAATACCTAATTAAAATCTTGTCAGCTGTCATCACTAATATTAGCAGAGGAAATTACAGTTGAGTAATTTGATAAAGAAAATATGGGCAGGACAAAGGAGATTAACTGAGTGCTTCAGAATAAAACAGGCCTGGAATCAAACCTCAGCTCTGCCTCCACCAGTGTGACAGCCTTGATCACATCTCCTCAAGCAGCACTTGTGGGGCCTGGTGTGAAGATTAAAGGAGATAATCCATGGAAATCTCCCAGGGCACCGTCAGCTCTTTCCCCTACGGTTCTCCATAAACAGGGCTTCGGTTAGTCATAATCACATGCCACGTGTATCTTCTGTGTGTCCGCATTCCCTTCAACATTCAACCAAGTTATTGTGGGGCTTCTATGAGCACCAACCATGGTTCCTGGTATTTTACTGAGGGCAACTCTGCATGACTCAAACAGGTATGAAAAAATAAGCTTTGGGCTTTTGCCTTGAGATACCTGTTTGAAAGACATTTATTCTAATCAGAACTACCTCATTTCTTTGCTTTGGTTGGAAACAAGGACAGAACACTGGCCCCGGGATGATTTTCTACGCTATGGCCATGGCTATCTACCTTTTCTCACTGTAAAATTGAAACAAAAGGACTTGGATGGGCCCTTTTCAGTTTTAAGATTCCATGATGCTAAAATCTGCCTGGAACTGAAACTAGATCTTATTTCTGGAACTACTCATCAAGAGCAGGAAGAAAGTGACCAAAGTCTAAATTACTTACCTGAAAGGTGACAGGCAGCAGTTCAAAATGAGTTAAGTACAAAAAGTAGAATCTCTTTAAAAAATATATAACCACGTGTTGTGGGTTGTGTCCCCCAATTCCCCTCAATTCCTAATCCCCGGTACCTGTGAATATGACCTTGCTTGGAAACAGAGTCTTTGCAGATGTAATCAAGTTAAGATGAAATCATACTAGATTAGGATGAGCTTGATCCAATGACTAGTGTCCTCGTAAGAGGAGGGAAATCTGGACACAGACAGAAGGAAGGTGGTGACAGATTGTGGAGTTATGTTGCTACAAGCCAAGGAAACCCAAAGAAGGCTGGCACTCGGGGGATACAATAAATAAGAACTGGATAAATCCTTATTCTGAAGGAATTTAAACTCTGGAAGACACAATTATATAGGAAACTACATGAAAATAAAAGGGCATGAAAGAATATAGAAAGAATATAGAAAGCAAGAGGGGGAAAAAAAGGCCATAAAAGGAAAAAAAGGAAAAAAAAATCCCAGAAGCAGCAATATTTGAACTGAAGAAGTTAGGAAGAATGTGATCGACCTGTGCTTTAAGAGAACTAAAGCTGTTGGAGAAAACCATTTTCAGAGCAAACAGAATGGTGGTAGTGATTTGTATACCCAGGGTTTCAAGGAGTCATGGCTGTAAGGACAAGAGAAGTAGTTGCAGGACTTGCAATGTCCTCCAAGACCAGTTCTAGTGCTGGTGTTTAATTGGTCCTTTGCACTTTATGAGAGTCAGGCTAGAAGTGGGCTTGAGTATGCTCACGTGACACATGATCTGTGAAAAATGAATACTTCAGAAATGCTTTTCCTCTTTGCTCTCACACAAGGAAATAACCCTATATACTCAAAAACAAGTTCACAAGAAGAGTTTACAGGGCAGTCTTGTGACCCAAGAATGTGAATGTTTAGTCAGGTATGATAGGGAACTTTCAATGGTCCAAGAAAAAGTAGAATTAAAACAATAACAAAAAGTAGAATTAAAGCCAACAATAACAATTACAACAGAAAATGGCAATACTATCCATTTCACAAGTAGCTCCCTACACACCTATTGTGTGCCAAGCATCCTTCCAAGAGCTGGGATACAGCAGTGAACAAATCACAATTCCCGCTTTGATGAAACTTACTATATTTATGATGATATTTTACTCTTAAATCCTACTTTTTAAAAAAGATTTTATTTATTTATTCATGAGAGACAGAGAGAGGCAGAGACACAGGCAGAGGGAGAAGCAGGCTCCATGCAGGGAGTCTGATGTGAGACTCCATCCAGGATCTCCAGGATCACACCCTGGGCCGAAGGCAGTGCTAAACCACTGAGCCACCTGGCTGCCCTCTTAAATCCTATTTTATGTTCTTTTTTCTACCAACTCTCACTGCGCCTCTCCTTTCTCAAAAAATGTTGTTTTTCATTTAAAGATTTTATTTATTTTCAGAGAGAAGGCTCGTGCATGCGCCTGAGCAAGGGGTTGGGGCAAAGGGAAAGGGAGAAGCAGGCTCCCTGCTTAGCAGGGACTTGATCCCAGTGCTCAGGGATCATGAACTGACCAGAAGGCAGATGCTAATGATTAACCGATTGAGCCATCCAGGTTCCCCTCAAAAAAAAGTTTCTTAAAACAAACAGAAACCCTCTCAAAAGGTTTGTTCACAAATAGTGAGGAAGACCTAATGACTCTTACCTAAAAATAAGGAAAGACTAGGGATGGAGAAAAAGAAAAAAATTGTATTTCAGATGGCAATCAGAGTTCACCCTGTCAGCACAAATGTACATTATCTCCCACTCAGTAACAAGCTATTTATTTTAAGAAAAAAAATTATGTAAATAGATGACAGTAACAAATTTGGAATCTTTTTTTTTTTTGTCTGAGTTAGTACTCTCAGGAAGAGAGCAAACAGGAAAAGTAATTTGCAAATTAGTTGATGTTCCTATTTTATACTGAAACAGTCTTTGCCACACAACTTGCCAAGTTTAGTTTCAGAGGCACTATGTAAAAATTCACCACTGAACTGCCGTTCTGTGGTTGAGAGTATAGTAAAAAGGTACTTAAAGATTCTAACTCTCATCAGAAGCTTCAATACATGACGCTAGCCTAAAGATATAATTTAAACATGATTCCAAATCAATGTGTCCCACTGTTATTTCACCAAACAAAATTTCTACTGGCTATTGGGGCAATTTTGTCTTTAATAAAGTAGGTGACGTAAATCTTTACTCCCTTTGGAGAAGAACTGTGTAGAATGAAATAATAATCCCTATAATCAGCAGCATAGTATGGAAAGAGCACTGTAAGTAACAGGAGCCTCAGAGCACACTCCTGTATTCACTCCTTCCACACACTTTTAGGACCTGGCTTGACCCAGGTACCATGAAAGATACCAAAAATAGAAATTAACTAGATCCAGTTCCTACCTCAAAAGACTTACAATCTGATATGGGAAGACTAACATACAACACTTAAATAACCTACACTGTCACAGATACCAAGATTAATGTCCACATGGCTTATAGAACTTAAAGGATGAAGAGGTCAAGTCCACGTCGTAAGGGTGAGGGATGGATGAAAGTCACAGAGGATGTGATGCCTGGGACATGAACTGGTATTTACCAGAATAAACAGAGCTTTTAACTCTAGCCCTGCCACTTTCAATCCAGGTGACTTCAGGAAAGCACTTCTCCAGGGCTCAGCTTTCCCAAAGTGTATCTATCTGCCTTTTCTGTCTCACAAGATTGTTAGGAAAAACAGACACTGAGTATGAAAGTACTCTTAAACCTGCAAAACCTAAGTAAAAGGTAAGTTCAGACCTACAGTCTCTTCACTGAGATCTTTGGGGCCAGATGTTTAAGAATTTGGAATTTTTCATATTTTAGAAAGAAGTTCATACCACATATTATACGATACTCCTCCAGGGTCTAGGTATAACCAAAACCCAAAACCAAACAAATTAATATTACAGCAGGCCAAGCTATGAATATTTATGCTGAGTGGATTATTAGACAGAAACTATGCATAGCCTCACAATAGTTCAGGTTATTTCCAAAAGTCTTTTCAGGGATTTTAGAATTGTAGGATAAAAGACTGTTGACCATTGTAATGCTTACTATGTCTTAGGGAAGGTCAAAAGACTGGAATAAGTAACATTAAGTTCACCAACATTAACCCAAATATAACCAATCCCTTAAAAAGAGGACCATCAAAGTTTATAAGTAGGTTGTAACTCAGAACTTGTTTCTCCCTCCCACTGTAATAATACTATAAATGATTGCAAGGGTCACAAGCTAAAACCACATAAGTCTTTATATAATGTGTTTGCACAGCAAAAGCAAAGCACTATGAGTCACAACACAGACTGAGACTTGGGTACTATGTACCATGCACTAGGAAGTACAGAGTTTGAGAAAAGGAGAATTCCTTCCTTTTTTCCTGAGTTCAGGCTCATGTTAGGTAAAGTTCACATGTGATCTTCATGACACCATCCCTGACCCCCTACCACCCCAGGGCCAGCACGGCACTGACAAAACCACAGAGCACTGCACTGGGCATCAGAATGCCTGAGTTCCAGGCAGGATCTATTGTCTAATCCCAGTCACACTCCTTCATCCCGTAGTGCAGTGTTCCTTCCTCTATAAAAATGATGGGTTGAGGCTAAAATCACCCCTCAAGGTCTCATTCCAAATCATCTATAAAGTATATACAGTGTAATCTAGACTAGATGACCCTAGCCAGGCACTAAGAGAAAGCAATCTTAATGAATTAATCCACATTACAGCACAGCATCCCTTAATCCTTCTAGATATACTCTACACTCTATGCTTCTTTAATATAAATACATCTTTAATCAATTGAACTTCCAAAAGATGCTAACAAAATCTCCAGAAGTACAAGTTCTTTTGGGGCAAAAGGGACACTGAGGGGGCAGGTGACAATGCCACTGTACCAACTAGGATCTGTACAAGCTACCCCTGGCTAGCTTTGCCAGATTTTGTTGTTATTATTAATAGGTTTTCCCTTTGTCTCTTTAAAAACTCACAGCATTTCTAAATATGGCTCATATTTTCCAAAATCGTTCCTTTAATTCATAGAAGAGCACTACATGTTCTAACATCTTTAAACTAGAAGCTACCTGTACTTAAAAAAAAAAAAAAGTAAGGGGCAGGGCATGCCTGACTGGCTCAGTCAGAAGAGTATGTGACTCTTGATCTCAGGATCATGAGTTTGAGTCCCAGAGTAGGTGCAGAGATTACAAAAAAAAAAAAAAAAAAAAAAGCTTTGTTGTTCATCTTCATGCATGCTTTAATTCAATATTCACTGAGCTAATTCTTCCATACTCTTGTCAGCACAACCAAAACAGCAGACATTCATTACTGTATTTCAGGATTACTGAAATGCATAATGGCTCTGCTAACTTGCAAAAAACATGATGTCATATCTTCTCCTGAAAGTAAGATTTTCCCACATCCCTCATTCACCCAAGGGAATTATATACTAATAACAGATAAATATTTAAGACATTGACTTGTATATTAATCCCAGATCATTTAAATTGTACACAGATAAGGTAATAACTCTATTTTCCTAGAGGGTTCCAAAGGTCAAAAGCATGGTTCTCTCCATAAGGTTTTCTTTGTTTGCAAAATCACAAAGCCAAAATCAAGAGAAACTATACCTATCTTCGGTTATAAAATATTAGCATTAAAATAAATAGGAATAGGGGCACCTGGGTGGCTCAGTCATTGAGCATCTGCCTTTGGTTCAGGTCATGATCCCATGGTCCTGGGATCGAGTCCCGCATCAGGCACCCCACAGGAAACATGCTTCTCCCTCTAACTATGTCTCTGACTTTCTGTGTTTCTCATGAATAAATAAATAAAATCTTTTTAAAAAAAGAAAATAAATGGGTATAGGTGAGCATGTGGAGGAGTGGTCACAGCCGCACTGTAGGGTCAGGCCAAGGGGTAGAGGCAAGAATCAAAATAAGGGGGAAAGAAAAAAGAAAAAACACACACACACATACTCACGTACTCTTTGACCCAGCAATTCCACTTGTAGGAATTAATCCTACAGATCAGTTTCCATGGGTTCAAAATGATTATGTACCTAAAGGTTTTCACTGAAGCATTGTTTGGAATGGCAAAGGACTAGAAACTGTCAACATGAGATTGTTATATTATGGTCCATTCCTTTTACGATGCAGATAAAAACAACAAATAAGAAAGATCCTTCTGTAATTATATCATAAGCCAAGACATCATTTTAACAGGTAGAAGTACAAAATATTGTGCACAGAATGCTACCATATGTATTTTTTAAAAGAAAAATGGAGAAAAAACTCTGGATTTTATTATACATGCATAGACTATCTCTAGAAAGATACATAATGAATTATAAAACTGGTTGTGTCTAGAACTATGTTTTCTAAGGATTTATTCATCTATTTTTAGACAAAGAGCATGGGGTTGGGGTACAGAGGGAGGGGCAGAGGGAGAGAATCTCCAGCAGACTCCCCACTCAGCACAGAGCCAGATGCAGGGCTTGATCCCACGACCCTGAGGATCATGCCCTGAGCCAAAACCAAGAGTCTTACGTTCAACTGACTGAGCCACCCAGGCACCCCCAGAACTATTAACATACATCTATCAAAACAGCATAGAGTGTAGACTCGGGAGCCAAACAGCCTGGGTATAAGTCCTTATCTGTCTCTTTCTAGTTACATGACTTTGGGAAGTTACCTAACCTCATTGTATCTCATTTGCAAAATGGGGATAGTAACACCTACCTCATAAGTGTGTGTGGATTAATGCAGAGCCAGGCACACAGCAAGTGTGCTGTAAGTACTAAGACTGTACCTTTTGAATATTTAACCATATGACTATAGTATCTCTCAAAAAATTAAAAACAAATTATAAAACTGAGGGATACAATAAGAACCTCCCCTCCCCTTTTTTAACCCATCACATATTCTATTATTGCCTTAAGACAAACAACCTTAATTACTGTTTGCTTTAAAAAGCTTCTTGGTAGCTGAAGCATGAGGCAGTGGGTGAACTCCTACAGGGAAACCACCTTAATGAATTCAAGGCATTTAGATTCAAATATGTAGTTTGGCCTTCGACAATGACATTTATTGAGCTTTCTTGTCAGCATTCATATACCACATTTTCCTGCCCTTCTTTATCCTCTGACTCTGCCAAGGACAGGACAAGTTTCTCCCTGAAAATGTAACCTCTCTTTTCATTTATGAAACCTATTTATGCCCTTTGAGTTTATTACTGTTCTAGTACTGTATCAAATTGCTTTCTACCGTATTAAATAACTGCCTTTTTTTTTTTTTTTTTTTTTTTACTGCATCATCTCACAGAGCCTAGAGATACCACTGTCAGAAGTCTGATGTTTGCAAACAGGAAGGGGAAGACTGATCAGAAACACACAGCACACACACACTAACAACTGCCTAACATTTTAGAGTTTGCCAAATGCTTTACAGAATTTACTTTACTTGAGCTAACCTTCACAAATGTCCTGTGAGAGCTTGTATTACATGTTTGATACAGAAATTAGGAGACTCTTAAAAAGTTATAACCAATAAGTGACAATTGCTCTTCCAATTCTGCTATACTATCTATATATTCTAAGTATACTGTATACTTAATATCAGTAGCAAACAAGTCAGGATAACATTCTCTACATTCCAGGACATCCCTCTGCATTTCCTTCTGAGATATAAAAAACATGTTACATTTGAAAAATAAGAATACTGATGATATATAATGTTAAGTCTAAAAGGCAGAACACAGAATTGCATATATGGTATGAATGACCACAAACTATGTAAAAACCAAAATAAATAAATAAATAAACCACCGTTATCAAAGCTTTCTAAAAAGTTCACCAAAAATTAGTAGCTTGGGTACCAGTGGCTCAGTTGGTTAAGCAATCTGCCTTTGGCTTAGGTCCTGATCTCAGGGTCTTGGGATCAAGTCCTGTATCCAGCTCCCTGAGAGGAGCCTGCAAGGAGCCTACTTCTCCCTCTGCCTAAGTCTCTGTCTCTCTGTGTCTCTCATGAATAAATAAATAAAATCTTAAAAAAAAAAAAAAAGAGCAAGATTTGTAAGATCTCCAGATTATACTGAAAGTCCAAATAGCAAAGAGCAGATTCTTGTGTATAGCATGCTACCTTTTCTGTAAGAAGGAAGGATACATATTTGTATTTGCTTACTTCTACACAAAAGAAATATAAACAATTTTACTTTATATAAATTGAATTTTTAAAAGTAGAAAAAGGAAGAATAGTTCTCACCCTTAAAGCAAAACTCACAAGAACATCCCGTTTTCCCAGGTAAAGAGCAAGATTAGTTTATCAGAAGTCGTTTTTTCCTTCCATTATTTCTAAAATAAATTTCTACATCTTCTAGTCCACTCAGGCCATGCAGAGGCATGGTGATTAAGCAGGCAAAAGAAGGGCAACAACTTGTCCAGCAAGCACTGCCAAAGCTTGGTTTTTAAATTTATGGCCCAGATAGTTGATAAATTTGCCTGAAAATGCTCTCTCCATTGAGTGGGGAAGACAAGCCTTTCAAAAGGCAACACTGGATCGCTGTTTCAGAGAGAGCGAGAGACAGAGAGAGCGAGAGAGCGAGAGCGAGAGAGAGAGAGAGACCAGTGGTCTGGGAGTCGGTAGTTGAGGTAAAATGCTGTTAGAGGCCAGAACATTTATTAATGCACAAAAAAGGCAAGTGAGTGGCCATGGGCCCTTGCAGGGAGGGGCTGAAGCCAATGTTAGGAAGCGTACACACTGTCATGCCTGTCACATGACAGTGAAGACAGTGGGGAAGCTCTGAGCAATGGCAGCCAAGAGGCTGCAGAAAAAGCTCCTGCTGCTTTCTCACCCACCTGCACCAGGTAGACATCTGTGACCTCCGCCTATTGTTCCTGCCATCCAAAGTGTAATTTCTTTGTCCAAAAAAGAGTCTACACAAAAACATGTACAGGAATATTTATGCAGCATTATTCATGATAGCCAAAAGGTGGTGGTGGGGGACCACATGTACATCACTGGATAAATAAAACGTGGCACATCCATACAATAGAATTTTATTTGGCAATAAAAAGGAATAATGTACTAATACATGTAGAACATGGGTGAACCCTGAAAGCATGGTAAATGAAAGAAGTCAATCACAAAGAATCATATATTGTGTGATCCCATTTATAGAAAAATGTACAGAATAGGCAAATGTACAGAAACAATAAATTAGTAGCTGACTAGAGCTGGAGGTAGGGAGATTGGAAATTTGTGGAATGACAGTTAAAGTTTGTGTTGAGTGTCTTCTAGGGGTAATGAAAATGTTCTGAAGTGGACTGTGGTGACATCTGCACAATTCTGTGAATACACTAAAATGTACTGACACTAAAATGTACTGAAATACACACACACTTTAGATGGGTGGATTGTGTGGTATATGAATTACATCTCCACAAAACTGTTTCAAAAGAAAACAAGATAAATTTTCTGTACAACTCCCACTCCCACCTCACCCAAAGATGATGAGCAGTGGGAACATTCGTGCACTACTGTTGAGAAAGGAGTTGAGGCAACCGCTTAAATATCTACTAAAGAGAGAGATTATCTACCAAACCCAAAGATTCATATATCCTAAAACCTAATAATTCCATTCTACCCAATGGAAATCCATGCAGATATGCAGAAAAACATAAATGTGATACTATTCACTGCAAAATTATTTATAATAGTAAGAATTATGGGCATCTGGGTGGCTCAGTGGTTGAGCATCTGCCTTTGGCTCAGGTCATGATCCTGGGGTCCTGGGATCAAGTCTTGCATCAGGCTTCCCATGGGGAGCCTGCTTCTCCCTCTGCCTATGTCTCTGTCTCTGTGTCTCTCATGAATATAATAGCAAAAAATTTTTTAAATTTAATTTTTCATCAATAAACTAATCAATATAGTAGCATACTATACTTAACTTAGAATTACTAAACTAGAATTATATGAATATGAATAAATCTCAAAAACATACAATTGTATAAAAAAATTTCAAAATAATATGTATGGTATGATATTTGTTCTATAATGTTAAATATGTGTGATCCAGTATTATTTATCAATATATCATGGCCAGTAAACTAATAATACGGAGAGGCAAATATTCCGAATGTGGTTACCTCTGGAAGAGAGAGAGAGGGAGAAGACGGGGCCCATTAAGGACTATGCAGTAAGCAACATGTATTCCCCTAGCATTTTAGATCTTTTGTTTTTAATTATATATGTGAAGCAGAACTGGAAAATGTTAAGATTTAAGAAAACTGGAGGGCATCTGGATGGTTCAGTCAGTTAAGCATCTGCCTTTGATTCAGGTCATGATCCTAGGGTCCTGGGATCAAGCCCCACATTGGGCTCCTTGCTCAGTGGGGAGCCTGATTTTCCCTCTGCCCCTCTTCCTCCTCATGCTTCCTCTCTCTCTTTCTCAAATAAATACATAAAATCTTAAAAAAAAAAAGATTTAAGAAAACTGGGTTGTGAATACCATATGGTTATTATAATATGTTCTGCATTTTCTGTATGGTTGAAATAATTCATAAGAAAATGAAAATGCAATCCCTTTGAGGTTCTTCAAAAAATTAAAAATAGAACTACCCTATGATCCAGCAATTGCATTACTGGGTATTTATCCCAAAATTACACAAAAAACAAATCCAAAGGGATACATACACCCCTATGTTTATAACAGCATTATTTACAATAGTCAAACTATGGAAGCAGCCAAAGTGTCCACTGACAAATGAAAGGATAAAGAAGATGTGGTGTGTATATATATAACTGAATATTATTCAACCATAAAAAAAACAATGAAATCTTGCCATTTGTAACAACATAGCTAGAGAGTATAATGCTAACTGAAATAAGTCAGTCAGAGAAAGACAAATATCATATGATCTCACTCATATTTGAAATTTAAGAAACAGGGCAGCCCCGGTGGCACAGCGGTTTAGCGCCGCCTGCAGCCCAGGGTGTGATCCTGGAGTCCCGGGATCGAGTCCCACATTAGGCTCCCTGCATGGAGCCTGCTTCTCCCTCTGCCTGTGTCTCTGCCTCTCTCTCTGTGTCTCTCATGAATAAATAAATAAAATCTTAAAAAAAAAAAAAGAAATTTAACAAAACAAATGAGAAAGAAAAAAAAGAGAGAGAGAAACCAAGAAACAGACTGCTAACTCTAGAGAACAAAATGATGATTACCAAAGGGAAGGTAGGAAGGGGGATGGGGGAAATAGGGGATAGGTATTAAAGAGTACACTTATGATGAAAAAATAAATGGTTAAATTGGGGGCAGTGCAGAGACGATGCTGGCATAGACTACAGCATAGACTACACTGTAGTAGTGGAGGTGGTAAGAAGTAGCCAGATTTTGGGTAGCATTTGATGTAGAGCCAGTTGGAGTTGCTATGGATTAGATACAGTGTGTAAGGAAGAAAAAAAAAAAGACTAGTTCCATAACAAGACCATCAAGATGAAGAAGGCTGCAGGTGGGGCAAGTTGTTGGATATAGAAATCTGGAGGTCAGGGGAAAAAGTCTGGTCTGGAATTACAAATGTGGGAGTTGTTGGCATACAGATGGTATTTAAAGCCAAAGGCTGAATGAGATCACTAGGGAAGTGACTGTGGGTCCAAGGACTGAGCCTTCAAGCACAGGGACATTAGGGAGAAAAAGAGGACTCAGCAAAGAAGACCAAATTGGAGCAATCAGGAAAAGGGAGAATGCTGGAATAAAAAACAAAAGAAAAGAAAATGCTAAATGGGCTTTTTAATGATGTGTAAAGAACTAGTGAAACTGATTACCTAGAGCATGGGGAAAAATAAAGAGGTGGGAATAATATATTTCAAATATATATATATATATTTTGTTGTTGCTGTTGAACCAAGTGAACGTATTATCTCTAATAACATACAGACATGATTTTTAAAATGTTAAGACAAGGGGCACCTGGGTGGGTCAGTCAAATGTCTGCCTTTGGCTCAAGTCATGATCCCAAGATCCTGGGATTGAGCCCCACATTGGACTCCCTGTTCAATGGGGAGCCTGCTCTCCCTCTCCCTCTGCCTGCTGCTCCCCACCCCAGCTTGTGCTTTCTGTCAAATAAATTTTAAAAATCTAAATAAAATACTAAGAAAAAACCCTCGCATTCATATCCTTTAAGAGGTGATTTAGCCTACAAAAGATGTTGGGGTTACAGGGGAGGGGAGATCACCTTACCTTTGCCTCAGGTTTCAAAGGAGAGGCAAAAATCCCAATTCTTCCAACACTCCTGACTGTCTTCACCCCCACCTGGCTCCTTCCCAGGGGAAGAAGAATGATTTCTGATTGACAAAAATTCCTTTATTCTTTGGTGTCTATCTGCCTGCAGAGCACACACAACCTAATCTGATCCTCAACTACTCAACATCAAGTTTATAGGGGTAAGCTCCTATGTTCAAGACCTGTGTGTGTCCTAGGCTACTTACAATAAGATGTGTGAACAGGTACAACTTTGAGGTTATTAGGCAGCTCCTTGTTGTTACACATACTACTCATTTTCCAAACGTAGATATTTTGGTTTCTATCTGACCAGTTTCTATCTCTTAATTTTCAAATTCCACAGGGTAAGGGAAATGGGTCTCCCTTAAATTTCCTATAAAGAAAATTATCTTCCAAGGAGATTGTCAGAAATGTGAACAAAAATGGTTTCTTTCTATGCATTTAGCAGTCAAAAACTGAAAACCTAAACATCCACTAGCAGAATATACTCTAAGTTTTTGAAGCCGACCATTTAAGAACATACTATGAAGTCATTAAAATTTGTTCTCAAAAACATTTTAATAACATAGGGAAAATGTTAAACTGAGTAAAAAAGCAGATTATATAACTTGATATATATACAACATGATTCAGTTAACACATAATACAGCTTATATCCATGTACTGAAAAAGGACTACAAGGGGGAACCTGGGTGGCTCAGTTGGTTAAGCTTCTGACTCTTGATTTCAGCTCAGGTCATGATCTATTGGGGTCACACCCAGCAAGGAGTCTGCTTGAGATTCTCTCCCTCTCACTCTGCCCCCTCCACCCACTTGCTTGCTCTTTCTCTCAAAACATCTTAAAAAGACTCTAAGAAAATAAAAATATTAGTAGTAAAATTTGTGATAGCATTATGAACAATTTGAATTTAATTTTATATTTGCTTGCATCTTCCAAATGTTTTGTAATAAAATTTTATCATTTTGATAATCAGAAAAAATTTAAGAAAAATCTTAAAATAAATTTAGTAGCAATATAAAAGAAAAAGACAGAGGAATTTAAAAGGAAAGGGGAGAGGGTGCCTGACTGGCTCTGTTGGAAGAGCACGTGATTCTCGATCTCAGGGTTGTGAGTTCAAGCCCCATGCTGGGTACAGAGATTACTTAAATAAATAAAACTTAAAAAAAAAAAAAGAAAAAGAAAAGAAAAGAAAAATAAAAGGGTAAAGTAGGTAGTTTGGCAGCAGTCATGCTCTGGAAAATATACCTGTTAAAATATTTTTTAAATATTTCAAAATAAATAAATAAATAATTTCATATACCAGCAATTAATAAGTGGGATTTATTTTTTTTAAAGATTTTATCCATCCATTAATGAGAGACACACAGAGAGAGAGAGAGAGCAGCAGAGACACAGGCAGAGGGAGAAGCAAGCTCCATGCAGGGAGCCCGATGTGGGATTCGATCCTAGGTCTCCAGGATCAGATCCTGGGCTGAAGGTGGCGCTAAACCGCTGAACCACCCAGGCTGCCCCATAAGTGGAATTTAAAACTAAAAGCACAATACCATTTATATTAGCGTATTTCCCCCCAAAAAGAAATTCCTACGTAGAAATCTAACAAAATACGTATAATATTTACATGAGACAAACTACAAAACTCTGATAAAAGAAATCAAAGAACTGAAGAAATGGAGAGATATTTCATGGTCATGAATAGCAAGACTCAAGATGCCAGTTCTTCCCAACTTGATCTACAGGTTCAATACATTCCCAGTCAAAATTCCAGCAAGTTATTTTGCGGATATTAATAAATTTGTTCTAAACTTTATATGTGGAGGCAAAGTATCCAGAATAGCCAACACAAAACTGAAGGACAAGAGCAAAGTTGAAAGACTAAAACTACCCAACTTCAAGACTTACTATAAAATTACAGTAACCAATACATGATGGTATTGATGAAAGAACAAATAGATCAATAGAATAGAATAGAGAGCCCAGAAACAGATTCACACAAATACAGTCAACGGATCTTTGACTGAAAAAAGGCACAGACAATACAATGGAGAAAAGACAGCCTTTCAACAAATGGTACTGGAACAAAAGGACAACCTCATGCAAAAATAAATAAATAAATGAATCTTGACATAGACCTTAAATCCTTCACAAAAATTTAATTCAAATTGAATCACAGACCTAAATGCAAAATGGAAAACTATAAAACTCCTACAAGATAACATAGGAGAAAAACCTAGATGACCTCAGGCATGGTGATAACAACCAAACCACATATCATCAAAGAAATCATTGGTAACCTGGACTTTATTACAATTTAAAACTTCTCAACTGTGAAGGACAAAACAAGAAAACTAGAGGATAAGCCACAGATCAGGAGAAAATATTTGCAAAAGACATATTTGATAGAGGCCCGTTATCCAAAATATACAAATAACTCATAAAACTCAACAGGAAAATGAACCCAATTAAAAAATAGAAAAAGACTTGAACAGACACCCCACAATAAAAATATATATAGATGGCAGATAAACCTATCATTGACGCTCTACATCATGTCATTAGAGAAATACAAATTAAGACAACAGTGAGATACCACTACACTCCTATTAAAATGACTAAAATCCAGAATACTGGCAAAACCAAATACTGACAAGCATGGGGAATGACATGAACCATCATTCACTGCCGGTGGGAATAAAAAATGGTACAACCACTTTAGAAGTATAGTGGTTTCTTATGAAACTAAACAAACTTTTACCTTATGATGCAGCGATCACATCCCTTGATATTTACCCAAAGCAGTAAAACCTATGTCCACACAAAAATGCACACAGAGATGTTCAAAGCAGCTTTAATCATAATTGCCAAAACTTGGAAGCAACCAATATGTCCTTCAGTAGGTGAATGGATAAAGAAATTGTGCTACATTCAGCGGAATACTGTTCAGTGGTAAAGAGAAACAAGCTATTGAGCCATGAAAATGGAGGAAGCTTTAGTCCATATTACTAAGTCAAAGAAGCCAATCTAAAAAGGCCACATACTGTAGGATTCCAACCAAATGACATTGGAGAAAAGGCAAAACTATGGAGACAGTAAAAAGATAAGTGGTTGCCAGGGGTTAGGGAGAGACAAAAAGGCAGAGCCCAGTGGATTCTTAGGGCACTGGAACTAATCTGTACTGATACAATAATGATGGGTACATGTCATTTTACGTTTGTCAAAACCTAGAGGATGTACAACACCAAGAGTGGACCTTAATGTAAGCTATGGTTTAGAGTAATAATGATGTCACTGTGTAGGTTCATCAACTGTCACAAATGTTCCACTCTGATTTAGGATATTGATAGTAGGGGAGGCTGTGCACATGTGATGTGTGGGGCAGACCACTCTCTGTACTTGCTGCCAGATTTGATATGAACCTAAAGCTGCTCTAAAAACTAAGGCTACTTAAAAGGGAAAAACTTTTCGATTGTCAAGGGAACTTTTAAAATATAGGAACTTTCAGTAATGAGCACTAGGTTTTATTTTATTTATTTTATTTTTTATTTTTTGAGCACTAGGTTTTAAAGTTCATGATAGGAGTACTCTCTAAAGATCATTTTGGTCTGTTATAGTCTGCTAGAGAATTTCCCGTGAAGATGAAAACAAAGAACACATTATTTGAGCTCTGGATATGGCCATCAAAAGTCTCTGTCCCTATTTGGCTGAGCTGTCTCCCCGGCTTGTCCACTCAGCTGGAGAGGAGAAGGTCAATCCTCATATGCTGCTCTACAGAATGAGCCCAACCCTTTCATATGGTCTTGTTCCTCCTGACAAAGGAACAAGTTCTCATAATAGTTCACACTAACATTTCACTTACTACCTTGAGAGAACAAGGCTTCAATATGAAGAAATGAGGTTCTAATAATAGGAACTGTTGTTATCAAGCAAAGGCCAATGGGAGAGAAATTAGGGAGCCACACAACTCCCACCTGCCTCTCCTATGGCAACGTGCCACTGCTAGCCCTATCTACTATCCCACTTGGGACCATTCACATTCCCTGGAAGGACCATTTACTTTGTGGATCCAAACCACTTTTGCCCCTAGGCACATTTTTTCTTTTTAGGGTGCACAGCAAACATGTTCCTGTCTTAGGATCTCTGTCCTTACCAGTCCCTCTGTTGAGAATATACTTCCTCAAATATCCATATGGCTTGCTCCCTCAATGGAAAAAGATTACCACTGAGATAGTTCTGGTTCCCTTGATTACCCAAGGTCTTCACATTTCTCTAACATCCTTGTTACTCATGGGTCACTGACAGATAATCAGAATGTTAGAGATGGAAGAGACCTCACACACCACCTATCTGATGGTTCCCAGACTTGACTCATCATTAGAATTACCCCAGAAGTTCTCTGTATTGGTTTGTTTTTTAATCAACAGAACCCCACAGGCTCCGCTTCCACAAATTCGGTCAAGTGGATCTGAAACGGAGCTCAGGAAGCTACATTTTTAAAAACAGTTCACATGTTTGACGATCACCAACCTAATTTACCACTTCTATTATTTTTTGTAGAAGAGAAAATAGAAGCACAGAGGGATGAGGTAATGTTCCCAAAGACACAGTGAGTTCAAGGCAGAGATGAACCCTCAGATCATAAGATCAGAGTAGCGAAGATCCCCAGATCAAAGATGCTTCCACTTTATCTGGTACTACAGGCTAGACTCTTGCATGTTAGATGTTTTGTTTTGTTTTGTTTTTAATTAAGTGAACAAACTAACAGCATTACTAATTTTTTAGGGTTTTACCTTCAGGCAAGGTAGGTGTACAAGTGAAAGAAAAGGGCACATCAAGAAAAAAAGACAGCATTTTAATTCACATCTGTTCTATAAAGACCAGAGAGTAGCTTGGGGTTTTGGGTTGTTTGTTTTTTAAGAAAAAAAAAAAAAAAAAGATGTATTTATTTATTCATGAGAGACACAGAGAGAGAGGCAGAGACATAGACGGGGAGAGGCAGACTCCCGGCAGGGACCCTAGGATCACACCCTGAGCAAAGGCAGACGCTCAACTGCTAAGCTACCGAGCTTGTGGTTCTTTAAACCTCTCTAAACTAGTAAGAGAAGGATTAAACCCTTCAGGATACAAATAATGATGGATGAATGTAGGTCTGATACCCAATAACCCATATAAACTTGGGATCCCACAAAAGGGGAAGAGAATTGCCAGGAACCTTGGTGTTGTTAGAGCCCACAGAATGGATTCCCTTTGGTGAATTCTGATGGGGAGTTTAATTATGATCTTAGATGGGTCACAGG
Source organism: Canis lupus baileyi (assembly GCF_048164855.1). Taxonomy (NCBI): domain Eukaryota; kingdom Metazoa; phylum Chordata; class Mammalia; order Carnivora; family Canidae; genus Canis; species Canis lupus. The sequence continues at coordinate 57,214,433 of NC_132850.1, read as the reverse complement.
TTACTGCTCTCACCAGTTCCCACAAGGGCTTGCTACATCATTATTCAGCAGTTATTCAGCTTTTGTTACTGTAACAATCAGAGGATAAGGGTAAGCCACAGCTTGACTCACAACAGGAGTCATAACAGAAGAACCAGGAATCATGGACTGGTGCAGCCTAGTATTCCAGCTCAACACACAGCTGAGTGAGACTCAAGGGAAAAAGACTTCGGAAGCTGCCCAATAACTTGGCCTGCAGACCCCAGAGCTGGAGTATCCGTATCTTCTGTCTGAAACACAGTCATTCTAGACATAATTAGTTATGCTAACTACTAACAAGGACTTGACCCTGTTAGGTCATCAACACTTAGCTAAAAAAAGACCCAGACAAAAGTTTACGTGAGTTGTCCGTCTACATCAAGCAAGTTCACACTCCCTTCAAAACCCCTCGATGCCAAGACTGCTCTGATTCATTGCCAAGAAGAAACATGGCCTCAGAGGGAAAAGATGGATGTTTTTTAAAACCTAAATCAGACACGACTTTGCAGCCATACCAAATTACCACTGCATTCCTTCATTCATTCACTCATTCTCAAATTACATCTCTGAATCCCAAACATCAGCCAGTGGAAATAAACTCCTAGTGAGTCAAATAAAATTCCTGCTGGCACATAAAATCAGTGAAAAGGGAAGGAATGCAGAAAGGGCAGAAGAACTTGTGACAGCAGTACTCGTTGCATCTGAAAGAGTCACACCCAGCAATTTCAACCTCTCTGTGAAGCTTGTTGCAAAGCACAAGACCGTCAGCTGACCAGGTTTTGGTTTTTTTCTCTACCCACTTCATTCAACCTGTCGGACAACTACATTTTCTACTTAGTATCAAAGCAGGATAGTTTTCACAGTGTTTCTAAGTGAAGAACACATGAAAAACACTCTCCCCAGCCCTACAAACTGCATTACATTTCAGCCCTTTTTCACTAAATTCTTCAGAACAGAATGCTTTGATCTGTTGCCTTAGCATATCTCTCTTTAAATCTGTAACTATCTTTGTTATTTCCTACTCAGTCATCCTAACAGCTATAAAGACTGGTAGTAAAATCGTCTCAGCTTATCTCTGTGAAGCAGTGAACTAGGGGAAAGGAAATAAACCCTGGTTTCTGTACTTCTTCTCTTAAGCAATTACCCCAAGCAAGCTAATCCTCTTTCTTTTTTGATAGAATTGGTTCATCCAAATTGCAGACAAGTCAGATAATACACACTCATCAATTCTTCAGCCCTTCCTGTCCTGGTGATTTCTAAGGCAGTACAAAGAGTCTCTGGTGAATCCAAATTCCAAAATATAAAAATTAAAGCACCATTGACTCTGAAGTGCTTTGTTTCAGTTCCTCTTCTATGTGGGGAGTGTATACTTTTTTAAGACAAGGTTATGTAAAATTTTCTCTTGCCATCAGAGAAACAATGATTCGCCGATAAGCTTGGCAAATAATACCAGATTTCTTATATAAACAGCCCCTATGGTTAACTAATTTGTTGGTAAAGTGAGAAAAATCAAGTCACTGACAGCTTTGCTATGGTTGGTATCTTAAGAAAGAAGGACACAATTACGGAAGACTATACTATATACCCAGCATCCTACAGTTACTAGATTTGTTGATTCTGGAATTTTGCAATATAATAAATGAAACTCCAATATCTGTCATTATTAAGGAGAACAGAAGTGAAGTCAAGAAGGACAGAATTCTATCCTGAAATATTTCATTCCACATGAAACATAATAGGAAAGATTAAAATGTTTCTTTCTGCAGTGAACTGTGTCAGTTTTACACTGTGGGCTGCTGTTAGGTATCTAAAATGACTCCTCCATATTCGCGGAATCTTTCTTTTCATCTTTAGAGTAACTGGAAAATCATGATGAAAGATGGGGGGGGGAGAAAATAAAAACCCTATTTATCAGTGTGGTCTTTAGCTAAAACCACCTAAAATTATTGATTTAAGATACACAGGAGCAAAAAGTCATACTTAACTGACTGCTACCTCATTTAGATGACTAGTGAAAACTTTGGAACCTAATCTTACAGGGTAAGCCCCTGTCAATAATTCACTCTACCCCCGAGACTGGTCCAAGTCCTAAAGAAATTCAGGAAACCAAGCACAACACTGCAAATAACGAATACGTTTTCAAGATCGTAGGAAGGGGAAGAGAAAGTGGATGAGATCTACCATGACAATTGGTTCTGACTAGAGATGAATTCCGATTCATTGACAAATATATGTCCTCACTCTACAGAATTCTTTTTTTTTAAATTTTTATTTATTTATGATAGTCACAGAGAGAGAGAGAGAGGCAGAGACACAGGCAGAGGGAGAAGCAGGCTCCATGCACCAGGAGCCCGATGTGGGATTTGATCCCGGGTCTCCAGGATCGCGCCCTGGGCCAAAGGCAGGCGCCAAACCGCTGCGCCACCCAGGGATCCCCCTCACTCTACAGAATTCTTAAAAAAAAAAAAAAAAAAAAGAAGTAAATCTAAAGGAAGTTAAAATAAGAAAAGGCAATAGTGGATATGAAAAATTTTTGTTAAAGTGTTGTTCAATAAAAATGATTAAAATCCACTAAAGAATATCAAGTTCACTGAAGTGATAAACAGACGGTCATACCAAAATATTTTCAAGTTTAAAAAAAAAGTTGTGTGGTCCTGCACATGTTTTCTTATGCTGATACTGTCCGCTCATCCCAAATATCTTTTTGGGGAATCTAGAAATGTATGAATAACACAAACAGAGATTACAAAAGGTCAGGATGCTACATCTTAGAATTTCAGAGGAGGAAAGGACCCCCCCCGCCCCCCCAATAATCTGACCCAACTTCATGGCCTAGAGTTAAAGTGAGACCAGAAAAGCCTCGAGACTCCCACATGGTGACAAGGCCCTTGGGCAGCAGAGCCAGGGATCAGGATCAGGATCCAGATCAACTGGGTGCCAATCCATTTCTCTTTCCTATCATTTAGCTGTCCTTTCTTGATAAGAAACAGATAATATAAAAGTGAAATTCTTTTTTTTTTTAAGATTTTATTTATTTATTCATGAGAGACACGGGGGGTGGGAGGTGGGGGCAAAGACATAGGCAGGGTTGGATAAGCAGGCTCCACACAGGGAGCCCAATGTGGGACTTGATCCTGGGACTCCAGGATTACACCCTGGGCCAAAGGCAGGCGCTAATAAACCCCTGAGCCACCCAGGGATCCCCTAAAAGTGAAATTCTTATCTGAATACTCAAATGTATTTTTCTAATGTACATCATTCATTGCCACTTCCTCTATAAATACCTCTCTTTAATTAAATGGACAGCATGTGACCCAGCACCTAAAAAATTACTTCCATACTTCTCCCTACTCTTCAATCAGCTGGGCTCTTATACTGGAGTAGACTATATACCATTCTGTTAAGTTTCTACTAAAGAAAGACAATGATTTTTATATGACAGGAAGTATATTCTGATTTTTAGTGAACCAAGAAATGTACTGATAAAGTTTGATGTTAATTTTAAGAAAGGCTGTATAAGGAAAAAAAATAACACTTAAGTGAATTTAGAAACTTACTTTTACACTGATCATGAGAATCAAGCTTAATTTGACTCTCCTACCTGTCTACAACAGATTTTGAAATGAAATGCAATTTTCAAAGGATTTTTCCTTCTCCTTGACATGTGATAAAATTCTTCACAAATATGTTTCAATTAAGAATTATTACTAATTAAATTAATAAATTCTTCCAAATGGATGACATAATCACCCTTAAGGAAAACAGTAAATGTAGTATTAGTCTCTTCATGTAAGCTCCATCATTTTTTTGTAAGCTCCATTATTAAAATTAGTTAAGCATGATACCATCCTTCTCATGAAAATAATTTTCCAGGAGACTGGACTCTCTCCCACCACCCTGCTTCCACCTACCATTCAAACTAAGAAGTGAGAACTTTCAGCCCTATGCCCCATCTACCAACTGCAGAGGTACTTCAGGACTGCAACCCTTTTTCCCCCTGATCATCTCTGTGAATGATACATATTGTTCAAACTTCAACACAGGACAAGGATGTAACCATTCCTTGCAAGCTGGCTCCAATAAAAGTAATGAAAAGTTAAGAAAGCAGATGGGTAGTAGAATTGAAACAGTAAAAAATGATAATAACAACCATGCCTACACCTTTTCTATACAGGAAAGGACTTGTTGCTACACACCCACCAACCACCCCATGACCTACAAAAAGTACTCTTGAAAAACAACTTTCAGATCAATATAATTTCATCTTTTTGGTACACAGTGATTTAAAGCAAAATTTCTCTGAGACTTTAAATAAAAGTTTCAAACCTGTGGCTGAGTTCCAAGCGATCAGTAGTACCCCTTCCTACCCTGGCACGTTTTCGAGTCTTTGTGCATAAAGGTGTCTTGATAGTTCTCCCAGCACCAGAACCGGCATGACACACACATCTGGCTGACTCCTGCCAGCCCCCTGGCCGATTTGCAGTCTTCGCTGTGCCGCCACACATCCCCTAGGTGGTTGAACTTTCTTCGGGTTTATCCTGACTACCAACATGGACTCGGGACACAAATGCTGAAGATTCTTTGTTGTCTGAGGGATATTCCAAACTGACCAGCCATCCTAAATAATCACGGTACTCCCTATACAGTAGGTGAGGCGAGCTACTTGGCAGTAGCTACTAGTTTCCTCTTTCAAAATTAAAAATAGAGAGAGAGAGAGAGGGGGAAAGGAACATTCATGTGTTATGTAAATTAAGCCTGCCAAAGTATTAGGAAGTCAGATGTATCCATCCAGTTATAAAATATGCTCTCAGCAGGACCATTATAAACAGACACATCCAAATCCCACTTCCTACTTTTGTTCCTAAGCTTGCACTCCGGTCTGCAAAAGACAAAACACTCCACAGGTTGAGCAGCTTGGTCTGACTCATTCCATCTGTGCTCCCCTGTTGGAGATTATGTAGTAGTCAATTAATTGGTCACAAGACCTATTCATATGGCTCTGGGCAAATGCAGTGACTTGCCTTCAGCTGCAAGGTTGTTCTGACATTGGCCACACCACCCTCTTTAATGGCTCTCATGTGAGCAAGTGTCAGCTGACTGGTCTTACTCTGCAACCTTGCAAAACCCTACCCATAGCAAGTGAGGGAGATAGTTACACACAACAAAGGTAGGGCTTAATACACAGGAGTTGGGGAGGGAGAGTAGGGACACATCATTGCTTTAATACCAAATAGACACAGTTATATAATTAAGAAAAATTATATACATACACATACATAAGAAAAATAATAATAAATGAGAAGCCATAAACCCTCTGACATAACTCTTACACTAAATTCCCGATTCCTGGGTATATTCAGGCCAAGAAAACCCTGAACTGCCAGAATGTAAGGACAGAAGTTCACTTTTGAATTCTGACATTAACATACTTCATCTGTAAAATGAAATAATGCTATAGGATCAATATGATTTTTCCACAGTATTATGAGTTCATGGAAAAAGTAAGAAGAAATAAAAAGCATAGGTCCTTAAAATACAGGTCAGATCTTGAAAACTATAAGGGATTGTCTTAACTCTTTTTTTTTTCCTCATCCTTGAATTTGGCTGAAGAAAATATTAATAGATCCTTAAAATCTGATGAACCTTTGGCTGGGTCTCTAGCATCAAGAGGTTTTAAATGTGTCTTTATAATGGCAGCCAATTATTTTACCCCACAGTGTGAGAAAAATCTAATGATATTGGGGCAGAGGCTTCAATTACATTAAGACATCATTATCTGTGTGACTCTAAAGTTCCTTTATAACAAACCCAAAAAAGATCTTAAATACATCCTCCCTTGAGAAATAAAGATTGCAACACACCTACAACAATGACTAGATTTCTCTGTTCACGTGATAAACTGATAGTGCCAAGATAAAACCAGATTAGGAGAAAATGAATTCATTTTTCCAGAAAGGGGAACACATTTTGACCTTAAAGCTTAACTATGTGGCCACCATGTGATCATGGGTTCTTCTTTTTCCCCTGAACTGTCTTTAACATCACTTTCTCTTTTTAAACAGAGACTCAGAAGCTCACTTATGCAAGCACTATAACTCTTCCACTTTAGGCACAGAACAGCTGGATGAGCAAAGGCTGAAAGGAAAGCCTCCTTTTGCCATTATCACACTGACTTCCTAAGTGGCCCAAGTGAGGCTCCAAATCAGTGTCTCCAATTCACCCACATTTTTACCTCCTCTAAAATCACAGGAGAAACGAAAGTATAGTTTGTCAGAAAGAAAACTGCAGGCCCCAAATGGTGTTACTCCAGCCACACCAAGTCATCAAACCGGAGCTTAATAACTAACTTCACTGCAGTTTCAACCTCCCCTAGCATTCTGTTTTAACCTGTCAAATCAGGAATTTTCAAATAAGCACCAATGAGGAAATCTAGCACACGGGTCCCCTCCACCAACCCCTACAAAGGAAGCTAAGGTAATCTGTATAGTAAGACCCCTGACCTTCTTTTGTTTTCTTTTGCTTATACCTTTCTTTCTCCCCCCTTCTTCCTATAAAAACATTCCATTTTGAACAACTCCTTGGAACATCCCTCTGTTTGCTAGGTGGGATATTGCTTGATTCATGAGTCATTTAATAAAGCCAATTAGATCTTCAAATTTACTCAGCTGAATTTTATTTTTTAACATGTTCACTGTTGATGTCTGGCACCTAAAAATGCCAAAATAACTGAATTTTATAAACTATGTACAAGTGCTGGGGGAACATACCCCATTTTTTATATGTAAAAAAAGAATGAAGTTTTAAAAATGTAATACTAACAGATATTTATCTAGGATCTAATGAAAGGACATGAAATCCTCTTTTTTTCCCCTAACTTTGAGACAGGGGTGGAGGCGCAGAGAGAGTAAGAGAGAGAGGATCTTAAGCAGGCTCCATGCCCAGTGTGGAGCCAGACGCAGAGCTTCATCTTACAACCCTGAAATCATGACTTGAGCCTAAATCAAGGAGTTGGACACTTAATGGACTAAGCCACCTCGACACCCACGAATCTCTCTTTTTAAACACGTATTCTAAATAATTATTCAACCTATATTATCATAATATTTGCATTGATAGCAGTATTTGAAGCCTTTAGAAAATATAAGATATCAGGATGATTGAACAGCTTCATGGCTAACTATTAAACATAAAAAATGAAGCAAACATTTTAAATGATCAGAATAATAAGAGATGAAATGACAACATAGTTACAAAGGATAACTGGATGAAATAAGGATCAAACTGCATTGGGAAGGAATTCCCTTAAACAGAAGCTAAACACCTTCTGTATGTTTCTTTCATTCAGCCAGCCATCTTTAACTAAACACTACACACCAGTCACTGTTTCTCCCTAAATTGAGTCAGCATACCTTTTATCCACCTAGGCTAAGTGGTGCTCAAACTCAGTATGCTTATAAACACAGATTGCTGAGCCTGCCCCCAGGGTTTCTGATTCAGCAGTTCCCAGGTGGAGTCTGAGAATGTACATTTCTAACAAGTTCTGAGGATGCTGTTGCTGCTTGTCTGGGAACTACACATTTGAGAAACACTTCCTTGGTAAAAAATTCATTTTCCCCATGATGACTTCCTAGGCTAGAAGATCTTTTTCTCCCTTGAATTCTTCTGTAATTTTTGTTTAAAGATTTATTTTAGAAAAAGAGAGACAGAGTGCATGTGAGTAGCAGGTGGGGGTGAGGGGCAGAGGGAGAAGAGAGAGAGAACCCTCAAGTAGACTCCCCATTGAGCATGGAGCCTGATGCAGGGGCTCAATCCCAGGACCCTGAGATCATGACCTGTGCTGAAATCAAGAGTCGCGTGCTTAACAACTGAGCCACGCAGGCATCCCCCTCTATAATTTTTTTAAACCACACTTTTAACATTTAACATATAACTGCTTTGCAACATAGTGTATGTACCTTATGATCCTAACTAGATCATAAATTTTGAGTATAAAAACTGGGTTTGACATTCATCTTTGTACCTCACACAGGTCTTACACTCGGTAGATGTTTTTTGATAGTTTCTTTTTTTTTAATTTTTATTTATTTATGATAGTCACACACACACACAGAGAGAGAGAGAGAGAGAGAGGCAGAGACATAGGCAGAGGGAGAAGCAGGCTCCATGCACTGGGAGCCCGACGTGGGATTCGATCCCGGGTCTCCAGGATCGCGTCCTAGGCCAAAGGCAGGCGCCAAACCGCTGCAACACCCAGGGATCCCCTTTTTGATAGTTTCAAAGTAAACATTCAGTGGTATTTTTTTTTTAATTTATTTATGATAGTCACAGAGAGAGAGAGAGAGAGAGAGGCAGAGACACAGGCAGAGGGAGAAGCAGGCTCCATGCACCGGAAGCCCAACGTGGGATTCGATCCCGGGTCTCCAGGATCGCGCCCTGGGCCAAAGGCAGGCGCCAAACCGCTGCGCCACCCAGGGATCCCAACATTCAGTGGTATTAAACCAATGATATGAATCTATCTACAACAAGCAGTGTTCTCCTTTAACAGTCTAATGCATATTTTCTGACCAAGAGGGTGATTGTGCTTAAACACACACACACACCATCTTTCTCTCATTTATGATGGCAAAAGTTCCTTTAGATGCTTTAACATTTTGTGTTCACTCCAATCAATGCGACTCATGCAGCATCGTAACAGAAAGAAATTTAAAACTTTTAAAAAGTGGGGATGCCTGGGTGGCTCAGTGGTTAAGCGTCTGCCTTTAGCTCAGGGAGTGATCCTGGAGTCCCGGGATCAAGTCCCACATCGGGCTGCCTGCAAGGAGACTGCTTCTCCCTCTGCCTATGTCTCTGCCTCTCTCTCTGTCTCTTGTGAATAAATAAATAAAACCTTAAAAAAAAAAAAAAAAGCTTTTAAAAAGTGAAAGAGCCATTTCCTCTGTCCCTCCCCTTAATAACCTTTAATTCCACAGCTCAAAAATCTGATAAAATGTAATAGAGATGTATATCAAAACCACAACCACTGTACTTAGATGCCTCTGTATGACTCCAGATTTCCTTTTATGTTTAAATGGGAGTTTTAAAACTTCTTCAGTAAATGGAAAAAACAAGTAATAGTTATATCAACATAACCATTCTTCTGAGAAGTTCTGAAACCACTTTAAAGCATAAAGTTGAACAAAAATCAAAACGGCTGCACTAATGCTTCAGCAAAGCTCAGTTTTTAAAGTCACCTTTTCCTTCTCTTCTGCAAACCTCCCCTCCTCCCTTCTTTGAGGCTTTTGTTTCAGGAACCCAGAACCACTCTAAAGACATGATCGAGAAGGCTAGTAGCAGAGACATAGTTCCTGCCCAAACCAGCTAGATCCTCTATTTCCTTATAAAACCCCCTTACCCCTTCCTCGGGGAGGGCTCGCAGTTTTTGAAGGCCGTAGCCTCCTGCAGCCTCGTTTGCCCAGCAAAGCAATAAAACTATTGTTCCTCTTTATCCCAAACTCTGTCTTCGTGTTATATTTTGGCTCCAAAGCACAGAGGTCATTTTTCAACAACAATCAGAGTAGCTCATACAGTAGCTAAGAGAAAGATACCTTTAGATCTTTGGTGCCCCAAATTCTGTTCTATACCTCAATTTGATCTTTCTTTTCTCTCAGTCTTCTGTTTCCTGAAATGGAATCATACTCATCTAGGTACCCATACTATATGACTCATTATCATGCTGGACATCCTGATATTTAAATACTACACAACATACATACAAAATTTATCATCATCCTTTGTAATGCTACTCATGGTAAAGTTCTCTATTTCCTTCACACATTTAAGAAAGTATCTGAAGTCACTGCCTGAATTCCTGCATTCTACCTCCAATTCAATACATTGACTTGAACTGCTGCTGTCACCAGAGATACTTTCACAATACACATGAACTATAGCAGATGTTAGAGGGGAAGATTAGGGAAGTGTGGAAGTATGGTGAAGTCACATGACAGTTGTAAGGAAGGAAGACTACTGGTTCAACTTTTTTTTTTTTAAGTAAATCCTCCCCCCCCCCCCAATGGGGCTCAGATGTACAACCCTGAGATCAAGAATCACGAGGGATGCCTGGGTGGCTCAGTGGCTGAGCATCTGTCTGGCTCAGGTCATGATCCCAGGGTCCTGGGATCAAGTCCCACATGGGGCTCCACCACGAGGGAGCCTACTTCTCCCTCTGCTTATGTCTCTGCCTCTCTTTCCCTGTATTTCTCATAAATAAAATAAAATCTTAAAAAAAAAAAAAAGTCATGTGCTCTGACAGAGTCAGACAGGTGTCCCTGGTTCAACTTTTTAACCTTTATGTGTATTGTTTCCAATCTCATAGCTGGTACTAAGTGGTCCTAGAAAAGAATGCTACATTTATGAGTTCAGAAATGGTGTAAGTATCATTGGGATCACACAGCAAATACTTGTTACTGAAAATACTAGTCCAACCCCATTTTTTGCCATTGGCCAAAATCTCTAATCAACCAGAACACTATTTCCTGTTGTACACAGACTCCTCTGCAACTCCTTCCAATGCGGTGTTCTGGGGACCCACTGAAATCCAAGATTTAGTATCTGAGGAAAAATCCATTCCCATGCCTAATTTAGAGATGGGATAATTAAAGTTAGGAAGGTTTCAAGGTAAGCATTCATGCATTTCTGCATCCCCTTGACTTCACACTCTTCAGGTGATAAAAATAGTGATCACTGTATGTAATGAAAAATTAACTTAAAAGCCACAACTGAGAGAGATGGGTTTAAACAGAGAAAAAATGAAGGCCTAACATAACATAGTTTCCAAAAAGTCCAGCCTAATTATTCCTATCTAATGTAACTTTCTATGAAGAATCTTTCTCTGGATGCCTGGGTGGCTCATTCAGTTAAGTATCTAACTCTTGATTTCTGCTCAGGTCACGATCTTAGGGTCGTGGGATGGAGCCTTACGTCAGACTCTGCTCAGCGCAGAGTCTGCTTGTTTTTCTCCCCACCCCACCCCCACCTGCACACGTGCTCTCTTGCTCTCGATCTCCAAAATAAATAAATAAAATCTTTAAAAAAATCTTTCTCTGCCTATTCACATTACCTTAATGAGAAAAAGGGAACAATAAATGGGGGGAACTCCTGATCCACAGCTACTACAACTGACCCTCCTTTTATCAGAACAACTCACTCTCTTCCATAAAACCTTTTCCACATCCACGAACAACTGATCACAAGCCTTTTTACCAGTAGTTTTCAAAGCATGATCCCCAGAAGCAGACAAAAAAGGTTATGAGATGCTGGCAAATTACTGTTTCTTGGGCACCTAGGTAGTTGGTTGAGCATCTATCTGCCTTTGGTGGTGATCTCAAGGTCCTGGGATTGAGTCCCACACATCAGGCTCCCCATATGGAGCCTGCTTCTCCCTCTGCCTATATCTCTGCCTATGTCTCTCTTTTAAAAAAAATTGTTTCGGGAATCCCTGGGTGGCTCAGTGGTTTGGCGCCTGCCTTCGGCCCAGGACATGGTCCCGGAGTCCTGGGATAGAGTCCTGCATCGGGCTCCCCACATGGAGCCTGCTTCTCCCTCTGCCTGTCTCTGCCTCTCTCTCCTTCTCTCTGTGTATCTCATGAATAAATAAATAAAATCTTTAAAAAAAAGTATTGCTTCTTATCTGAGTGCTGGTGCTGTGAATATGTAGCAAGCGGAATATGTATATTTTTTCATCTGTATATTAAAGTTCAATTTGATTTTTTTAATTTACTTGAGAGATTTAAAAAAATTTTTTTTGAGAGAGAGAATGAGAGAGAGAGAGAGAGAGAGCATGGGGACACACAAGTGGGAGGAAGGAGCAGAGGAAAGGAAGAAGCAGACTACCTGCTGAGCAGGGAAGCAGAAGTGGTGCTGATCCCAGGACCCGGAGATCATGACCTGAGCTAAAGGCAGATGCTTAACTGACTCAGCCACCCAGGCACCCCCAAATTATTTTTTTCAATAAAAGGCACTCATGCTAGGCTAGCACAAATGGATTAAGGCAAGGGGATAAGATAGTTTTCCTGAAGCAGTATGTTTTGGGGGAATGGGCTTTGGAAACAGATAAACAGATCCAGGATTAACATCAAGTCTGTCAATATTTGGTTGTTTTCGGATATGTGATCATGAACAGCTCCCAAAACCTAAGCAGCAGCCCATCTATACAATACTATTTAAGTATGCAATCAGAAAATAATACACCTGCCATAATGCACTCTAAACTTCACTGACAAGCTTAGCACTCAGGAAATTTGGCAAAATGTACAAACTCAGTCACGCCAGGTAGATAATAACCTAGCCAGGTTTATAAAGTGCTTATTCTACATGCCAGGCATTGTTCTAACAATGTTTCATTTGATCACAGAAGTTGGTAGCTCTAATCTCTTCTTTTAACAGAGGAAGAGAATGGAGCACAGGAAGGTTAAGGAACTGGTCCAAAGTATGTAGCTTGTTAGAGGCAGAGCCAGGATGTAAATCCAGGCATCCTGGCTCACAAGTGAGCCACACCACTCATCCTCACACTACTCTGGCAGGAGGTGCATAACGGCACCTGACCATGTGAGGACTGATTTAGGAAGAGATTTGAGAGGAGGCAGTTGAATATCATTGACTGACAAATTAACTCAAATTCTTTCTCTTACATCTCGAAACCCACACCACTTACAATGTTTGGATTCTTACTAATGCAGTCCTCTGTGAGGACAAGGTCCCAGTCATGTGCATTGTGGGTGACTAAGTCTCTTGTCAGACACCTTGCCATGAACCCTGCCCTGCTCTCTGGTAAACAAGCCCTGTACAGGAGCCAAGCACACCAGCCATCCCACAGGATGCCTACTTTGCCCTCCTCTCTGACCCTGTCCAGTTCAGTACTTCAACTGAGGGACACACTCCTAAGCAGAGTGATTTTTTGATCCATACAAAGTTAGCTCAAATGTACAACAAAGTCAACCAGTATTACTCCTTTGACTTAAAGTGAAGAACTACCTGGAGACAATTTAGCTTTCAGATTTAGATAAAAGGTACATGGAAATTCAGGATGACCTTGTAGTACTCATAATTATAACCCAGATTATTTTCTACTCCTATATACCCATACTTTGAAAAACAAAGCATATGTTACCCAGCACAGAAAAGCAACTGACAGAATGAATGAATGAATGAATGAATGAATGGCATGTTTTCAAGGAATCTTTGAAACACAGAAAAATTATGTTACAAACTTAGATTAAAAAAACAGGATACAAAATTGTACATGTACTTTTGATAACAAGTGTGCTTTTAAAAAACCAAACCTAGAAAAAATAACAAGGAAGAAAAATTAGAATGTCTGAATGGCGAGACTAAGAATGCCTTTCCTTTTATTTTTCTCTACTTTCCAATTTTAGGATATGTATTATTTACAAACAATGGTAAGAGCTACTTTATTTTTTAAATTCTTGCTGCCAAATCAGTAATGAACACTTGATTTCTTTATTCTATAACAATTCTGCAGGCTTTATTGTAAGGAAATTGTCAGAGTCAAAACAATTTCAGACAGCTGAAAGGAAAAGCAAAGCATTCACCCTGCAAGAGTGCAATTCTACTCACACTATTTGTCCTTCAACATAATTGCTATCATTAAGATTTATATAAGCCAGCAAAAAGTATATAGCTGCAGCTATATACTCTTTTACAGTGTCTAACTAAAAACAAAACTCCCCAATTTCCTTTTATTTGGAGATTCAGTTTTATAACCTAGTAGCAATACAATATACATAACAATGACAGGATTTTTAAGCTACACAACGTTACACTTTTTTTTTTTTTTTAAAGTGCTTTTCAAAGGCTATCTAACCAAGTAATAGCATGCTTACAACACAGATAAGGAAAAGAAAGATGAGACTCCAGGAGATTCTCAACTTAATAAATGAAACCGTGGATCTGAGGATGAGAGTTACAATTAAACTGTGGTTGTACCGATTTCACATCTAAACTTTAACATGACAAAGAGGTGGCCAGGCCTGCTAATTCAAGGCTAGAAGGCTCTGCTGCGTTAACTCCCCACCCACAAGAAGGGGCACTGCTTGTTTTTTTTTTTTTTTTTTTTTGCTTGTCTTTTTGTCTCAGTAAAATGATTCACCCTTTCTGGAATCAGCCAGATAACCAGCAATTTAGGTAAAAACTTAAAAACTTTCATCAGTTCTTTTTAAGGGTCACTATCAGACCTCAATCTACAATCCTTTTCCCTATGCATGATTTTTACTCATCCCCACGTTTCACTGAAATTAATAACCACACAATGTCTTTTAAGATCTCCTAAAGTTTGAAACATATTAGCAACAAAACATTACACAACTTTTAAAGTTTAACTCTGATGTCCAGCTGGGTTGTCACTAGCATTTGGACCTTAGCATAAGTATCAGCAGTCCAAATCTGATTAAGAAGTTGGAAACTGAGCTACTGAGCTGGAGCTGGATTTCATCTCTGAAATCATTCACTGGCCTCTGATTCTCTGCGAAGCATGTGAGCAGGGCACCCAGTTACAAAGAAAAGAAGAGGAGTCTGACCACAACTGAGGGTGGGTGGGGCCGCGGACTGGGAGTCCCAGGACACTTGGATGGCCTGGCCAGCCATTCAGACTGCAGAAGGGGCAGTAGCAGTGGTGGTGGCAGTGGGTGCTGTAGTGCAATGTGTCTAAGCTAATAATGGGCTGAAGAGGCAAGATGGTGTAGGGCTGCCTGGGCGTTCTGGCCTCATAAGGTGCTTACGGCACCAGTTGATCTCCCCCCCCCACACACACACTTATTTTATCATTATTTTAGACAGTTAAGCTGTTTTTGAAGTTTCAGAAGGAAGGATGTGTATAAATAAGGCAGGGCTCAAAACAGGCCCGGAATGCTGCTACCCACCCTCCAGGGCACAGAGATAGCTTATATATAATGTCTTGAAATTTGGTGTGTCATTGGAGGGGGCACTACCGCCTGCCCCTGGGGTCCTGTTTTATTTTCTGAAAATCACTCATGAGACTGCTGTCCTCACTGCTCCAGCCTCTGTACCACCTCTGCTGCTGCCTGGCAAGAGAAAGGGGGGGGGGGCGGGGAGGGCATGGTATCCATAATTCTTAAACATGAATTCAATTTTTTATAAAAAAAGTTGCCTTAAAGAGCTATTCAGAAATTCCAATTCAACACAGTGGCTCACTCACTCAATTTTTTTTTAATTTAAATATTTTTATTTATTTATTCATAGAGACACACACAGAGAGAGAGAGGCAGAGACACAGGCAGAGGGAGAAGCAGGCTCCATGCAGGGAGCCTGACGTGGGACTCGATCCCGGGGCCTCCAGGATCACACCCCAGGCTGCAGGTGGCGCTAAACCGCTGCACCACAGGGGCTGCCCCAATTTTTTAAAGATTTTATTTATTTATTCATGAGAGACAGAGAGAGACAGAGGCAGAGACACAGGCAGAGGGAGAAGCAGGCTCCATGCAGGGAGCCAGATGCGGGACTCAACCCCAGCTCTCTGGGATCATGCGCTGGGCAAAAGACAGGCACTAAACCACTAAGCCACCCAGAGATCCCTCACTCTACCTATTTGACCAAAAATGACTCTATGCTATTGCCAGTTTTCAGTGTACCCACTTTCCCCAACAAAACTGTCACTATTATTACCAAATTGTATAATTCATGAGAAGCATACTAGAAAAAAATACCTAGTAGAGAACTCTCAGCTATCTCCATCCCTTCCGTTGAGGTAAGCTATAGCATAATGAAATTTTTCTGATGATCTGGAACAGAATCAGCCTGGATTACTCTAACTCCAAGTCCTAAAATGCTGTCAGTACTGAGACACAGCCCACATGCCCAAGCCACAACTAAAGATTCAGGCACCCTGGCTAGGCATTAAGACCCTCTGCAATAACCCTTCTCATTTTTCTGCATCTTCATTTTTTTTTTAAAGACTGTATTTTAATTTGTAAGTAATATCTACCCCCAACATGGGGCCCAAACTCATGACCCAGTGATCAAGAGCTGCATGCTCTACCAACTAGGCCAGACAGGCGCCTCAGTTCTGTACCTTCTTATGAGCCTTGTTCCATTCAGGTAAGCTACCCTATGTCTCATACTAGACAGGTGTCTGAGTCTTCCTGGAGAAGAGTTTCATTGTAAAAAGGACTTTCTCTCCCTCTCTCTTATATTTACAGCATTAAAAAAAACATTTTTAACCATTTGTAATTTTTCTTGACATTTATAACGTGAGGATACAACTATCTTACAGAGGAACAAATTAATTCAATCAAATTACTGTAAATGGTATTACACAAACAGTAACTATTATTATTGTAACAATTATTACAGCCATTGGGATAATTCTGGAATTTTACAAGTTATTCATCAATCTGTGCTGTAATTACATAAAACATCAAATGGGATTAAAGAAAATCAAAAGCATAGGATACTCTTCTACAATTTATAAAGACAGCTCATTGGTTTGCAGAATAATTTATTAACTTGCCTTCAATATATACTATCTAAAGACTTAGGACTCCATTTATTTATCCTTTCAAATATTTGATGTGTCAGCCTCCGTTCAGGATGCTGATGATACAGAGAAAAATGGTATTAGTGTGCTAACAGTCTCAAGGCAGATGTGGCAATGGTGTAATTAGGCTGCAGTGTTGTGGGCCTGGGAAGAGCAGGAGAGGGTCTTGCCCCTCTCTTCACTCACCACTGGGGATATGAAAGCTGGAGAAAGGGAAGAGGTTTTATCTGGAGCATGTAGTACTTGTGCCTCCCTGTTGACCTGTCTATAGAGACACAGAGCCTACATCACAACTTCCACTGCTACCATCCTAGTAGCTACAAATACTAAAAAAATAAAAAATAAAAAAATAAAAATAGTTGCTTGGGAGTGGATAGAAATCAGTTTATGAGAAGAGAAAGCCGAGAAATGAGAGGCTGGGAAAAGATATTCAGCTCTGAATCAGCAGAGTCTCATTTCTCTGAGTCAGTTCCTCATGACAAGGCTGAGTACTAGGAACTCAGGAGATGCCAGCAACAAGATGAGCAGTCACCGTCAGCAGTGTCTCTGCTGAGAGGATGTCATACTAGCAAAGAAAACCCTGGACTAGAAGGAAAGAACTGTATCTAGTTCTGACCATCATTCACTAGCCACATGACTCTGAGGAAAGATACTCAGCCTCTCTGAACCTCAGTTTCCCCAGCCGGAAATAAATGAGTGATGGTGATACTTATTCCACCTATCTTAGAAGGATGTTAAAAACTTTAAATGTGAGTATGTGAAAGTCCCTCTGAAAAACTGTACAGCTCTAAACAAATGTGATGTGTTTTTTTGGTATGCACGTGTCCAGAAGTACTCACTGTCCTATTTGAGTTGCTACACTCATAGATGACTGCATTGTATTTATACAACATGAAGCCAAGATAAATAACTTTGGACACAGTGACATCTGGCAAATAATAATTTTATCCAAGAAAGTTAAGTCACCTCTCCACCCCACCCCCCACACCCCAAAACATGGCCAATTCTCTGGAAGTTCCAGGCAATTAAGCTCTCTAAAATAGATTCACTGCAAAGTCCTTTGGGAGTAATTCACTCTAGAACAAATTAATTTAACAGCTAGAAAATTATATCTACAAAATAATTAGTTTTCAAAATAACATAAGGCATTCTTTCTTCCACTGATAAATTCTTTTTCCACCTCTTGTGTACTTTCAACCATCCTAGTTCCCCTCCTAAAATACCTTTTACCTAATTCTCCAAGTCAAATCCTCAAAATTTTTTCAGGACCCAAAACCAAGGGCCATCTACCCCATAAAAATTTCCCACAATGATCCTTTTCTGAAGATGTTTCAACATCTATAATGGGAAAAGATAATTGGACCCTATACACAATGCTTCTGGAATTCTCTATTTGTTTCTTAAAGCACAGAATCTCTCAACAACCATTGTTTAACATGGTTCAACTTTTCCCATTGGCTACATCTTAGAATGAGTCTCTGTCCCTTATACTTTGCCATGGTCATGGTGTAAAAAAGAACAGATGCAGGATGTACACAATTCCCATAAAAGAACACATGTGGAAGTGGTGTTTACCCAAAGTAGTCATGAATCTGCATTTTTGTAATAAATAATCTCCAGATTTTAATGCTCTGTCACTATTGTGAAGTATAAATCTCTCTTCATCTCATCACATACAGAATGCTAGAATGTCTGTTAGGAACTTCTAACACCTAATGATGAACTTCTTGAGGACTGCACACTACATTTTACTTTCTTTCGTGTTTCACTTATTTAGCTCAGTTAACACTGAGCAGAGAGAAGGCACCTAGGAAATGGTGCTTAAGTTAGAACAAACCTCTTTTCTGTCATATTTACTAAGGCTGCCTCAAAAATAGCTGTTCACCTAAATTATGGAAATAGTCACTCTCCCAGGGAAAACAAAACTCTTATACTACAGCTCAAGGTGACATAGATTCAAATGTTCCTTTGAAAAATAGTTATACAATTAAAAATCTGACTGTATTTAATTATTCCAAAACACAATCTGACAGCAACCCCGCTATCAGTTCTTAAAGGGATTCAGTTATATTCCATCCAATAGAACTGTTGCAAACACTGACTTTATTATAGGAGAGGTTCCAAAGAAAAAGAAAAAGGGTCTCAAGGGGGAGGGTTTCTTAGCAGGGAGAATTTCTAGTATTTTGACATACTCCTTTGCTGACAGGAGCTACATTCAGTTACATCAGCAACTTCATTGGCATCACAAATACAACTGGCTCCCAAAATTTGGTCTTCAGAAGTACTACCACCTAATAGTCCTTTTCAAATTATTCCCTGAAAATTCAAAGGGCGCAATGAAACACTGTTGATCAGAAATATATCACAAGCCCCATATATTATTTAAAATCTTCTAATGCCCAAATTTTTTAAGTTTTTTTTTTTTTTTTTAAGTAATCTCTACATCCAACGTGGGGCTCAAACTCACAACCCTGAGATCAATGGTCACATGCTCTACCAATTGAGCCAGCCAGGGATCCCTCTAGTACCCACATATTAAAAGAGCAAAAAAGAAACAGATGAAGTGAGTTTTAACTATTTTATTTAGCCAACATATACACAATCTTATCTCAACATGTAATCAATATAAAAATTAATGAATTATTTTCCATTCTTTTTTCACACAAGTCTTTGAAATCCAGTGTGAATTTTATACTTCGAGAACATCTCAATTCAGACTAGCCACATTTCAAGTGTCCACTAGCCACAGGTGGCTACCCATATGAGCAGCGCAGCTCTGGAAAACTCTTGAGAAGAACTACGGTGGTGGTATACATGTACAATTTGCCTATCCTATATTTCCAAATTCCATCAAATCGACCAATGAGAAAAAAGACAAACCTAACCCAGTGGCCAGTGGGAAAATTTGGAAGACAAGTGTTAGAGTCAGAGTGTCCACAGTTGTCAACGAAACCTTACAGACATTCAAGAGGAAGCTGGCTCACTCCCAACCCCCACGCAAACAGAACTGAGAGGAATCATTACCTCTATTCACCAAGCAGTGAGTACGCGCATTCGCCAATCTCAAATACTGTAATAATGAAAATCACATGACAAGGGAAATGAAAATTGAAGAATTTGGGGCACCAAGAAATAATAAAGAAAACTCTGGAAGTGTAACATAAACCTACCTCCTCTACAGAAGAAAAACGATCTCGTGACAAATATTTTGGAGCAAATCTTGACCATTCAACTCCATTTCTCTTCTAAATCTAAATCAACAAACAAGTCTTGATTCTTCCTTGTGTCCTTCCCATGGTACAAAGAAGGTGGGGACTATAAACCAAAGAAGTGTATTGCACTCTGTGTTGGAAAGAACCTTGCCACTCATTTGATACTCTGCATAGGCCTCTTTATACCGGCTTTTACACCTGGACTTTTAAGATTCCTGGGTCATGTCTCAGGACTCTTGGAATCTCTGGAAACGTGCACACGGTTACACCCCTTGGACACTGAAGTTATCTTTGTTAGCTCTCTGCACTCTTTGATCACTGTATCATCCCTTGGGAACTCAACATTCCTTCCCGTGAATGCTGATCCACCAACAAATGTGCTGTTCTCTGCCTTCTTTAAAAGCAGCCTTGACTTCTACCCCTACCTATTTTCCAATATGACTTTGACTATAACCTTCTATTCCATATTCCCTTCAAGCCTGACCTCTGACTTTACATAGTCTTCCAGCTTCTTCCAATATCAAGCCCATTCTGGTTTACTTCTTACCCTGCAAACCCTAAAAACCATCACTTTGATTCCCCATCTCATCATCCTTCAGCTGGAACAGCCCCCAAAATTCAGAATCAGTTGTTCATTTATCTTTTCCACTCTAAAGCTGATGAATGTTACACAGTACTGCCATTGTACAATCGATTCTCGTTATTCGCAGTACTTATGTTCTATAAAGTCTCTGCAACAACTAAATTAGTGAATAATGAACCATTGCTTTTAGAGGAAATACAAGGTTGGGTTCCTACAAGCCTTGTGGCCACAATGTTTTCATCAATTGATTACTACTTAATATTGTTTTATGTGTGTTTCTTTATTTCACTAATGGTGGAATCAGAGTCAACGGCACTATAACTCATGCCTGAATGAAGCTCACCTAATATATATATGTGGTCTCTATAAACACAATACATCACAGCCTTCTTGCCTTAACTAGACAACACATCAGCCCTATGTTTGGGGCCATTTCAAACAGCAAAATCACCAACAAGGACAAAGAGGCAAAACAAAAACAAAAACCAAACAAACAAAAAAAATCTCCAACCTCAACACTAAATAAAGACACTGAAAAAAACCAACAATACTTGTTAACACCATGAGAGCGGATGTAAGAAGGCTGTGCTGCCTGACCTCCACTGGGAACGCGCACATCAGTGACTCTAATGTTTTACTGCTCTGTGATGTCCCTGAACGACCATAAAAGCATCATAAGTATTGACTTTGGTGTTATAGGCAACTTTTAGTGAGTAGGAGAACACACAAACCTGGAATCCACAAATAATGAAGATGGAATGTACGTAGGATATGACAGGGCTTTTGTGACCATTTCCTTGCTAAATTGTAACCTTCCTGAAAGCAGATCATAGCTCAGTCCTCCATTTATTCCCAGAAACTATCACAGTGCTTGGCATACAGAAATCACTTCGCCACATGTCACCTTTGATTCCTGTGAGAAAACCTTTGCTCTTGCCTTCTCTAGTCTAGAACAAAACTAGATAGACCCTGATTTCTGAGTCTCATTGTCTCTCACTGCTCAGGGACACTACTGTATCAGTTGCCCCCACCACCAGCACCACCTCTTAACTACTTTCACCCCTAATAATGCACTCAAAATTATCAATTTATGTAACCTTCATTTTTTATTCTACACAATGCAGAGAACACATGGGAAATGAAACACATAGAGTCATTAGTGATAGTGTATGCTGACAGTTGGGAGGCTTTACCCTCTGTAAGCCTGTGGAAGGCAATGACGTTCCTTTTTTTTCATGATTTTATTTATTTATTCACGAGAGACACACACAGAGAGAGAGGCAGAGATATAGGCAGAAGGAGAAAAAGGCTCCATGCAGGGAGTGCAACGGGGGACTCGATTCCAGGACTCCAGGATCACACCCTGAGCCAAAGGTAGATGCTCAACCACTGAGCCACCCAGGCATTCTAAGCAATGACATTCCAAAACAGAATTTTCTACATTTGAACAGTGGCCAGCTATGACTGGTAAAATTCCTAGTATCACAACATACCAACATGAAAACTGCTTAAAAGTTCTCAATGAAAAAAATAAATAAATAAAAACTAAAGCCTGTAGTAGGGCAGCCCAGGTGGCTCAGCGTTTTAGTGCCACCTTTGGCCCATGGCATGATCCTGGAGACCTGGGATCGAGCCCCACATCGGGCTCCCTGCATGGAGCCTGCTTCTCCCTCTGCCTGTGTCTCTGCCTCTCTCTGTGTCTCTCATGAATAAACAAATAAAATCTTAAAAAAAAAAAAAAAAAAACTAAAGCCTGGAGTATTTGTGAACAATAAAACATAGAATGAAGTTACAGAATGGACTGGAAATAATACTGCCTGAGAGTGTTTAGGAAGAAACCACAAATTCTCATCAGAAAAGTCCACCTTCTCATTTATTGCTGCTCCCTCCTCCACACACCTGTCACCCTCACTGCTCACACCATTCCATAGAATTAGACTTTCAGAAACCTAGTAAACCAACTCTGATCATGATAACCTAGTATTTATTTTTAGAAAATCATCTGCAGGTAAAATGGAAAGAAAACAAGAACAAAAAAAAATATGAGAATGACTTATGCATATTTAGTATTTAACTCTCCACATGCAAAGATAAAAGCTAAGAACGTACTAAGTGAAAAAAAGAACTGAAAAATGAAGGAATCTACCAAGCTTAGAAACTTTAGTCATTTAATAGCCATCTACTGAGCACCTTTGTAAGCCTCCCCGCCTCAACCTTTCGATCTACCATCAGGACCTATTATACACATTACAACACAACAGTATGAAACAAACCTTCAGAACCTGAGCTGCTCAGGGCAGGGATGTGTCTTATTCATTCCTGTAATTCTACCAATTCATTATATCTGAAATATCAAAGATATTCAACAGATGTTTTTGAATGAGGATTCACTATATAAGATCTACAAGTTCATTCATAACTTAGGGTTCAGAATACAAATCAGAAACACTATGATAAAAGAGTGGTCAGAATGCCTGGCTATCCTACAAAAACCAACTTAACCTTTAACACAGCCATTATCCAAATAAATAAATAAACAAACAAACAAACTGTTCTTCATAGCAATAACATCTTTAACATTTTACCTATGGGAAAATGTCTTCCAAGTGGTAAGAGCCTACCATTTTACATAGACACATCAACACACACACACACACACACACACACCCCAATCCTGCTCTTTTAGGGGCTCTGAGGGTAGAGGAGGATGGCAGGAGACTGATCAAAAGAGGATAAGGAGCAGTTGCTGGAGGGAAGAACGGCTTTACGGAAGAGTAATTTGAAGTGGCTGAGACACCATGAATACATCATGGTCCCCTCTTGGCTCTGGGAAACAGTGGTTCAATGAGGCACCATTACTTACTGGTGTGAAGAAACACACTAATTTTTTCTAACTTTACAAAGAAATAAAGAACCAACAACAAGGGGTGACTGGAGATCAGGAAAGATCTGGTAAGTCTGGGCAGACCTAATAATAAGAGACTAATCTCTTATTAGTAGACAATGGTAACACCATCAAAAGCACGGATAAATGTGCCTAATTAACTTCCCAGTTGGAGTCATAGTAGAAATGCTCTGAAATTTTTCACAAATTTCCCTGGACAGCAATCAAATCAAAGGTCACACCCAGTAGAAGACAGTATAACAAGTGGTTACTTACTAACATAACTCTGCTGCTTACTATGAGCCTAGCACAGTACTTTGTTCTCACTACTCTCATCTAATTGGGATTTTATTTGTTTTTAGATATAAAAAGTGAGATGGACAATAATTTGAGTGCCCCAAATTGCACAGCTAGTATGCGGAAGGGGGGTTCAAACCTGACACACATACACTCTTTTGCATCCTGCTTTGCTTTCTTTGTAAAGAATAAAAGACTATATAATATACTGTAAGTAATGAGCATATATACATTGGCTATATATAGAAAGCACTTAGAACAGTGCCTGTACTAGTCTGGGCTCACTAAATTTTATTATCATTATTTATTAGGGCAGATTACATTTAGGAAGGCAAGAACACGCTCAAGAAATGAAACCTGTTTTTCAAACGATACTGCTGTGAAAGTCCAGTCTGGAGTTAACCCTTGCTTTTTACTACTGCCCCTTGAAAATCCAATAAAGTCTACAGCAATTAATTGTTAGTCTCATTCTTCTAGTACTCCAAATCTTTAATGGTTTTAATCAAAAGAATCAGGGGATCCCTGGGTGGCTCAGCAGTTTAGCGCCTGCCTTCGGCCCAGGGCGTGATCCTGGAGTCCCGGGATTGAGTCCGATGTCGGGCTCCCTGCATGGAGCCTGCTTCTCCCTCTACCTGCGTCCCTGCGTCTCTGCCCCACCCCCCCCCTCAAATAAATAAATAAATAAATAAATAAATAAATAAATAAATAAATAAATAAATAATTTTTTTTTTTTTTTTTTTTAAAAAGGATCATGGCATCATAACAAAGCCCTTTCTCTTCCATTCTTTCCCCTAAGAAAGACCTTATTTTTACCTGGAACAGCCAACCAGCAGGGGAACTGCCATGACTGTGCCAGATGACTACTACCCCTGGAGTAGAAAAAAATCTGTTACTATCAGCCAGAAACTATTTATTCTGACATAAACTTTTCCTTTTACATTGTTTTTATTCTTGACTATAAAGACAGCTAGTAAGGGAGAAAGTCAAGTGGCTTCTACTGCTACATTACGGCCATAGGAACACCTGACTGACAACAAAAGCTGAATGCCCGGAAATCCTGTGATTTCCAAGGAGGCTGTGACAATTATTAGATTAAATCCAGATTGTGGTCAACATCAATCAGGTGATCCTCACAAGTCTAGCCTGTTCTGTGTGGAACCCACTTTAACCTTTCTTAAAGAACACAGCAACTTTTCAAGAGGCCTGTCCTTATGTACAGCCTCTTCTCTCAGAGTGAACTACATTAAGCAATAATGTGTTACAACTCCAAAAGTTTCTATAAAGAAATCAAGGCTAAACTAGAAGATGATCATTCCTATCATCTCCCTTGTTCTTTTTGGTTTTTTTTAAATATTTTTTTCTTTATTTATTTATGATAGTCACACAGAGAGAGAGAGAGAGGCAGAGACACAGGCAGAGGGAAAAGCAGGCTCCATGCACCAGGAGCCCGACGTGGGATTCCATCCCGGGTCTCCAGGATCGCGCCCTGGGCCAAAGGCAGGCGCCAAACCACTGCGCCACCCAGGGATCCCCTCCCTTGTTCTTTTTGTTGTTGTTGTTGTTGTTTAAAGATTTTTATTTATTTATTCATGAGAAACAGAGAGAGAGAGAGGTAGACACAGGCAGAGGGAGAAGAAGGCTACATGCAGTGAGCCCAACATGGGACTCGATCCCAGATCTCCAGGATCATGCATGCCCTGGGCCGAAGGCAGCACTAAACAGCTGAGCCATCCAGACTGCCCTATCCCCCTTGTTCTAAAATTACCCCCATCAAATGCTCCAAAGAGGACCACACCACTGGCTCAGTCAGTAGAGCACGTGACTCTTTATCTCACTGTCATGACTTCAAGCCCCATGTTGGGTATGGAGCCTACTTTAAAAAAATAATAAATAAATATATTTTTTTAAAGCTTCAAATAAAAGTCTAAAAGGTCTTCACAAAAGGAAAGTAAAGCTGAGGTCAAAGACATTAAGCTTACCACACGAGATAACAGAGCCTTGCTTATTCATCTATTCAAACATTTCCCAAATGCCTATGTGCCACAGGCTGTATCCCAAAGTGAACAATACAAATATGGCATGGTCATCCCTAGCCTTAAATAGAGTGGGAGAATCCTACATAGGCAATTCCAGTCCAGCAGGATAGGGTGCAAAGTGCAATGATGGGTATGAGAAAGAGCAGCAGGCATTATCTAGTCCGCTGGAGGGTCAGGCCACTATCAGCACTGGCTTCCAGCTATCAGCACTTACCAAGGACCAGGCACCATTCTAGCATCACAAAAACCAACCCATTTACTTCTCATAACCACATCATGAGGTGGTTACTATTACACGCAATGTACCAAGGAGAACACAGTACAGAGCAGCTCAGTAACTTGTTCAAGATCTTCTTTTTTTGTTTTAAATTTTTTATTTATTTATTCATGAGAGACACAGAGAGAGGCAGAGACATAGGCAGAGGGAGAAGCAGGCTCCCTGTAGGGAGCCTGATGCGGGAGTCGATTCCAGGACCCCGGGACCATGACCTGAGCTGAAGGCAGGTGCTCAACCACTGAGTCACCCAGCCATCCCTAACTTGTTCAAGATCTTACAGCTACTGGGGAACCTGGCCGGTTCAATTGGTAAAGCATGCGACTCTTGATCTCGGGGTTGTGAGTTCAAGCCCCATGCTGGGTATGGAGATTACTTTAAAAAATAATAAAATCTTAAAATTAAAAAAAAAAAAAAGGATCTTATAGCTATTAAGTGATGGTGTCAGGATTAGAAACCTGAAGTCTGGTTCCAGAGTCCACACCTACTCCTAACCACCACACTAGGTAGGAGTCAGTAGGTTAAGATGGAAGAGAGGAAGTGAGTTCCAGGCAAAGCAATCTTTATAAAGGGAAAGCTCAAAGTTGTTTGAGGAACTGAGACAAGTCCACTTTGACTGGTGTTAAGAAGTGTGAGGGGAAGAACAAAGAGAAATGAGACCAGGCCAGCCATGTGAAAGAGTCTAGAGTTGATTTTTAAGGCTTACTAGTTACAGTTCTAAGCACCTCAATACCAGAAAAGGGCACAAATCTATGGAAAATAACACAAAGGTTCAGCACACAAAAGAATGTAGATTTATGATCATTAAAAATAAGAAAGATGCACTTTAGCTACAAATTCATAGCAGCTTTTATTAAACGCAAAACAAAGGAACCTGCCATACTTTTAAGACTAAAAACTGCCTGAAGACCAATGCCTCAGGTCTGTGTTCTGGATCTGGCCCTATCCATATGGGCAACCATCTCTGTGACCTTGGCCAGTGAGCCTGGTTTTTATTGTATAAAATAAATACAACTCCTTTGGAAAATAAAACCCATGTAAATGTGAACTATTATAGTTAAGCCCAACTTATTACCTTTCTCTGAAATACTGATCTTTATTACACAGCAGCACATTTAACCAATATACATCTTTCCCCTACAATTTATAGACAAGAAAATCATGGGGAAAATTGGTTTGCATCACATGTAATGCCTAACTTTGACATCTTAAACCTACAGCACGGCTTCTTTCTGCTTTGAAACCATCACCACTACACTGCATGGGCTAAACCGACCTTTGTCTTTGCCTAGGAAAAGAAATTATTCCATGAAGAGGATCTCTGGCTAATCCCACTCATGGAGGGCAGACAGTATGCCTACCTTTCTCAACAACACCTAATTACAATATCCTCCAACTCCTGATGTTCCTCCTCCTAGACTACTGGGAGATGACAGCAACCACATGCAGTCACAGGTGCTTCTGTCTCAGGTGTAATATTCAAATCGAAGACTCGGGGATTGAAAGGAACTTTAGGGCCTCAAAAAGCAACACTCAGAAAATAATCTCTCCCTCTGGTGTCTCCTATCCCTATCCCACTAAGAAATTACCTCATCTAAGTAAACAAAGAATCATAAGGAGAAGGAAACCTCAGGAGATCAAAACTGCAATACCTTTGACTCCGGTTAATTTGTCACTACTTTTTTTAGGAAACAGGGAGCCAGAAATCCCACAGAATAAAGGTTGCAGAAGGTGACTATCAGAACCTCTCCTCTTCTCTAAGCTGCATTCTCTGGACTGTGATAAAAATCACTGTCAACTCTTATTACCATTTGAGAACAGCCATAATCTATAGGTGAAATAAATACTTCCAAGCCCTGGTTAGTTCACTTATTACAAAACTGATACCCACAAAATTCAATTAGGAGAAATGAACTTCTGATAGACCACTGAAGTTGCAATAGTATATGACTTATGTACTAGTAAACTTAGGGTTGTTTTTTCTTCTTAAACTATATCCATGAGAAACCAAAACAAGTATTCCTTTATTCACCTAAATCTCATTTGCCATTAATGTTATTACATGGACTGCATTAGTACACAGGTTATTTGGCCACTTGTTTTTATGAGGATAAAATAGTGTGAAGCCAGTAGAATATTTATCTTGGACAGAGAACTGGATTCAGACCAGAAAGCAAAAGTAGGAATAAACAAACATTTCTCTGGAAAAGAAGTATAAACAGAGTGGTCTTTCAGTGATGAGTGTGAAGACTGAACTTAACATTTTTATAACTGATATGAGTGACAGAGTGGCCAGGGATAGGGCCATATTTATAAGTGGCATTAAATATTTTCACCAAGAAAATGTCCAACTGAAAGGAACACACAGTAGATCTCTCAGGGTTCTCTGAATTCTTTGAACAAATGGATAAGTAGGTACCAAATGAATTTTGGTTTGAGCAAAAGTCTGGTCTGTCTAGGTAAGATGGTGTTCAAGCTATTCTTATGACAGGCCAAAGCTCTAAAAAAAGGATATTCTTACTAGAATACATCATACATTTCTTGTCAGTGAATCTCAGAAATCTAAACTGAAACCGGTATAGAAAAAAATAAAATGATCCATAGAGAAGAGTCTTTGAAGTTTAAAAAAATTACATCACCTGGTAACTGAAAAGGAATTACAGAAAAGGGGGTAAACACAGTAAGAGGTATGGACAGGATAAACACACCTGCTGGTTCAAATCTGAAATACAACCAATAAAAAATGTTTTTTTTTGTTTTTTTTTGTTTTTTTTAAGATTTTATTTATCTATTCATGAGAGACACAGAGAGAAAGAGAGGCAGAGACACAGGCAGAGGGAGAAGCAGGCTCTATGCAGGAGCCTGACGTGGAACTCTATCCCGGGTCTCCAGGATCAGGCCCTGGGCTGAAGGCAGTGCTAAACCGCTGAGCCACCCTGGCTGCCCAATAAGAAATGTTCTTAAAAAAAAAATAAAATAAAAAAAAAAAAAAAAAAAAAAAAAAAGAAATGTTCTTAAAGCTTCAAAGATGAAAGTTTATGCAAACATTTAAAAAGAAATCCTAGAAAACAATAAATTTATATTTCTGTAAGTAGTGGTACTAGATGGAAATAAACAGGTTTACATAAATGCATTTAAATACTTACTGAGCTCCTATTAAGGAACTCAGTGCTATGCTATGTACTACAGAGAGATACATATGATGTTCTTTGCACTTAAGCTATAATCTGGTAGTGCTTGGATAATTTAAAAAAACAGCTAGAAGACTAGTGTCAGTGCCATAAAAAAAAGAAAAACACTAAATTCAGGAGTTCACAGGGCATGTACATATGGGGCAATTTGCAAAGACAATCAGAGGTGGCATCTGGACAGAGTTTGGAAGAACAATTTCAACAAATGTAATTTTGGGAAAGGGAATAGAAAAAGAAAAGTCTTAAGAGCAAAATATGGATCTTCCAGGCCCTCTGGCAAATACTGGCTTAATATGTGCTCTGATCACCACTGCCTCATGAAAAGCACTATTTAAGGAGTATCCAATTACACCTCAAATTCAGTATGTGCAAAAACCAAACGTATATACTCTTTTATAATTTATGTATTTTTAAGTAGATTCCATACCCAGTGTGGAGCCCAACACAGGCCTGAACTTATGACCTTGAGATCAAGACCTGGCTGAGATCAAGAGCTGTATGCTTCACCAACTGAGCCACGCAGACACTCCAGGAGAAATTACTTTTAAAAAGTGAGTATAGGGGTGCCTGGGTGGCTCAGTCGGTGAAGCATGCAACTCTTGATCTCACCTCAGGTCTTGATCTCAGGGTCATGAGTTCAAGCTCAACGCTGGGCTCCATGCTGCGTGTGGAGCCTATTAAAAAAAAAAAAGTAATTTCTTCTTATAGCTGTCCTATTTCCATTAATTATGCTACCATTTTCCCAGTTTACTCAGGCTCAAGACCTTAAAGGTATTTTATATATTACTACTTTTTAAAAAACTGTTTTTGTTTGTTTTGTTTTTAGTAACCTCTACACCCAACATTGGGCTTGAATTCACGACCGAGATGAAGGGTTGCACGCTCTTCCGACTGAGCCAACCAGATGCCCTGATTATCACTACTTCTTAAAAATTATCTATTCTCTTTATAATTCACTCTCTCTTTCATATACCATCCAGTTTTTCCTCTAAAACATACCTCACATACATTCCTCCATGCATACCAGTTAGGTTCCCAAGGAAACTACATTCAGAGAAAGCAAAAGAAGATATATAAACCCTTAATTACTTGCTAAGCTTTGATGCCAAATCTCAGCCTCAAATCCTAGTAAGCTGGACTGGCC
This sequence comes from Canis lupus baileyi, assembly GCF_048164855.1. Taxonomy (NCBI): domain Eukaryota; kingdom Metazoa; phylum Chordata; class Mammalia; order Carnivora; family Canidae; genus Canis; species Canis lupus. The sequence continues at coordinate 57,184,245 of NC_132850.1, read as the reverse complement.
AGGCTCTGGAACTGGAGAGGATCAGATGGAGAATTCCAGCTGTGAGGATTTGAGGCCACCCAGAGCCTAAACCAATGTAGGTCAAATGACCTCCTCTTCTGCCCCCAAAAGGTCACACAGGACCTAATCTGGTGGTGAGGAAAAACCCTTACTGGGAATCCCAGCCAGCAAGAAAAAGAAAAGAAAAAAAAGAATTGTAAAGACTGCTTGCTCCGATGCAGAGGGAAGAGTTGGTCAAGGCCCTATATCCCAAATATTTCTAGGATGGGAAGACAAGAGGAGACTTCTAAGCAGAGGGGTGTTAACTGACAGATTAACAATATTTTGGGATTTCTTTTGAAGGAGATGAGAGAGCCCATTATTTTCTCGTTGAGGGCAACGTTGCCCCTCCCCAACTAAATATATCTCTGGAGTACTGGAGGCCCAGTGTCTTGCACATACAGGTTTCTAAAATAAAGGGAAGGAAAACAGGTCTGACATTATGACAATACTTTAAGCCAAGGAAGTTACCTACTATGGCCTGCGGATTGGACCACAACAATTCTGACAATCAAGTGCTAATTATGACACAGTTCTGAAAAGAAGCTTCCTCTTAATCAGGTACTTAGCATGCTAGTGGGTCAAGGCAAGCTCAAGAGAACTCCCATTGCTACACTGTGTTAAACACAATATTGACTTTTAGGGTCCAAGCTGTAAAAACTCAATACACGCTAGAATAATCTAAAGAACAGCACAGCAAAGCAATCAGACACCAGATCAAAGTCCAACACACCCTGGACTTGAAGGAAAGAAGACTGGAAGAAGGAAGACACAATGATGATCAAATTATAAAGTATGAGTTTGCACCTACTGCAACTAGACTGCTTTTTAACTGCTTTATTTGGAACAAGCAGAGGTTGCACACTGCTCTTGGCACATCATCTAAACTAGTAGTCCATGCAATTATTGAGGGCAGTACTTAGCACTTCAGTGAGATAAGATCACTGGACAATTAAAAGCTTTTCCTCTTCCTAGTTTCTGAGGCAAATGCCTCTCCCTCTCTTCCCCTTTCTCCCTCCTTTCCATTTGTAAAAAAAAAATCTATCATAAGTAACTGCACTAGTCCTCAAACACAAACTCCTCTCCTTGGTGTAAGTCTGGAATTCAGGACACGGCCAAAACTGGCTCTTCACAAATGTTTGGGAAACTAATCAATAAAAGAAGCAGAGCTCTCAGGAAACGACTTAGAGAAAAAAAGAGGTCCTGAGATATACAAAGAACTATCTGGGGCGGCAGGGGGACGATTAGGCCGAGCACAGAGGCTTTTCAGGGCAGTGAAAATACTGTGTGGGATATTAATAAGGATGGGTATATGCCATTTTACTTTTGCCCCAATTCACAGAATGTAAAATACCAAGAATGACCCCTAAGGTGTACCACAGACTTTGGGTGAGTTTTATCATATGTCAACGCAGGTTCACCCTTGCGTTGTGAAAAAAATGTACCGCTCAGGTGAGTGATGATGATCCTGGGGGAGGCTATGCTTGTGCGGGGGCCAGGCTATAGGAGAAATCTCTGTACCTCCCCCTCAATTTTATCTAAACCTGAAACTGCTCCAAACAACTGTCTTTATTGAAACAAAACAAACCAGGTAACTCTATCTGATAGGTTTACCAGGGATGGATTCCACCATAGGCTGGGAAGCCAAAAAGGCAGGAATGTGAGGTTACTGGCTGGTAATCATTTGTGGCTTCTTCCCCTCAGAGATGAGAGGTCTGAGGCTGGGGAAGGTGGGAAGACTAAGAAATTGTACAAATGTGTTCTGCTTGCTGATGTCATCTACAGTAAAGCTGCACTAACTTGGATCCAGCACCAAAGTTTAGGGTAAGGTACCTGTGCTGAGCAAGTTGGTTCACCAATCCATTACTCAAAACTGTGGTGGCACTCCAATGCCTTCAGAGAAGGAACTCCACTTTCAAATGGCAAGCTACTTGCCATTTCCCTACAATCTGGAGATGGCCAAGAGATGGGATTAAAACAAGGAAGTAGCTGGAGCAGCTGGGGGGAAAAACAAATAATACTTAAATCTCTGAGAGTTGTTAGAATTACCATTTATCAAATGCCTGATAGGTGCCAAGCGCTGTATGGCCTAACTGATATATATTATCTTCAGTCTTCAGAACAACCTTGCAAGAAAAGAGATTTTACAGAGATTTTACAGATGAAAAAAACTCAGGGTGGCATACGTCGTAAGTGGGGGAGGCAGGTTTGCTTGCAAGAAATGCAGACCCACAACAAAGTCCTTACTTTTTCCATTAATCCTCAAAGTGTAGAATGAAGACCCCTCTCATCAACTCTTTGGGGTCACCTAAACTTAAATTTAAAATTAATGATGCTTTCAAGGCCCAGCACAATCTGGTCCCAATGGATCTTGCCTCACTGAAGCATTCTTATTTCCAAAAACCCAGTCCATTCATTAAGCCAGGAACACATCGAAGATACATCATCATCCTCTTCATCTCTCTGAACATATTCTCCCATCAGATTTGACCTCCTCCGTAACGCCTCCCCTAACCAGCTCAGACTAAAGACCCCTATTGTTTGCTTTCATCTTAATCTGACGAGGACTACATGGCCCTGGAGTCTACTGCTTCGTATTATCACTTAGCTTTTTACACTTAATGACTATTACTTTTACAATTAAAATGAGAAGCTCCCTAGAAATAATACTTCAGACACATGTCTCCTTTTTTTTTTTTAAGATTTATTTATTCATGAGAGACACAGAGAGAAAGAGAGAGACAGAGAGAGAGGCAGAGACACAGGCAGAGGGAGAAGCGGGCTCCACGCAGGGAGTCCGACGCAGGACTCGATCCCCGGTCTCCAGGATTACGCCCTGGGTCGAAGGCGGCTCTAAATTGCTGAGCCACCCGGGCTGCCCCAAGACTACATGTTTCCTAATAAACCTGACAGAATTTACCACAAAATCTAAATCTCTTAGGTACCTCAAATATTAATCTACAGAGTAGGGATACAGATCATGTACTAGTAAAGAACTCAGTTGTGGGTTTGAATTCCCAGCATCACTAGTTAACCACTCAGTAATCTCGAGCAAGCCTCAAATTTTTCAACTGTGAATTATTAACAACTTTATTTTTTTTAAGATTTTTTAATTTATTTATTCATAGAGACAGAGAGAGAGAGAGAGAGGCGCAGAGACAAAGGCAGAGGGAGAAGCAGGCTCCATGCACCGGGAGCCCGATGTGGGACTCGATCCCGGGTCTCCAGGATCACGCCCTGGGCTGGAGGCGGCACTAAACCGCTGCGCCACCAGGGCTGCCCTTATTAACACCTTTATAATATAGAAATTAGCTAATAAAAATACCTACCCTCAAAGAAGAACTATGAGACATGGGTGAAATGATTTAAGTAGAAGCAGTTTAGCACAGTGCCCAGCATTGGCAAAGTTTTATTTTCGACAGATATTAAAGTGGTCTCTTAAAATTCTTGAGAAGGAGCTATACATAGGCATCCTAAAAGACTTCAAAGAAGCCATTTACATACGTAATCTATGTCTCCACTGATTAACAAGATTCACAGTATGAAAATACGTCTTTAAAACCATAGCTATTTGCACTATAAAAGAATCTGATTTTTCCCCTAATTTTTAGTTTTTGCTCACACAATTTTATAATAGCAAAGAATAATTTTTTAATTATCCTTAAAAAAATTTTTTAAAGATTTTATTTATTTATTCATGAGACACACAGAGAGAGAAAGAGAGGTGCAGAGACACACAGGTGCAGAGCAGCAGGCTCCATGCAAGGAGCCTGATGAGGGACTTGATCCCGGGACTCCAGGATCACGTCCTGGGCCGAAGGCAGGCGTTAAACCACTGAGCCACCCAGGGATCCCCCTATCCTTAAAATTTAAGACATTTATCTGCAAGCTCATTACTCCATCACATCATCTGTTGTATTGTTGTTTTCCCTTTTATATTACTGTTATATTACAAATTAATGTTAATTATATATTAATACTCATGTCATCCATACATTAATACATTAATTATATTAAAACATTTGTAATTTGGTTATGTTAATAAGTCATCGCAATCATTTAACCATCATAGAACATCCCATGAAACTAACATCACAATTTAGCCACCCTTGTGCTGCTAGACTATTATGATTCTTTTTAGATTTTATCATTGTAATGATAATGTCTAAAGAACATCTCCATGCACTAAAGTTATTTTGCTTTTTTAAACATGTTCATGCAGAGAACCTTTTTTTTTTTTTTTTTTTTGTAAAAATCACTGAGGTCAAAAAAAGCCAAGCACTATCATGTCTAGATAGCACTGACAAATTAAATTGTAAAAGAGCTTAAAACAATATGCACGGACACTGGACTAGAGAAGTGATCAATGACTACCAAGAGGGAGCGAAGTGTCCAAGTTTCACCACCACCCCACCAGTCAGCATTGTTTCCTTGGGGTACTTAAAATCATCTCCACTAAGCAGCCACTGTTGTATGCTATTAGCAGGAGTATAAATAAGTGCAACATCCCTGAAGAGCAAGGTGGCAGAAATTCCATCCCAGATTCTTATCCTAGAAATATACTTGAGCTTATGCATAAGATCTTCTAACCAGCAGTTCACCATCTCCAACAAAAAAACCTGGAAACAATCTAAACATCTATCAATAGAGGACTGATTAAAATTAGTGTGCCTGGCTGCACACTAAAATTAGCTGGGTAGGGTTTCATAAAAAAAGACATGTGGGGTGCCTGTGTGGCTCAGTTGGTTAAGTGTCTGCCTTAAGGTCAGGTCATGATCCCAGGGTCCTGGGACTGAACCTTGCATCAGGCTCCCTGCTCAGCAGACAGCCTGCTTCTCCCTCTCCCTCTTTCCTTGCTTAGAGCCCTAACTCAGACCAATTAAATCTGGATCTCCAAGAGAGCAGTATTTAAATCTCTCTAGGTAACTTTAATGTCCAGCCAGATTTAGGAACTACGAAGTTTAAGTAACGTATTCATACATGCATTTATTCAATGGAATATCAGGTTAACTATTAGCAAAATGCAGAACAGTATACAGGCAACTACCACTTTGTGTGAATGAAAGAGAGTATTTTCTTCTTGTATTTGCATAGAATATTTCCAGAAGGATATAAAAGAAACTGTCATAATAATGGTAGCCTTTGGGAGGAGAAATTGGGGTGTTGAGAGGTTTATATTTAAATGTATGTCATTTTATATTGTTTTGCTTTTTAATCAAGTGCATTTAAAAGTTCAATAATTCAGATAATTTGAATCCATTCAAAAATTCTAATAATGTTGAACAAAAATCAAATCATCATTTATAGACAATTTTTTCAGGAACATATGGCACTAAGAAATGTATAGTACCCCATAGCAGGGGCCAGGTAGCAACGTTCACAGGGTCTCTGTGGAGACCCACATACTTGGGAAGAACCAAGTGGCTACCAGGGGTCCTTCTTTGCCCTTTGGGCATAGACAGTAGTTCCTGCTCTGCTACCTCCTTCTGCCCTAGCAACTAACTTATTCAGTGTACCATTCTAAAGCAAACAGTCATTGCCTGTTATGCTTGGCCAAAATGTTTACTCATAGTTCACTTCCTCACACAGTGTAGGTCATCTTTACATGTCTGGGTTATACATTTCTTAAAGAACATATCAGATTTATAACCCATGTGTAAGTTAGTTTCTCAAACAGAAAGCAGACATGATTCTATCTCTTCTCTGAAGCACTTACTTCATGTTACATGCAAACCATGGTCTCTGCAGGGCTTAGGGGGCCAATACTGTTTCTATAATTAAGTATGCTAAATCTTAAACTTGAAAATAACCAATGAGGGACGCCTGGGTGGCTCAGTGACTGAGCTTTGGCTCAGGGTGTGATCCGGGAGTTCCAGGATCGAGTCACGCATTGGGCTCCCTGCATGGAGCCTGATTCTCCCTCTGCCTGTGTCTCTGCCTTTCTGTCTCTCATGAATAAATAAATAAAATCCTTAAAAAAATAAAAGAACCAATGAGCTAACTTCATTTTATAGTGTATTTCAGATTTACCAAGCCAAACAAGAATACAAATAAATCTAAAAAGTATGGAAGAGTTTTACATTCATCAACACAGCTAAAAATTTGAGAGGTTTGCATTATTTAAATACTTTTTCAACAGGTTACTTTCAATAGCTGCAGGATTTTATAACTGGGTCTCAGATATATTACTTATGTCTCTTTTTTAGTTGTGTTTTGTATTGTTTTGCTTTGAAGAGGAGATAGGTCCCTTTAGAATGAATAGTTATATGATTTTGATATCAGAAAATGTTTCATTATAATTAATGGGAAGAAAAACTGAGTTGTGTAAAATAACATTCCTTTACACAATGCCAATGCATTACAACACATGCCAGAAACATCAAGAAAGGAAGTGCCCTACAAAAAAAAGCATTAATATTTCAAGAGATCAGATTCTGGAATACCAGAGAATCTTTAAGGACTGTTGATTTTCAAAACTCTTAAATGCATTCATTCATTTATTCCTTCATTCAGCAGGCTTTTACTAAACGCAACTTCCTGCCAAGCACTGCATTAAGCCCTAGAGACACAATGACAGGGCTAGGATATAGAATTCCCATATCAGTGCTCTAACCATGACATGTCCATTTCCTTGTTTCAAATATCAAATATATGCTTTAAAGTGGGAAATTTAAAAGATATTCTTCTTATTTCTCATATTTTATAAAAGACCTTGAGGAAACGAGGATAATTAAGAGATGACTGGTAACACACAATTTTTCCCTATAAGCCTAATGTTTTCAAATGTAAGAAAAAGGAAAATGCCCAATCTTCTGGATAAACCAGGGAGAGAGAGTTGGCAGTAAAGTATTTATAAGGTGTTAAAGGCAGAACAGATTAGACTGGTGATATTGTTGCTTCTTCCTAACACATCTTAAATCAACACCTGTTTCATCTCTCGAGGAACGTGCAGGTTAACATCTAACTTGCCTTCAACTTGCAAAGAAATAGAGTTGCCATGACAACTGAATGAAAAGTTTAGTTAGCAGAATTTATCCAATGAAATGCAAAAATCCACTCAATGCCATTTAACTGATACATGAACACTTGTAAGCAAATTCTATTTTTCTGTTTGTCAAACTATCAAAGTAAATGTCAACCTATTCTCTAGAAAGTTTCACGGATAAAATATTAACCATATACATACATACCCCTTTTTGTCAGGGGGAGCCACAGATAAGCAAAATTGAATAATAATCATTTGACCGTTAAATCTTTGGCAGTGCTGCATTTAGTATTACAGGGTCTCAAGCAAACCTAAATTAAGGATAAAGCAGACACTTATAAGTTTGTTTCTTGTTATTTCCAGTTATCAAGTAAACTCATGTACATATTTAATTTCTACTTGTATCTATTGCACAGTGCAACTTATTCAAATAAGTAGACTATCAATTTTTTTTTAGAAAAAATATTTCCATCATAAACACACAGAGTTTAGGCTGTTCACATATGCTGCATAATCATTAACTTCCAATATGCAAGTAACCTTACTGAAACCAGACTAAAGTCCCCACCAGATACACAGGTTCTCAATCTGTCCTCCTCAGTTTTGGTGAGATAAACTTCTACTGCACCTGTGCCTACTTTCAACATAGCATGAATTGGTTGTTATTTTTGATTAGACAGCAGTGGATAATCAAAAACCTGTGATCATTTATTTAAAGACATATTATAACAAATACAGAAGTGCTCTTATATGATAAAAAAAAAAAGTTAGGTGTAGTGATAAAATCATCTTCCTAAAGCAGTATATATAACGATAACACTATGCTAGGCACAAATTCTAGAGTATAATCTCTAAAATAAACAAGAGTATAGGGACAAATAACTAGAAAAACATTCTAAATATATATAAATTAAAGTCATACAGGGAATCCCTGGGTGGCTCAGTGGTTTAGCGCCTGCCTTTGGCCCAGGGCGTGATCCTGGAGTCCCGGGATCGAGTCCCCGCATCAGGCTCCTGGCATGGAGCCTGCTTCTCCCTCCTCCTGTGTCTCTGCCTCTCTCTCTCTCTATGTCTATCATAAATAATAAATAAATATATATTTTTTAAAAAGTCATACAGTTAAAGAGAGAGAAGTATGATAATTGGGAATCCAGATTATCCATGCTAATACTAAAATCTTATATAACAGAAGGAGCACTCTGCTATCCAACACTTATCCACAATGTTATAGTATTAATGACGGCATTTATGGCATTTCACATATTGCATTATTTTGGCACAAACAGAAAGCACAACAAGAAAAAAATGCGTAGCATGGTGTGTTAGAAGACACATTGTCCTTTTCAGAAGTCCATTATAAAGGCAGCTGGTCAGATTCTGGCTAAACACAAGTGGGATGCCAGCCCATCTCCTTCCATCCCCATCCCACCCTCCCATTCAAGCACTGGTTACAAAAGTGCCTGTGTAGCCCTGAGAAGTGAGTCATGGATATTCCATTTACAGATGGGGTGGGGTTGAGGGAAATCACTATTACATGCCCAGTTAGCTGGAAAAGTCCATCCTGTTTTTCCTCTTTTACATAATAATCATTTTTCACAAACCTGAGATAAAGAACACTTGGTAAGTAGGAACTCACCAAATATTTCAGCACTCATACACAAAAGGGAAAGACTTACTTTTACAGCCAAGGACATGACCTCATAGAGCAGGCCTAACAATTCACATTAGGCAAGGGGCTTGTACAATCAGGATAAAACATTTGTTCCTTTTCGCCCACACCAAGAAAAACAGTGGCTGGAGAAATAAGCACAGTGCCAGTTCCCAAATCAGATTCACCCACCAGGAGTTCACACAGACAGCCAAAGCATTTCATGAGTGCAAAGACAATCTTTTACAACTTCCTTTGCCAAGGAAACAAAACAGCAAAGTGGCTTCCTTAAGCTGACCTCACAAGTAAACCATGAGAAATACAACCTAAAGCCATAATGACAAAAATCAATGCTCTCTTTAGATCTATACTCTGTGCATTAAAACACCACATGCCTGGCCCATCTCTCTATACCACCTACTAAGCCAAATGACAATGCGTATCATGACCAATTCACATTTCAGAACTTAAAATGATAATACATATCTTAGCTTTAAAAATATCTATTCCAAGCCCCTTGATTTCTCCAAGTTCTCCCAAAATCCAACAGGTTGTCACTTTTTCTAAACATATTTGAAATAAATCTTAATTAGATCTCTCAGTCATCAACTGAAGACCTGCACATGGATCCCAACTTGTGTTCTGAGTCACAATAAAGATTACAGTGGGCTCTGAAGTGTGGGGGAAGCAGTGATCCTACCCAATTAGTAAAAATTTTTGCATATGTTTATTGCCTCCAATTATCAGTATCACCAATTAGGGACGCCTGGGTGGCTCAGTGGTTGAGCCCCTCTGCCTTGGGGTCAGGGTGTGATCCCGGAGTCTCAGGTAGGGTCCCACATCGGGCTTCCTGCTTGGAGCCTGCTTCTCCCTCTGCCTGTGTCTCGGCCCCTCTCTCTGTCTCTCGTGAATAAATAAATAAAATCTTAAAAAAAAAAATCACCAATTAAATCAGCCTCCTAAGGCTTGTAATGAACTTAGGTTTTAAGCACATTAAAATTCACAGCATATTACCTTTAATAACAGGAACTACCAGTTATTTTAATGAAGAAGAAAATTTCTATGAAGAGTTTTTATTCAAATCAAGTTTCTTCACAAATATTATCCTTACTCCTTCCACTTCTCCCTCACAGCATAAAGTACTCTGAAGACTAACATTTAAAACAATTTAAACCACAAAAGCCACACAAATCCATCAGAGCAAAATCCAAAATACCAACCAAAAATAATACACAGAAGAGCAAAATTAACTTTTCAGCTACACCTTGGCAGTCACTGGCTGGTGTACAGTGCTCTCTCTCTTCCATATATGCATAATCAATCACACACTCCTATTTTTAAAAACTAATCATGTAAGTTTGTATCTTTTAACTTTTACTATTGAGAACTCCTGTGTGTGTGTATATATACACACATGTATGTATATGTGCACTTGTGCATGTATATATGTATACACACCTACACGTAAAATAATGACTCGGCTGCTGCAGTGTGCAATGGGTATCATTTTGCCTAACAGTATTTCCCCCTTTAGCTAAATAGGATTTCTTTCTTGACAAGAAAAATAGCATATAATTCTGGAAAACAAATACACCATACTCCTAAAAACATTCCTGAACTCCCAGTCACCTCTATCCAAGTCTGAGTTAACAGCCTGCTGCTGAGTGTCTTAACACTCCTCTAAAAATTTAAGGTCTCTATTTCACCACTGACAATGTCAAGGTAAAAAAAAAAAAAAAAAAAAAAAAAGAGTAAATATAGACATGTCAATTCAGTTCTGTCTCAGGTCTCCGAAGAATGGTTCAATTTTAATAAAGCCTCAATGTGAATAATAATGGGGACGCCTGGGTGGCTCTGTCAGTTAAGCATCTGCTTTTTGCTCAAGTCATGATCCCAGTGTCCTGGGACTGAGCCCTTAGGTGGCTCCTTGTTCAACAGAGAGTCTGTTTTGCCCTCTCCTCCCCTGCTTGCGCTCTGTCCCTCTCTCTCAAATAAATATAAATTTTTTTAAAGAAAGGTAAATAATACTGAACTCCATGACTTAAAAGGCTCTTGGTAATACTTAAAATCATCTTGCACTGCATTAGATTCTTTTGAAAAGATTTTCAAACTCATTGTATTGCTTCCTTACCACCTACATACTACCTAGGACATAGGACTGGTGCTGTGAGTTCACAAATGACAAAACTGAGAAGCAGAGAGAGAAATGAAGAAACTTGCCCAGGCCCATGTCAACATGGTCTCAATTTGTCTTCCAAGTGCTTTTAACAGAACCCATTGCATTAGCTGGAACAGTCCATTCTTGACCTCTGCCAAAAAATCTTTAATAAACCCCCACGGTGTTGGGCATGTTTCAGGACAAGGAGGAATGATGTAATGATTATGCCAATAAATCCAAAACCACAGGCAAGGAAACTTCCAGGAACACTTTTAGAAAGTAGAAAAAAAGAAATCAAAACTGCTATTTATGTCATGTGTGTCACATGTCTTATGTTATAGGCATTAAAAATGAGTGTCATAGAACTACACTGTTTTTTTTCTCAAGAAAATTCTCCCTACTTCAGAAAAATCTCATTAGAAATGCATATATTGGGCAGCCCGGGTGGCTCAGCGGTTTAGCACCGCCTTCAGCCCAGGGCCTGATCCTGGAGTCCAAGGATCGAGTCACACAAGTCACAAGGAGGAGTCGGGCTCCCTGCATGGTGGGGCCTGCTTCTCCCTCTGCCTGTGTCTCTGTCAGTCTCATGAATAAATATATAAAACCTTAAAAAAATGCATATATCTTAGGAGCTAGCAGTGGGAGGGGAGGAAGCACTTTGTGTGTAATTTCACCCTGTCCTACCCTCAGTCATACTAGGCATGAGAACAGAGAGTTCTTAATGCTGTACTTAATGTAAAGATTTACTCTTTCTTTATCATTGTTTCATTTATCTTCTTGTTATAGTTTCCAATGTGTGTTTTGCTGTTTATTCGTCTTGGTAAATAATCTGTTATCCTTTAGATTGCTAATTCCAGTAGGCAGGATCATGAGTGTCCTACCTTGATTTACACAGGTGGAGCACAAACACATGAGCATCAGATGCTATTTGATAATGATGATAGGTGGATTGAATTATACTCATACTAACCCTGTAACAGAGTACTTAAATTTGTTCTAACAGAACAATGTAGATTAGTACTAACTAGGCCATTTGGCCTTGGAAATTCAGAATTGGAGGGGAGAAGGAATGGAATCTACTTCTAGCATTTATACTACTGGCTACTGAGCAGCTGAAATGCTTCCACTTACTACTCACGTCACAGGTAATATATAAGCTTACTCACTTCATTTAATTGGTCCAAAATAAAATATTTGATAACCTATTATCTTTTCTGCTCCCTGTTGCATATATATTTTAGGTGAAGACTGGCCCACTAATTTAACAGAGACATTAAAAAAAAAAAAAAAAACACCATAAGATAAAACCTCAAACTTGAACCAGACATGTGAGTCCATGGGCATAAGTTGGCTTTTAAAAACTCCTAATGTGAACATGCTGACCTCAAATCTAAAGTAACCAGGAACCCAATTTTACTTCTGACTTGAGCCACTAGACAAATCACCTCTTTCTGCTCTACTTTATCCTTCTAAAACAAAGGGTTGTTCAAATATATATTTATGTCTCAACCAATTAAAAGCAAAACTAACCTGAAGACAAGCAAATAGAAAATACTCTCAAATTTCAAGACCATCATGGAACTTTATAGTTTACGTGGAACTTTAGAGTTTACACTTCACAAATACCATAGTCATATATTGTTCCTAGCTACTTCTCCCAAACACGTGAATTCAATCTCTTTTGATTTCTTTTGTTTTCCTAGAAGGCTCTTTCCTCAAAGTTATGAAAGGGCTTTTGTTGAGGTCCCAAACAAAATACACTTAAGGAGTCTTGACTGTGATGTTCCTCTTTTTAGATGGAACACCAGAAAGCATGAAGATCTGAAAATGACCTATGAGATAAGCTATTATATTGAACAAAAAAAAAAATCTCCTCTCTAATCAACTATAGTGTGTGAAAGCCAGAGCAGTGAGAAGGAACAGTAAGAAACAGAGGGAAGTGCCTGGGAAGTGCACAAGAATCAAGAGAATAACACAGAGGGCAAAACCTGATGAAAGGCCAAACTGCAGAGAACTGGAGAAAAGTTTAAAGTAACTAATGAGGGGATCCCTGGGTGGCGCAGCGGTTTTGCGCCTGCCTTTGGCCCAGGGCGCGATCCTGGAGACCCGGGATGGAATCCCACGTCGGGCTCCCAGTGCATGGAGTCTGCTTCTCCCTCTGCCTCTCTCTCTCTCTCTCTTTCTCTCTGTGACTATCATAAATAAAAAAAAAAAAAAAAAAAAGTAACTAATGAAAGTCCATCAAAGAAAAAGAAGAGAGATAAAAAAGGCTTTCCACAAACCCTAAAACAAATACATATATGTGTGTATATGTGTATCCCCAAACATGTATGTAAATATAGTATTATAAAGTTGGATCTTATTTTTTACTTAGACTTTTCTCCAAAATGTATGTTAATATACTCTACAAAACTGCCCAAATTCTGATTCCCCTAGGAGACTTTCATTCCCAAGATCCACAAGTTATATACTGTATTTAAATGCACTGAAAAATACAAATTCATGTCAGGAATACTAGGTCTTTAACCTAAGGGTTTCACTTGAACTTCTCAAAATCTATTCAACTGTAAAGTGGGTTCCTAAGGGCAGCTAATCCCCTGGATTAGGCACCCACTTGCCCCAAAAAGCAAACACCAGCTCCTGTCTGGTAAAACCTGGATAAAATGAAGCACAAGGGCAAGAAAAGGAAATTTTCTAGAAGACTCTTCCTACGAGGGCTACCCTGTATTTAAAAGTTAGGCTGGGTGGCAAGAGCAGGAGGAAAAAGACCTGCTTGGGTATCTTTTGTTGAGCTGGTGTGCACAAATCTATTTGTCCCCATCACCCTGCATCTTTACAGACATGTCCTAGTTCACTTCTTTCTGCTAAGGGGCCTCATCAAGTGAAATGGTCAACTGACAGCTCCAATTCTCCCAAACCAATGTCAAAATTCTACCTTAGGGATCCCTGGGTGGCGCAGCGGTTTGGCGCCTGCCTTTGGCCCAGGGCGCGATCCTGGAGACCCGGGATCGAATCCCACATCGGGCTCCCGGTGCATGGAGCCTGCTTCTCCCTCTGCCTGTGTCTCTGCCTCTCTCTCTCTCTCTGTGTGACTACCATAAATAAATAAAAAAAATAAAAAAATAAAAAAATAAAAAAAAAAATTCTACCTTAAAAACTTGTAGAAAAATCCCAACGAGGTCAAGGGAAAAAAAAAAAAAACAGTCCTTGGCATACTTTTGTGTTCTTCATTATATACCAATGGGACAACAGAACACTACATTGAAAATGTTCCCACAAAGTGGGAATCAATTGCCCTAATACGGCCAAGCCCTAAATATAGACACAATTTTTTTGTTGTTGTTCAAAATACACTCAATTAAACTCGTGGATAGAGGAAATGGTGGTGGGCAACTGGGCCGAGAGCACAGGAAACCATGACAGTGTAACTCCACTATCTCCACCAGCAGTAAAATGGCTTTAAATGTCCTTGACAAGGGCTGCCAAAGCAAAGACACCCAAAGTAAAGGGCAAAGTAACACATATGCCCTTTTTTCCTCCAGGCTTTGTTCCCTTGATCGAGTCTGGGTTACTGGGAGGGAAGAGAAGACATTCCGCACCCTGGGTCTCAGGTGATTCTACCTTTGGGCGGAGGGACACGACATCACGAGCACTCAGAGCAGTGAAAGGAATAGGCTTCCCTACTCAGATAATAAGGATCCAGTTAGTCTAAAGGAAACGTGAGGGGGCGGCCCGGGTGGCTCAGTGGTTCTGGGGGTTGGGGGGGGGGGCGTCCCCTGGAGAGCCTGCGTCTCCCTCTGCCTGTGTCTCTGCCTCTCTCTCTCTGTGTCTCTCATGAATAAATAAATAAAATCATTCACAAAAAAAAAAAAAAAAAAACATGAGAATTTAACTGGGGTAAAGTCCTCACAATTTACCTTCCAAACACCACCACACCCACACACTCCCACACACACCTCACAAGCACAGAAACACTGGTCTTCAACATTCCCGCAACTGCAGCAAGCAGCTGTGTTTTAAGTGAAGGGAATTCGAGAAGAGCGAGACCTGGAATGCAAGCAAACCTTAAAACCAAAATGTATTCCAAGTGTCTCTTCGAACTTTCAAGCAAGCTTTATTACACTGGCTCTGGACTTGGTCGGCAACATCCCTGCTTCTGCACGACGTCTGGGCCAACACACGCGGGAGCAGCACGGTGTGGGCGGCCGGAGGTGCTCAAACTCAAAAATTGTGCTGAAACCGTTAGAGGGACAGGGCTTAAACCTCTCCACGGGAGGCGAGCTCAGGGGCGACGCGGGACACCGTGAAGTCACCTTCCTTCCGCAAGTGGGCTCCCGAGGGCGGGAGAACACGGAGGGTTTTCAAAGCCTGGATCCTGCGGTCAAACTGGGTCAAAACGCAGGCTGCGCCGCTCACGAGGGCGCGTGGCTGTCAAGTTGCCTGCGACTCCGAGTTTTCCTCATCCGCACAATGGGACTTGCGGCCGCACCCACCTCGCGGGCCCTCCACGCCGCGCAGGAACCGAGGGTCCGCCCGGCTTCCCGGCGGGGGACGCGGCCCCGATACCCGCGGGGCCTCCGACGGCGCGTCCGCTCCGGGCCCGAGAGGCGCCGCCGAGGCAGGACCTCGACCGTCCCTCAAAGCGCCTGCCCCGCCGCCCCCGCCCCGGGCCGCGGCGGCCTCCCAGCAGGCGGGGACCCCGGCTCAGCGCCCCGTCAGCGCCGTCACAGACCGCGGGGGGCGGGGGGCGGGGGGCGCCGCCTCAGCTCGTGGCTGTCGCTCCTCCGCCAACTTCGAAATACTGTCACGTACACAATAGGTCGGAGCGGCCTGAGGGACAGCGCCCGGCTCCGCGGCGCCGCCACCCTCGCGTCTGTGCGGCGCGGCCGGGGTCCCGGGTCCCGGGGGCGGGCGGCGGGCGGCGGGCGACCCTCCCGGGCCCAGACGCTCCGGGGCCCGCTCGCGTCGGCGCGTGCTCGGCGGTGGCCCGGACGCGGCGGCGGCGGCGGCGGCGGCGACGGGCTGCGACGTCCCGAGCGGCCCCCTCCCTCCCTCCCTCCCTCCCCGCGCCGCCCCCCGCCGCCCCCCGCCGCGGGTCCCGCTCCCGCTCCCGCTCCCGCTCCCGCTCCCGCCTCGCCTCTCGGCGCCCGCCCCGCTCACCTAAACGCGGCTCCCTCCTTGCAAGCCCTGCCCTGGGCGGACGCCGCCGCGGAGCCGCCGCCGCCGCCGCCGCTGCCCTTTTTGTTAAAGAGCTTCTGGAGCAGGGTCGGGGCCATGATGCTGCCGCCGCCGCTGCGGCTCCGGCCGTGGCGCTCGGGGGGCCGGCGGCTCAGCGCGCAGCCGGGGGCGGCGGCCGCGGCGGCGGGGCCATCGCGGCGGCGGCGGCGCGGCCGCCCAGCCTTGTGGGAGCGCGGGGCCGCTGCGGCTGAGGAGCTGTGCGCGGCGTCGGGGCCGCCGGAGGCCGGTCATATGACTGAGCCGGCCCGCCGCCGCCGCCGCCGCCGCCGCCTCGCGCGCTGACAGTTATCTCCTGCGGGAGGAGCCCGCAGCCCCACGGCGGCCGCGGCGGCGGCGGCGGCGGCGGCGCGGGAGGAGCGCGGCCGCCCGGGCGGCGGCCATTGGCCCGGCGGCCGCCCGCCCCGGGCTCACGTAACCCCGGCGGGAGGCGCGGCCCGGAGCGCGCGGCCCGCGGGGGGCGGGGGCGGGGCGGGGGGGGCGGGGCGGGCGCGGCGCTTAAAGGGGCCGGGGGCGCGGGGGCGGGGCCGGGGGCTCGGGGGCGGGGCCGGGGGCGGGGCGGGCGCGGCGCTTAAAGGGGCCGTGGGGGCGCGCGGGGCGGGGCGGGCGCGGCGCTTAAAGGGGCCGGGGGCGCGCGCGGGGCGGGGCGGGCGGCTCGGGCTGCGGGCGGCGGGGCTGCAGCGGTCGCCGCGGCCCTTCGGCAGTGAGCGAGCGAGCGGCTGCGCCGATCTTTGTTCTTGTTGAGACAAAGCCCCTGGACTTGGGTCCCCGGTTCGTGCAGGTGCAAGTGCTCGTTTACTGAAAGCCCAGGGTGGGGGCAGGGGGGAGCGGAAGGGCTTAACCCACGAGGTTGCTGTTTCGCGGGGCTGATTGGAATCTCACGGCCCCCGGGGCAGTGGCCTGTTCCTACCGCGTCCGGCTTGGATCTCTAAGGGGTCGTGTTGTGTTTTTTTGTTTTTTTAACTGTGCAGTCGGATTATTCGCTCTCCAGCATCTTGGGTCACTACACCAGAGTTCTATAAAAAGTTGCCTGTGAAATTAAAACAACAACAACAACAACACATGGAATCCACTGCATAGGTTCAAAAAATAAGAGGAGCTGGTTTGTAACGGAATGCTGTCTTCATGCGCGCTCAGCCATCGAGGCACAGAATAAGCTGCGTCCGCAGCAGGTGCGGAGCGTCCGGCCGGGGAGGGAGGGAGGGAGGGGTGGTCGTAGTGGAGCCGCCCGAGAGCCCCGGCCTCCGCCCGACGGCGTCCCGACCTCCTGGGGCGGGGAGGGAACCCCGGCTCCGGGCTGCGTCCTCCTCGGCCCTGCAGCGTGAGCCCCTCATTCTTCCTCTCGAGGACTCACAGGCATAAAAGGACGATTCCACGCTTCTCCTTCAGGAGCAGCGAATAGGGAGGGACTCACCTGGATTCTCTTAGACTTGTGCGGGGGCGGGGGGACTCCTGGAAACTCAAAAAGGCAACTGTCTTTTCATGAACGGAAGTAATCGACGGAGTGATCCCTCCTCCTGGCTTTGGTGGGAAACCAGCTGTGAATGATGATGTGCTGAAATTTCACGAAGGTAAGGGAAAGGTGGCAGGAACTGAAACTCCACTCTTTTTTTTTTTTTTTCCTTTCAGATTTCTACGATTAAAACGGTGGATTGAGTGTTCAGGCCAGCAGGCAGTCCTTGTTTCATGCAATGGAGTGGACACAGTCCCCTGATTTGCAGCTTTGATCAGTCTACCCCATGGGACTACCAGTATTGGCCAGAATCCTATGTGACAGGTATTGGCTTCATCGGCTGTGACTCTATGAAAACACGGTCCCAGGTGGGGTTATGGCTGGCACTTGACCGCCCTTCCTTACGAGATCCCTGCTCAGAAGATGTCCTGTATTGTCCAAACCCAAGCACTACCCTTGTGCCTACAGCTTTTGTAATAGCACATTGAAGACAAATTTGGCATGGTGTCTCTTGTGTCCCCCATCCCCACCCCCAAGGACTGTTTCAGTTCCAGCCCCAGTCCAAATGCGCGGAATCGCCCAAAAGAGGCAGTTCCAAAGTCAGCCTGCCCCAGACATCACGCTCAACTTCACTGGTCAACTTTAAGTAAAGGGGGGGTGTGCATCTCAAACTGTTAAGGACAGACTTCAGTTAAGCAAGGAAAAAAAAGGAACTGAAATGGTTCCCTTCTCTCCCTTTGCTTCCTCTCAACACCATATTCTTCCTCTTTCTGGTTCTGGTCACACCACTTGCTCTGAATTTTAAAAGCATACAAAAATCCTGACCAGCAAAATGTGGGGAGATCACTCACTATAGCTCTCCTCTTCCCAGTTTCATTATTTCTTTTCTTGTCTGCTCAAGGCCTCTTCCATCCATTGGTCACCGCCTCATTCCTGAAGCTTGTCATACACCCCGTCTCCAGCCCGGTCGTAGGCCTGTCTCCCCGCTCCATAAGTCTCATTCACCTCATCCCACTCACCCTACATTAGAAAAATCTATCGGCTGGATCCTCCTGTATGCAGCTGTCACGAGGAGCGGGGAGTAAAAGAGTGTCCTGAATTCTTGGAAAATGACAGAAAAATGAAACAGGAAAGAGGGGAATTGTAAAAGGGGTGACTTGCCTGTCCTGTCTGCTCTGGGTCCTGGTGATGGTTCTCTCCAGTTGATTAATGTATGAAAGTTGCTTCAGGAGTTTCACTTGTGTGGTCGGCCTGCCTTGTACTCGGTGGCCTACCTGCTATCTGCTACCGCTTCTTCCTACCAGAACTCCAGTTTTGTTCAGGGTCCATCCCTCCCCCAGGCCAGTGTGCCTCAGGGTAAACTGACATATCCCCAAACTCTAGCCTGAATGATCTGAGGGTAACCCCATTGCTTTTGCAACCAACCAGGTTGGTTTACTTCTTGGTTCAGGAATGAGCTCATGAGGCAATTCTCGCCAAGGGGACAAGAAGGAAAGGAGCCAGAGGAGGAGTGATTCTGGAAGGTTTCTCTCTTTTAATACAGAACTATACGGAGAGATGTGGGTCGTTGTTTCTTCCTTTGGGTGTTGTTTGTCTGCATCTTATGCTAGTTATCTTACTAGCAGCCTGGGTCACCCTAAGCTGACCTTCCCCATTTGATGGGATAATATTTCTAATTTGAAGCCAAAAGCAGTCTATAAGAGAGGGTCCTGTTTTGTGTTCTCTATTGCTTGTTATGCAAAACAAATAAACCCCTGCTTGTTTAACCCTCAGTACACCAGTCATCACCAACAGACTTTATTTTTTCATATTTTTCAGCCATTTGCAAATCATTTATAAGGAGCAAGAATAAAGGATAGTGAAACAATTTTAAAATGAATTTTAGGGACGCCTGGGTGGCTCAGCGGTTTGGGTGTCTGCTTTCGGCTCAGGGCGTGATCCTGGGTCTGGGGATCAAGTCCCACACCAGGCTCCCTGCACAGAGCCTGCTTCTCCCTCTGCCTATGTCTCTGCCTCTGTTTGTCTCTCATGAATAAATAAGTAGAATCTTTTAAAAATAAATATATAAATAAATAAACTTTAATAATAATTTAAACTTAGCAAAATCAAATTTTTATCCTATATTTTTCTGCAATTAGAGAAATATTACCCTGAGCGGGCCATATCCTTTATTTTTTTAAAGTAATTCCTGTGCGCGATATGGGGCTCAACTCTGAGATCAAGAGTCAGACGCACGCTGTACTGACTGAGCCAGCCAGGTACCCCAGGCCGTATCTGTTAAATATTACTATGGGCAGCCCGGGTGGCTCAGCGGTTTAGCGCCGCCTTCGACCCAGGGCCTGATCCTGGAGATCCGGGATCGAGTCCCATGTTGGGCTCCCTGCATGGAACCTGCTTCTCCCTCTGCCTGTGTCTGTGCTTCTCTCTCTCTGTCTCTCTGTCTCTCATGAATAAATAAATAAAATCTTTAAAAAATATATTGCTATTAATCAGTCAATGTATATGTACCAGGAACAAAGTCATCTCATAAATATTGACTCTAAATTAAAAATACGTCTCTAACATGCTAGCTTATTCTTATTTTTGCTACTTCTTGCACTTGAATCAACAAAAGTACTTTTGAAAATGTGGGTGGCCTTCAGTCTTGTTGAAAAGAAGATAGCCATCTTTGGGATGCTTGCCTGGCTCAGCCGTTGAGCCTCTGCCTTCCTTTGGCTGGCTCGGGGTATGACCCTGGGGTCCTGGGATGGAGTCCCACATTGGGCTTCCCGCAGGAAGCCTGCTTCTCCCTCTGCCAGTGTGAGAGGCAGACGCTTCTCTCTGTGTGTCTCATGAGTAAATTAATTTAATTAAAAAAACGAAGATAGCCATCTTCTTTACTTCTTAGCTGTAAAGCATTTTCATGTTTAGATTTATAAACAACAATTAGAACTAGCAAATCAAACACATTGGACTTCTTAAATGTATACAATGTATGTCAATTGTATCTCAGTAAAACTGGAAGAAAAAAGAATTAGCAATTCAATGAATTTTTCCTCTCTACATCATGATTTCCTTCCAGTTATATTTGCATATACATTCCCTTTAGCATTTGTTGACTCGCAAACATATCAAGTGTATATGATACAAAACATCAAAAAAGATGACAAAATATATCAAATCTTTTTTGGATGGCTCAGGTTCTTGTTCCAAAATATTGAATAATGAAATCATTCCTGTTGAATTGATAAGAATACCATAAATCTGCTTAATAAATATATATTGTTGAATTAACAATTCTGGAGTTTGAGAAAATTTAGGATACCATTATCTAAAGACTCGTCATTTGAGGTGTAGTGATTACTTTTAAAAAAACCAACAACAACAAATAAAATCTTTAAAAAATAAAGACTCATCATCTGATATTCCACTTGTATGATACATTTTACCATCATCATTAAAGCCTAGTGTCTTTTTACGTTTATTTTATAACTTTTCTAATACTTTTGAAGTGTTTTCTTCCATCAGTTTTCTTTGCCATTGTAGGACAAAACATGAAATTTCTGAATTCTCATCAGTGATCAATAAAAGCCTTAATAAAAAACTAAAAAGATAATGTCTCCAGATATTTTTTATACCTTCTTAAAAGATGATGTAGTGCTTTGGACAATACAATAAGATAATGGAAGGATGATATAACAGTGATAACAGTTGATTTACTGTTGAATCAACTTCCTAGGCAATTCCAAATTGTTATTTTGTCTTCTCTAACATAGTATGGAATAGTTGTTGAGTAAAGTTGAAATAACTCCTAGAATGATAATATAGCAAAATGTTTAAAGCTAAAGAAAATTAAGATCACTAAGATCCCATAAATTATGAAAGACTTCAATGTGTCCATATGGCAATTGCAAGATAAAATGAGTTATCACATTTTTAAAGTACATTTGCTTTTTGTTTATTGGAAAAAGTGGGAGTTTAAGAAAGAATAAAAGTCATGAAATATCCATCCTTATAAATAGTTAGAACCTCTCGGAAAAGAAGCTCATACTCTTAAAATTGGATCCAATAGACTCTGGTAGTGCAAGGGTTAATCTATAGTAAATTGATTCTCTGATATTTGCAGCGGAACTCAGTCCACTTGATAATCTCACTAAAGCAATCTGTGACCTACATGGTGCCAAAATCAAGGGAGATTTTCCATCTTCTTGGCAATCAATACAATTGGCCACTTCTTCCTTTTTGAAACTCTCCTTTTTAGTACTATGGACCTCTTCTAGCTTTAAACAACCTGACCAACTCGGTCTCTTCTGGAGGGTCTTCCTTTCCCATCCTTTAAAATATAAAACTCCTCAGGGCTTCTCTTCTCTTCTCATTCATACTCTCCCTCTCCCTAGATAAACTCATCCATTCCTGTGACTGTAAATGCTATCTATATATTGATAACACCTAATCTTTTACTTCCAATCCTAACCTCTATTCTAGATCTTCATAACCAGTTACCTACCTGATGTGTTCAACTGGATAACTCACAGGCATCCCACATTGAACTCTCAATCATTCCTTGTTCCAGAGCCTGCCTCTCCTGCCTTCTTCCTCTTTACCCATTTGTAACACCTGCCTTTACACATTTGTTTACAGCAGAAACCTAGGAAGCATCCTTAACCCTTTGCTTTTTCTCCTTATCCAAAATAATTCTCACATCCACTTCTCTCCCTGACCATTGCCACCACCCTAGTCCAAGTCACGATTATTTCCTGCCTGGTTACTTTCTTGTCCCATCTGGAATCTATTCTACATGCAGCTGCCATAGGGATCATTTAAAAATGTAAATTGGAGATCCCTGGGTGGCGCAGCGGTTTAGCCTCTGCCTTTGGCCCAGGGCGCGATCCTGGAGATCCGGGATCGAATCCCACGTCAGGCTCCCGGTGCATGAAGCCTGCTTCTCTCTCTCTCTCGCTCTCTCTCTGTGTGTGTGTGACTATCATAAATAAATAAAAAATTTTTTAAAAAATGTAATTTATGGGACGTCTGGGTGACTCAGTGGTTTATCCCCTGCCTTTGGCCCAGGGCATGATCCTGGAGTCCAAGGATCAAGTTCCATATCAGGCTCCTTGCAGGGAGCCTGCTTCTCCCTCTGCCTATGTCTCTGCTTCTCTCTCTGTGTGTGTCTCTCATGAATAAATAAATAAAATAAAATAAAAAAAAGTAAATTGTTTCTTGTCACTTCTTTGATGAAAACTTTTTCATGGCTTCCCATTGCACTTAATAAAATCCAAAATTCTTCACATAACCTTCCATATAGTTAGGTCCTTCCCTCCCTCCCCAAACTTATCTCACATCCCCCTCCCAGTCACTTGCTATCCTCCAGCCACACTGGTGTATTTTCCTTTCTTCCACCAGGCCTCCTCTGCCAGGAATGCCCCCAACCCCAGCTCACAACTCTGTCTGATTAACTATCTTTCAGTTCTCAATTTAATGTCACTTATTCACATCTACTGTTCTGACTCTCTCGGTCTCTAGTCTTTTTTTTTTAATTTTTTTTTAAATTTATTTATGATAGTCTCACAGAGAGAGAGAGAGAGAGAGAGAGAGAGGCAGAGACACAGGCAGAGGGAGAAGCAGGCCCCATGCACCGGGAGCCCGACGTGGGATTCGATCCCGGGTCTCCAGGATCGCGCCCTGGGCCAAAGGCAGGCGCCAAACCGCTGTGCCACCCAGGGATCCCTCTCGGTCTCTAGTCTTAATTAACGACCCTCCTTCCCTCCAGTGTTTGATATAGAACCCTTTTCTATTCCTTAAAGCACTTATCAAAATTTATCATTAACCAATAAATAAATATATAAATATAAAATTATATAAATATATAAATAATATCTTTGTTTCCCACTAGATCACGGCCTATGTCTTGTTGCCTAATATGCCTGACACATGGTGTCTTCTCAAAAGTATATTTATTAAACTAAATGAATGAATGAGCCAATGAGTGAATGAAGTTCACAGTCCCTCCTGCATGTAAGCTCTGTACGCTCACAAAAGAATTCTCTGTAATAGTCACTAGATGAAGAAACTTCCTGAACTTTTTTCACTTATTTGGTTAGAAAAAAAGAGATCACTGCCAGCCAACTCTAAGTCCTCATTATGAAACTGATCATTCATGGGGCTCACAATTTTGCTCCTAATTTCTTGGTTTAATTTTGAAGCCCTTTTGCCTGAGCATCACCAGATTGGTTCAGCAAAGAATCCTGCCCCAGGTGTAAATTTTTTCTTTCTCATTTGCCTAACAATAATACCAACTGCTTTTTCTCTCATCAGCCCCTTACACAAAAGCCTCTTCCTGAGACAGAGTATCCCATATTAGTTAGGATGACTTTGCTGCAAGTAACTGAAGCTCCAGCCCAAATTGGAATAAACAATAAAGGGGTATTTTTCCTCAGAGAACAAAAGATCCAAAGGTAGATCACTAGGGCCCAGGCATGGTACATCAGAGCTCTGATTCTGCTTCTCTGTGTATCTTTTGGCTCTCCTCTCCTCTGTGTGTTGGATTCAGGCAGATAGCAATATGGTCCCCACAGTTCCTGGGATTATGTGCAGATGCAACAACATCCAATAGAAGATGGGGGTGGTCTCTTCCCATGTGTCTTATTTTCTCAGAAGCTCGATAGTTTTTAATCATTGGCAAGTGAAATATGGTGTTACCGTGATTAGCTTTGACTAATGGGGAGATTTCCTTAATCACATGTGGGGAGGGTGAAGTCACCGAAACAAAATCAAGGCTCTAACAAAGAGAAGCACAGAGTGGGGAAAGTGACTGTTAGGCAACAGACCAAGAGAATCTGCCACATATGCATTCACTTATACATTATAAAATGCAGATGGCTGTATTTCCCCCGAGCATTTTTCAAGAACCCACGACCCCATCACTATGGATTCTTTCTTACACTGGGCTACGGATTCTTGATCTCCAGCTCCATGCATGGAATCTGTCTGTGAGATGATAGGCACCAAACACATGGTTTGTTTTGTTTTTAAACAAATCAAATGTAAAAACGTTGATATAACACTGTTACTTTTCAGTTTTAAAATTGCCCACAAGATACTTCCTGCTTCTAAACTTTTCAAAAACAGTTTCTTTTCAGATCATGGTTCAGAAAATATTTACCTATTTATTAATGTCTCTGAGGTATGCAGCTTTGGTCGAGGCACTCAGTAAAAGCTTGTTCAATTAATCTGTTGATTTTATTTCACCTCCATGGGTGAGGTATTGGGAAAGGTACAGAAATTTTCTACCATACACTCATTCACACTCGAAAAGTAATGATCCACTGTGCATACAATTTAGAAAATATAGAAAAGTACAAAGATGAATATAATAATGTGTCCATAGATCTATAGATAGCTACAGTTAGGAGTGCTGGCTCAGTCAGTGGAGCATGAGATGTTCAATCTCAGAGTCATGAGTTCAAGTTCCACATTGAGGGTAGAGATTATTTTAAAAAATAAATGTAACATCTCTTTTAAGAATTAAATAGCTACAAAAAAAAAAAAAACAAAAAAAAAAAAACAAACAAAAAAAAAAGAATTAAATAGCTACAATTAACATGTTTGTGATTTTTTCTTCCTTCCTTCCTTTTTTTTCCCCTTTCTTATTCATTTGTTTGTTTGACAGGAATTTTTATTTCAAGATGATTTCCCCCACCAGATTGATAGTTCAACAAACACCATAGTTTGTTTTTCTTAAATCATTAATTCTACATAAATTAATCTAGTTCGTGTACTAAGTCAGCATTTGTCCAGTATTCCGTGTTCTAGCCAGTGGCCTTCAAGTGTGTGTTGCACAAGATCTATTTTAGAATTCTGCTTAAAACTGTGATTTGTCTACAAGCATTCTGCCTCTACTCCCCCTCCCTCCTTATTCAAATCTCTCTAAAATGACAGCAAAGGAATTCAAAAAAAGGCGTTAGCTTACAAAAAACAAAGATAAGAGGCAGGCAAGGCAGTGATTACAGATTGCAGTAAGTGTTTGGCCAAGGGTAAGTGTTTGGAAGATAGAAAGTGGATGAAAGAGAACCCTGGGTGGCACAGCAGTTTAGCGCCTGCCTTTGGCCCAGGGCACGATCCTGGAGACCTGGGATCAAATCCCACATCGGGCTCCCGGTGCATGGAGCCTGCTTCTCCCTCTGCCTATGTCTCTGCCTCTCTCTCTCTCTGTGTGTGTGTGACTATCATAAATAAATAAAAATTAAAAAGTAAAAAAAAAAAAAGAAAGTGGATGAAGGAGTAACAATCAATTAAGCAGAGAGGAAGAATTCAAAACTGAAGAATGAAGATGAAGGGCAGTTCCCCTCAAAGACTGTAAAGCCAAGATTTGGGACCTGTCAGGTCACTGAAGGGGAGGTCAGGTGCAGGCTGAATATAGGAGGTATAAGTAAAAGTCTACATATGAAATAGTTAGACCCCAGGTTCCTTCCTATACTCATCCTGCCCGGCCAGACAACTTTGGGTCAGTGGATCAGAAAAGGAGCATTAAGTACATGCTCAGTTCCCAAAGAAATAGAATGATGACAGAGAACAGAAAAAAGTGCTCTAGATATTTATAATTGGAGGATCCCAGTAAAAATCTGGTTCATTTCTAGTGCATCTACTTTCACAAATCAGTACTCCACACAGGAAATTCTAATAAAATTTTTAGTGTTATTCTTAAATATGAATAGAAACCCAAGAATCACTAAAAATTTGATGAATACCTCCAAAATGGTAAGAAAAGTACACACGAAAAGGAAAGGGACCTGGAGGGAATAGAAACAATTCAAGGAGAAAAGGACTCAAAACAACTATAATTTATTATCATCAAAAAGACAAAAGAATATATGTCTATAAAACAAAAACAAGAAGTGACCCCCCTCCCAGAAAAAGGGGAAACATAGCAAGAAAGAGCTCTTAAAACTAAATCTATGATGGTGTAAATTAAACCTTCAATAAAAACACTGGACAATCAAGTTGGGAAAGATGGAAAACAGAAGAGGAAAGATGAGGACATTATCAAATCCATTCAGTGACTTACTAATATGAGTCTCAAAAGAGGGATCAAGAAAAAACAGAGGGGAACAAATCATCAGAGAAATAATACAAGAAAATTTCCCAGGTAGAGCTCATCCAGAATGAAAGAAGAAAATTTCCCAGATAGGACTTACCCAGAACAATAAATTTTTTAAAAAACCCACTTCGAGGTATATCATCATTACATTTCAGAGCACCTTGAATAAGGAATAGAATTCTAAAATCCTTCAGAGAAAAAAAGCTGATCACACAAAAAAAGGAATGATTCAGAATAGCATTTGGAATCACTACTAATCACTCTTGATTATAGAAGACAATAAAGCACTACCTTAAAAATTCAGAGGAGGGGCACCTGGGTGGCTCAGTGGTTGAGCATCTGCCTTCAGCTCAGGGCGTGATCCTGGGGTCCTGGGATCGAGTCCTGCATCGGGCTCCCCACAAGGAGCCTGCTTCTCCCTCTGCCTGTGTCTCTGCCTCTCTCTGTGTGTGTCTCTCATGAATAAATAAATAAAATCTTTTTAAAAATTCAGAGGAAAAACTATTTTTAGCTTAGGATCCTTTACGAAACTAAACTGTAACTCAAGTAATGTAGAATACACCCAATTTTCCTATCTAGAAGGTATCAAACTGTAGACCTCCACTATTTCTTGGGAAGATAGAAAGATGTATTTTAGGAAAATAGGGGATTAAAATATGAAAATGGAAGATAAAGGAGAAGATCCTAGAAAGAAAAGCAGTAAGGAAATTTGTAAGGTGGCAGGAAGGAATGTCCCAGAACTTGTAGAAAACAGCCAGGCCGGAGAGGAAGAGGAGGGAAGAGGGCTCTCAGAGCAGCTCAGAAAAATGGAATAGAAATTTCTGAGTATGCAGAGCATATAATTAATAAATATATGGCTGAGATGCCAGGCCCCTGGGGGGGGGGGTTGTTAACAATAGATAGACGGAAAACCAAACAAATGATAAAATGAAGCAATTATTAACTTCAGAAATAAAGAAAGCTTATACCGGAAAAGAGGTGTGATTGCAATGCATTACTTGGCTCAGTGAACAATATTTATATAGTTTCAATGATGTAATGTTAACTGATTTAACAAAAAAAAATTGTATATAATTATATTGGGGGATAGAAGGAGAAAAATGGAGTCAGGAAGTAATATTCTAGTATTTATTCACAATGGCAGGAAGTCAACAGGCAAATCAAGACACAGTAATGGAAGTGAATATACAGTCATGGAGGAAAATTATCAGTGAAACTAGCTAGAAAATGTGAGGGTGTTAACCTGTAGTGGTGGAAGTAGGCGTGGGGAAGGGCGGGGTTGGAGACCACAGGTTTTTATCATAAGCCTTACAGTACTCTTTGACTTTTATTTATTTTTTTAAGATTTTATTTATTTATTCATGAGAGACTCAGAGAAAGAGAGAGGCAGAGACACAGGCAGAGGGAGAAGCAGGCTCCATGCAGGGAGCCCAACATGGGACTCGATCCTGGGGCTCCAGTATCATGCCCTGGGCTGAAGGCAGGCCCCAAACCACTGAGCCACCCAGGGATCCTCATATTTGACTTTTAAAATGATACACAGGACTATGCATGTGTGCCCACATGGACACGCACATGTCTTTTCCTTTGACAAAAAAAATTGTTTATTTTGGGGGTCCTGGCTGGCTTAGTTGTAGAGCATGTGACTCTTGATCTTGGGATTATGAGTTTGAGCCCCACATTAGGTATGATTATTTAAAAATAAAGTCATTTATTTATTTATTTATTTATTTATTTAAATAAAGTCTTTTTTTTTTTAATTTATTTATGATAGTCACAGAGAGAGAGAGAGAGAGAGAGAGGCAGAGACATAGGCAGAGGGAGAAGCAGGCTCCATGCACCGGGAGCCCGACGTGGGATTCGATTCCGGGTCTCCAGGATCGCGCCCTGGGCCAAAGGCAGGCGCCAAACCGCTGCGCCACCCAGGGATCCCCAAAATAAAGTCTTAAAAAAAAAAATACCTCTGGATGGCACAGTTGGTTAAACGTCCAATTCCTGGTTTCAGCTCAGGTCATAATCTCAGGGTCTTGAGATCAAGCCCTGCATCAGGCTCTGAGCTCAGCAAAGGGTCTGCTAAAAATTTGTCTCTCCCTCTCCCTTTGCCCCTCCCCTCCCTCTATCTATAAAGTAAATAAATCTTTTAAAAACAGTTTATTTTTAAATAGTGTCATCTATGGACATTGTTAAAAGTCTTATTTCTGGGCTTGATCCTATGAGATTGCAATCCAGCAAGTCTGCAGTGGGACTCAGGAATCTGAACTTTTAACTAGAAATTTGGATGCAGATGGTTCACGGATGATAGTTTAAGACATTTCACCCAGATTCCCTGAAATTACATACAAAGGTTCATAAAAGCGTGCAGATTTTTGGAAAGAGTCCAAAATTTTTAGATTCTCTTTGATTCCTCAAATCCAAAAAAGTTTAAAATTTGCTATTCTATGTCTGCCTTCTACTTTCCTTCCAAGAATAATTGAGATTCCATTAATTATTTAAGGTTGAAGCATAACTAATTATTGTTATAGTGAATTAAACACTTCATAAAACTCATTACATAAGCACTGGCAAAATTCTTAAGTCAAAGGACACCTGGGTGGCTCAGCGGTTGAGAGTCAGCCTTCGGCTCAGGGTGTGATCCTGCGTCCTGGGATCGAGTCCCACATTGGGATTCCTGTGAGAATCCTGTTTCTCCCTCTTCCTATGTCTCTGCCTCTCTCTGTGTCTCTCATGAATAAATAAATAAAATCTTAAAAAAATTATTAAGTCAATTACTTAGTATATTACCAAAGTAAATACCGGTGCATTACTACTGCAGTGTATTGAATATAAATCAGGTAGCTTGAAAAAATTAATACAAATCCATTGCTACCCACCAGTGGTGTTGACAAAATCTATAGTTAAATGTATCCAGCTGAATAAAAGTTCATTTATGGGCATTCAGTGTTGTCTTTAGTGCTATAATAGTATCATATAAATAGTGCCAGAGTCCCACTAGAAAATTTAATGCAGGTATTTTGATAATCTTGTATTTTTATTTAACAAATTTGGTAATTTGGGGGGCACCTGGATGGCTCGGTCAGTTAAGTATCTGCCTTCAGCTCAGGTCATGATCCCAGGATCTTGGGATCGAGTCCTACGTTGGATTTCTCCCTCTCCCTCTGCCTGCCATTCCCCCTACTTGTGCGTGCTCTCTCTCTCTCTCTCTCTCTCTTACTCTCTCTGTCAAATAAATACAATCTTTAAAAAGAAATTTAGGGGATATCTGGGTGGCTCAGTGGTTTGATGCCTGCTTTTGGCCGGGGATGTGATCCTGGAGACTTGGGATCGAGTCCCACACCAGGCTCCCTGCATGGAGTCTGCTTCTCCCTCTGCCTGTCTCTCTCTCTCTCTCTCTCTCTGTCTCATGAATAAATAAATAAAATCTTTAAAATAAAAGAAATTTAGTAATTTTATGGTAAAAGCTAGCTTTTCTCAAATGTAGGCTTTCAGCCTTTTAAAAACTGTTTTTTCTCTATGAAACATTACAAGAATTCATGAGAATTCTTGGATTTGGATTTGGATTTGATTTGGATTAAACTAGATAGCGAAATGCGATTTCTGATTAACTGCTAGAAGGAATTAAATTTTATTTTATGTTTTTCTTTAAACTTTACACAATAAGTTAGAGAAATGAATTTTTTAACTTTAGTGACTATAGAAGATATAAAATATTTTATTTTATTTTTGATATAGAATATTTAAAAAATAAATCACAAAAACTATCACAAACCTGTGGTAACAAGTTAATATTTGTTGTGTGGACAATAACATACAGCATGGCCATTTTTAGTTATTTAAGCTGATTATGCACCTATTTGCCTATCAAAGGTCCCTGCTTCATACATTAAGTCATCTCTGTCTGCTATTCTTAGAAGTGGCGCACCATTTCTTAAAAATAATAGCAAGGCCATCCATAGTATTTACTGTGTTCAGGACATAGTTGTAAGCATTTTCCTTATATTATCTCATTTAATTCTGGCAACAGCACTACGAGGGAAGTGTTGTTATTATCATTCCTATTTTGCAGACAAGAAAATCGGTACACAAAGTGATAGAGCTGAACACAGTCAGTGAACAGCTGAGCTGTGATCTGAACGCATCAATCTGGCGCTGGAATCTGTCCTCTTAACTACTATGCTTTACTCCCACAGCCATATTAATGTAGAACAATCACACGAAAAATTACATCAATATATATGGTAACTTCTCATATATAGATTTTTAAAAGACGCATCTTAAAAGAAAAATATTGAAAAACATTGTTTTTCATCGTTTTCACAGAACAACTAGCAACTGACATCTTGTGGAAACCTCATCTTTCAGGGAACACATTTTCTGAAACGGCAGCCTGAATAATGGCTTAAAATTTTCATTTCTGTCTTTCCTTTTTGGCTAGGTCCTTCTCTCAGCCCCTTCTGAATTTACTTGCCTCCCGTGAGCTGCTACTTTTTCAAGACTCAGTAAGAAGACACGTTCATGCAACCCTCTGGCTGCTGAATACTTACCAAGCCTGCATTTCCTGTTCTTCCCATCCCCAATTAAATACTTATTCTTTGAACTACATTTCTCAATTATTTTCCAGTCAAGGTGTAAATGAGAGCTAAATATCACTACATTTTATTTTCGGGAAAAAAAGTTAAACCATATTACATCAGTGTAAAGAACATAAATCATATGAAATCTAAGTATCCTAACAAAGTGGCACCTCTTCCTAATAACCAGAGATATTTACATCACTCTGATATCCTTGAACTAATATTTCTAATTTAATTCTCCCATAACATTTTTTTAAAGATTTATTTATTTATTTTGGAGACAGAGAGTGAGCCAGGGGAGGGTCAAAGGGAGAAAGAGAATCTCAAGCAGACTCCCTATTGAGCTTGGAGCCCAATGTGGGACCCTGAGATCAGGAGCTAAGCCAAAACCAAGAGTCAGTGGCTCAGCTGACTGAGCCACCCAGTGCCCCATCCCATGTGGTTTTATCTTAATGTAAAACTTTAAAATATAGATATATTTTATTTATTTACTTGGGAGGGAGAGAGCATGAGTGGGGAGGGGAGCAGAGGGAGAGAGAGAAGCAGACTCCCCGCTGAGCAGAGAGCCTGATGCGAGGCTCAATCCCAGGACCCCGGGATTATGACACGAGCCAAAGACAGACGCTCAACCAATTGAACCACGCAGGCACCCCTGTATAACTTTTATACCTAAAAATCTTTGATTACTCACTTGTCATACTCAGTAAAAAAAAAAAAAAAAAAAATTATATATATATATATAATATCCTGGGTTAATTAATGTTCTAAATATGAAAATACTCTGTCAGTTTAATTATTAGTAGTATGAAATTTATCAATATAACAAATGCATAATTCTTTTTTTTTAACATTTTATATATTTATTTATTTGAGAGAGAGACAGAGAGAGAGAGCACAAAAGGGGAGGCAGTGGGGGGGGAGGGGCAGAGGGAGAAGCAGACTCCCTGCCAAGCGCTGAGCCTGACTGGGATCCTATCCCAGACCCTGAGACCATGACCTGAGCCAAAGTCAGATGCTCAACTGACTGAACCACCCAGGCACCCCAACAAATTTGTAATTCTTAAACAAAAAATTTAATTGTGTTGTAAATGCATTTCTCAATGACAGATGGAGCTAGATTCAATTTTATTCACTCTTATGGATAAACATTACTCATTCTGAGAATGAGACAGGTTCAACATTAATTTATGCTTTTTGTTTGTTTTATAGTTATAAATGCTGAGAAACCTTATTTACATAAATAAGGAGATGAGAATTCAAGGCGTTTTGTTACAGAATTATATTTTTTTCCATCCAAGTCTTATTTTAAAAATCAGTCTAAATTGTATCATCATAAATTAGACTGGTGTCCAGCATGTGGAAAACCCTCTATTGGAAGTTAGCATTATGTCTCAACTGTTTTTAATGAACTTTTTATTCTCTTCTATTTGTTTTTTTCCTTTCCAGTTAATTATCCTACTCTGTAATCATTACAGATTTAAAGGATATTTTGATAACTGTCCAGGGCCATTCCCTCACTCTCAAAATTATTTTGGCTCATATTTACTCTTCCCAAAGACTTTTATGATCAACTTGTCTTAAAATTTGAGGTTTGTATACTTATCGAAGTACACTGAATTTTAGATTAATCTGGGCATATTTGATATTGCTCCACTACAGAGTTTTCTCATCTAGGACCTCAACCAGTCTTTCCCTTTATACAAGTCTTGTTTCATGTCCCATAATAAGGTTTATAGTTTTCTTTTCATAGGTTTCACATATTTCTTTCTGAATTTAAGATAACACAAATACTTTGACCACTTTAAATGCATTCTTTCTTTCTTTGTCCTCTTTTACTTCTTTCATTCCTTGTTCTTTTTCTCTTGCTATTCTGAATAGCTTGTAAACTCTCACAAGATTGGGAATGGATTGCCCTTATAACCCTCTAAGTGGTTAAAGCTATGCTAAAATGGTTGCTAAGGAAAGAAATACTTGTTGAATAAATAAATGAATGAAAGGCTTGATTCATAAACTAGAAATGCAACAGGAAGAATCTGGGGGATATTCCAGGAAAGGCCTCAAAAGAATTATAATTCCTTAAAATGGATGACAAATTATGGCTTGGTTATATCACAGGACAGATTCGACAAGCTATTCGATAAATATGCATACATATTTTTACATGCATACATACATATGCATAAATACATATATATTTTTTTAATTAAAGAGTCAAAATGACCTAGATATTAAATAAATTCTTCTACTGTGGATTCACTCAGAGGTCCAGAGGAAATCAATATATGCTTCTGATTTCCTCAGATTTTGAGAAAAATACTGAAGTTTTTCTACCTGGGAGGTTTTCTGAAACATTATTGAATAGCAAAAATATTTTCAACTTTTTTTTTTTTAAGTGTCCCTAAATGTCCTAGACTTAATTGGTCTTTTAAGTAAGAAGCACTTTATTTATTTATTTATTTATTTATTTGACAGAGAGAAAGCGCCCACACAAGCAGGGTGAGCAGCAGGCAGAGGGAGAGGGAGAAGCAGGCTCCCCGCTGGGCAGGGACCCCCCCCCCCCCCCCCCCCCCCCGGGATCATGACCTGAGGCTGAGGGCAGATGCTTGACCCATGGAGCCACCCAGGCGCCCCAATAGGGAACATTTTAAACCGGAAGACTATGTAGTATTAGGGGTGAAGGGATTTCTGAGTGGAGCCTTTCTGTACATTTTGTCACCTCAACCACTCACAGTCTGTTGGGTGAAAGACTGGCATCACTCTGGGCTGCTCCCACCTTCCTTTGCCTACTACCTCCTACCTTGTAGACAGGCACATGGAGGTCGGTAGACCTTGCCTGGGGCTGGGAAAGGGCAAGGGGCTCTGGGGCTCTGCACTTGGGGTGGGGATGGGGGGTGTGGGACAGGGGGACAGGGGAAGCATATGGTTTTGAGGCCCCAGAGAAGTTGCACCAGCAGAGGAGAGACCCTGTCTGTTCTGGAGTTAGAAACTGAAAGTGGACTAAAACTTCTTAGGCAGCAGGAATTCATTCAGACAGGAAGTTCCCCGGACTGGAGACTCCTGCCCCAGCTTAAGGAACAGGGGCTGGGGGTGAGGGGGTGGGGGGCTGGGGAAAGAACTGATCTTGGTGCTGCTTCTCCTGCAGGCTTCCCTGTTGCGTTGTGGTCCCAGAGTGAGGCTGAGGAGCCACCAGAAGACATCAGAAGCTTTCATCCAGAAGCCTGAGGAGAGCCTTGCCCTTCCTCAAGAGAGGGAAGTCCTGGAAAATGACAGCAGTTTTTCTTAGTCTTCACAGGAATTCACCGCAGCTTCATGTGCAGTGGCACCACAGCAAAGAGGTGGTCTCAGAATTTCTAGAAAGACCTCAGTCCTCCCTCCCCAACAACAGGCACAGCCTTGCTGACATTATCTACCCTGAGACCATCAGGATTAATCACATTATCCCTTTATCCCTGTTTACATCATTACTGCAGGAAGCCAGTGGACTCCCAGGTCACCCTCCACCTCCTTTACTCCAATTCCCATCAGCTCTTAATCTCCTTCTCCTCCCTTCTCCCGCCCTCCCCTACTCTCCCTGTCCTGCCGTCTGTCAGCAGCAAAATCTACATGTTCTCACCCTGGCTGTGAAGGTGCCCTTTCACTGTCCTGCTCCAACTGAAATCGGAATCTCCCCAGGAGTTACCCCTTCCGTGGGAGCCCTTATCTCTGCTGTCTCTATTGCATCCTACCTGACCTTTGGCCTGGAGACAGACTGAGGTGGCTCCTTGCTCCTCCTGGCCATTTTCAAACTGCTCCTCCCTGCAGATCCTTGGCTTCCAATCTCCTGTCATCAGCTGTACCACCTACTGTCCCTTATTGTCACTTGTCCTTATTTCTCTAAGAGTTTAGCCGCTGACTCATGGTCACTTTCTCCAAGAGTACTCCCAACATAATTCTCGGTAATTTCAGTATCCATTTGGTCACCTTTCAAATATCCTGGCCTGAGTTCCTTGACCTCTTCTTCCTATAATTTTGCCTTTTACCCTTTATCAGTTACTCACTGTGAAGTCATGCTGTAGACCTTGGCATTATTTGTCACAGTAACTCCTTCATGTTCTCAATGGCAGGCATCCCTCTAGTACCACCAGTGCTCCCTCCCGGGCCCTGACTCCAACAGCCCTCTCCTTCTGCCAAGATCTACAGTCCCTTGACTCTACTACCTTTTGGTTATGGGTTATGCCTCATTCCCTTCAGATCCTCTAATGGCCTCTTAGTGTTAAATCCCTTGGTCAGTTATTAGAATCACTCCTTTGCCGAGAGTTCTAATTATTTGCTAAAATCTCTTCTCCTTCCTTCCAAAATGAGAGTATTGTAGCTAAGCACAGAGCTGACATTTCTCAGGCTTCCTAGCATTTAACTGTAGCCAGAGGACTAAAATTTTGCTAATGGAGTGCAAGCCTAAGTAATGTGTGGTGCCCACAGGCCAGGCCCTTAAAAGAAGAGCAATGCTTGCTCCTTACACTCTTTCTCCCTCCTGAAAACTGGTAAAAAGGTGTGCCTGCTACCCCGTTTCTGCTTAAAATTGACATAAAACCTGCTTTAACTCATAGAATTAATGTTGGGTTGCTTTGTTACAACAACCTAGCTCTACTCTCAACAACACAACTCACCACTCCCTTGGTGATCTGTCATTTGAAAACTGGCAAAACCATTCATGGAAGCTGGCCAGAGAAAACCCTGCTGCTTAGTCTTAATTACATTCAATTTTTGGCCACGGAATTGCATTAGGCTTGAATGCTGTCTGGCTATCATATCAGATCTTCTTGGTACACTCAGTCTCCCACTCTTCTAGACAAACCATTCTCCTTTCTCAGACCTCCAACACTCTCCCCCAATCCTCACTCTTACCTTATAACCCTGCATTCTATGTCACTGAGAGAATTGAGGGCTTCAGAAGACAGTTTCAACAAGCTCCTATCTCTTCCTCCTATCCTCTCACACCTGTGCCCACCTGCTCTGTCCTGCTCTGCCCCCTGTTACTATGGGTCAACTGTCCGTACTCCTATTTAAGACCCACACGTCCATGTTTGCACCAGATCTCAACCCTCCTCCCTGTTCAAAGTATCTGCCCTGATGATTCCCCTTCTCTCCTCCATCATTCAGTTTTCTCTCTCTGTTCCATCTTTCCCATGGCTTACAAATATACCTTTATTTCTTCCACCTTGGAATTTTTTTTAAAAAACTCTTTCACACTTCCTTCTCTCCTAGCTATCACTTCATCTCTCTGTTCCTGTTTAAAGCAAAAAAATCCCGAAAGAGATCTGTATATTTCTTGGATTTAACTTTCATCTTATTTTCTTTTTTTGAAAAAATTATTTTGAAAAATTCAAGCATATGCAAAAGTAGAGATACAGTAGAATGACTTCTGTATATCATTACCCAATTCCAACAATTATAAACATATTGTCCACTTTATTTCCATCCTCCTTCCCTAAATGCTTCTTTTTTTAATTTGAGTATGATTAACACATAATGTTACATTAGTTTCAGGTGTACAACATAGTGATTCACCTTCTAGACTATTTTATTTATTATTATTATTATTTTAGATTTTATTTATTTACTCATGAGACACACAAGGAGAGAGAGAGAGAGGCACAGACACAAGCAGAGGGATAAGCAGGCCCTGTGCAGGGACCCCGACGTGGGACTTGATCCCGGGTCTCCAGGACCACACCCTAGGCTGAAGGCAGCACTAAACTGCTGAGCCACCCGGGCTGCCCTATTTTTATTATTTTTTAAAGATTTTATTTATTTATTCATGAGAGACACATGGAGAGGCAGAGACCTAGGCAGAGGGAGAAGCAGGCTGCTTGCAGAGAGCCTGATGTAGGACTCGATCCCAGGCCCCCAGGATCATGACCTGAGTCAAAGGCGCTCAACCACTGAGCCACCCAGGTGCCCCTGGACTATTTTAAAGAAAGTTCCAGATATCATTTCACTTGTGAGCAATCCAGTATACATTTCTAACAAATAATGACTGGTAAAAAAAAAAAAATGACAGTCACACACCAACTTAATATCCAACAAATCTAAATACATGATCAGAGTTTAAATTTCTTATATTGCCTCAAAAACATCTCTCTATAATAGATTTGCTCAAATCAGGTTTGATTTGAGCAAATCATTGCATTTGGCTGCTATGTCTTTGGGTTTTTTTGTTTTTGTAGATTTTATTTATTTATTCATGAGAAACAGAGAGAGAGAGAGGCAGAGATATAAGCAGAGGGAGAAGTAAGCTCCCTGTGGGGAGCTTGATGTGGTAATTGATCACACCCTGAGCTGGAGGCAGATGCTCAACCACTGGGCCACCCAGGTGTCCCGGCTGGTATAAAAATATATATATATTAAACAAATAATATATATTTTAATATATAAATATATTTATATTTATTATATATTTAAATATATTATATATTTATATACTTTATATATTTTATTATATATTTAAATATGCAATATATTTATTATACAAATAAATATATATGTTTAATTTTTAAGTCATTTCTCGTATATAAGTTTCCACATTCTGGAGTTGGCTGTTTGCATCCTCATGATGTCATCTCATCTACCGTGTTCCTTTCTCTTATACTTCCTGGAAACTAGTAATC
This sequence comes from Canis lupus baileyi, assembly GCF_048164855.1. Classification (NCBI taxonomy): domain Eukaryota; kingdom Metazoa; phylum Chordata; class Mammalia; order Carnivora; family Canidae; genus Canis; species Canis lupus. The sequence goes on along the minus strand of NC_132850.1, from coordinate 57,146,433 downwards.
ATTATTTTGAGGCTTGATTCTCCACTTTCTTCAATCTATTCCAGTCACACATTCACCCTACTACTACTCTAAAACTGTGTGTGTATTGTCAAGTTCACTGATGACCCATATCGCCAAATCTAATGTCCCATTCTCAACCTTCTTCTTCCTTAATGCTGAGGCAGTATCTGAAATGATCACTTCATCCTTCTTGGTGCATTGCCTTTATTTAGCTTACAGGACACTACACTTTCATAATTTTACTTTGACTTACCTGTTGCTTCTTTTCAGTTTCTTTTGCTGGCCCCTGTTTACCATCGCTACCTCTAAACGTTGGAGTGCTATAAGATTAATATTTGGTTCTCTTCTCTAAGTCTATTGGTGATCTCATCCAGTTCTCAGATTTTAAGTACCATTTTAAAAAATATTTTATTTATTTATTCATGAGAGACACAGAGAGAGAGAGAGAGAGGCAGAGACACAGGCAGAGGGAGAAGCAGGCTCCACGCAGGGAGCCCAACGTGGGACTCGATCCTGGGTCTCCAGGATCACGCCCTGGGCTGAAGGTGGCGCTAAACCACTGAGCCACCCAGGAAGCCCTAAGTACCATTTTATACATGCTAACTTTCTAACTTATAGCTTCAGCCTGGATCTCTTCCAAGAAATCCAAATTCACATAGCTGCCTGTTTATTTGACAACCATTTGAGTGTCTACCAAGCACCTCAACTCAATCTTGTCCATAATTTGACACCTTACCTCCTTCTAAATCTGCTCCTCTCTTAGACTTCTCCATCCTATTTTATAGCAACTCCATTTTTCCAGTTCAGGTCAAAAGTCTTAGAATCACTCTAAACACTTTCTCTCTACCCCAAATGGAATCTGTCAGCAGATCCCACAATCTGGTCATTTCTCACCACCTATACTGCCGTCATCTTGATTCAGTCCATTGTCATCTCTTGCCTCTTATCATAGCCTCCCAACTGATTTCTGACCTACTCCTTTCTTCTTATCACTACAGCTAGAATGATCTTTTTTAAAATGTAGGTCACATCAGGTCACTCCTCTACTCAAAATATCCCAATGATTTCCCTATTTCCTCACAGTAAACATGGAAGTCCTTAAAATGACCTATAAGGCCCTACATGTCTCGCTCTAATACTTCTCTGACGTTTCTTCCAATATTCTACCCCCTTGCTTATTCTACTCAGGCCATGCTGGCCTTCTTGCTGTTTCTATCACATACCTTCTCTCAACTCACCTTAACGTTTGGTGTTTTACCCGGTATGTTCCTGCCACAAAATCAGCATGGCTCACTCCTTCAAAAGGTAAAAGGTTTTACCTTTCAGTGAGTCCTTTCCTAACCACCTTCTTTAAAATTGCATTTCTCCAGAAGTAAAATTGATGGATCATAGATCACAAGCATTTGTGTTTTGATAAATATTAAAATATTATCAAATTACTTTCATCAATTACGTATGTGTATACAGGTTTTCCCCATAACCTGGCCAACTGAGGCTATTACCAACTTCTGAATTTTTGAGAATCACAGTCTAGTTTTAATTTTCACTTCATCTTTATGAGGGTGTTTAAATATCAGTTTCAGAGCACTTAGTATTTCCATTTCTGAAAACTGGAAGTTCATATCCTTTGTCCATTTTTCTAAGGATGTTGTTCTTTCTCTTATTTATTTGTAGAAGCTCTTTGTACACTATGGAAATGAACACCTAGTCTGTCATATGAGTTAGAATAAAATCTTCCCAGTTTGTCATTTGTCTTTGACTTTATTTATAGTGGGTTCTTCTATGCAGAATTTTTAAAAATTGGAAGTCTGATTCTTCGTTTTTTTTTAATGGATTCTGAATATAATGTCATACCATAAAAGGCCATACCATATCTCCCACCTGAGATAATGTTTTATCATACATTTTTTTTTTAACATTTAAATCTTTTATCCATCTGGAATTCATTTTGGTGCAGAATGTGAGATATACTTTCAATTTTATGGTTTTTCCAGATGGCCAACCATTTGTCCCAAAACCATTTATTGAATGCTCTGTTTTTTCATTGACATGAAATGCCACTCAGGAGATTCTTAGGCAACCTTTAATGGCTGTGAGCTTAGGTTGATGTAACACTGTTTTCTCTTTGTGAAACCTCTGCTGGCAGGCAGAGACCTCAAACTTGCCACTGAGAGCTGCAAACAGGTCGAACCTGTAACATGCTGAAAGCCCACACCCAGTAAATGCATATATAATGTCTTCAAATTGTAGCTTGAAATGTAGTGAGCACATGATTCTCATGTAGTTAGTTCCTCCACCCCACCCACATTCTTCCCAATAATGCCAAAAGGTGGCACATGGTTTTTGGTTGTTTGTTCAATATGTGAGGAAAACCAGAACGTAATATTTGCAAATCACTTTGAACTGTGGAGAAGAAAACTGCTATTGTAATCCTCGTGTTACCTTTTACACATCAAGTAGGTTGTATAAACATCAGCATTCTGGGCTTAGCGAAGTTTTATTATGATTAGTACAAATTCATCTCTCTTTATTCAAGTAGCTGTGAAACCAGATTACCAAGTATGGATTTGAGGGCCAAAATTTGGGAGGATGAAATGAAACTTTTCAGAATTGATGATGCCATACGAGTCCATTAAAGCCAGTTCACCTGGCATCTACCTATTAGGATGTTTTAAAAACTAGGACACATATTTATTGTTCACTGATAATTATTCTGATAATGCTGAGACTAAGATACTGCAAAATACTGCTATCGTTTTTGGATTAAGAGCTGAATCATCAAAAATAATTACAAGGAATATAATTTAAGTTTCAAGGCATTTGGCTCTGTTCCTTAATGAAATACTATATGACATAATAGGAGTTTTGTTGAGGAGGTAGGCAGGGTGAGTTTAATCCTGATTCTTCCACCTTTTATCTAATTTAAGCAAGTAACCTAACTTCTGTAAGCTTCAATTTCTTCATATTTAAAATAATAATTGGAAAATGCTCTGCATTACTTGCCATCAGGGAAATACAAATCAAAACCACAATGAGATCCCACCTCACACCAGTGAGAATGGGGAAAATTAACAAGGCAGGAAACCACAAATGTTGGAGAGGATGTGGAGAAAGGGGAACCCTCTTGCAATGTTGGTGGGAATGTGAACTGCTGCAGCCACTCTGGAAAACTGTGTGGAGGTTCCTCAAAGAGTTAAAAATAGACCTGTCCTACGACCCAGCAATTGCACTGTTGGGGATTTACCCCAAAGATTCAGATGCAATGAAACGCCGGGACACCTGCACCCCGATGTTTCTAGCAGCAATGTCCACAATAGCCAAACTGTGGAAGGAGCCTCGGTGTCCATCGAAAGATGAATGGATAAAGAAGATGTGGTCTAGGTATACAATGGAATATTCCTCAGCCATTAGAAACGACAAATACCCACCATTCGCTTCAACGTGGATGGAACTGGAGGGTATTATGCTGAGTGAAGTAAGTCAATCAGAGAAGGACAAACATATGTTCTCATTCATTTGGGGAATATAAACAATAGTGAAAGGGAATATAAGGGAAGGGAGAAGAAATGTGTGGGAAATATCAGAAAGGGAGACAGAACATAAAGACTCCTAACTCTGGGAAACGAACTAGGGGTGGTGGAAGGGGAGGAGGGCGAGGGGTGGGGGTGACTGGGTGACGGGCACTGGGGGGGGCACTCGATGGGATGAGCACTGGGTGTTATTCTGTATGTTGGTAAATTGAACACCAATAAAAAAATAAATTTATTAAAAAAACAATAAAATAAAATAAAATAAAATAAAATAAAATAATAATTGTAATACTACCTACTGCTTTAGGAATTAATAAGAAAATCCACCTAAATCATAGCAAGGCATTTCCTCCCTATCTGATTGGCAAAGATCAAAGAATGTCATGATATGTCGGGTGGTAAGAGTATGGTGGAGACAGGTACTCTCATACATGGCTTGAAGGAGTGTAAATTGGTACAACCACCATATCAATTTGGCAATATCTCTCAAAATCACAACTGTACATACCTACCTACCTGCCAGCAGACACTCAACTGAGTAAACTACCCAAGCTCTCATAAACAGACGTACTTTTAAATGAACATATTGGGACACCTGGGTGACTCAGTCAGTAAAGCAGCTGCCTTCAGCTCAGGTCATGATCTGAGACAAGGGATAGAGCCCCCACATCGGGCTCCCTCCTCCGTACAGACCCTGCTTCTCCCTCTGTGCCTGCACCTTCCCCTGCTCGTGCTGTCTCTCTCAAATAAATAAAATCTTTAAAGAAAAATTTTTTAATTAAAAAAAATCAACATAAAGTATATAGAAAACTCATGACATATAGTAAGCATGCAATGCATGTTAGCACTTACATAAAACTTCAACTTAATTATAATTATCTTGCACTAAAATGTGATATCCAGAAAATTTACAAAATCAGCTGCTTAAAAATCTAAATACTATGAGTTTTATAATATATGAGTAATTTTAAACAAGAAAATTGGTTTTACTATAAATTGTAAAGGCATTTCTCTTAGCCCATGAAGTCTTGCAGTCTGGGTCTATTATCACTTACATTTATTATAAAGGTATTAAAGAACATGATTAGAAGGAAAGGTTTTCCGTATACAAATGCAAATATCTCCTGTTAGTCATTGAGCAATTACAGTTTTGGTAGATAAGAGGTGTCATTTAAACTTCTCTCCAACATTACTGGATTTTGTTTTATTTTATTTTAATTAATTAATTTTTAAATATAAATTCGATTCATTAACATATAATGTATTATTGATTTCAAAGGTAGAAGTCAGTGATTCATCAATCTTATATAATACCCAGTGCTCATTGCATCATGTTCCCTCCTTAATGTCCATCACCCAGTTACCCCACCCCCTATTCCCTCATTACTGGATTTTGAAGAAGAAATGAAAATACTTAGAATTACTTATTTATTTACAGTTGAGTTTGCTAATAGTTCTGAGTTTTTTTTTTTAATTTTTATTTATTCATAATAGTCACATAGAGAGAGAGAGAGAGAGAGAGAGAGGCAGAGACACAGGCAGAGGGAGAAGCAGGCTCCATGCACCGGGAGCCCGATGTGGGATTCGATCCTGGGTCTCCAGGATCGCGCCTTGGGCCAAAGGCAGGCGCCAAACCGCTGCGCCACCCAGGGATCCCTAGTTCTGAGTTTTAAGCAAATTTGGATAAACTGAAAATAAATAGAAAATTCTTTTTCTATTTTACTTATGTGTATTTAGACCGTCAGGCTGCCCTAGTTTCTTTTTCAATAAACTGTGCATCTAGGTTTGTCACACTTATCAGATATTTTACTATTAATATCTTATTCACCCCTATACTTTGGTAATAATATTTTCTCTGGTTTTTATTTCTTAGACATAGACAGTTTTTAGGCTATGCTATACATATAATACTAACATATGTCCCTCTATACTCTAATCTCCCAATCTGGTAAAGTATTTTACAGAGTAAGAAGACTTAGATCCCATGGAATCTCACCTATGAAACTGTTTAGAGATCTCCAAAGCTGGATCTCCCAATTTTTTCCCAGTGTCTTGAATCTACCTCTCTATATTATACTGCATATTCGTATACTGTAACAATGTCTCTTTTAGCAAACAGCACACTCCTTAAAAACATCAACTCTCTTTTTCATCCTTCTAACTATGTGCCAGGCCTGGCAAATATTAGGTAGTCAATAATGTCTGCTGAATAAGACCAGTTTTTTCCAGTAGATGTTATACTTCTAATGAAAGTACTTCAGCAAATGTTATTACTTTATTACATGTGAGTATTTTATTAAATATAAAAGTAAATCAAATAGAGTTTTTATCTAGCTTGTCTCAAAAATCTGAATATAGAGGAATTGTTTTCCTCAGTAGAATTCCAATTTAATAGTGTAAGAAATAATTGTGATCTAAATTCCCCATTTTAAGCTTAAAAGATTAATTATTATTATTATTACTATTTTTAAATATATGTGCTGCTGGAGTCAGCATAATTTTTTTTTTTTTTAATAATAACTGAGCGAACAGCCTCCTTTCAACAGCTTGGCTCAACGATCACTTTTAGGGAAATATTCAAGAAGCAACTGAATCTATCAGCTATTTTTTTTCTCAAAAACCACAAGTCACATCACTAATGATAAAAACAAAATTGTTATCATTGGCAGATATTCCCGAACAGAGAAATGCTTGTTCTGACCTAGGGGGTACTGAGATGTGGTCTGAGATGGAAGCAAGCAGGACTCTGACAGTTTGGCCTGGAGGCACATTCACCAGCCTCAGCCAGTTTCTTCCTCTGTGAAATGAGATCCAAACACCAGCCTCACGGGCTGTGTAGCCAAGGTTATCTGTTTTGGGCTGATGCTCTGTAGTACAGATTCTGGGGCTTCCAGAATCTAAATAGATCCACTGTTTCAAACCGAGAAAAGTCCTAACCCCTTTGTAAAGTTCCTCCTTAACAAGGTGAGCTATTCTTTCTGTGGGCGAAAATATAAACCCGTTTCTTTGCTGCCCACTGGTCTGGTATCCAGGGCACTTAAATTTTACTCTTCAGTCAACAGGACAGAAATCCTTCATTTCACATTGTCAGCGGTGATCTTAGTGATGTAGCTACAATGCAGAGCCTGTTAAAACCTTAGGGGTGGCAAGTGACAGCAGGAATTGCATAAGGAGCATAATAACCCTTCAGTCCTATGGCCTCACTAAATATATCCATCCTCCAAATTTGAATTCTAGAAATCTGTACACATAGACAGCACCATGCTGGCCGCCTGTAAAAATGACTTCACAATATGTTCATTTGCATGTTTGTTCTGAGGGTCAATATAAGAAAAGACCTGGGGGAGTAGAACATTCTGTGCTGTCGGTATTCTCAGGAACACCAGCCATCATGTTATTTAATGTTCCTCTTACAAATTAGGGGAGAACCTAGAGATGGCAGGCCCATTAATAACTATTTCACTTGAGACTGAAGGCTCCTGAACAGGAGGGAGGTACCTTTGAGAAACATCAGTTGAAAGACAGGAGGGAGCATTGACAAATTGTGACAACGAACATTGCTGACTACCTACTGTGTGCCAGGCACCTTAAATATTTCTCAGCTATGGTACCTTTAAAAATAGAGGAGAGCATGTAATTTGAGTGTTGAGATTTGTAGACAAGAGTTCAGGTTTGAACACAGCAACTTTGATGAGACAGGATATAGGAAAGAAGATTCAAAAACTTCTATTGCTCCAACTCATCTTTTTAAAGAACTTCAAGCTGTCACCACCAGTAATCAATATTTATCTAGAATGGTTGACATTCGCATTAGGATACAGAAGATAACTTATAAGATATGTAAAAGCATCTGGCATACAGTACATTTTTAGTAACGCTACTTTTACTTTTAATTCTCACGAATTGTTCTGCCAAAGGTACTGGATCTCACCATGGAAAAAAATTCTTTTTCCAAAGACATTGATATGTCTACAGGTATTCTATTGTACTTAGTATTTTCAATAAGTTTAAGGACATTAAAAATAATATTGATTATTGGGAATAAATGTTGGTATTATGTATTTAAGATATTAATAAACCCAAATTATTCCATTAGAGACATAACGACATTGATATGAATGTCTCAGCAATGCCACCAAAGACCTCCATGTCACTAAATTCAGTGGGTGCTTATCAGTCCTCTTTTTACTTAACATCCCAGGTTTACCTGTCAACCCGTTTCTCACTCCATCCATTCTTCTATGTCATTTCATGTCCAATCTATTACTTGGAACTGTTGATTTTATATCCCCTCCCCATATGCTTTTCTCATCCATCAATTTTTATCCATCTTTACTATCATCACTTTAGTACCAGCTAGATTCACACCTCATCACTAGTAACTGGCTCACTGCCCTCCCTACATCTACCATGGCTCCCTTTGATTTTCTTCTACATGCTAGAGCCAAAATAATCTTTTAAAAATGCAAATCTTTTAAAGTTAACCCTACTAAAATTCCTACATTGGCTTACTCAACAGGTCACAATAGTCTCTGTCAATAGGACCTTCGAGACCCTGTCTACGGAAACTCTTCTACTTAGTGTAACCCTTCCATCAGAGCCACTAGGATTTATATTCGCATATCTTCTATTAGCTCTTTTTGCCTTTAATCTCTGCCTCAAATTGGGGGAAATTCAGGGAGATGCCAGTAGGTTGGCACCAATTCTCTAACCTCCATGCAAAGTGATTAGGAGGAAATTTTATGACTGCTTTCAGTTTCTGTGGAAAAATGTTTTTTCTCACTTCACATTCTGTAGCTATAGAATACCCTTATATTCCTCAGAAGCCTAATCCGTTTTAGGATGCCAGATCAAAGCCAAGTTATGTAAGGATAAAACAAATCTGATGTTAATGCCACGAGGAGCTCAAGATCCTTTATATATCATGATGTTTCTTATACAACGTCTAAACCTTATGTGTTTATTTTTTAATTTTTACTTTTTAAATGTTTATTTTTGTGAGAGAGAGAAGGAGAGAAAGCATACATGGGGGAGGGGGAGATGGGGGAGAGGGGTAGAGGAAGAAGCAGACTCCGTGCTGAGCAGGGAGCCGGATATAGGGCTCCACCCCAGGACCCTGGGAAAGTGACCTGAGCCAAAGGCAGATGATTGATAAACTGAGCCACCCAGGCGCCCTAAACCTTGTATGTTTAAAGATAGGTTGTTAGGTTCCATCTTTCTAATACATAGGGAAGTGGCTTTGGAGTCCTATCAAGCAACTTTCTTAACCTCTCCAGCCCTTAGATAAGTAAAACAGGATAATAAGATTACCTTTGACATGAAGTTATTTTGGAGGATTAACTAACATAAAGTATGTAAAGCACTTAGCAGAAAGCCTAGCACGTATTAATGATCAATACGTTCTAGTTATTATTTTAGTTTGTGATAGTCACAAAATCCATTTTAAGGAGGTCCTTTTAGATGAATCTAATTTTTTTTCTTTGGAGGAATGGAATACTAAGGATTTGAACATTGGTTTTGTTGGTTGAAATCATCGTATCACTGATATTGTTCTATCAGATAAATGCACATTTCACAATGCGTGAACTGAAACAGTTAAGATTAATCTTATTATTACTCCTCAGGAAAGGAATACACACCAACCCTCTCTTACTTGGTGTCATTGTAAACTAATAATCAATATCCTTTTTTTGATTACATTACTTCCAGCTCCTAGAAGAAGATTCTTATCATTTTGGGACTTTTCAGGCAGAAAGTTCACTGCACTATTTTTGTCTGTAGGATGATTTCTGTTGGTGGCAGAGACTCTACTGGCCCCTGGTGGCATCTTCATTGGTTCAATGCTGTACCTCAGAAATAATTACGATTATTCTTAGTCATAAATTTTGCAGGCAGGCAGAACTTGAGAGTTGCTTTTTCATTCTGATCTGTCAGAGTAGGGATTCTTAGTTGGGACTCTCTCCTACACACTAGTATCTCAACACCAATGCTTCCTCTAGGAGCAGAATCATTTTGCCTCCTTTAAGAGTCATGCATTAGGGCAGCCCGGGTGGCTCAGCGGTTTAGCGCCACCTTTAGCCCAAGGCGTGATCCTGGAGACCTGGGGTCGACTACCATGTCAGGCTCCCTGTGTGGAGCCTGTTTCTCCTTCTGCCTGTGTCTCTGTCTCTCATGAATAAATAAGTAAAATCTTAAAAAAAAAAAAAAAAAAAAAAGAGTCATGCATTAACCTCTTGAGTTCCAATTTTGCTGTCAGAGTTTGACTCAACAGACAAGATCCTGAAAGTTTCTCCCCAAACTCTGGTGTCCTTTCTGACTTCTTACCTGTGATGAAGGGGTTGGGTGTTACTTCAAACTTTTCTGGGTCCTAGTTAGGATCTCAGTGATCCCCAGTCTACGCCTGTATAAAGATATGAACTCAGATGTCTGAAACACAAGTTTTTTTTTCCTATTACTCCCTTTGGGTTCAATTTTGAATTGCCTACTCCAAAGGGTTGATAAGGTCATAATCTTTGCCAGTTTCTGGTATCTCACTTTTTTCCTCTTGGGATTGGATGTAAACTTGATAATGTCTAGTATGGTAATAAGTTTTGGGGTTGGGAGCCTCTGGGTCTCAAAGTCGTCTGTCAACATAGGCTTCTAATGAGACACTAGACATCCTACCTCGGTCATCAGTTGTCCAGGCCTCTGCAGAGTTCAGATTTCCCTTCTGCAAGCTCCTGAAGTGTGGAGGTCATCTTTCCTCTTCTGTGGCACACTTGGGAACACAGGGATATTATTTTGCTCCCACTCCAAGTTAGGGCATAGGAAATCTTTGGGAGTTTGTCTAGTTCCCATCCATCTACTCACACCATTAATCCATACTCTCTCTGGGTCCTGCTGCCTTCTTGAGGCTACATTGGGGAATCTGGGTGCTCTGTTCCCGCTGCTCTCAGATCTCATAAACCTATCTATGGAGGTTTGCTGACTTCCTGGCGAACATGGTTCAGAGACTTCTCATCTCTGGGGCAGTGGAAATCTGCCCTGGCTTTGCTTCCCCTCCTCCTCTACCATTCACAACCCCCTCATTTTCCAGCATTGGAGATGTTTGAGTTTTACTATTATTATTTTTTGCCAGTGGGAAGCCATGCTTTTAAAAAAGATGCTTTGTCCAAATCTCTTGCTATGCCAGCCGGCTTTTATGTTCCTGTAAAACCAAGCCTTTTGCAACTCCAAAGCCAGGAAGACTCTGTTTTCCCCCACTCTGTTTTCTTTGCTGTTACGTGTTTCTCCTTAAAGCAACGAGCACAGGATACCTAGCTGCTTGTTTGGGTGGGGTAATAAGCAAAGATACTGAGAGAGAACATTGGGTGGGGGATGCAATCTGTTAATATTATCCTACCACACTTATGGGAAACAGAAATAACAATAATGATAATAATAGAGCTCTTAGAGCAAATATTCATCCCTCTATCTAGATGAAATTGTGTCCTTAGCCCTAAGAAATAGTACATGCTCCTTACTCTTTCTTTCTACACATAGACGAGAAGACTTCAGAATTCAGAAGCCCTATTTTAAGCAAGCAGACTAACCATGGGACAGGTTGTCTTCTAGGAAGATTTCCCTTTCCACTAGAGATTGGTACTAGAGTGGCTTTGAAAGGTATGATTCTGTTATTCAAGTTTGTTCTAGGAATACGACAGTTTATATAAAGCTGTTACGTTACTGTGAAAAATCTAGGCACAGTGAGAGTAACATTTAGTCTTTTACACCCCAAAACCTGTGTAACAGAAGAATCACGTTATATTTCCTGAGAATGCAGAGGTATCCTCACAGTACCTTTGCAGTTTTAACTTCCATTTCGGAATACATTGATACTAGTAATTATTTTAGTAAAGTATCAGCTATTTGTTTTTATTTTTTTTTAAATTTATTTATGATAGTCACACACACACAGAGAGAGAGAAAGAGAGGCAGAGACACAGGCAGAGGGAGAAGCAGGCTCCATGCACCGGGAGCCCGACGTGGGATTCGATCCCGGGTCTCCAGGATCGCACCCTGGGCCGAAGGCAGGTGCTAAACCGCTGTGCCACCCAGGGATCCCAGTATCAGCTATTTGTGATTATTAACTGCTTATACTGGTTGAGCGCTTACTATGTTTCTGATACTAAAACATCCAAATCAGTCTTCACCTAATGCTGCCAGTGCAGCAGGTGACACTTGATCTGGGGGCCATGAGTTTAAGCCTCACAGTGAGCACGGAGCTTACTTTAAAAAAAAAAAAAAATTAAACAGACAAACTTAAGGGCTGCATATCATAATCCTAATTTACAGATGAGGAAGCTGAGGCACAGAAAGGCTAAGCAATTTGTCCAAAGTCCCAAGTTAGTATCTTTAGCGATTGAATTTGAACCCCAGAAGTATGATGGTGCAGAAGCCCTTAACCATGTTCCCTAGTTAATCACAATGACGTTCCTAATGGTAATAATGCTTAGGAGGTTATGGCTAAAAGTGACAATTCCTGGACTGCTTAGCTAAAGGCTAATTTTAAGCTAGTAGACCAGAATAAGGCTTTTAATGTGAACTTATCATTTGGTATTTCTGAGACAAGGTGTAAATGACCAGTTTGCAGCCTGGAAGTGACCCTACACCGGAGAACAATTTATTTTGACTCCTATTCATCAAAGGACACAGAGGTTCTGTGCTGGGCTGACCTAGATCCTCCGGGAACCACAACTAATAAACACCATGGAATTCAAGGACATCAACTTATAAGGAATTAACATTTGACATTCATTTTAATGTGCTGGAATTTGAAAGGATCAGCATGAAGCGCTGATAATCTTCTCAAATTACACATAAATATACATGGAAATGAAATCTCTTATTAACATTCTTACAGAAATCCTCAAGGCCATTAGCATTCTCTGGAACTCATACGTTCATTCAAGAACATGTACTGAGCAGCTATGGGGCACCCGGGTGGGGGGGGGGGTGCAGCTGGTTGTTAGATCTCGGTTTCAAATATTCTTTTTTTTTTTTTAAAGAGATTTTATTTATTAATGAGAGACAGAGAGAGAGAGAGAGGCAGAGACCCAGGCAGAGGGAGAAGCAGGCTCCCTGCAGGGAGCCCGACGCGGGGCTCGATCCCGGGTCTCCAGGGTCACGCCCCGGGCTGCAGGCGGCGCTAACCGCTGAGCCACCCGGGCCGCCCCGAGATCTCGGTTTGGACTCAAGTCATCATCTCAGGGTCCTGGGATCCGGCCCGTCGCCCACCTCTGAGCTCAGCAAGGGGTCCTCTGAAGAGTCTCTCTCCCCCTAAAAAAATCAATCAGAAAAACAACATTTATGGAGCACCCACTCAACAGCAGTACTGCGAGTGTAGCGAGCTGCAAAACCGAATTCTCGTCCTCTGGGAGCTGGACTCTAAGGGCCGGGGACAGTTGAAATCGGTGATGAGCACTAGGGATGCGCCCCAGCGCTGAGAACCCGCCACTTCTCTCCACAATCAGCCTCTTACCCAGAGCGGAGTCTGTCCAAAAACAAAACAAAACAAACAAAAAACCAAAAAATTAAAATAAATAAATAAATAAATAAATAAATAAATAAATAAATAAGACAGGTATGATGCTCACACAGATTTTCCCATAAGGGGACAAGCACAGAGTTTCATCGGGAAAGGAAACTGCGCTCTCCCCGGGACGCTGAGCTTCGGAGCCTTTTGCCTCCCCCCCTTGATCACTCGTCCTGTTAATATATTTTTTAAATATTTTATTTTATTAATTTATTTAAGATCTTATTTATTTATTCATGAGAGACATAGAGAGGGGGAGAGACGGAGACACAGGCGGAGGGAGAAGCGGCCCGATCCCGGGTCCCCGGTCCCCGGGTCCCCCGGTCCCGCCCCGGCCCCGCCCCGGCTGCAGGCGGCTCCCGACGGCCGCCGCGGACTAGCCCCCCGGGAGGTGAGCGCGCCCGGAGCACTCCGCGTCCGTAAACGACGCGGCAAGGGGAGCACTTCTCTTCCCAGTTTGCAGACGACGCAGCCGAGCGCCGCACAGGCGGCCGCACACCCGCGGGCGGGGGCGCCGGGGCCGGGGCGCGCGGAGACGCCGACGCCGGAAGTCGGGGCGCGGCTGCCGGAAGTGGGGGCGCGGCTTCCGCACGTCCCGCCGGAAGTGGCTCGTCAGCGCCGCCGCCGGGTGTGGGCGGCCGTCCACGAGGTTCTCCTGGGAGTTGGGTCCCGAGCGCGTCCGCCGTTGGAAATGTCGCATCCGTCCCCGCAGAGGAAGCCCTCCGACCCCGGCAACCCCAGAGTCTTCTTTGACGTGGCCATCGCAGGGGAGCGAGGTGAGCGGAGGCCGCGAGGAAGCCGGGCTTCCCGGGGGCGCGGGCGACCCCGAGGGTGGCGAGCGGCCGGGCCGCGGGTGACCCGCCGGGGCAGCGCCCTTGTGCCGGGGCCGTCGGCCGCGCGGAAGCTTCTGGAACTCTCTGGGTCGGGGATGGCGGCGGCCTTGACGCGGCCTCGCGCGGTTTGGGTCGGACCCCCCGCCGCCCTGCATCGATCGTCGGGCCGCCGTGAGGAGATCTCGGGTCCCACCGCGCCGCCCCTCACGCCACGCGAGACCCGCCTGCAGGTCAGAGCGGCTTTTCGCTTGTGGCTTTTCTGCTCGCGACGGAGCCGCGGCCCGGAGGCCCCGCGGGGCCCGTGAAGGCGCGCCCGGCGTTGGCCCCGGTTGCCTAGGCTACGTGCCCGGCGCCGCGGCCCCCGACGGCTCGCGGAGGAGCGCGGGGCTCTGCAGCCGGCGTCCTCCGGGTCTAGAGCAGGGCAGGGCAGGGCAGGGCTGCAGGCGCCGGGCTGGGCACCGCAGGGTTCGCGCACCCCGTGGCTCGCTGGGACGCGCACGTGTATTTATACGCAGATGCAGTCTGTCCTGAAATTAGGGGCAGGTCTCTATTTCCCCCTCCTAGGAGTTGTCTAAAATGGGAACTTTCCCATCTTTGGCTTCAGCGGATGCGCTAAGGAGGTTTCGTGGAACACAAGGACTGCAGCTGCCCTCAAGACTCAGCCGGCCCCAGCCAGCCGCGCGAAGGATATTTGATTTTCCCCTGTTGGTTACTTCCGGGGGGGGGGGGGGAGATTTCGGAGTACAAGTAGAAGAAATTACCCAGAATTTAAAACTGTTTACTTTGTGGTGTCTCTTAACACGGGTGCTGATCTTCTGGCTGCTGTATTTATGATCCTTTATTAAGATGTAGGAAAATAATGGTTTCCCCCTCATCTAGATACAGGACGCTTAACATGAGGCTAAATTTGAGTATTAGAAAAATGACCAAAAAGGAGAACTTGATATCTTAGTCACTATGGTTCTACCAAGTGTCCTTTTTTTTTTTTTTTTTTTTCTTTTTTTAAAGATTTTTAGGGCAGCCCTAGTGGCTCAGCGGTTTAGCGCTGCCTTCGGCTCAGGGCGTGATCCTGGGGACCCGGGATTTCTCCCTCTACCTGTGCCCCCCCTCCTCTCTTTCATGACTAAATAAATCTTTATAAAAGAAAAGGATTTTTATTTATTCATGAGAGAGAGAGAGAGGCAGAGACACAGGCAGAGGGGGAAGCAGGCTCCATGCAGGGAGCCCGACCGAGGACTCAATCTTGGGACCCCGCGGTCACGCCCTGGGCCAAAGGCCGGCGCTAAAACGCTGAGCCACCCGGGCTGCCCCGCCAAGTGTCTTTTTCATTTGCTTATTTCGTTGCTTGTTTTGCATACTGACGTGATTTCATTTTTTTCTTTTAGTTGGTCGAATTGTCTTAGAATTGTTTGCAGATATTGTACCCAAAACTGCAGAAAATTTTCGTGCATTGTGTACAGGAGAAAAAGGCATTGGACCCACCACTGGGAAACCTCTCCATTTCAAAGGATGCCCTTTCCATCGAAGTATGTGTAAAAACTTTGAATCGGATTCTTCTAAATCTGTATAGTAGGAATTAGGGAAGAAAATACTAAGTGAAGAGTCAAAGTTAAAAATTACTGTTAGTCTCAGGAGGATGTTTGGACATTTGAGGCAGTAGCTCAGTTTCATAAAGCTTGGTCTGTGAACAGTGGAATTCTGAGAGGGTACTAGGGTTTGCTTAGAGAGAAGTGCACTACCCAGCTTCAGCAGTGCCATAGCTCTTCACTCCAGTGGGATCAAATTGAGAAGAAAGGATGTGCCATGATAAAGAAGCAGACTTTAGATAGTTTGACGCCTGGGGGCAAAATTGGTGTAATACGTAATTAAAAAATGACATTTCACAATCTTCATCACACTTTGTAATCATACCTTTGTTTAGTAATTATTTGATGCTTCCCCTAATAGATTGTAGGTTCTATGAATTCAGGAACTGTATCTTCTCATCATCTTGTCTTCAGCATGTAGTATATAGTTACTGAGTGGACACTCAATAAATATTTATTTAATGAATAAACAAAGTATAATCATGAGTAGTTTTTTTTTAAAAGAAACATGGAAAAAAACGAATTGATTTTTAAATATTTGAACTGTTGATTTACGTTCATGTTTAGTAACATGCTGAAATATACTGTAGAGTGGAGTATTTAGAAAAGAGTTGACCTAGTGGGCCTGAGACTGCTTTCCTTGGAAAGGTTTGCTTGCAGCGTGGCTATAAGCTGGAGTTTATGAACTTGGCACTGGGACCATTCCCTGAGTCATAAAGATGGTTTACTATGCCTGGATTGTTTGTACCAACACTTTGATTTATGTAGAACATCTGCTTCCCTTTTTGGGAGTGTGGAATTTTGGTACATGCAAGGTAGGGAAAAACTGCATGATCAGCCCTGATAAAAACTTGGGTTCTGAGTCTCTAACAGGCTTTCCTGGGCAGCGACATTGTGCATTTGTTGCAGCATTTTCTTTGCTGGGAGAAGAATGTACTCTCTGACTTTTCATGGGAGGGAGAGACTATAAGGAAGCACATGGATTTTTTTCCAGGCTCCGTATCTTTTTCTTTTATCATCTAGCTGTGTATCCTTTATTGCTGTAATACGACCAAATGCTGAGTCCCATGAATCCTAGGAAATTTCTCAACATGAGAGTGGTCTTGGGAACCTTTGACACCAAGTGATAATACTTGCTGAAGTCCTTCCATTATGGTGTCACAAATCTACTGGGAATAATTGGTCTTATTTAGTAGACATTAATGAGTAACACGTGTCTAGCCATGTGCACAATGAAAAACAATTGTTGTACTTATGGAATGGTTTTCTGGAAGAGCTAGATCATTACAGTATATGTGGTGATGTAGAGGTAGGGTCGACATGGTGTGTGAGAAGTTAGGAGATCCAACTTTGGGATCTCAGTGACAGTTATGTAGAGGGGGTGCCCTCTGAACTGATTCTTGGATTATTAGTAAGTGATTGGGCCCTAAAAGTACTTTGGACTCAGGCTATGGAAAGACTTTTAAGAGTTTGGAGTTGTGGGGATGGGTGGGGAAAGACAGGAGAGTGTTACAACTAGAGTCATGTTTTAGGAAGTTAACATCTTACTACGGGTTCATTAGTTAACATTGCTGGAGTAATCCATATTTAGTTTTTAATAGTTATTTTACTTTTTTTGTAGTTATCAAGAAATTTATGATTCAGGGTGGAGACTTCTCAAATCAAAATGGGACAGGTGGAGAAAGTATTTATGGTGAAAAATTTGAGGATGAAAATTTCTATTATAAGGTAAAGTAGACAAAAAAGCATGTTCATTGCTAATAAAGGTTGTTACATGTGTGGGATACTTGTTGGATTAAGACGCCAATAAATGTCTCAGAAGAGTGCTTAGATTTCTCCTTGTAAAAGGTATCATATTTGCAAATACGTTCTTTAATTTAGAAAAATTGCATCTACCCATTTTATTTGGCAAAAATACGATGGTTATGTCAATGTGATCCAGGTTTACACTCTTCACTAAAGCCAATGAGTTTTTAAGATTGGCCACCATATAGCAAAATTATTTCCAGGAAATATGTTCTCATTATCAGAAGGATGGTAACTTGTGCATCTTTATGCTTGAATTTGAAGAGCAACAAAACCATCGCTAATATCCAGGATGTCAGGGGATTTGAAAAGTAGCGGATATGATTAATGTCCAAGCTCCTAAAAGACATTAGTGGTGCCTGTGCCTTCTTATCTTCATTGTCCCAAGATGTAATCGGGGTTTATTGCATCATTCAAGTTGTAAGAATGGACATGTAAGTACAAAAGTATAGTAATATCTTTGGAAATGAGGAATATGAACAAGGTAATTAGGATAATTTGAAAAAAAATGTCATCGGTCTTCCAAGCAGTATTTATTGGCAGCATCTATATGTATTTAGTACTGGCACCAGGAGTTTATAAAAATGAACGGCCTTGAAGACAAGGAATTTATGATTTTATGGGGAAGACAAGATTA
This sequence comes from Canis lupus baileyi, assembly GCF_048164855.1. Lineage (NCBI taxonomy): Eukaryota > Metazoa > Chordata > Mammalia > Carnivora > Canidae > Canis > Canis lupus. The sequence goes on along the minus strand of NC_132850.1, from coordinate 57,128,488 downwards.
AAACACATGGGAAAGCTGAAGAATAATGTAATAATGTGCAAATAAATGCTAAATTGATTAAGACTTTCTGTATAATAGGAGGAAGGTGATTTATATATTGCAAATTACTAGGGGAAGACATTGAGGAGGAATGGGTATTTAAGCTGGGTCTTGCAGGTTGGCCAAGACTTGGTTAGACAGGAACTAAAACATAGATTCCAGTTTGAAGGAGGGATATTATTAAGAAGAGCACAAAGGCAATAGGAGGCTGGGAAATAGTTAATCTATTCAGTATTGTGGAAAAGCACCAAACTTTGGAAAGGAAAAAGGAAAGCTACCTGAAGGACAAGAACAGATTATGTGATTGCTTTAAAAGAAAGGTTCTATTGAAAGGACACGCAGTTTTTGCCTTCTAGAAACTTGGTAGCCCTGAGAGCTGAAGTTTTTGAGTTGGCAGGGGTAAAAGGCATTTTTGGTGGGAAGACTGACATGAAAGTACAACGCACATGGTTCAACAAAGAATAATTTAGAAAGCTTAAGGATAGAGTGGAAGGATGAAGAAACTCGGTTTCACAGAACCTTTGGACAGGTTGATGCCAAGTAGAAATTTGATTTCAAGATATTTGGGGCAGTTTCCTTAGGTCCTTCTTTGAAGAATGGTTCTTTGAAGATTCACGTGGGACGAAAGCCATAACTTTTGGATTCCTTTGAGATTAAGAAACTACCTAACAAAATGTCCTGTCTAAATTGAATATCCCATCACTGCTCCCAGTTTATTGATGTGTAAAGGAAGAAACCTAGTGTAGGCCCATAAAAACGGAAAGACTATTGAGTTCTCAGAAAAGAGAGCTTTCATTATAAAAAGGGGCAAAGTAGAATCATTAGATTTCCTTAATGCAGCATCTTCATCTTGAAGTTGAGAACATAAGCATATTCTCAAAATGGCTGCTCTAGAAATCTGCCCCCGCCTCGTTTCTGTTATTTCATTTGGTTTCATAAGTTTTTTTAAAGTCTAAATGATTAAGTACCCCATGTTTGTGAATTAAAGGTTGCAGTTTATACAGAATAACACTACATTGTTTGCTCTAAATATTACGGCCCACCCTAGTTTTATGTGAATGGCGAGTAAAAGAACAGTTCAGGACTTCTAACCTTGGTTTTCTTTTATTGATTTGTATTTCTACAGCATGATCAGGAGGGTTTATTGAGCATGGCAAATGCAGGCTGCAATACAAATGGTTCTCAGTTTTTTATCACAACAGTTCCGACTCCTCACTTGGATGGGAAACATGTGGTATTTGGCCAAGTAATTAAAGGAATGGGTGTGGCAAGGATATTGGAAAATGTAGAAGTGAAAGGTGAAAAACCTACCAAAGTAAGTAAAAAGTTACAGTGAAATACACTTGTTATCTTAATTACTGTCTTTTTTTTTTTTTTTAAAGATTATTTATTTATTTATTCATAAAGACACAGAGAGAGAGAGGCAGAGACACAGGCAGAGGGAGAAGCAGGCACTATGCAGAGAGCCTGATGTGGGACTCGATCCAGGGTCTCCAGGATCACACCCTAGGCTGCAGGCGGCACTAAACTGCTGCACCACCGGGGCTGCCCTTAATTACTGTCTTAAAGGAACATAAATAAAAGGGTCAGATGATTATTAGCTGAGAAAATGTTAGGATGACTTTTGGCATAGAAGCTTGGATGGACCTGCCACTTTTTCTTGAAACTTTTTTACGGTGGGAAAGATAAGATTAGAGTAGTTTAAAAGGAGATTTTTATTATTTCAACTTCAATTTTGGTGATTTTTTTTTTTTTTTTTTGGTAGGTTTCTTAACTCTTCTATGCCTGCAAAACTTTAAATCATTATGTACACTAATATATAGTAGGAAGAGGACAGGAAACCAAGAATCCTGTCTAGACTCAGCCTTTTAACTGGTGGTTTGGGTTTGATCATGTTACTTAAGCTTTCTGGGCATGTTTCTTCATCCTATAATAAATTACTTAAAGGTTTAGACTAGTTTATCTAATAAGTTTATAAAGAGCCTTGTGTTATAAATGTCCATGAAATCACAATGACCACAATACTACTTAACCTAGTTGGCAGGGTTTTGAGTGGGAATTGGAAACTGAAATATCTGCGGGAGATTAGCTGTCATTCACTGCATGAAAGAAACAGTAGTAAAATTGAAAGGACATGCCTCACTTAAAGAAAATTACGTACAGAAGGATAACATTTTTTTAAGATTATTTATTTATTCATGAGACACACAGAGGGAGGCAGAGACAGAGGCAGAGGGAGAAGCAGGCTCCCTGCAGGGAGTGCGATGTGGGACTTGATCCCAGGACCCCGGGATCACGCCCTGAGCCGAAGGCAGATGCTCAACCGCTGAGCCACCCAGATGTCCCGAGAATGATAACATTTTCAACTTATCCTTTGTATACTGAGCTGTTAAATAGCAGTAAAACACTTTTCTAAAATAGTGACGTCATATTACTTGGAATGTATATAAGCGGCATTACTGTAATTAGAGCAGATAGATGGGACTCCGTCAGTCTGTCATTTGAGAAGTGACTTGGACAGTTTTGCACGTGACTTACAGCTGTTTAGCTTTTAAACCCAGACCTCTTGTTTTTAATCTCATTAATGTGATAGTACACCTCTACAATTTAGGATTATTTTTACAGTTGTGCGTTATTGCAGAATGCGGAGAATTGAAGGAAGGGGATGATTGGGGCATATTCCCAAAAGATGGCTCTGGTGACAATCATCCAGATTTCCCTGAGGATGCAGATATAGATTTAAAAGATGTGAGTACCTTCAGATTAGTCAAACTAAATTATTAAAAATAGTACTAAAATTTTGAACTTCTCATACTAATCTGTTTTAATGATAGAACCTAGCATTAAACCACATTAATTACTAAAATGCAACATATTTGTATTTTTTATACAGGTAAATAAAATTTTACTAATAACAGAAGACTTAAAAAATATTGGAAATACTTTTTTCAAATCCCAGAACTGGGAGATGGCCATTAAAAAATACACAAAAGTTTTAAGGTAATCAGTTTATTTTTAATTTATTCTAAGAACTTGTAAATTGAATCATAAACTGAAATCCAGACTTGTTTATTATCTTTGGCAAAATTACTTGGCAGAATAATAACCAGGTGTGTTGAAATAGTTGCATTTCTTTTATTTTGTCTAGCTGCTGCTTTTGAAAAATTACAAAATATGGGAAAGTTGAAATAGTATACAAATACAACCACACCTTCACCTCTTCACTGATTTTTAACTTTTGCTGTATTTGTTTTTGTAGGATCATTTTGAAAGGAAGTTACAGATACCTTGATGCTTTACCCCTAAATAGTTGGGATAACCTTGACAAATTGAAATACCCCTAAAATATCACCAATAACAATAATATCTAATATGTAATATTCACATTTCCCCAATTATTTGTTTCCTTTCTTTAGTCCAGAGTCCGTTGCATCATTTGGTTTTATGTCTCTCATGTCCTCTAATCTTACAACTCTACCTTCGATTTCTTGAGTCATTTGTGCCTTGTGGAGTCTCTGGTTGGTTGTCTTACGAACGCCGCCTGTATTTGTTGGATTGCTTCCTCAAGATCAGTTTGAGGCTAAATATTTTGGCAAGAGGACTTAGATCACTGGTGGTGAATATTTCCTGTGATATCACATCCTGAAGGCACATGTCACTTAGGCCTATTTTGAGTTTTGGCACTTGGTTAAAGGGGCATCAGCCAGATGCTTGTGTCCTAAAAGCTGCCTTTTCCCTTTTGTAAATGTACTTTGTGAGGCGATCCTGTGAGGTTGTATGAATATTCAGTTGCTAAGCTTTCTTTCATCCTGTGGATTTTAGCGTCATTGAAGATCCTTGCCTAATCAGTTATTATAATGATTTTCTAATTTTATCACTTACTCTACAGTTATCTGGAATTTTAATGCTTGAAAGGGCCTCCTTCCTTCCCCCACCCCTTTTTAGTATCGTTATATAGATCTGTATATATCTGAATTTTTTTAAGGTCTGTCTATTGTACTATCATTCTTTTTGATGTTCAAAGGATTCCAGATGTGTCCAGTGGAAGCCCCCTTTCCTGTATCCATTGGATGTGTCCTATTAGTCTGCGAGCACTTGTTTGCTTTTTGGCACAAGGTGTTTCAGGTTCATCTTTTACTTAACCTTGTTGCCAGATCTATTAATGGCAAGGAGCTCTGGTTCTTTTTATTAGGGGATAGACTTTAGAAACCAGATTCTGAGGGCCAGGTGTGCTCATTTCTGGGCCCTTTTCTGTGGGCAGAGCTAGGAATTGTATTAAAATACAGTTCAGAATCAACACTGAAGGGTTCTTCGCCTTGCCTCATTCCAGTTCCCTCTCCCACAGTGAGAATGTTGACCCAAACATAATTACACTGGAAAATACGTAATAGAGACCAGAGTTTTAAAAAATGGGAAATGGTAGGGGCCCCTGGGTGGCTCAGTGGTTGAGCATCTGTCTTTGACTCGGGTCGTGATCCTGGGGTCTTGAGATGTAGTCCTGCATTAGGCTCCCTGCAGGGAGCCTGCTTCTCCCTCTGCCCCCCCACCCCCCCTCTGTCTCACAAATAAATAAATAGACACAGGCAGAGGGAGAAGCAGGTTCCCTGTGGGGAGCGTGATGTGGGACTTGATCCTGGAACTCCAGGATCACGCCCTGAGCCAAAGGCAGCTGCTCAACAGCTGAGTCCCGCAGGCGTCCCTGGTGAATGCTGTTAAATTGGTTTCTTTGAATGCTTTGGGGAAAAAGTTTGAATAAATAAAAATCAATCTTAAGGAAAATAATATGATTGTGATCATTAAGAATATTAACATTAGCTTTTTTCTTTTCTTTAAAGATTTTACTTATTTGGTAGAGATAGCGAGTGCACAAGCAGGGGGAGAGTGGCAGAGGGAGAGGAAGAAGCAGGCTCTCTGCCGAGCAGGGAGTCCGACGTGGGGCTCTATCCCGGGACCTCAGAGCATGACCTGAGCCAAAGGCAGACAAACATTCAACTGACTGAGCTACCCAGGCGCCCCTAATATTAGCATTTGATGAGCTTTTTAGATCAGAAATGACATAACACTTATGTTCCCTTTATTCACCTATTTTCCAGATATGTGGAAAGTTCAAAGGCTGTTGCTGAGCAAGCAGATAGACTGAAGCTGCAACCTATGGCTTTAAGCTGCGTGCTGAATATTGGTGCTTGTAAACTGAAGATGTCAAATTGGCAGGGAGCAGTTGACAGTTGTTTGGAGGTGAGTCTCTTTGACGTCAGATTTTTTTTTTTTTTAAGATTTTTAAAAATTTATTCATGAGACACATACAGAGAGGCAGAGACAGAGGGAGAAGCAGGCTCCCTGTGAGGGGCCGATGTGGGACTCGATCCCTGAACTGGGATCACGTCCTGAGCCAAAGACAGACGCTCAACTGCTAAGCCACCCAGGCGTCCCGACGTCAGATTTTTTGAAGGAGTTGGATTATTTATCAACTTGAACAAAAGCAACTTTATATGTACATTAATATATTTTATTACAGAGGACTTGAGACTCTATGAAACATAACTTAAAAGTCATTTTATCTTTACATTTTTGGGCCTTCAATTCTTCCTGTTAATCCATTCATTTCATTGATAACATTATGTAACTTAATATCTCTGAAGATACTTTTCCTTTTTCCCTCAGAGCACATGTGTCAGCTCATTATTTACTCATTGAACATATAGAGCGCCTGTTATGTGCTGGGCACTGGAGGGCAAAGCCAGGAATGATTAAGAAAACGGGTTGTGGAACCAGTCAGCCCTGGTGTTTAAAAAAAAAAAAAAAAAAATAAAAGACTTGGTGTTTTTTTTTTGTTGTTAGATTGCTGTCACTAGCTTCATGATCTTGGTTAAGTCCTAATTTTAGAGGACTTTATATTTTATAAAGTCCTTTATATTAAATGAAAATAATACTTGCCTTACAGGATTGTTACCAAGATTATATAATATATATACCATTTAGCACAGAGTTGGGCACATGTTAAGCACCTAATAAAGATTAGGTGTTTTAATTAAAAGACTCTTGTACTCTTTTTTTTTTTTTTTAAAGATTTATTTAGTTGACAGAACACAAGCAAGGGAACAGCAGGCAGAGGGAGGAGCAGGCTCCCCACGGAGCCGGGAGCCCAACCTGGGAGCTGGATCCCAGGCCTCCGGGATCACGCCCTGAGCCAAAGGTGGACACTTAACCTCTGAGCCACCCAGGCACGCCAAGACTCCTTTTTTTTTTTTTTTTTCCAAGACTCCTGTCTTAAGGAACCTTTCTTTGGGCTGAGGAGGGAGGCTGCTTCAAGTTAGGGTCACCTGTCTCTGGGGACATCCAGGAAGACTAACTGATCAAACCAGATGGGTGGCAGCATTACCTCCTGAAATAGGGCAGTTATGACATGCTCCCTATTGTATAGTTGAAGAATTTTCCAAACTGAACTTTCAGTGTATTTAGAAAGACCACCCCCAGTGCTTTTTATGGATTTTGCACATGAAGCTGTGTGCTTAAATCCCTGTGCCCAGAGCAAGTAGAAATCGTGAGATCTGATGTGTCTGGCTGGCTCAGCTGGGAGAGCACGGACTCTCCATCTTGAGGTTGTAAGCTCCAGGCCCTTGTGAGGGGTTAGGATTAAAGAAGAAAGCTGAGATCCCATTTGGTAGGATAGCTAGAATAAGGGAGAGGAATACACTTAGAAGGGAGCACGCAGCAGAGGAAGAAACTAGCCCAAGGAAAAGGTGGGTCTTCACTCTGGATTTTTTTCAAGTAGGCTCCATACCCAACGTGGGGCTGGGTCGCATGGTCTACCGACTGAGCCCGCCACAGGTCTCACCTCGGGATTTCTGGACTTTTGTGAGGCAGATAACATACCTTTTTCAGTAAAATCTTAGTATCGACTTTAGAAGATGTGACACATTCTAAAATGTTTATTTCACAGGAGAGACCTTTTCAATTTCACTTACGCTCCTAAAAAAACCCCTGGGTGGCTCAGTGGGTTAAGCATCTGCCTTCAGCTTGGGTCATGATCCCAGGGCCCTGGGATGCAGCCCCACATCAGGCTCCATCCTCAGTGGGGAGCCTGATTCCCCTTTCTGCCTCTCCCCATCCTTGTGTGCACTTGCACACACGCTCTTTCTCTAAGAAATGAAATCTTTCAGAAAAGTGTTAACAAATTTTGATTCGTAATAGTTTTATCACGTAGGGCCCAATCAGGAGACAGAAACTATACAGTAATTGGAAAAGAGGAAGTTTAATATAAAATAAGGGGATTGGAATAATGAGGGAATGGCTAGTAAAGAGAATTCTAAAGGATATGGGAAAGCAGATACATACACATAGACCAGTCACACCCCTAGGCTAGGATGGAGGCCCCGAGGAAGAGGAACCTTTTTTATTTATGAGAGAGAGACACACACACAGACAGAGAGAGAGGGAGGCAGAGACACAGGCAGAGGGAGAAGTAGGCTCAGGTAGGGAGCCTGACGTGGGACTTGATCGGGGTCTCCAGGATCAGGCCCTGGGCTGAAGGTGGTGCTAAACCGCTGAGCCACCCGGGCTGCCCTGGAAGAGGAACCTCTTGACTGCCCCTGGGCTGAGGTCCAGACCTCACTGGGGAGGGGATGGCTGTGACTTCCTAGGTGGCAGAGAGGTTCACGGGCCACCGTGCTTAGGGAACTCTGCTGCAGTGAGCTCTGCTGTGTGCTGTTGACCAAGCTCAGTGCAGGACTCAGAAGCACACTGGAACCTGGAGAGAAACAGCTTTTCTCGGCGATGTCCTTCTAGCACCCTCTACTGACAAAATGCAACGTGCCAGCTGGCAGAAGAAATTTGCAGGGTCCATCCAGCTCCTTTACCGTAGAGCAGTGAAGAGTCGATGTCCTGACAGGCAGTAAATTGAACTCTAGTACATATATTTAATATTTAGATAAAAATATAATTTTTTTGTAGGCTCTTGAAATCGATCCATCCAATACCAAAGCATTGTACCGGAGAGCTCAAGGATGGCAAGGATTAAAAGAATACGATCAAGCATTGGTAAAATTTTGTTCTACACTTTAATTTCTTTACAGTCACCTTCATAAATCATATATCTAATATTTCTTTAAACGTTTTTTTTCAATTAAAGGCTGATCTTAAAAAAGCACAGGAGATAGCACCAGAAGATAAAGGTAAGTTGGCAGTTTTTATGGTAAAAATTCATTTTGTCTTGTAAGAATTTATTGTCATGAACCATTGTACCCTTTGCCACTTATTTGTTCAACAGATACCACAAAGTGCCACTTACTGGCACTGACCTTCCTGCAGCCAAGTCAGGGTCCCTGCCCTCAACGAGCTTACATTCTGGTTCCTTTTCAGAATACTGATTTTCACACATTCAAATACTGTTTTTCTGTTGTATCATTTGAGATCTGATTCCTATTAACTAATTGTAGTTGAAAACACAGCACTGAAAGCTAACAGTATTTATGATGCATTTAATGTCTGGGACCATTCCTTAAAGCAGAATGAGGCCGTAATACAAGTATTCTAGTTACTGGATGTATATTTTAGGAAAGCTTTGAAAAGTTAGGACAAAACTTAGTTTTTCAAATACGCCTGCTACAAATAGTGATAAGAGATCTAGGTACTGAAATACGTCCCGGTCTCTCACTGCTAAAGTACAACAGGGGAGGCACTCAGTTGCCTTCTCTAATGGGGAGACAGAAGGCAAATCTACATAGAATTCAGTTAGACTTTCCTCAGTTGAGAGAGTTCTAAAATTCTCAAGTGTTCTAAAATTATGTGGTTTTTGTGTTTGTGTGATTACTTTTGTCAGTGAAATATGTTCTTAATTGAGCTCAATTACTTTACAGAGAAGAGTTTTTATCAGCAGGGAGGAAGAAACTATCCTACTAAAACATCAGTTGGGCATTCTAATTTTTTGGATGTTTTGAGAAATAACTCCTATTACATATTTATTTTACAGCTATCCAGGCGGAATTGCTGAAAGTCAAACAAAAGATAAAGGCACAGAAAGATAAAGAGAAGGCAGCATATGCAAAAATGTTTGCCTAAGAAGAAACTCGGTTTTACTTAAATTTAAATATGCATTGGTTGTGTATAAAGGCAATAAGAACATTTAAAGGCTTTGTCTGTTGATGTATGATCCCTGATGTGTTTCCTTTGATACTTCAGTTTCCCATTGTTTACAGTTTAAGAATACTGAAAAGAATTCACTCTTAACAGTGTTACAGAAACAGTGAAGTGGATTTTTTTAAATGCCTATTTGCATTAATCACAAAGAATAATGGTATCCAATGTGTTCCAACACATCGTGTTGAATAAACAGGATTGTGACTTAAGTTTGTATTGTTTCCCTTAATTCTTTGATGTATTTCTCTGTGGTTGGTTTTTGCTGATGTTTTGTTACAGATATTCAGGGGTCGGCAAACTTTCTCCAAAGGGCCAGACAGTAAAATATTTTAGGCTTTGTGGACCATGATCATCTGTCACAACTACTCATTTCTGCAGTTGTAGCCACAGAGTCTGTAGGCCATTGGACATCCTCGTGTCCCAGTAAAACTACCCATGAGAAAAGTGGTGGGCTGCCTGCTGACCTCTGGCCTAGAATATACATTTATACCTGAACTCTTGAATTTGACAAGTCAAATCTGCATTAAAGGCCAGCAGTGTATTTGCTACTGGTACTGAATCTTTGAATAAACAACCTCATTTGTAAAGTTTTATGTAGGAGAAATACTCATAATTTTTTATAGGACAAATTTAGATTATAGGTATAAAGTTTTTATTTCATTGATAATTTTATGAACATTCTGATGAGTAATACACGGTAAACTATTTTGACACCTGTTGACTTCTAAATATGTAAAGTTACCTTGCCATACATTTTAAGGAAACTATCAAACGTGCCGCAAATGCAATCAGTTGCAGTTTACATTCCATTGTAAGCAGGTCCTCCACCACCTTCAGGTACCACCCAGTTAATATTCTGACTTGGATCTTTAATATCACATGTTTTACAGTGTACGCAATTCTGAGCATTTATCTGTAACCGAAATCCATCACCTTGTTCCAAAGGTACAAATTCATAAACTCCTGTAAGGAAAAATAAATAATATTGTGAAGTACCTATTTTAACTTTTAAAATACACAAGTTAGAAATTGAAGCCCTGGAAACAGCTACAGAAACCATGAAGGTTTGTTTTCTGAATGTTTACTCGTGAAGATCACGAAGATCTTGGTGTGTGCTATTGCTATTAGTATAAATATCGAGAAAAGCAGAAGGTGCAGCAGTATTTGAGTTCCAATTTTACGTGTGTGTGAAACTGAAAAGACAAATTAAAATTAGCGCCAGTCCTTATCCTTCAAAGAGTTTACACACCAGCGTAATGACAAATGATTTAAAAATAAAACAAAAGCCCGCCAAGGTCCCTACCCTCAGGGAGCTTACATTCTACTCGTCCCTCCAGAACACGCTGGCCTTCAGACGTCTGCACGCCAGTCTATGGTATCATTGGAGAACCAGTTCCCATTATGGTTCTAGTTGAGATTCATGAAATGCTAAACTATTCATGATGAATTTAATGTCTGGGACCATTTTTTGAGCTGATGTGGCTGTGCCCTAGTATTTTAGTATGTAATTTTGTGTGTGTGTGAGAGCGAACGAGCAGTCATGATAACGGATTTAAGTCGTGAACATGGAAAGGTATTCAGTATTCCATGATCCATATCTTGGTCTGGACAGGAAAGCTTTTTTTTTTAACTTGACCTGGGATCAAGGGTTGGCCGCCTGATTGACGGAGCCACCCAGGCACCCCAGGAAAGGCTCTTGAGAAATGACAATGGAATCAGGCTTACCAAAAAAAATCCCCATTGTCTTAGCATTGCTAGAGTAAGAACCATAAAAATGAGTTTTCTAAAGGAAGCTAGATACGGGGGGTCATTTACAATTATCATGCAATGGAAGGAGAAATTCCTTAAAAGAATGGAAGCCTATTTCCACGTGGTTAAAACAAACCTGTGTGTGAGGGAGGGGGGAAGGCACAGGACTGACCTGCAGGGCAGAAGCGCTGCTCCGGTCCATCGAATAGGGACAGATTTCGATTTACGGGGATACTGTCGTCCCTTAAGGTTAAGTGTGCTGGCTGGTCATGCTCGTGGTTAGTACCACTCAGTGCCACAGACGACAGAAGGTCAAAACTGATCTGTCCATCTGGTTTTGGATACTCAATAGGTGTGCAGTCCTTGGCTGGCTTGAGCTGATCAGAGTCAGAACCTTAGTTTTGAGGAAGATTTTGAACAAAAATGTAACATGAATGTAAAAGTATTTTCTCAGGCATTTTTATGAAAACTTGAGAATATTATACTTCAGTTCCCTTATAGCAAATGATAACACTATTATGGACACTGAATTTATTATTTCTCTAATAAAACAAGTCTGAAACATTGAAAAATTCACTGTATTAATCAATCCCATCCCTGAAATTACAGAGATTTTTATTTTTTTTTTTTAAGTAAAGTACCCCCAATGTAAGGCTAGAATTCAAGACCCCAAGATTAAGAGTTGCACACTCTACTGAATGAGCCAGCCAGGCACCCCCATTCATGAGTAGCCGGGGTAGGTGAGGATTGTAACAGTCATACTCAAATATGTCAGAATTACCTTTGTGCTTTAGAGTCCATGGCTCCATTCCTCTAAATATCCAGTAAAAGATTCCAGTGTAAATCATCCCGCCATATACACCCAGTATTCCATGGCAGGACGGCCTTATATTTCTAACAGTATATAGCTCTTTCCACACCCATGATTTCTTTAAATTGTCTTCATACTCCGTTACATGGAGTCCTTTTATTAAAAACATGAAATGTTTTGTGTCAAATTACCTTAAGTATAAAATATCAAGGTATTGCGCTACTGAAATATCTTTTTTTGATGAATGAAATCTTAAATTTAGTAGTCATGTAAGATCACATTTGAAGACTCTTTCATGTATAAATGTTGGCATCTTCCAAAAAGATAACCCTTTGATACATGTTAACAGGTGGTAAGGCATTTGATTTCTTAAACTTAGTAATATGGAAAATTAGTTTCAAAATTCAGTGAACCTGAAAAGGCTAAAGAGTTCATGCTAACTATAAAAGTGAAAAAATTTTTTATAATTGATTAAATGAAACACTTCCACCTGTTACAGGTTGAATTTGTCCCCCCCAAAACATCATTTTCAAGTCCTAACCCCCAGGATCTCAGGATGGGTCAGAACAGGGTCACTGCAGATGTAATTAGTTGAAGTCATATTGGAATAGAGTTGGTCCTTAATCCACTGACTGGCATCCTTATGAGATACAGAGAGGAGAGAGAAGATGGAAGCAGAGGAATGTCAGACTGTCAGGAAGCTGGGAGGGACAAGAAGACCAAAGACAGGAAAGAGTAAGGTCCTACCAATACCCTAGTTTTGAACTGCTAGCCTAGAGACTCACAGTAAATTCCTGTTGCTCCATGCTGCCCAGCTGGCGGGACTCTGTCGTGCCAGCCCTAGGAAATTTATAACAACACCGAAACTTGGTGCATGCGTTTAATATTTAATGGGATAAACTGGTTCTTAAGTCATTTACTCTGTAGGTTCTACACTTTCCTGTTCTGGCTCCACTCCCTTTCCCTCAATCTAGTCTTGGTGACCTTTGTGCTCCAGTACCTATGGATGTGCCGCCACTAGGAGTACATGGCGTTAAGTATGACTTGTGGTCCCAACAAGGAAAGAGACGTGGCAACAGAATTAGAAAAAAAATTCCACTAAACAATTATACTCCTGCCTTTTCTAAGCTCTATCTCCTTCCTCTCTCACACCTCAAATGGCCTCCATTTCCACAAAGATATTTGAAGGCATCATCAGGTTTCATACTTCGACCTGGAGGAATACTTGTTATCTGGAATTCTAAGGAATAAAGTTTATCAAGTACCTACTGAGTTGCTACTATGTGCCAGATATTTGGGATTCATAGTGAACAAAGTCCCCTGTTCTCTTAGTTTTCCATAAGGCAGGAGACAAAGTTGCTAAATAAGTAAATTATGTGCCAAAAGGGGGTAAATATTACAGAATAAAAACCAGTGTGGGGAGGAAAGGGGTTGGGAGTACTTTGTGTACATTGCAAATTAACTGGTTTGGTCCATGTAAGGACCGTGAGATGGTCTTTACAGGAAAGATCAGTGTGGTTGGGAGGGAGAGTAAAAAGAGATGGGATCAGAGGAGTGAGAAAACTTAGGCTTTTATTTTGAGAAAAACTGAGAATTGCTAGAGGGTCGTCTTCACAGAGTAAGGGTTCACAGGGGCAGAAGTGTTAGCTCCTCTCCACCGCGGCAGAGGGCTCCTATCTAGGTCTGTGCTGGCAAAGCCGTAAAGGAAAAGGTGCTGCTGGATTCTGCAGTCTGCAAAGCTGTTGTTTTCAGACTGAAGATCCTTCGGGATTTGTGAGGTACCTAGTGCGTACGTTACACATCTGAAACCCAACACAAATACTGTCAAATCTGAAATCAGTTTTTAAAATTTTTCTAAAGATTTTTTTCAAGTTTATTTAAGCAATCTCTGTACCCACACTCATGACCCCGAGATCAAGAGCTGCACGCTCTACCGACTGAGCCGCTCAGGCACACCAAACTTAGACTCATTTTTAAGTAGGTGGGACATCACTGGTACTATTCTACTTTTGATGTGAATAAAACAGAACATTGCCATAAAAATCTAACTACTGAGATTAGATCATACAGTTTTTTTTTGCACAGCACATACTTGAATGCTTTGTGAAAAGGGAAAGATCTTTTAATATCAACTGAAACATGCAAAAGGAGGCCTCAAGATTTTTAACTATTTATTTTCATCCTCTGCCTATAATACTAAGGGTATGTTTAAATAGCTTCTTTTTAAATATCTCAATAAAGAACCTGACAGTTTTCAATGCTTTAAATAAAAAGTTCTTACCAATTGTCTTTGATTGGAGATTTTCACTAGTTAGTTGCTTAAAAATAGATTCTGCTGCCAAAATTCCACTTTTCATTGCTGTGTGGGTACCTTTGATCTTGGGTACATTCATAAAACCAGGACTACAACCAATTAGTAAACCACCAGGAAAAGTGAGTTTTGGTATAGACTGAGGAAAGAAACATTCAAAGTACATTTTTAGTTCAAATTAAACAAGCAAAACAATACTACAAATTATAGTCTCTTAAAATCTTCTAAGGCTGTAGGAAAAAATGTGAAATGTGAAGGAAAACAATCAGAGCAAGGGCAGTTATTTGCCCCCTTTCCTAAGAATGAAGATCAGAACTAGTATTATTTTTCTAAGACTTTTTCCTCTTCGGCCCCATGACTAACCTATGTGAGAGACAGGTTTAGGACCAGGGCGTTAACATATTTAAATAAAATGTTATTATTTTTACATATCCATGTCTAAAAATATTCCCTAAACAACTATTATCTAAATTGCAAGCTGCTTTCACATGCATTCTCAGTAACTCATGATTTACAAATCCTGTGGATTTTTTTTTTTTTCTTTTTTACTCTGATATCGAGGGGCGGAAACTTAAGTTCTCATCCTAGCATCATTACAATTAGCTACTACCTTAAAGAATATATTTTAATTAACTTAAGAATAAGCTGAATTTCCAAAAGGAATTTTAAGACCGTTGTTTGGGCCTCAGTATATAATTCTCATGAAAAACAATCTGACAGAAGGTGGTGGTATTTTTGGGGGTAGCCAGTAAAAGTTTATATCTACCCTACGAAGTAGTGGCTAAATTAGATTGTCTGCATGGGAAAATGTCGTCTAATCTATAGTTTGAATAGGAAAGAGGAGGAAACCAATGCTGAGTGTTCTTTCTTCTTTCTGTATTTTTTCCTCTTTAAGGGCTTTCTGAAGCTGCAAGTCTTTGTTGAGAAAGTGGTGCGTGGTAGAGAATTTGGCTGATGGTGCTGACGGGCTCAGAGGGGAGAAGGATAAACAGGGAAACCAGTGCTGTCAGCGGCATGAGCCACAGGGAGGGATCTGTGGCCACAGCTCCCATCAATTACAGAATTCTAACTATGAGGGAGAGGTGGTGAGAAGCAAAGCTGGAGGGCAGAAGGAATGCTGGGAGAAGATGGATCAGGGGTCATGTCCTCTCATGGTACATGTGGGGAGTGAATTTATGATTATGGTTCTCGGACTGAATTCAGTATCAAAACCACCTAGATAAAAGAGCATGAAATAATGATCACAGAATAGATAAGAGCAAGGAAGGGCTTTCCAGAATGTCACTAGCTGGAAAGAGATAATTAGGAATTTGGATAATGACAACACGTTTCTTAAATAGGACTGTGGCCTTGCTAACACTGTTTGATTAAAGTACCAGAAGACTGTGAATAAACTGTGAATAAAAAGGCCTGGACTGCTAGTGCAAATTCTTCCAAATTGGTGTGTAAGTCCTATGAATAAAACGTATTTTTAGATCCTGGGAGGATCCTATCCTGTATAGGCAGGTGGTATCTTGTTACAGAACTATGGACTGAAAAAAAGCTGCACTGAGAAATGTATTATGGGACATTCATTAAACACAAATAATTAGAAACCCTCCAGAAAAGGTTTAGTCTTGGTACAGACTGAAAAGAAAGAAATAAAAGAAAAAAAAAAAGAAAGAAAAAAAAAAAAAAGAAAAGAAAAGAAAAGAAAAAAGAAAAAGAAAAGAGTGAGTCATGTACACATCAATAGCCTAATTTATAAAGAGAACTGGCAGGTGCCAGAGCAGAGATGAGTGGGGGATGGCAAAATATGTAAGGTGGATTAAGAGGTATAAACCTTCAGTCATAAAACAAGTATGATTTTAAAAATTAAAAAAAAGGGGAAAAAAGTCATGTCACAGTTGTTAGCTCAAAATAAACCAAATCAAAAGTTCCAGATTATTGTTTAAGGTTCTTCAAAAACTTACTAGAAATAAATTTCTATATCTTTGACTAATTAAATCAGAAAATTTTAGTTAAAAGTGAGTGTGTGTGGTCAACTCTTCCCACCAATCTAAAAAATTACCTGAGATGTTCAAACACAAGGCAGATGTTTTTAAATACAAATCTGTATGTCCTATTGACTATACTGGAGTTTAACTTTCTGGTTAAAAACCAACCAACAAAAAGCCTATACATTTATCTCAGGAAATTAATATATTCTTAACACTAAATTCATGGTGTAATTTTAACTATGGTGTGCTTAAAGTTTCTTTATATGAGATAATTTTCCATTCTTTACCTAAAGTTATTAATTGTATTTTCAATGTTTACTTTATAATACAGAAATAAGAAATAATAAAAAGTTGGATGAGTTACCTGAAAGCCACCTTCGTTCAGGGCTCTGGCTCCATATGCAATCCTTTTTCCACCTTCCAGTGTTGGCTGAATGCTAGGATGGTGTTTCCACCTCTGGAACTCTCTGAATGGACTCAAATATGGATTCTGGTAGTCTAGACCAACCTTAAAAATTTTTATATTTAAATCTGGTAAACTTATACAATTGGATATTCTTATTTCAAATTAAATCAAGCAAAAATGTGATCAATATTTATGAGAAAACATGTACATTAAATTTCTTGTATCCAAAGTACTTGGAGAAATATATGCAGTAATCCAAACTTGAATAAATAACTGAATAAATTCTGTTTGGAAAAAAAAGGGTAAACAAAAGGATACCATGTGTTTATAACTGGACAACCTTTAAAAACTCAGAATATATTAATAAATCATTGTGCTCTGTAAGTAAAAGCCCAAATTAGAAAAATATTTGTAGGTAAGGGTCTAACATTATGTTTCCACAAAAGGAGTTGTAATTATTTTTCATTTATCAGTACCCACTCTAGTAAAGAATAAGCATATGTGATACTACTGAGGCAAAAATGAAGAAACAGAACGTAATCATACTTAAAAAAAAAAGAGGACAAGAAATATTAGAAGTTACATTTTATAAGGCACTGTCAAAATGTGAAATTAATAACCAAACCTTTTTTTATGCTTTGAAAAAATTAAGTCACTTGAGAAACGATACAAAGATGAGAAACTGAACACTTGGCTGGGTGTCAAAAAAATACCAATAATGCAAACATTTAATGATGTGTCATATACAGGTCTAATTATGACACTGAAATATAAAGCTGCCACCAAACTACAAGGTGCAGAAACCCTTATTTTTCCATTGCTTGCAATGTTCAAAATGTAATTTACTGCAAAGATGTAAGTGGCCAAAACGGAAAAAAGGTGTACATTCTGTAAAAGTTACAGATTCAAACTCAGTGCTGATTTCATTTTTAGTGACAGCATGCCATAGTCGAAAATGGGCTTTGAAGTCACACAGAATCAGGTGTGAGTCCTGCCTCTCATTTAACGGGTATATTTGGGAAAGTTATATAACTTGTTTGGACTTCAGCGTCCTGTCAGTAAAATAATATACATACTTCATAGGATTTTTACAAAATTTAGAATTCTCCATGAAACATACGTATATAATGTCTGGCATTTAGGAGCTACCATCACTAAAGTTATGTGTGTTTGAAACTACAGGCCAATGTCTGTAGTGGCCACAAGCACTTGACATACTGACAAAATGAGAAAGTAATCTTCAAATGAAAAGCATTTTACATGCTTCAGATTTTATAACACTGATGATCCAAGGACTCAAACAGTAGAGTTTTCCACAATGGCCATGTAACTTACCACAAAACCAAGGGCTACCAGGGGTTCGCCTTCATTTAAGTGGTAGAGGAAGGAGCCTCCATAAGTGTGTCTGTCCAAGGGCCAGCCAACAGTGTGATCCACTCTCCCTGGCTTCCACTTCTTTTCATCAATAATCCATAACTAAGAAAAAAAGGCCTACAGTATTATTTAATTTTTTTCTATCACCACAATATATCAAACTTGCCAGGTTTTATGTCTTAGTTATAAAAATGTCAAGGGAAAAACTGTAATAAGAGAAACACAAAAAAAGTACTTCACATATCAAAGAAAATTGTATCAAACAGCAGCATGATGAATTGGACTAAAAAGAGGTCAGAAAAGCTATGAATTCTTTCAGAAGTTGATTAGATTTTCAGATTGGTAAGACTTTCATACTATTATAGGGAACACTGCTGAAGAGAGGAGGAAAACTTCTGAGGTGCTGGTAATGTTCTAGTTTTTTTTTTTTTTTTTAAGATTTTATTTATTTCTTCATTGGACACAGAGAGAGAAGCAGGCTCCATGCAGGGAGCCCGATGCGGGACTTGATCCTGGGATCACACCCTAGCCAAAGGCAGACACTCAACCGCTGAGCCACCTAGGCAGGGTCCCTAATGTTCTAGATCTTGATCTAGGTGGTGATTCCATGGGTGTGTTCACCTTATAAAAGTTAATTGAGCTGTACACCTAAGATCTGCTGCTCTCCAGGATATGTGTTATTCTTCAATAAAACAGCTTATGCTCTTCTCCACTCCCCCTTTCCCAACTGAAACAAATCATTCATCTATTTTCAAAAGGGTAAGTTTTAAACAATTTCCATCTGAAATATTATCTAAAAATCACAGAAGTGTGATGCGCAACCTACCAAAAACAGTTAAGGATTTACTTACAATTAATCTAGCTATATACAGAATTGGAAATGTTCTGAGCCTTATCCTAAAAAAATTTAAACAAAAGGTAATGAATCTTTTACACTCTAGTAAGCCTAAGATTTGGGAAACAGAGACTGGATACACTGAGAAAATATACTTAACCTAATTAAATTTTAGATTTCAGATCAATAGGCTATGGATGAGTACATATTTCATAAACTGTTTTCACAGTGCAATTTTGAAGAAAGAATTCTTGTACGATTGGTCACCATACAACAGCATAGGGGTATCAGGTCAAATCTTATTAGGGCAGATGGTATTACAATGAAAAGAAATTCTTATTAATTAAAATATATTATATAAATATAAAATATAAAATATTAAAAATAATTTCAATCTAGACTTTGATTTCAAGAAACATTTGATGAAACAATTACAACACGTAGAAACAACTTAGATAACAGAATTTGATTAGCAGTATTTTCTAGCCCCTTAAAAAATATCCCAAACGTTTTCAATTATAACGAATGCTTCAATAAAAAATAATTATAAAATTATATCAATGTTACAAACTACACTATAATACAAATGAGTTTAAACTTCATAGTTTAAAATTAAAATTACAAAACCAAATCAGGATACCTCCTTCAGTCCAATTCCATAGGTTTGAGGATCACAATTGGCTCTCAAATCAAACTTCTTATACAGTTGTTTGGCTAGATGTCCATGGCAACCCTCTGCAAAAACTGTAACTTTTGCATGTAGTTCTAGTCCCCTCTCAAATGTTGTCTAAAAAATAAAAACATGTTAAATTGCAACATTTGACAATTTAAAAAATACATTCTAGTCACTTTTGAATTAAACTATGATTCAAGTACAGAAGAAACAGTACAAATACATAATACTAGAAATAAAACTATTGTAAGTGGAATCTAATTTAAACTTTATCCTGTCTGTTGCATTTTTCTTTTTTAATTCCAAAGTATCTGAATGCTTAAGTGCGTAAGAATTAAAAAAGCAAATAAAGCACACTCATGCTACAAAAATGCTCTACAAATGAAAATAAAATCAAAAGTGAAAAACCATTTCCCCTCTGCTCCTGGTTTTCCAGTCTCATCATCTGAATCAAAAAGCACTATTAATAGCTTTCCTGTAGGGCAGCCCGGGTGGCTCAGCGGTTTGGTGCCGCCTTCAGCCCGGGGCGCGATCCTGGAGACCTGGGATTGAGTCCCACGTCGGGCTCCCTGTGTGGAGCCTGCTCCTCCCTCTGCCTGTGTCTCTGCCTCTCTCTCTCTCTCTGTCTCTCTCATGAATAAATAAAAATCTTAAAAAAAAATAGCTTTCCCATAAATCGTGAGAAAATTTCCATGAATAAAAAACTATATAGAGCCTATTTATATACTTCTAACACACTTAGAATCATACTAAATATACTCTTTGGTTATAATTTTACTTTTTCTCTATTACTGAATGCATATTCTAAAACTGAGTTTTGTTTCCAAGTGGAAAAAAAAGCTACAATTGAAGTCTTTACTTCTCTTTTGCTCTATATATTTTATATTTACACCTAGAGAAATACCAGAAAAGATATATTTCATAAGAGACTATCCGTCTATTCCGTATTCCTTTATTAAGTAAGATTATTGAGGACCCTGGGATCACGCCCTGAGCCAAAAGCAGACGCTCGACCACTGAGCTACCGGTGTCCCTCCCCTAATTTTTCAAACAATTCTCAGTAGTGGGACATTTTAGCTGTTCCACTGTGTTCTGCTATTAAAAAGCATTGCTTAGGGCAGCCCGGGTGGCTCAGCGGTTTAGCGCCACCTTCAGCCCAGGGCTTGATCCTGGAAACCCGGGATTGAGTCCCACGTCGGGCTCCCTGCATGGAGCCTGCTTCTCCCTGGCCTGTGTCTCTGCCTCTCTCCGTGTCTCTCATGAATAAATAAATAAAATCTTAAAAAAAAAAAAAAAAAGCACTGCTTAGATGAATATACTTGGTGCTAAATATTGTCATTCTGAATGATAGAATTATGTCATTATTAATGTATTAATTACTTTGATTACTACAAAGTCTGAACATCTTTCACACATTTATTGATAACTACTTTTTTCTTGTGCAATACTTGTCATACATATGCATAGGTGTATATTACACTTGCATACACATCCTCTAATTTCACTCTTTTTTATTTTGTTCTGGTCTGCTCCCTCTTGTTACACTTCACTCATCCATAAAGCATGTTAACAATCTAGTATGTACACTTTTACCCCAAATATGTAAACACACATACAACTGAGATACATATATGCTTAAATTTTTTTGGTTCCTGATTTATTTTACAAAAAATAAGATTACAAAACACAATGCATCTGACTTTTCTCAATAATACTTCACGGAAATCTTTTCAAGTCACTGTAGAGTCAAATATTTCTCTTCAATGGCTGGATAGTAGTCCGTGTGAAAATACCATAGCTTATTCACCAATTCTGCTAATGTTTAATAGCCATTCACTGTTTCCAAGTTTGTGACCAAAAACAATGTTATAAAATATACACCGTGTGTGTGTGTGTGTATTTGTATTTATATATCCTTACAGTACTGTGCTTTTATCCATGTAAGATAGATTCCCCGGAGTGGCACTGTTGGATCAAAGGGCACACCTATTTTTATTTTACTAGGTATTATCAGTTTGCTTTCCACCAGCAGTGTGTAAGAAAGGCCTTTTCCCTATAGTCCAGTTACTGAGAGATATAACTGTTCATTTTACATTTTTGGTAAAAAAATGTTATTTTAATTTGCATTTTCCTGACTACTGTTTTAAGCACTTTTGTTTTTGAGTCAAGAAATATGAATGAATGGTGTGCCAGGTTCTATGCTAGGCATTGGGAGTACAGAGATGAATAAAAGCCACATCTCTTTCCTTCAGGCCAGTCATACAGGTAGACATTAAAGAAATACGTGAGTATATAATTACAGATTATGATTAAGTGCTCTGAAAGAAAGCACAAGGTGTTGAGAGGGAATAACAGAGGAAACTGTTATGGATTGGGTGAACTGAAAAGGCTTCTTTGAAAAAATGACATTTAAACTGTGGACTCTGAAGAAAAAGTACTTAAACATCTTTCCTTATAAGTAGTAGTCACCTGGATTTGTTCTTCTGTAAATTGTCAATTTTTTAGGTTTTGCTCACTTTTCTAAAGCGTTGCCTTTTTTCTTGTTAATATATATGTGCTATTTGATATTACAGGTAGTCAAAAACTTTTTCCCCAATCTGCTGCTTATCTATAGACTTCATAGTATCTTTTGGTATACAGAAGTGTTTTTTTTTTAATATTTTATTTATTTATTCATGAGAGAGACAGAGAGGGAAGCAGAGACACAGGCAGAGGGAGAAGCAGGCTCCATGCAGGAAGCCTGATGTGGGACTCGATCCCAGGACTCCAGGATCATGCCCCGGGCTGAAGGCAGGCACTAAACCACTGAGCCACCCAGGGATCACCAACAGAAGTGTTTAATGTTTATATAGTTTTAAAAAAAGTCTGTTACAGGTTTGTAATTTCTTTTCTCTATAGGATGGCTTATCCTACCTTTAGGTTGTAATTGTAATCTAGGTTTCCAATTTTTTTTATGGTTTTAAGAAATTCTCAGAATTTAAAAAAAAATAAAGGCCCAACTCTATTTGTTTCCAAATGGACATGCAGTTAGCTTTTGAGCTAAACATTCCCCCCTACTCACGTCCACACAGACGGACCATGGAGTCACTCCTGGAATAATGGGCAGTGACCTTTACCTCATTGTAATACTAAAGTCTCCACCCAAGAAGAAGCCTCAGCCTCATTTACATAACATACAGGGTAAAATTAGGCACTTCTCTACATACAGTGATGAGGCATCCCTATCTAAATATTCATTTAACTCTAAAAAGGAGGTACCCATTCACCTTCTCTCAGGAGTAATGGTCTTGGATGCTATTCCCCATGATCTTATTTGCTGCAAATAAAGTTTACTCTTTGTGTGAAAACTCCACCTGGTGTATCTGTGCTTCACCAAGCAGCAAACACACTGGTTCGGTGTAGAGAACAAAATGGAGTCTCATGTCAAGCAGGAGCCTGTGTCAAGCAATGACACAAGTAGTTAAGGTATGCGTCGAGGAGCTATCACCAGGACCAGCATCAGCTGACATCCCAGAACTAAAAACAAGCAGGACCAGAGGAGGTCTGTGGGGAAACTGATCAAATCACTTCAAAAAGGGGAGGATTTTGGCAGCACACCATCCTACTCTTCCGATCTGACCCCCTTACGTCTGACCACTTAAAAAAGGCAACAGCCACCAAAAGGCTCCGCCCCACTGATCTCTGAACAGAACTGAGATCCTTCGTTGTTGGGACATAAGAAGCACTATGGGCCGAGAGGTGGCCCAGACCAGACCAAGGCCTCATCTCAACTGTGCGCCCACAGACTGACTTTGTGTTTGGTTCCTTAAATTCCTATACCCTCTGTTACCTTGTCTGTTGTGTGATTTGTCGTCTGTCCTGCTTTGTGTGCTGTGTAAGAAGCCATTTCACATGGTGAAATGTTATTGAGTCTGGTATCCTGAACCTGCTTTACAATTGTGATTTAACTTTGCTTTATGATTGAATAAAGCTGACGCTGTGGAAAGACATTAACCTGTGTGTGTACCTTCATAGTATGTTCATGACATTTGGTTACAAAGGTGGTGTGAGAAGCCAACATACTGACACAGTTGACTTCTCTCACCACCTTTGTAACCAATACAGTAAACACAGTCCTTGGTTCTCCCCACTCCAAACTTGTGGTACTAAAACAGTTATTTTAAAAACTTAGATTCTGGTGCTCACAAAACTAAGACTCCATTTTATTCTTCTGTTTTTATATCTATATAAAAAGATATATTAAATAGATGTTTTTATAACTACAAAGCCCCAAACAGAAAAATTTACTTTTGAACAAATTTGGGAACACACACAAAAAAAAATCAGAATAGCAGAAATTGTGGCCTCAGTTCTGCTGTAACATTAAATATAAAATCTTAAAAGAATAAAATACGGCTTAAAATTAAATGATCACAATACAGTTAAGAATAACTACAATACAGGAAAGAATATAGGAAAACCAATATTCTTTTATCATGAATAGTAGTATGAAATAATAGTTGTTTGCAAACCTAGGTATGTATCAGAATTCTTTGGGGGCTTGTTAAAAAAATAGCTTCTTGCACCCTACTCTAGGACACACTGAGACCCACATCTTACAGAATTCTGATGAAACCAGTCAAACCTTTAGAGGAACAATGTAGGTAAGACTCCAGAGCTTTGCCACTTGCTTATCTCTAAGCAGGAAGCAGTGAGAAGCAGGAGGAGACTCTACACTCGATTCCCCATTCTGTTCAGGAATGGCAGTGAGAAGGATAAATTCTAAGTTAACAAATATTTATTGAGGATCTGATATCACCTGGCACTATGGTGGGGACTTGAGTAACCCTGCATGATCTCTGCCCTCATGGAACTTAGGATCTACTTGAGAAATTAAGACAACAGCAAATAAATATCAGTTGACAAATTAATTTATTGAGATAGTAACTTGTGTTTTGGTCTGTTATTATGGGAAAGCAAGGAGTTTTTTTTTCCTTGTTCGTTTCGAGGAATCTTGCACAGTGAGAGATCCATAGCCTGAGAGCTTTTCTTTCGCAAATTCAAAAATAAAAGTTGTAAAAATCTGAAAACCATCCAGGATTATACCTGAATGAGAGGAAAGCAATCAGTTTTATATTTACCAAAAGATATCAAAGACTATCAGTGTTACTGATAGTAATGCAAATGATTCTTGTCCATAGAAATGGAAATTATGGAAGTGGCAATGCAGTTGACTGATGACCTATATATATGTATGTGTTTTGAATTCTCCTTGAACTGGCTAGAACATCTTACTGATTCTGTCATTTATTAATGAGTGAAATAAAATCTTTGTCACATGGTTTTTTTTTTTTTGTATTAGTCATGTTTTTATCTTTAAGAAAACTATTCTTAAACATATCACATCTATTTGTCTAAGTCCTTTTCAGTTCAAAGATGCTTCTATACTTTTTTTAACAGGAGAAAATTTCTACATTAATAGTTATATTCTAACATACATTTTATTAATCTGTAGTTTGTAGCTAAACTAAATTATTGCATTTAAGTTGATTCCTTCTTCTTTTGTCAGTTTGTTACGCACGTAACTGTTAAAAAGTTTACCTTTGGTGCACCATCCTTTTGTATCCCTACGTCATTAGTGGCAATTCCTTTTACACTACTATCTTCATGAAAAAGGACCTAAAATGAAAACATATTTTGTTATCACCTTAGGATTCATAACCACATTAAAAAGAAGCAATAAACAGCCTTAGATATTTAAGAAAGTGAACATGTTCTCTAGATTACATAACAAGCATCAAAATGTTTAGGCAAAAAAAGAAATGTTTTAAAGATACTCCCTTTTAGAGTATAAAAGAACACAGCTCAAACAGTTGGAAATGAAAGAAATGCCACAACCTTAATGAAGAAGTAAAGGAGGAAGCTACTGTAGAGGTCACTAAGGAAACTAGTAAGAATAACCTGAAGAAACTAGGCATCAAAACCAAGTATACAGACCCTGAAATCAGGGCCTCTAACAAATGAAGACCATCAATCAGTGTTGGGTGGGAAGACAACAGGGTCAGGAAAGCCTCTGCTCCAAATGAGCTAAGATCCCAAAAAACAAAAATCAAAGAAAATGAAACAAAACAAAACAGAAAGAGGTTCAAGACAGCCCAAAAGTGATTACAATTTATTTTTGGAGCAAGTAGGACTGAATTGTCATTGAGAATGAGAACCAGCAATATTCTACCTTTCTTACTTGATTTCTGTTTTCTCTGTGATGGAAAATGCCCTTTAGATAGAAGTACAAAATATACACCAGAATCATGCAGACAGCACAGGAGTGGAAAGGTAAAGCAACGATTAGCAGCAATGGATATGAAAAGAAAAATAGAAACTTTTTATTTCATACCCTGAAAATGAATCAACAGTAGAATGTGGCTTTGAACTATAATTAAGTCTGGCTCAGAAAATTTAAAAACCTGACCAACGTATCATTAATCTATTGATGACGATCTTTATGGGATTGAGAAAAAAAGAAGGGTAAGAGATTGTGTGTGTATGGTATGTGTGCGTGTGTGTTTGTGTACACAAAGTTAAAATCAGAGATTCTACAAACCACCCTACTTGTGATTTTGATACTGATCCCAGTCAAGAACCAGAAGAAATGCAAAACCCTACACTTGTGTCCCAAAACCCAAATGCACATATATATGAGCTGGGAAAACAAAAATTAACATAGCAACAAGTATAATACAGTGACTTATGTGTTTTGACTTACATATTGTAAGGGTAAAAAACAAAAACAGTTTTTTGAATTTCCCCTGAGGCCAAAACAAACAAAAAAAACCCTTCTTGTCAATTTTTCCAATCATTTCCTTTAGAAAAGTTTATTGTAAATCTTTTCTCTGTCTCTCTGGGATATAGGAATGTTTTTAAAAGTCTTATTTGAGACTCCCACTAGATCTGCATCTCAGAAATGTGTTTCCCAGGGGTGTCATATTTGAAATGTGAACACCAAAAAGACTGGTGTCCTGTTTCCCTGTCTCTAGGAGTCTGAACTAGGTGCTTGGCTCTAAGTTGTAACTTCCTGCTTGTCAAGAAGATACAAGAAACTTTATTTTTCCCCTGGACAAAGACAATTAACATGGATATAATGGACTGTATATGTGTGGCTATGCAAGAGTGAGATTTCTTTCTGTCTTGGCAACCTCCCTAGCAGACTTCCTATCATATGCACTGCAGTCTTAGTTTGATGCTCATTAAATAACAAAACTTTTAAAAGTAATTTATAAAGGTGACTTTTCTGGGTTGGCAGAACATATTATTTTTAATCATTTCCCCAATAATACTTGGTGAGAGTCAACAGTATGATACATTTGCCAAAAAAGTTATTTTAGAGAGAATTAATAGAAGAACAGTTTCTAGAATGACGAAGGCAATAGCCCTGCTTTACACTAGGCTTGAAGTAGTTTTTTCTTTAAAGATTTTATTTATTTATTTATGAGAGACACAGAGAGAGGCAGAGACATAGGCAGAGGGAGAAGCAGGCTCCATGTGGGGAGCTGGATACAGAACTCAAACCCAGGACCCTGGGATCACAACCTGAGCCAAAGGCAGACATTCAACCACTGAGTCACCCAGATGCCCCTTGAAGTCATTTTTTTCATTTTGGGTGCCACTTTATAAAGAGGATAGAAAGAGAATGAATTCAGGTGACACTGAGAATACTGAAGGAACTCAAACTATATGTAACATCATGGTTAAAAGAACTGAGAATATTTAGCCTAGGAAAGAAAAAAACTGAAAGTGGGGATGGAGAGAACAGGGCATAATTATAATGGAAAAACTGTCCTTGGAAGAGGGCATTGATTTGTTCTATGTAGTTTAAAACAGAAGATATATTTTTATTCAACATAAGACAGAGTATTATGTCAAATGTCAGATAGAGATTATTTCATCCCTGATGGTGTTCAGTTGTAAGTTAGACAATCACATGATATATGTAACAAGATAAGGAATTCAATTACTCTTTGGATTTGATCTTTCCAAGATTCCCCCTAATCTTACAATTCTAAAATTCTATGGCTTTTCTAAAATACTTATTTATTTACCTCTGTACCATTAACTGTTTATATTCAAAACAAAGAGAGATTACTTCCTACAAATATTAAAAACATAATAAAACTATACAAACCTCAGCAGCAGCATAACCAGGGTATATTTCAACACCAAGGGCTTCTGCTTGTTCTCCCATCCAGCTTACTAAATGTCCCAAGCGTACAATGTAATTGCCATGATTATTCATTGGAAGACCTATAAATACGCTTAATTTATCAATCTGAAGTTTACTGATAAACCATCTCAAAAACATACTTAATTTAAGAATTCTAATCATGTATAATCTCTGTGTAAACATACACCTTATCTTATGGTCATAATTTCATTTATTTATTTATTTATTTATTTTTTTTAATTTTTATTTATTTATGATAGTCACAGAGAGAGAAATAGAGAGAGGCAGAGACACAGGCAGAGGGAGAAGCAGGCTCCATGCACCGGGAGCCCGATGTGGGATTCGATCCCGGGTCTCCAGGATCACGCCCTGGGCCAAAGGCAGGCGCCAAACCGCTGCGCCACCCAGGGATCCCCATAATTTCATTTATTTTCTACAATTTTGGCATACAATTCTAATCATTAAATTTAAAAAACATTACAACACTAAATTAAAATTCCGGGTTGCCTTACAAGGCTATCTCAATTCTTCTAGACTGGAAGACAGAAGAACTAGGTGCTAGTCTTGTTATACTACAAGCTAGTTCTATAACTTTGGGTAAGTCCTTCAAATCTCTGGGTATCAGTTTTCTCATCTGTAAAAAGAAGGGATTTCACCAGGTGAAATTCCATTCCTTCCAGGCATGGAATTCTATGATTCTACAAATATTGATCACATCTTACCTGGGAGAATTGGCACAGGAATTCTGTATTTCTCTGTTAAAATTCCAAATCTGTCTTCTGTTACTGGAGTATTCAGTGGAGCCTAAAAACAAAAGAAGGAAAGAGAAGGAAGTTTTCGTTTATATTTGTAATGGTAAATACAAATAATAAAAAAAACTGGGTAAAAAGGGAAAGTGAACTACTCTCCTCACTTTTCTTTCATTTCCTTTAGAAAACTTGGAACTGTAAATCCTCTTTGTCTCTTTCAGACGTATGGGAATCTTTTTAGAACCTAAATAAGCCAGTTTTACATCCCAGAAATCTTTCTTGGGGGCTTGGAGACATCCTGGACATGGCTTCCTGTCTCCCTGTCTCTGTGCGAGTTTAGCCTAGGTGCTTGCTCCAAGTTGTAACTTCCTGCTTGATGAAAACATAAGAGAGGTTTTATTTTTCCTTGGATACAGACAGTTAACATATATGTCATGGATTGTATCTGCTCAGTTATATGGGGCTCTGAAAATCTTTTTCTATTACAACTGAAATTATGTCCATAATAATTCAATAATATATATTTTTGATATAATATTGAAAAAAGAAAGTTAATTAGGTATAACTAAAGTATTTCTAGTTTAAAGGAGCTTGGTATTTTAGAAAGAAGAGCACAGATGAAATTTTTGGAATTCAACTTATTCCATATAGAAATAATACAGAAATCATATGATTTTTGACCTTTACAAAAGTATATTCACAGACAGCGAATATTCTAACCTTGGCAGGTATAACATAACCTATCTTACAGAAGAAAAGGCTAAGCTGAGATACAAAAAATGTAAGATTTTAACTAAGGTCATACAAATTATGAAAGCAGTAAAACTAACATTCAGTTCTTTGCATATCATACCAGTGCCTTTTCTTCTTAGGTTATGAGAGGCCATATTAATTTATTTCTTTAGAACATTTGATTAGATTACCTTCTTTGGCTTTAGATATTACAATGTTCCAGGAAATGTATATAGAACTTCATGAAGAACAATGATAGAAACACGGATCGAGTTAGGAAATAATCCTCAAAATCAAAATGCTGTTATTTTATTTGGTACAAATATTCTAAAATCTTCTCCAGATAAGGCCTTCTCATAAATCCAGTAGATAAATACAACATGTAGGAGGCATTATACAAATAAATGAGTTAATATCTTAAAATTATAAGTATAGTTGATATGATTCAATTTTTTGGCTCTTTTTAAGTTAAAAAAAAACTTATCTATAACAATCCTCTAAGAAACAGAATTACAGAAAAAGGGTTTTTTCCATATTCTAGTAGTTTGGAAATAGAGATATGATAAAGAGTACACTTTGTATAAAAACCAATTTTTCATACTCCCTTCTCCTTCCAGTCTGGGAATAATTCTTCAAAAGCACGTGGATCAAGGCAAGCCCCTGAGAGAGTATGAGCTCCTATTTGAGCAGCTTTCTCTACTAGACACACACGGATGTCCTTTTCATGTTTAGTAGCCAATTGCTTTAGACGAACAGCTGCAGAAAGTCCTGCAGGGCCTGCACCAACTATAACTACATCTGCTTCTTCTGCAAACCTCTCCATGTTCACTCCTGGGAGGAAAAATGTTTAAAAAAATACATGAAAATTCTGGGATGAGTATGATCTGATAAAAATCACAAACTGGGTTACAAATACTATGCTTTAGAGCATTTATTTTATTTTTTATTTTTTATTTTTTTGCTTTAGAGCATTTATAGAGATTGTCCCTCCAATTTGCATGAGAATTACACTAAATATATTATTGTATTAATTGGATGTTCTCTTAGGTTTTGTTCCAGTGTAGATCTTAATTTTGCTTCCATAAACCCCCTTTTGGCTTTGAGATTTACTACTATAAACTTAGCAAATATTTGCTTATCTCATTATCAATGTGTAATAGATTTGGTAAAGCTATGAAATATTATTTGATGATTTTATACTATCATGAAAAATCTTTCTCTGCACAAAATGATACAAAGTATCTAGAAAAGCCTAACACATCTACAGAAATTATTACTTACCTTCCCATCGCTTGTCCTTATCCCGGGGATAAATAGTATAGTGGGTAGTAATTCGAGGTACAACAGAGGTTGAAGACCATCTTGCATGACACAGAGGTAGATAACTTTTCTTAATTTTTAAGGCATGAAAGCACTGATATGCTGTATAAAAATTATGAACATTATTATTATTTTTTCAATTAGTTTTCCTTAGGAGTAGGCTGAAAAAACATTTTTTAAAAGGAAAAAAATTCTAGGATTGGGAATCAGATCTGATTTCTTTTTGATTTTCTAATAATCAGCCCTAAGATCTTAAACAAATCATTAATCTCTCTAGATTTCAGTGTCATCATCCAAAAAAGGGTCACTAGATCATCTCGATAGTAATTTCTTGATCTAAAATTATATGATTCCATGTGATATCTTATACTTAAAAATTTGTGTTTATATTCCAACTATATCAACATTGCAGACATTCAGTGAAGTTAGATCTATGCTGTTGAGGCATTAGTTGTGATATGAACTGAAACAGACTGTATTATTTCCTAGATGAACTTAGCTTCTTCTCATAGAGCAATGTTTTCAAATTATATGTTAAAAGTTCCTAATAAACTAATATATTCCATTTAGCTCATATTAAGCTTAACCTATAAATAGGATGACTATATAATTTACCAAACTGGGTACTTTTGAGAGTAGGAACAGGCAGTATTGATGATTATTATGCTGGGACAATGTGGGCAAACTAGGTTTTATGGTCAGCTCTTTAAAACACTGACTCTCCCGTATGGCAACATCTGAGAGTCTTAAAAATGTACATATTCATTAAGTTAGCAAATAGAAATAAAGAGAAGCGTGCAAAGATTTATCTGCAATAATGTTCATTAAACCCCTGCTTTCCTTAAACCTTCAATTCTACCTCCTTCCCTTATCTGAAGCAGATACCCTAACACACCACCAAACATCACAGAAAGATAGAAGCAATTAGGTGAGAACTTTCCTATTTCCTTGGCAACAACCTCTAATGTCATCTGTATTTGTATCCACTCTTTTTTCATTCTCTCAGGTTATAGCAGATATCTTTTCTCTTCACTTACATTAATCCTTCCACCTGGATGATGAGGCTTATTCCCTCACGTTTTCTTAGGGACATCCCTTCATCTGAAGCCTTCCCTTTCACCTGTATCTTTAATTTCTGTCTCCCTTCTCTGGTACTCTTCTCCTTAATACTCTTTCCCATTATATATAGACAGACATTCCTCCCTTGGGATTAGCCCTAACAGATATAAAAACTTATATAGAGAGCTATAATAATTAGAAGTCTGTTATAGGAGAAGAGATGGAATAATCAAAAGAAAGGAAAGGAATAAAGAGTTCAGAAACAGAACACACATTAAGGATTTGGTGTATGATAAAGATGCCATTTCTAATCAAGGAGAGGAAATGGTTACTCATTAAATGGTCAAAGATAGGGAAAAAGTCATTTGGAAAGAAGTATACTTTTCTTTATCAAAATGAATTCCATTTGGTCTATAATTTTAGCAGAAAAAGTCAAAGCATAAAAGATGTTGATACTGCTACAGATTTGTTTCTACACTTTTTGAGTGTGGACTGCAATTAATGACTAGCTTCTAATAAGTAGAGTATGAATAGGAAAAATATTAATTTTACAGTAGAGAAATATAGCAAACCCTTTAACCAAATGATCAAGTTTAACACTATTGGCAATAAGACATGTTGGTATCACACACTCCCTGAAATAAGAGTTCTTTACCCTGTGGCATACTTCCCCAAAATCTATAACCTCAGTCTAAACATAAGAAATCATTAGACAAATTTAGATTGAGGGACTTTCTACAAAATGACTGGCCAGTATATACTGAAGGTATCAAGATCATGAGAGACAAGAAAAGACAGAGGAACTGTCACACTGAAGTAGACTAACAAGATATTGCAACTAAAAACACTGTGGTGTCCCAGATTAGATCCTGGACCAGAATAAGGAAATTCAAATAAAGTCAGTAGTTTAGTTAATAGTACTGCATCAATGTCAATTTCTTGGTTTTGATAATGGTACTATGGTTATGTAAGGAGTTAAGCTGAGCAAATGGTATATGGGAACTCTGTGTTATCTTTGCAACACACTTCTGTAAATATAAAATTATTTCAAAATAAAAAGTGAAAAAATAAAGATTATAGTGATACAAAAGTTAACTCAAAAAGCTCCAAAGACCCAAATGTAAGGGCAAATGGTATAATTGTTAAAAAAAACAGTGGTATAAATCTTTGTGACCCTGGATTAAGCAATGGTATCTTTGCTATGACACCAAAAACGCAAGCAACAAAAGAGAAAAGAAACTGCACTTCAACAAAACAAAAACCTTTTGTCTTCAAGGGATGCCATGAAGAAAGTGAAAAGATCACCTACTGAATGGGAGAAAATATTTGCAAATCCTCTACCTGATAAAGGAATTGCATCAAGTATATATAATATACTCATTTCTAATAATAAAAAGACAACCTGGTTAAAAAACAAAGAATTTGTATAGCCCTTTCTCTAATGGAGATATACAAGTGGCCAATAGGCACATAAAAAGATGCTCAACATCATTAACTGTCAGGGAAATACAAATCAAAAACCGCGATGAGATAATATTTTGTATCCCCTAGGATGATTATAAGCAATAAGAGGGATAGTAACAAGTGTTGATGAGGATGTGGAAAAACTGGAACCCTCATACACAGCTGGTAGGAATGTAAAATGGTGCAGACACTTTGGAAAACAGTCTACCAATTCCTCAAAACATTTAAGTTTGGGGTTTCCACGTAACTCTCTCCTAGGTATATATACCTAAGATAAATGAAAAAACACAAAAACCTGCATGAATCTTCATAGATGGATTATTTATAACAGCCAAAGTATAGAGAAAAATACAAAAGTCTGTGAATGGATAAATAAAAAGTGATATATTCATAAAATGGAATATTATTCGGCAACGAACATGTATCACTACTGAACTCCTTTTTGCTGCTGATAAACAACACTATGCTAAGTGAAAGAAGCTAGCTATGAAAGACCACATATAATTCCATGTGTATAAACTATCCCAAACTGACTAATTTGCAGAGACAGAAAATAGATTAGTAGTTGCCCTAGGGCTGGAGAGGTTGAAGAGTGACTGCTAATGAGTGTAAAGTTTCTTTTTGGGGTGATGGAAATGTTCTCAAATAGACTGTAGTAATAGTTGCACAACTGTGTGCTTATACTAAAAACCACTGAGTTGTATATTTTAGATGATTTTAGATGATATGATTGTATAGTATGTGACAGATCTCAATAAAACTGTTATTGAAAAAAGAACATTTATAATCACACACAAAGAAGATTAGGAGAAAACAAGGATGTGGAGCAACAGCAACTCTCATTCATTGCTGGTGGTACTGCAAAATGGTACAGCCACTTTGGAAGATAGTTCGGCATTTCTTACAAAGCTAAATACACTCAACAAATGATCCAGCAGTTGTATCCCTTCACATTTAAAACCTGCAGTCAAGCAAGTGAATAAGCTCTAGAGATCTAATGTTTAACACTGTACGTATAGTTAACAATAATGTACTTAAAAATCTGTCAAGAGGGTTTATCTCACGTTAAGAGTTCTTATCCCAATAAAAGAAAGAAAATGTCCAGGTTAAAAAAAAAATCCCTTAACATGAATGTGTATAGCAGTTTTATTCATAATTGTCAAAACTTGGAAGATGTCCTTCAATAGATGAATGGATAAACAGATATGCTGGGGTGCAACCATACAGTAGAATATTACTTACTGCTAAATAATACTGCTAATATTACTTACTGAAATGAACTACTAGACATAAACATGTGAAAAAACATGGAAGGAACTTAAATGCATATTGAAAGAAGCCAATCTGAAAATGCCCATCTACATACTGCATGATTTCAACTGTATGACATTCTGGAAAAGGTAAAATTATAGGGACATTAAAAAGGTCAGTGGTTGGGGCATCTGGGTGGCTCAGCTAGTTAAGTGTCTGCCTTCAGCTCAGGTCATGATTCAGGAGTCCTGGGTTTGAGCGCCACTTGGGCTCCCTGCTCATTGGGAAATCTCCTCCCTCTGCCCCTCCCCCTGCTCCTTCTCTCCCGCTCTCTCTCTCAAATGAGTAACATCTTAAAAAGAAAAAAGGATAAGTGGTTGCTATGCGTTCAGGAAGAGTGAAGAAGGGATGAATATGTGCAACACGGGATTTGGGGGGCAAACTATTCTGTGTGATAATGCAATTTATGATGGATATATGTCATTACACATCTGTCAAATGCACATACAATGTACAATATAAAGAGTGAACTCTAATATAGACTAGGGACTTGAATAATGATGTATCAAAACTGGCTCACCAACTGCAACAAATGTACCACACTAATGCCAGATGTTAATAGGGAATGGGGGAAAGTCATATGGAAATTGTTTTCTGCTCAACTTTTCTTCAAACCTAAAACTGCCAAAAAATTAACTTTATTAACTAAAAACAAGGTAAATAAATAGAAAAAGGCAACATGGAAAAAGGCAGAGGTTAAGTGCATAGGTTTTGGAGTCTGTCTACCTTGTGTTTGAATTCATTAACTGCAATGAAACCTTCAGCAAGTATTTGAACTCTCATCCCACCAGTTCTAAAGTCTATGGTCAACTTTGTCCATATTTTGGTATAGGATCTAGTATAACTCTTACACAAAACAAGTGGCTAATACATATTTGATAACTATATAGATATCTTCCTAGTTACAGTTATCTTTTTTCTTTTTTTTAAGATTTTATTTATTTATTCATGAGAGACAGAGAGAGAGAGAGGCAGAGACGCAGGCAGAGGGAGAAGCAGGCTCCACGCAGGGGGCCCGATGTGGGACTCAATCCCGGGACTCCAGGGTCACGCCCTGGGCTGAAGGCAGGCACTCAACCACTGAGCCCCCAGGTGTCCCCAAATGATTATTTAATAAATATTCTTTTGAATGATGACAATGCTGTATTTGAACTCTAGAACTGAATTCTCCTATAATATCTTTATTTATGTATCCCATGTACATTTTTCAGGATTTAGGATATGTGAAAGGTTACCTAACAATTAAAATATTATTCCCAATACTATAATTTTTAGTATGCCTTTGCACATAGAGAAAATTAGTTTCCTTGCCACTTTAAACTTATCAAAAATAGGGTTTTTTACTGCTTAAAAGTCTTTAGAGTTCACTCTCAATCTCTTTCTATATTCATCTTTAATTATTGATTTCTGATGCCAGTTTTTACTTTAAAAAAAGTATTTTATTGTAAAGTTTAAAACATAAAAATATGTTAATTCTGCAGTTGGGTACTAAAGAAGAACTAGCCTATGCCAGGCTGTTACCTTTCCATTTAATCAGAAAAAAGAAAAAAAAAAATCTTGTTTTCATCACAGCTTAGTTTTCATTATTTCACAGATCATTTCAAATTCAATAGTAGTCTCAAAGCTTGACTGATGTTGGAAGGATTGAGAAGTTGGGTGGTATTGTCTGAATTCCCATGTGTCTACTGTAAATGGAGTTGTAGCTGCCCCACAATTCTCATAAGGGCATGAAGGATAGGGAGTGATATTATAATTTTAAATTGTTAACTGTTCAGTATGGCCATTAGAATGTAAATTTTATTACATATTTCAAATACATGGGAAAGTCTTTGTTGAGCTTTACTATTTGTTATGGTCCATGTTTAGGTATTCGTTTATTTGCAGATACACTGCAAATACAGTATTCATTATAAGAGACATTATGAGTTAAAAACAAGGCCTCATTATTATTATTGCTGTATAACCCATGTTAGTTTTTTGAAATTACACTAGAGATTTGCAGGTTCTTAAATTACAGTGAAAACTGTAACTGGGGGGGATCCCTAGCGTTTGCCTTCGGCTCAGGGCGTGACCCTGGGGTCCCGGGATCGAGTCCCACATCTTCCTCTGCCTCTCTCTCTCTCATGAATAAATAAATAAAATCTTAAAAGAAAATAATAATCATTTGTATTATTTATTATTAGAAGATATTAAAAATCTTTGTCTTACGATGAATCCTAGTTTAGTATATAGAAGTTACCATTTGCTGCTGAAAACTGAGGATTTGATATCAGATAAAACTAATTCTATTGCTTATACGGCTACTTATTTTCTTGAGAATATCTGGACCTGGGCAGTTTAGATTTCGCCTAGGAGATAAAATTAGAAATCTTGGTCACGGGGATCCCTGGGAGGCTCAGCGGTTTAGCACGTGCCTTTGGCCCAGGTCATGATCCTGGAGTCCTGGGATCCAGTCCCACGTCGGACTCCCTGCATGGAGCCTGCTTCTCCCTCTGCCTGTGTCTCTGCCTCTCTGTCTCTCATGAATGAATAAATAAAATCTTAAAAAAAAGATCTTGGTCACGACCTTTAGTTCCTTTCTGAAAACAAATCTGATATTCCACTTTAGACAGTTAAACAGTTAGGCACCTTGGCTGAGTTTGGGTAGAGAGCTAAGGTCAAAAAGTCCATTGAACTCAGAGCGTCATGGTATCAAAGTCACACTGCCAAAACATTTGTGTCCATCTCTTTGTTGCCAGTAGTGTTGACACTGAGCTATGAAAATGGCAAGGATTTAAGTATCCAAGGAGAATGGAAATGCTAATTTTGGTGGACTGTAGTTAACCCTCAGCCAAAGAATAACTTCAGCTGAATTAGGCAGTAGGCCAGAGAGCAGCTCACTCCTTTGAGATTTCACAAAAACATAAGGCAGATCTACACATTCGGTGTGGTATATACACGAACGAGTATCAGGAACTTTAAACAAAATCCTAATTTAACATCTGGTGACCAAATCCACAATTTCCACCTTAATGAAATGTACCTAACAAGAACAGCCTTGAATTTGCAGTTATGTATACTGGTGTATTCTATGACCAAAAATTAACTTCAAGAAACCAACGCTAAAAAACTAAGCCAAATGTGACAAAATTCAAGAATCCCTCCCCCGCCTCCCCCCCCCCCCCACCCGTAGTGAAATCTTTTTGAATGTTTAAGCTTTTGTTTGTTTGTTTTTAGGTACAACAAAACAAAGAGCATTCCAACTGCATCATAATTATTCTTTTTTACTCAGGAGAAAGGGAAGGTTAACAGGGTGTTTTCACAAGTCGCTGTGATGGTTCCAGGAGCAGCCATATAACATCCTCAGCCTCTAAAGTTAATTTTAGACACGTCGGATTAAAAACTCCTGGCCCAAAAAACCCGCACAAATTCCTGGCCCCAGATAGAGTCTGGAGACCTGAGCAGCGCATATTGTGTTAATCACGATGTGACAGGTCAGACTTCAAGTTCTTTTCTTTTTCTTTCTTTCTTATTATTTTCAGACTTCAAGTTCTTAAGCATGGACTAGGAGGGAGGAGGGCTGCAGGTCAGACTTCAACATAGATTTATTTATTTATTATGTATTGAGTTTTTTAATTATTTATTTATTTAGTTTTTATTTATCTGTTTTAGTTTTTAATTAGTTTTTTAGTTTTTAGTTATTTATTTATTTAGTTTTTAGTCATTTATTTAGTTTTACTTATTTAGTTAGTTTTATTTTAGTTTTTAGTTTTATTTATTTAGTTTTATTTATTTTTGATTTAGTTATTTAGATTTATTTAATTTATTTATTATTTTTGTATTTTGTATTTTTGTATTTTTTTAAATTTTTAATTAGTTAATTAATTAATTAATTAATTAATTTTCAGACTCCACGTTCTCAAGAATGGGCTAGGAGGGAGGAGGGCCGCGAAGCCAAAGGCGGGACCCGACCCGAGCTCCGGGTAAGGGTCCCAAGAGGGTCGGGAAGGTTCCCCCGCCGCGCGTGACCTCCGGCCCAGTTGTCGGGTCCTCCAAGCCCCTCCCTCCGAGGGGAGGGCGCGAGGTGCCCGCGAGGTGCCCGCGAGGTGCCCGCCGCACGACCTCTGCCCTAGTTCAAGCTGGGGCGGCCCTGCCCGTTCCTCGCCCCGCGCCCCGCGCCCCCTCTCACCCGCGCAGGACAGCTTGGCCAGCGGCACCGACATCTTCACGGGTCCCAGGGCCGCCTGCGGCTCGCCGCGGGCCTCGACGTCTAGGCCGCGGGGGGCGCCATCACTCGCCGGGAAACACCGACACCTCGGCGGCAGTCCGCCTCCCCGCGCTGCCCGCGGCTTCGGCTTCCCCACGGCCCCGCCTCCTTGTCGCTGTGCGCCGGCGCCGCGCGTGACGCTCACGGCCGGCAGGGACTTCCGGGTCAGGTGCCGAGGCGGGCGAGGGAAAAGAACTCCAAGTCCCAGCAGGCCCCGGCGTCAGGCTGAGGATTGGTTCTCCGTTCGCGTCTCAGCAAGGCGTGGCGAGGCCGCGGGAGGGCGGGTGAGAGGGACTCACAGATCCCGCGGTATATGGGTGCGCATCAAAAGTAGTGTTTGTGCGTGTGCGGGGGGAGGGGGGGCGGAGCGACGCCCACAGCATTCTGGGAGTTGTAGTCCTCTAACCCAGGCGCCTTCGGAGCCTCACTGGAGTTTGCGCAGGAGCGATGAACTGCCCCAAGGTGAACGAACTGACCTCTGATTGGGCGTCCGGAAAAAAATGACCGGCATCCGCGGCCCTGGGCAGAGGGCCCCGCCGAGACCGGGCGGGGCTTCGGGCGGGAGAGGCGGGGCTTCCGGGCGCTGGGCGCGAGCGGTTTGAACGGCGGTGGGTGTGGGTCGGGTTGCCGGGCTCCGACCCGCGGTCCCAGCCCCGCTGATGGCGGCCCCCGAGGAGGCGCGGGTCTCTTCGCCGCCGCCGCCGCCCCCCTCCTCCCCCTCGTCTTCGGAGGCCTCGTCAGCCTCTTCCCCCGGCGTTCCGGGGAGGTCGGGCTGGCCGGCTCCGAGCAGCGGCCGCGGCCGGTCGGCGGACCCGCTGGAGGAGGTGGAGCTGCAGATCGGAGACGTGAGTGTGGGCGGACGGTCCCGGCGCTCGCGGAGGCCGCGGGAGGGGGGGAGGGGAGAGGAGGGGAGGGGGCTGGGGAGGGCCGCGAGCCGGCGGCCGGGGGAGGGAGGCAGGGGTGGGGAGAGGGTGGCCGCGAGCAGGCGGCCGGGGAGGGGAGGGGAGGGAGGGGAGGGGAGGGCCTCCGGCTCGCGGGGGCTCGCCACCATCCCCCATCGCGAGACCCCGCCGCTCTGGGTGGCCGCCTGCCGGGTGCCCGGGCCGCGGGCCTCGGGCGTGCTGCACCCCGTTTTGGGGCTCCCTTAGGGCTTCTGTGGCCCCGATTGGTTTCCTTGACGGCTGGGCCCGAGCCCCACGGTGTCCGTTGCATCTCCTAATGCGGCGGTCACACCCCCTCGCACACCCACTCCGGGGGGTGGGGGAGGCAAGCGAATGAGGTCCGCGGGGTGCAGTCCTCCTGGGAGAACCGTGCGCTTGCACGTTCGACCCCCCGTGCAGGTGGGAGCGTCGCTCCTCGCTTAGCAAGCGTTTGCGTTTCCGTCTTGTTTTGTTTTCAAGATGATCAAAGTGCTGACACAGCTTCAGTTTTCGCTGAACGGGACTGGTTATCAAGGGAATATGTAGAGTGGACCGCTGATCTCTTATCTAGGAGCAGTGTTATGTTAGATTAATAGGTGAAGAAAAAACATTTGAATAAGAAGTGAATTGCACCAAGAGTTGGATATTTTGTGTAGGCTGCTCTAGTTTGTTTTGGTTTTGTTGATGTTATTTGTCCGTTCGGAGTATCTCTCTGTTCTTTGGTCTGTGCATTTTCACGGTGTAAGTAGTGTTCACAGGTTAAATTAGTGGGACGCTACTCCTGTTACCTGCCAGGCAGTTGTTTACGATGAAGGAAGCCCTTCAGAGGCTTCTGGAGCTTAGTGTCTAGGGATCCAAGTCCTCTTTTTTTTATCTTAATGAGAGTCTGATGTATTTTCTTTCTTTTAAAGGTTTTATTTATTTATTCATGAGAATACACAGAGAGGAGAGAGAGAGAGAGAGGCAGAGACACAGGCAGAGGGAGAAGCAGGCCCATGCAGGGAGCCCGACGTGGGACTCGATCCCGGGTCTCCAGGATCAGGCCCTGGACTGAAGGCGGGGCTAAACCGCTGAGCCACCCGGGGATCCCTATTTTCTTTCTTTTGAAGATTTTTTTTTTTTTTTTTTTTAATAATCTCAACACCCAATGTCGGGTTGAACTCACAACACTGGGATCCAGAGTCGTCGCTTGCTCTAGGAC
The DNA here is from genome assembly GCF_048164855.1 of Canis lupus baileyi. NCBI lineage: Eukaryota > Metazoa > Chordata > Mammalia > Carnivora > Canidae > Canis > Canis lupus. The sequence goes on along the minus strand of NC_132850.1, from coordinate 57,087,977 downwards.
TAAGCCAACCAGGTGCCCCTAGAGTATTTTCAATTAAAAAAAAAAGGTACTGACTTGTTATGTCTGGTACATAGTGGATGTCCTTCCAGCAGACATATTCCTCAAAGCTTACGTCATATTAAAGAATTTCTTAGGTTTCTGGAAAGAGCTGGTGTTTTATATTGTTTGACTCTATTTTTTTTTGTTTTCATTAAATTTCAGGCAGCATTTTCATTAACCAAACTTCTTGAAGCCACATCTGCAGTATCAGCTCAAGTGGAAGAGCTTGCCTTCAAATGTACAGAAAATGCACGCTTCCTTAAAACCTGGCGGGACCTCTTGAAAGAAGGCTATGATTCTTTGAAGCCTGACAACTGATTTGGCTGTGTGATAATTCATACTTGCTCATTTATGATGTTTGCATGTGTACCATAAGTATAAGGTTGTCTCCAGCAGTCTGTGTATTCAGAATGCAGTTTTTTTTTTTTGTTTTCTTCACTTTTGTGAAAGCAGAATACCGATGCTATTTTTGATGCTGGCCAATATCTATCTTTAAATACTTTCTGTTCTCTAAACTTTCATAGAATCTTTTATGAAAGTTATTTCATCATTAGATAAGGTTAATAATGCCACAGTGTTACCAGTAGAAAAAACAGGTAGAGCATTCTATTTGATTTCCAAGAAGATGCTGAAAATGCCCGAGTTTGAAGTTGAGCTTCATTTTATGGACCAAAGGAAATAACTTTAAGGCTACTAGTGTTGGCCCAGCTCCACTAGGCCAGGTTCCCTGGAACTAATGATTGTGTCTGTCTTCTTTATCCCCAGCACCTAGAACAAGGGTAGTGTTCAAACCAGTAAATGTTTGTTGAATAAATGAGTTGACAGTACAATTAAAAGCTGTTTTTTTCTTCTTGTTTTTAGCGTGAAAATTGTAATTGTTTTTCAAAAAAATATTTGAATCAGAACCTGACTTGAAGGAATTTTTTTTTTTTTTTTTTAACGGGGATTTGATATTTAACTGATGACAGTTTTTAAAAATATATGGTAAATGTTTTTTATCCTTCATCCTTCATGATGCTTTTTAAAGTTTTTATTTCAGAAAATGAAAGCTGTCTAGAAAGAATGTATATATATATTTTTTTCTCTGTTTATTTCTCAGGTTACATGCTTTGTGATGTTGTATGTTCTTTTTAAAGTGCCTTATCAAAATTATGGCTCTGTACCCTTTTTGAATTTTGCACATAATTCTAAATATAATAATTCTAAAGATACTGTTTTAATGGATCAAATTTAAATGATGTGATTGGTTTCATATTATTTGACTTTAATGACAATGTTCTACTTGTCCCATATCTAATGTTGTTCTATTTCTTTTCTTTTTTTTTTTTTTTGGTTTGTGTCATATGTATCTGATTAAGCCAGCTAATTCTCCAGAACTTCTAGATATCTTTGATATGCATTGTAATTCTTTTGTAGATATGGAGATGTGTGCAGAACTATATTCTAAGGCCCTAGAGTGGGGTTATGAAAAGGAACAAATGGATGCACAAAGAATACTATTGTTTGGTATATTAGGTCATAGTACTTGATTAAATTTTTAAGTTAAAAATAACACATATGATGTGTTTATACCAAAGAGATACTTATTTTGCTATTAGAAAAATATTTTTCTTCTGTGTCATCAAAACTGCAGTTTTTAAGATGTACAGAAATAAATGTGTTCAAAGCGAGTTTCATTTCCATTTCTTTGGTTCATTATTTTAAAACTTTTTATTGAAATGTTTCAAACACATGAGTAAAACATTAGAGGATCTATTCCCACATTTAATAAATGTTAGCATTTGGCTGTACTTTCTTCTGATCTACCTATGTTTGTAATGTTAGATACATTTGTAACTTTTGTTACCTCTTTGTGTCAGTTGGTCCCATTCTTCCCCCTCCCCCCTGCTTTTCTCCCCAGAGGTAACCATGGTCCTAAAAGTGTATATTCTAGTTTGTGTTCTTTTATTTTTAATGCATATGTATGTTTTCAAAGTACTACAAAATATTGTTTTGTGTATGTGGTAGGTGGCCTCCAGATAGCCACAATGGGCGGCCTCCTGGTATGCATGCCCTTGTGTCCTCTCACATACTGAGTAGTGCTGACTTACATAACTAGTAGGAGCTTGAAGAATGCAGTGTGTGATTTCTGAGGCTATGCATACCTTTGTCCATTTTTCTATTATGTTTTGTCTTTTCCTTGTGAATTTGTAGGTATTATGTATTTTGAATACTAATGGTCTGTTACCTATGTTATCTATCTTTTGTAGTTATTTATCTTTGTATTTGGTTGTGCAATTTTCTTAAATAAAGGTTTTTAATTGAATGAAATCTTACCAATTTTTCATGATAGTGCTTTCTGGATCTTTCATAGGAGATGTCATAAAGGTACTCTACATCTTATCAGCGGTTAAAAAATTTTTGAATTTTTTTAAAACTTTATTTGAAAGAGAGAGTGAGCATGAGAGAGAGAGAGAGAGACAGAGAGCGCGAGCATGAGCAGGGGAGTAGGGTGGAGGGAGAAGCAGATACCCTGCTGAGCAGGGAGCCCAGTGTAGGACTCCATCCCAGGATCCTGGGATCATGACCTAAGCTGAGGGCAGATGGTTAACTGATTGAGCCACCCAGGTGCCTGACCTTGTTTTTAATGTTTACATACTTAGCTTTCTATTATTTTCTGATTTCTGTTGAAAGCCTAACCATATTCCTTATGTAGAAAATTTATTGGTATTATTCCAAGTAAGAATGGAAAGGACTCAAAGTAATCCATATTTTTAATAGAATTAAAGTTCAGGCAATTTACTTTCAAAAGAAATCTATACAATTATATACTCAATAAATAATTTTTTGATTCCAGTATTTTCATATTTCAAACATTTTTGGTGTTTTAAAAGTAACAAAACATTTTATTCCTATTTGAAGATTTCAAATTATGAAAGCAAAAAATTCCAATAGCTCAGTTAGAGCCTAGAAGAATATCTCATGAACTGGCCACCATGCAATAGGAAGGTCAGTCCGTCTCTTGATGACAACTACTTCCTCTTTGAAGTAAAACACCTACATGCAGATCTTTCTTTCCTTCCTTAACTTCATGAATCAGTGCATTTTAGCTCTTCTTTCTTTCCCTTTTTAATTGTTTTTATCAAGATCGAATTCACACACCATAGAATTCACCCATCTAAAGAGTACTATTCAACAGAGTTGTTTATCAATTGAGAAACTTTCTTTGCTCCAGAAGATACTCTGTACTTTTTAGGCAGCATCTTTTCAATCCAATCGCCCCCAATAAGTTCTAATTTACTTTCTGTCTCTATGAATTCACTTCTAGATATTTCATGTAAGTAGAATCATATAGTATTTGTCCTTTTGTGTCTGGCTTATTTATACTCCTGTTGTAGCATGTGTCAGAACTTCATCCTTGTAAGTGGCTGAATAATATTTCATTGTATGTACCTACTACATTTTGTTTATCTGTTTATTAGTTGATGGGCATTTGTGTTGTTTCTGTTCTTTGGCACTGAGCATTTGCATACAAGTAGCTGTTTGAATCCTGTTTTCTATTCTTTTGGGTTTACCCAGAGTGAAATTGCTGGGTTGTATGGTAATTCTATGAAGCTTTTGAGGAACCACCAAACTGTTCTCTATAGCAGCTGCATCATTTTACATTCCAACCAGCAATGCAGAAGACTCTCAATCTCCATGTCCTTGTCAATACTTATTTTCTCTTTTTTTCCTTTTGTTTTAATTACAGCCTTTCTATTAGGTATAAAGTGAAATCTATCTCATTGTGGTTTTCATTTTTCTAATGATTAGTGATGTTGAGCAACTTTTCAAGTGCTTATTGGCACAGGTGGCATCTCCTGCATTTGTTTATCTTGTTTGTAGAAATGTCTTCTTAAGTTCTTTTTTTTTTTTTTTTTTAAAGATTTATTTATTTATGATAGACATAGAGAGAGAGAGAGGCAGAGACACAGGAGGAGGGAGAAGCAGGCTCCATGCAGGAGCCTGATGTGGGACTCGATCCCAAGTCTCCAGGATCACGTCCTGGGCTGCAGGCAGCACTAAACCGCTGCGCCACTGGGGCTGCCCTCTTCTTAAGTTCTTTGCCCACTTTTTAAATTGGGTTGTTTATCTTGTTTGAGTTCTAATAGTTATTTATATATTCTGGGTATTAAATCTTTCTCAGATATATGATTTGCAAATATTTCATTCTGTAGTTGTCTTTTTGTTTTTTTAAAGATTTTATTTTTGGGATCCCTGGGTGGCGCAGCAGTTTGGCGCCTGCCTTTGGCCCAGGGCACGATCCTGGAGACCCGGGATCGAATCCCACGTCAGGCTCCCGGTGCATGGAGCCTGCTTCTCCCTCTGCCTATGTCTCTGCCTCTCTCTCTCTCTGTGTGTGACTATCATAAATGAATAAAAATTAAAAAAAAAATAAAGATTTTATTTTTAAGTAATCTCTATACCCAAGGTGGGGCTTGGCTTTATAACCCCAAGATCAAGAGTCACATGCTCCACCAAATGATCCAGCCAGGTACCCTGTCTTTTTACTTTTTTGATAACATTCTCTGGTTCACAAAAGTCTTTAATTTAGATGAAATCTAATTTATTAATTTTTTCCTCTTTTGTTACTTATGCTTTTGTTGTCACATCTAAGGATCCATTGCTAAATCCAAGGTCTTGAAGATTTACCCCCATGTTTTCTTCTAAGAGTTTTATGTCTTATATTTCGGTTGATCATTAATTTTGAGTTGATTTTGTATATGCTGTAAGGTCAGGATCCAAATTCAATCTTTTGCAAGTGAAAATCCAGTTGTCCCAGCATCATTTATTGAAAAGATAGTTCTTTCTTCATTTGATTGTCTTGGCATCTTTGTGGAGAATCAATTGACTATAAATATGAGGATGCACAGAGAAGTACTACTTTGAGTTTATATCAGAACATCTTTTCTCAGAGTAATAAATATCTTGTATTACCTCCCAAGTGTATGGGGACTTCAAGAGAGGTAAGATGAATTCTTAAAACATCTAGTTCGTAAATAATCAGACATTTTCTCATTTTTCATTATACTGAATATTCCAAAGCCTTAAAACTTTATTTAGAACTGTCCATGACTATTATGTTTGCTGATGTGCATGACAAAGCTCTACCTTAAACTAAGAGCTGCAGATAGTCTTTGTATATTTTGTTGTGGCTAAACATAATTTAACACTGCAAATTGAAAAGATTCTATACTATGCACTTCCAAGAATTTACTGCAGTGCTGTGCGCAGAATGGGTACTCAATAAATGCACGGTAAAAGAATGAATGAATATTTCTGAAGTAGATTTCTCTTAATTTCCTATGCAAAATACATACTAATATATACACATTATCAATATAATTTAGTTCCCTTTATACGAGCCTCAGTCACTTTGATTTTACCCGAATAACCTCATGTCCTTGTAATGGCTTTATCTTAGCCATCATAAATTATTAATTTTGTGGCATCCATTTCATACTAATAAATCCATCATGAAGCATCTCACAATATTCTCCGTGTAGAAATGAGTTTCAGAGTCCATTATGAATAGGAATTGAGTCTAGTTGATTGAGAAATTAGTGACAATTCACAGGGGTCTGTGAAAAGAGCTGGCTTTATTAACTCAGGTGGCATCTCCTGCAGTGGCCACATTTCTACCCAGATGAATGATGGAGCATATGTTTTCTGACTTCCTTTGCTGTCAATAGATCTTCTTTGTCTATAGTTATACCAAAACTGATGGATCATTTCTTTGAATGGTCTTGTGGTCAGAGTATACAGAATTGGGTTCAAAGCACTGTTGATAGGCAGAATAAAAATCACTACCCAAGAGGTTATGGTACCTAAAAGAGAAAAATACAATAGTTTTAGTGTTAATGGATGTTTACAAGATATAGAAATCCCTTTTCCTTGTTTCTCCCCCAGCCCCCTTTTGAGTCTTAATTTTTTCCCTTTGATGTCACATAATTATATACCAAGTCTAATGTGTTTCCAGGATGTCTTTCCAGGGTGCCAGTGTTTGAGGGGAGTGCTGGTGCTGCAAAAAAACAGGGTTCTTTGCTAAGTAGCTTTTCTTGAATACATCAATATATAAGTATTCCATTAGGTAGAAGAAACATTTTCCACCAAGTGATTATATATTATTGTGATATGATTCCATTTTAGGAAAATATAGTTTAGCATTCAAATCATACCTTTTCCAATATTTTAATTGCTGGATAGAACATGTATTATTTCGCAGAATATACAGATGATTTCTGTTATTTATGTGGTTTTAAAAATAGATATGCATTTTTAGACTTTTGGGTATTTTGATAAAAACATCTTTAGCTAAACTTATCTTAAAAATCACTGTAGTGATTTGTTATTATAATTTATCTGGTGCTATTTTCCCTCTTCGTTGCTTATAAAAGTGTAAAATACTATCACCACCAACCATGAGATAAAACAAAATTAAAATTTTTATGTTTGTAAATTTTTAAAATGTGAATATATACTGCACTAATAACAGCATTTTGCACTTTTTTTACTGTGGTAAAATATACATAGCATAAAATGTATCATTTTAATCATTTTTAAGTGTGCACTTCAGTGGCATTAAAGTATATTCATATTGCTATGCAACCATCACCACCATCCGTCTCCAGAACTTTTTCACTTTCCCAAACTGAAACTACATATCTATTAAACAATAACTTCATTGTTTTCCTTTTCCTTCCCTTTTCCTCCCAACTCCTGGCAACACATTTCCAAACTTTCTGTCTCTATGAATTTGACTACTCTAGCTACCTCATATAGTGGAATCATACAGTATTTGTTCTTTTGTGACTGGCTTATTTCACTTAGCATGGTATCTTTGGGGTCTGTTCATGTTGTACCATGTTTAAGAATTTCCTCCTTTTATAAGACTGAGTAATAATCCATTGTGTGTGTATAACACACTTTGTTTATCCATGCATCCATTGATGGACACTTGGGTTATTTCGAGCTTTTGGCTGTCATGAATAATGCTGCTATGAACACAGGTGTACCAATGTTTGCTTGAGTTCTTGCTTTTAATTCCTTTAATTCCCAGAATTGCTGGGTCATATGGCATTTCTCTGTTTAATTTTTTGAGAAACCACCATGCTGTTTTCTATAGCAGCTGTGCTATTTTACATTCCTACCAGCAATGCACAAGAGTTCCAATTTCTCTAAATCCTCACCAATTTTTGTTATTTTCTGTGTTTTTGATAGTAACTATCCTAATGATTGTGGTGTACATTATTTTTAAATACTAAGAATGCATTCTTCAATCATCTCTCACATTCTAGAGAGAGTGTGTAATGTTCTTTAAATTGCTATGTATTCTGGGAAGAAAAATGTCTTATGTTCTCAAAAATGAAGTAAATATTTGATAATCAATTTTATCTGTTTGGTCATCTTAAGCATGGGATTCTCAGAATTACAAAACAGAGAGTGTTTTTTATTTGAGTTGTTACTTTGTTCCAATGGTAATAGTGTTTTTAGGCATTTATGGAAATAACTGAACAGCTTCCTCCCAGTAAATATTTGATTGATGAACAGAACCTGAAGTATATGTAATTCTGACTTACAATTCTTAAAATGAGTTGGTATTAAGGATCTTTATTTTCTTTCTTAGAGGTACACTGAGAAACAGACTTATTATTTTTTTACAGAAGGAAAAAAAAGTTGTACCTGGTATTTCTACCTGAAGCAATGAAAGAAATTTCAGTACAAAAATGGGTATCCAGCATAATGCATCAGTAAATACAATAAAGAAAAACCGTTTGGCAAGGATCATCTCTTTTTTAACTTGATTCCGTATTTCAGTTGCTGTTATGGCACTTTGATGAACGCTATAAAACATGCTTCCATAGGAAAAAACTATGATGATAAATGCCGCCAAGTTAACACCTATTTAGGACACAAAGATTATTATTAATGTGTATGAGCATTCTTTCAAAACAAACACACATACCCTTAGCTGATTGGACATGAACATGTTTTTTGTTTTTCATAAGAATTACTAAGGTACACAAAAATAATGAATTTTTTGGAAATTTGAAGTATTGTTGAACTAATGAGGAATGAGGGAGTTTTAATTTAAAAATGGCACATTATGGGCACCTGGGGGGCTCAGTGGTTGAACGTCTGCCTTTGGCTCAGGTTGTGACCCCAGGGTCCTGGGATCAAGTCTCCCATGGAGAGGGAGGAGCCTGCTTCTCCCTCTGTGAGGAGCCTGCTTCTCCCTCTGCCTTGTCTCTGCCTCTCTCTGTCTCTCATGAATAAATAAATAAAATCTTTAAAAAACATTGGCATATTAAAATGAGATTATAGTGATTCAGTGAATATCATGGGTCTTTTAAGTTAATCTTTGTAGTTTTTAAAAAATAATTCAATTAGTTTAAGTTATACTTTGAGAATAGATATATACACACATATATATGCCTTTTATTAAGGAGCATGTTGGAATTTATATGATAAAGTGGTAATTTAGGGGGAAAAAAGTCCCTTTAGGGGGATTTTGACAGAATCCATCCTCAATGTCAATGAGAAAAACTGGTTAGAATATATGAAATAAAAGTTTATAAACTTTAGAAGAAATTATTATATTGAAATTATGATTTATTAGAATAAATAGTTGAGTGAAAGGGCTTATAATACAGTTTCTTACCAAGAAAAATTGCCACCGAATAAATCTGGGCTCCAGTACTTTCGATATCTTCTGAGTGAAGAGGGAAACACACTCCATTGGTGCCATAGTAGTTCTTGAAAAACTCCTTATTGGTCAATGGAATGAGAGCCACTATAAACCCACTAGTCCAAATGAGAATCAGAACTGTAATTGTTCTGCACTTTCTGGGTCTTAAACACCTAAAAGGATAGACAATGCAGATATATTTTTCCAGTGTCAGAAATGTAAGAAGTAACACGGATACTTCAGTGGACAGAATGGCTAAAGATCCCACAAGCTGACAGTGAATACTGTCCATCCACAGCTGTGCATGCTTGTTGTATTCTCCACGAAACTTCAGGTCAAAGGCTCCGATCACAAACAGATATATTCCCATTAGGCAGTCAGCACCTATAGGATCAGTAAGTGTTGCAAGTTTAGAGAAATAAATAGGTATCATGGAATTAACGATAAGCGGTAATATTTTTAGCATTAGCAAAAAATATCTAATTTACTTCTATCTTGGGAGGAGGTACTTTTTATCCTAATAGTTCACTTATGGGTAAGGACCTCTTCATCAACTCTCTTCGATAACCCCTTTTGGAGCACCCTCTACAGCTAATTATGAAGTCATTTCCTCTGTCTTTTTCTAACTGTCAAGTCTGTGTGAGAGGGACTTTGTTTTCCTTTCTGGTTTCATCACCTAGAAGTGTTGAGTAAACGAATAACATATAATTATGTTGAGCATTCGATTAGGGACCAATATAGGGATGTTATTATTTGCATCACTTCTTCTGCTGAAATATGCTCCTAGTTTGTTTTTGTTTGTTTGTTTGTTTGTTTATTTATTTATTTATTTATTTATTTATTTATTTATTTTTTATGCTCCTAGTTTAACATGCTGAAGCTATCATTCAAAATCCTAGAGAGAGAAAAAAAAAAAAGGAGAAAAAGAGAAAAAAAAGGAAAAAAAAATCCTAGAGAAAGTAATTCAGAAATTGCTGTGATAAACTAATGACTATGAATTTTGAGGTCTGTAACTTAGAAGATAAGAGTAATTAAGAAGTGCTCTGTAGGGATCCCTGGGTGGCGCAGTGGTTTGGCGCCTGCCTTTGGCCCAGGGCGCGATCCTGGAGACCCGGGATCAAATCCCACATCGAGCTCCCGGTGCATGGAGCCTGCTTCTCTCTCTGCCTATGTCTCTGCCTCTCTCTCTTTCTCTCTCTGTGACTATCATAAATAAAAAAAAAAAAAAAAAAAAAAAAAAAAGAAGTGCTCTGTAGGGGCTCCTGGGCTCAGTAGGTTAAGCATCTGCCTTCAGTCCAGGTCATGATCCCAGGGTTCTGGGATGGAACCCCAGGTGGGGCTCCCTGCTTAGTGGGGAGTCTGCTTCTTCCTCTCCCTCTGCTGCTCCCCCTGCTGTGCTCTTTTGCTCTCTCTCTCTCAAGTAAATAAATGAAATCTTAAAAAAAAGAAGTGTTTGGTAGTCAGTACAATTTTGAAGGGCCTAAGTTCTTTATTTAGCACTGATCTAAGCAAACCTGTTCTCTTTGATTCTCTCTTACCATTTTTACATCTTTCTCTGCCTCTTTTTAGGCTCTCTCATCCCCAAAATCAGTTGTCAATGTGATGAACTATTTGGTGATTTTGCTTAAAAAGCAAACATCTCATATCAGAGTGTAGGTGAGAATTTTGGACTACACAGACATTCTACACAGTGTGTCTAAAGTCACATCACTGTATAAATCATAAAGCTGGCCCTAATCCTTAAGCACTGAGGTTATATTCTAGCCTTCACCAAAGAAATCGAGCATACTTAAAATTTTATAACTAACAATATAAACAATTTCTGAGTTCTAGTTCTTAGGTAGCTTGCAATGAATAAAACAATCAGGCATTAGATGTCGAATGAGCCTGTAGGTAAGACATAGCACAGGTAAAGCAGGTAATGTAGATTGATAATCCCTAGAGAAGGTATGGATACATTACAGGCCACTTGACCCATGCTATAAACAGCCTGACGACTGGCTTCTTGCTTATTTTTCTTTGTAATCCTCACTTAACATAGTACTTTGCAACACATTTCAAAAACTTAAAAAAAAAAAAAAACCTAATGCTATTTAAAAACATTTTCTTACTTAGATATTTCAAATTATGAATGGAAAAGGTTTTAGTAGCTCAGAGACCACAAAAACAGCTCAGTCAAGTCAGTATCTATGATCTGGACGTGCAAACAAAAGGTAAATACAACTTTGGGTGTAAAAATGTGACCATGAAAGGCTGCCATTTTATTCATAGTAAAATTATGAGTTTACAGGCTTTAACAGAACATGCCTTCAGGGAAGAAAACTAATGAACGAGAGCTTCATTAATCTGTGTAAGGTAATTGAATTTTCTTGTTTTAAAAACTTATTTTCTTCTCGAGTAATTTTATTTTCATTATAGTGAACGTGAAAACATATAACCAAAAAGGAGAAAAAGTTAAAATCTTATAACTCTACCACTTTGCTTACTTATTTTCTAATAGCAGTGCTTTTATATATTTCAAAACTGTAATTCCTCTTTAATCAGGAAATACTCACAGCAGAGGGAAATGATTGACATGGCATGCAGCTTGTTCTCAGACCTGATATGAGATCTCATACAAATGACAAAGATGTTTCCAAAGCATGTAACTGCAGATACAACCCAGACAAATACTCTCTGAATAATGTTTGCCAAGAGGTTTTCTAGAGAAGAGATTCCATCAGTGTTTGGTTTACAGCTGCGCACATGTGGTGCATACCCACAGTACTGGAATTTCTTAAAATATCTGATGCACAAAGAGAAAGTAAAATAAGATTTTAAATATAATCCAGTGTCGCTATACATTAAAATTTCTTTTCTACATTTTCTCAGTGGAAAGAAAATGTCTAAATATGAGACTCACAGGAATGTAAAACATTAAGGATACTAAAGATTTAAATTTTAATTCTTGTGAACTTGATTTCATTGTAAAAGAATATGTATGTGGGTCAGAGCAGCAAAGAGGCATCATAAGCATACAAGTGTTAGACATATCTTGAAATATAAATAAACCGTTAGCATGGGATCAAGAGAATTAATGCATCTAAGGAAACTTTTATTGGATTTTTGGTGGTTATATAGCTCCTATTGTTGCTTCAGCTAATCTTGCTTTTCAGCCCTCAGGGGAAGACAGAGCCAAATGTTTCTCCTCTGTACTTCCATGGCTTTTCTACTTTAGTAGTTATTGTGTGATCTGTAACTGCACGTTAGCATGCTTATCTCTCTACCAGATTTTGGTACTAATAAGGTGTTCAATAAATATTTGTTGAGTTAATTTTTTCACCAACAGACCTCTCTTGTTGATAAAGACACTACCCAGATAGTCAGTAGTTACTACTGCGTTATCAGCAACACCATTTATTGAGCATCTTCTAGGTATCAGGAATAAATTCTCAAGTCAACTCCATAAGATAGGTATTAGCATCACCATAGGAAGAGATGCATCTTCAGTGGAGTCAAGTTATTTGCTATGAAATTTTCTAGTAAATGTAGAACTTGAAGTTCAAATTAGTATGTACTCCGGCAAAAAATATGAATGATCTTTATAGTATAGAGATCTGTAGTAATACAAGATAAAAGCTTGACAATTACAGCATTTTGTCCTGTTGTTTAACTCTTGCTGCCCGAATCCCTTAGATCTGATATGGTGTCTGCCCAATTCAAGTCTGTTCCTTGAGTTGTTTCTTGGGTGTTATGAGCTACATCATTTTCTCCTAATAAACTATGTTTGACTTACTTTAGTCCAAGTGTTTTATGTTGTGTGCAATCAAAGAAACTTTTATAAGCATCCTCCCTGAAGAGTTATGGAAAACAAAAAGAATGTCCTGTGTTAGACTTAAAATATAAGCAAAATTATAGAGTGGTGGTGGCTGATGTGACACTTTCTAAATTGTTGAGACTTAATTAGCCTGGCATGAAGATCATTCTAATATCTGCTGTAAGACTGCATTCAATCAAAGAAAAATGTTTCCAAAGCATGGAGTCAATGGTACCATAATACACACTGTTTTAATAAAAGATTTTTCGAAGTTTGCTATTTTATCCATATGCATTTGCACCAATCATGTCCTGATGTTGGCGGCAATTTTTAATGAGGAGAATTTCTCCATACCTTGCTCCATTTACAGTAACTATTTATTTATGATTATTTTGTATTGCTTATATAGATTCCTATTTCTTCATCTGGTAGCATTTATACCATGTGTGCAAATTACTAGCTCATCAGGCAAACATCATTATGCATTAGTGGTATCAGTGCTAAGGAGAGCTTATTATACTGGGTATGTTCCCTCCGCACTTATGTTCTCTGACATTTAAAAAAAATCACCTTTGATTCTACCAAACCATGGAACGCTAAAAATCATCCCATTCAATAGCAACATTTTAAGAATAACATTGTTTAGGCATATTAGCAGAAAATTTGATAGACTGGATGCATTGGGTATGGATGTATTAGCACAGTGCACGTGGAAATACAGATTAAAATCAAAGTGAAAAACAAGAAAAACATTTGCTTACATGTGAGAGAGATTCATTAGAGGTCTAAACATCCTTTGTTGGATATTTGAAATTTCAATTCCTTCTAGGCTGCTAAAAATATAAAATTAATTATCAAAATGACATATATTACAAGGGTGTAATAAAATGAGTTTTTGTGAAGGATAATTTAATAAAATGCTGTCAGTTAACATTGTGAACCAAACATTCATATTCAGCATGCCCTATGCACTTACTTCCCCAACTCCTTTTTATTCTGGCATTTCTACACAAATATCTCCTCTATTTGAATTTTTTTGGTCCTTACAGATTGTAACATGTTTTGCTCATAGTAACTACTCAATAAGTATTTGTGGAATAAATGAATACACATTATCTTTCAGACAATATTACAATAGAGCAGTTTTGAAATTTTTCTAATAATTTTTAAATAATAAAATTTATCTATTAAGATGCCATTTTACTGAGGGAGCATTTAAATTAAATGAACTGAAGCTTATCTTTTAAAGGCAATTCTTAGACTATAACAGGTTTGTGTGTGTATGTGTGGTGCAAGTATTGATTTATATAATCTAGAAAATTGCATCTTTGGGATAATGATGGCTGAAATAAATGTTTAGATACCAGTGCTAATGGAGAAATGAATATGCATAGTTGCCTTCAGATGATCAAAGCAAACAATCCAATATAAGCTCCTGGTGATTACAGAAAAATATAAAATCATTACCTAATTTTTAGTTTGTAAATATGTAAGGTAAAACTAATAGCTATCTGTTTGTGTATAGTCTAGTGAGCACTCATATGGTTGTGTAGTGCTTAACCATATCCTGGTAATAAAGCTTCTGATTTGAAAGATTCTACAGATTTTATTTTTTAGAATTTATTAGCTACTAGTATATAAATAAAAATTTCATCATAAAGCTATCCCCATAGGTATATACTTACAGAGACTTGAGTTTGACAAGATAATCAAATTGATCTGCTTGAATTTTCTGGATGGGATTATAGGAAAGATTCCTGTTTTTTTAAAAAAAGGCAGCAATAGGTCATTTCTAGAAACTGGTTAAGTAAAGAGAAAGTGCATCTGTTGACTGGAATACATTTAAACATTAACAAAAAAAAGGTGTAGTAACAGCACTTGCCTTAAAGAGTTCACTAAATATTTCAATGAATTAATGGAGATAAAATATTTAAATGAATTGGAATAGCGCCTGGCTGTTAATTAGCACTATGATTTTGTTAGTGATAGGGAGCTAAGACAACATAAGAATGAAAGTGGACTCATCAAGAAATGGCTCTCACCAGAGATGGTAGGGTGCTCTAAAAGAAACCACACATACCTCCCATTTTGCCCAGGACTCATTTAGTTAAATGAAAAACATCTCATTTTTCAAAATTTGAATTAATGGAATCACCCTAAATACTTTTAACAATAAATCTTATGCCAAAGAATGACATTTGTGCTAATGATTTGTGAGGCATGAAATGAAAAGTAAAGGGCTCTAGCTGGGAACAAAGAGATATAGACCAGAGTGACAGTGCAGCTCAATTTTAATCGAAAAAATTTCAGAATCTTTGTGAAAAAATACCTCAAGACAAGAATCATTGATTCAAGGGAGCTTCTCAGGGCAAATTCTCTTTGAAAAATTTATTCTAGGCTAGACTATTAGTTAAGTGGGGGAGCTTCTGGAGGGGTAGTGATTGTAGAAAGATGGGAAGATAGGAAGAGTGACAATGGAAATTGTGTTGTATGAAGAAACAAAGTGAACTCAACAGTCTAGGAATAGAAGGAAACTATATGAACACACTACAGGCCATATATGGAAAGCCGAAGAGTTATAACATCATCCTCAATGGTGAAAGACAGAGGGTTTTCCTCCAAAATTAGCAACCAGACTGGGATGTTCTCTTTTGCTTCTACTTAACATAATATTGGAAGTCCTACCAGAGTCACTAGGCAAGGGAAAAAAGGCATTCCAATTGGAAAGGGAGAAGTAAAATGATCTCTGTTCACAGATGACATGATACTATGTGTAGAAAACCCTAAAAATTTCACACATACACCCAACTGTTATAACAAAATTCAGCAGTTGACAAATACAAAACCGCTACACAAAAACTGAATGCATTTCTATACACTAACAATGAACCATCTAGAAAGGAAATTCAAAAGTAGTATCAACAGAATTGAATACTTAGGAATAAACTTAACCAAGTAAGTAAAAGTCTTGTGCTTTGAAAATAAATGTTGCCAAAAGAAATTTAAAAAGACACCACTAAATGGAAAGACATTGTATGTTTATGGATTAGAAGACTTCATGTTGTCAAGATGTTAATACTCCCTGGGGGACCTGGGGGGCCGCAGTCAGTTAAGCATCTGACTCTTGGTTTCCGTTCAGGTCATGATCTCAGGTTGTGATCTCAGGGTTGTGATCTTGGGCTTCTGGGATCAAGCATGGAGTCTGCTTAAAACTCTCTTTCTCTCAGGCACCTGGGTGTCTCAATGGATTAAGTAGACACGTGACCTTTGGCTCAGGTCATGATCCCAGGTCCTGGGATTGAGCCCCACATCAGGCTCCCTGCTTAGCAGGGACTCTTTCTCTCTCTCCTCCTTTACCCCTCCCCCTCTGCTCTCTCTCTAAAATAAATAAATAAATCTTTTAAAAAAATGTCATTACTCCTCAAAGTGACCCACAGATTCAGTGTAATTTCTGTCAAAATCTTAATCTTTTTGGCAGAGAGAGAAAAATCCATTCTGAAGTTTGCATGGAATCTCAAGGAAGCTTGAATGCTAAAACAATTTTGAGAAAACGTTGGAGCCTTCACACTTCCTAATTTCAAAACTTATTATAAAGCTATAGTAATCAGAACAGTGTGGTACTGTTAAAAAGATAGGTATATAGACCAATGGAATAGGATAGAGAGCACAGGAATAAACCCTTACATATGTGATTGAATGATTTACAACAAGAGTGCCAAGACCATTCAATGGGAAAAGGAGAGTCTTTTCAACAAATGGAGCTGGGAAAACTAGAAAACTATCCACATATAAAAGACTGAACTTAGAACTTTACCTTACGTCATGTGTAAAATGAACTCAAAATGGATCAAACATCTAAGTATAAAAGCTAGAACTATAAAACTCTTAGGAAAAAAACAAATGGGAAAAGTTCCAAGGCATTGGATGAAGCAATGATTTCTTGTATATAACACCAAAAGCATAGGCAACAACAACAAAATAGAAAAATTGGACAGTGGAAAAGCAATTTATAGACTAGAAGAAAATATTTGCAAATCATATATCTGAAAAGGATTTAATATCTAAAATGTATAAAAATTCCTATAATTCAACAACAACAACAAAACAACTCAATTTAAAAAATGGGCAAAAGACTTGAGATATTTCTCCAAAGAAGATAGATATATGACCAATAAGCCCATGAAAAGATGCTTAATATTATCAACCATTAGGGAAATGCAAATCAAAACCGCAATAAGATACCATTTCACATCCATTAGGATGAATACTATTCAAAAAATAGAAAAGAACAAATGTTGTTGAAAATGTGGAGAAATTGGAACCTTTGTGCACTGCTAGTGGGAATGTAAAATGGTGTAACCATTTGGAAAATAGTGTGCTATTTTCTCAGAAAATTAAAGATGGAATTACCAC
This sequence comes from Canis lupus baileyi, assembly GCF_048164855.1. Classification (NCBI taxonomy): domain Eukaryota; kingdom Metazoa; phylum Chordata; class Mammalia; order Carnivora; family Canidae; genus Canis; species Canis lupus. Next base: position 57,071,022 of record NC_132850.1, on the reverse strand, counting down.
ATGATCCAACAATTTTATTTCTTGGGCTAGATACTGAAAAGGCTTGAAAGAAAGGTCTCAGACAGATATTTGTACACCCATATTCATAGCAGCATTACTCACATAGCTAATAGGTGGAAGGAATCTAAATGACCATTAATGAATGAATGGATGAACACAATGCATCATAGAAATATAAAACTATATGTAGTTTTTTATATATATACAGTGAGTTATTATTTAGAATCACAATATTACTGATTAATGCTATTATTCAGAGTAATATCCAGAAATTCTGACTCATGCTACAAAAAGTATGAACCTTGAAGACACTGCGCTAAGTGAAATAAGCCAGTCACGAAAGGTCAACTATGGAATGATTCCATCTATATGGCTTACCTAGAGTAGAAATATTAATAAATACAGAACAGAGATACTGGTGAGGAGAGGTGATGGGGAGATATTGTTTAATAGGTATGGAGTTTCAGTTTGGGAGGACGTAAAAGTTCTGGAGACGGGTGGTGATGGCTGTACAGCAACATAAATGTATTTAACGCCACTGAACCGCACACTTAAAAATGGTTAAAATGCTAAATTTTATGTTAAATATATTATTACAATTTAAAAATAAGAGAGATTGTTAAAAAATAAAAAAATGAAGTGATAAAATTAGTATCAGTCTTACAATTGTGAGAGTTCCTTCAGATCCTTAAACACTTGCGGTGGAAGATTTTCAATCTTATTACTTCCTAAATCCCTAGGGAAATAATTGCAACCATGTCATATTATTTTCTTAAGACTTTATCCATGTCCTGTAATTTGTGAGGAAACCAGTATACAACTTTTTAATGCTGTTAGTGAGTTATATTACTTGCCAGAAGTCTAAACGGTTTTAAAAAGTGTAATGAGAAAATATAAAAGTAATTTATCTCATTTCATCACTTCTTCACAGACAAATGCTTGATGGTATTTGATCTTGTTCCAACAGATCCAATTTTCTAATTTAATTAATGTATGAGTTGTGCCTCTTTTTCTCTTCCCTTCGTTCCCCTCTTCCTTTTGCATTAGAGTACGAATATGACTTGGAACCTTAATTTTTGCACAGTTCAAACCCATGTCATTCAAGGTCAAGTGTAGTTGCTAGCCCACACTTTAGGAAAAACCCAACTGAGAAGATTAATACTAAAAAAAAAAAAAAAAAAAATTGTCAGGACGCCAGGGTTGAGCGCCTGCCTTAGGCTCAGGGTGTGATCCCGGGGTCCTGGGATCAAGTCTCGCATTGGGCTCCCCGCATGGAGCCTGCTTCTCCCTCTGCCTGTGTCTCTGCCTCTCTCTATGTGTCTCTCAAGAAAAAATAAATAAAATCTTAAAAAAATAAAAGAATTCTCTGAAGGACATAAATTTCATTGCTCAACATATTTAATTCTGACAATAGGCTACTATGTGCTTGGGCCACAAAGCTTTGGTTTACCAGAGAGTTGTCTTAATGCACTTTGGAATTGGGTCATTGATCTTAAAAAAGAGACAGTATAAAGAGTTGATTTATAGGTTGGGATGTTATCCAAGAATCTCCAATTTCTTTGTGGATCCAAGATTATCTTTTGTTTCCGGAATTAGCAAAGTATGTCTTTTTATCTTATGGTCTCTGAATCCTAACACTCTAGGAAACAAAACAAATGTGCTGTTGCTGTTCCTTTCAGCAGTAGGACAGAGTGCTGTAGGATGTATTTTATGTATTAATTTTATCCTGACTTTATTATTTCATTGTAGTTATGTTTCCTTTATCTCACTTGCCTTAAATACTTTTAAAGTATATTTTTGTAAGCTATCTGAGTTCATTGGTGGCTCAAAGTGTATGCAAATAATGCTAGGAAAAGAGATAAATATTCCTCATATGTATAAAAGCAAATATGTGTAACAAGTAGCAACTGAAAGAGTAGAAAGAAAAAGGTCTTATCAAACTTACAATTCAGCTAGCTTCTGAAGAGGTGCAAAAGTATTTTCATTTAGGTGATTAATTTTGTTTTTCCTCATTACCCTGAAAGTAAAAAGAAAAATATGTTGTGGCTCCTTGAGGTAAGTGATAAATGAGGTTTTGGAGAGATTAACAGCCTGAAAAAGAAAGAAAAGATAATTACATACAGTGCATTTTCACATCAAGTATTTTGTAGTATGGCAAACTACCCAGTCTGATTTTGGTCTTAAATTTCTCAAATCTTTTAGTGATGATAAAAATAAAATATTCAAATTTTTAAGTGAGGTAGAGAAGAATGCTGCAAGGGAAATTGTGGAAATGTGAACTCTTGAGAATACAGACTGAATATCATGCAACTGAGAGCACAGGGAGCTGTCTTAGGGTCGCCTCTTCTTTAGGAGACATAGAGTGTGTCTCTAACAGAATACTGCCCTTGCCCCCCCCCCCGCCCCCCCAATCGCACTCACACACCTTTGGTAGTTGATGGGACTTGGAGTAGAGTTGCCTAGGGAAGTCTAATCTAAGCTGGACCAATTCAGAACATCTCTAGTTTGGGATGTTGAATCAGGCTGTATGTAATTTTTGACCGGTTCATTTCTGCCCTGATCTCATGTATTAAGAACCAGCATAAAAGACTAACTCACAGAAAAGTTTTAAAATGTTTCCAATTCTTTAAATGTTATGTGGCATGCCAGGAGGTTGGCCTTGTGCCATCTTGAAGTATTTATTTCCTCTCAGCTCTCCAAACCATTATGAACTCCTGCCAGTATCCCTAGACCAGAAAAGTACGAGCACCTGCCAAGAGGAAACTCACAAATGATTTCTTCACACAGAGGCTTCTTTAAAAGCAAACCAAAGTAGAATAGCAAAGAAGTTGTAAGTTTTGGTCTCTGTTGTTCAGGTACAATTTGGTTTCCTTTGAGCAGTTAGTAGGAACTGTTTTTGCATGATCATTACAAAGCATCCTGTACCTGAAGACGCCTGAGCTCACTGATTAAGAGTTCAAATATCTTAGTGGCTTGAACCCGCTGGAATGGAGGATGCATATTAGAGAAAAATTGTTGTATCAGTGACAGTTATTTCATTGCCTGTACACAAGGGTCCTAGTATTATGGCTTCTAAGAATGGATTTCTAGGTGGATTCTATATAGTGCTTTCTAAACTTTTCCCATGGTAACTACACTTAAAAACATGGGACGTAACATACACCCACACAACCCAAGATTCAAGAAATAGTACATTTAATTATCTGAATTACACTCTGATATTTTTATCCGATTCAATTCAACACTGTTTCATTAAAGAAGCTAGTCAGGAGATGCCATATTGCTTTCATCACCCCCTTGTGAGCTTCAACCCACAGTCTGAAAAAACACTGTTCTGAAAAAAATGAGCTGTATATGAAGCAGTTGTGTTTTTATATTGTAAGAAGCTCCAGCATCCTTCACTTTCATGGAAAAAGCAGCGTGGGTTTAAAATAGGCCAGAAGGACATAAGGAGAAATAATACTCAATGACACTCTAAAGTTTATCCTGGTGTCCACAATTATATCTTCAGGGGTGTAGACATTCTACAGTATCTTTTATAATTTTGGTTATGATTAAATTTTTTTCCCACAGTCTATACAGTAATAATTTGCATAGGGCAAATATTCTTATAGATTAAGACCAACTTAGTGTTTTTCAAACTGAGATCCCAGGAGAGATTCTAGGTGGTCAATGAAAATTTCTTTCCATTAAAATGGGTATTATTTAAGTTCTAGAAAAATAGGTCTCATATAATACAGTACTGTTGTGATGATCTATGCGTGTTGTGAATCTTGGTTAAGTCTGGTGTGAACTTCAAAAATTTTGCCAATGTGCTTTGGTTTCAGAAAACTTTGTCATAAGTGAACATTTGCTATAATTACTGTGCATGTTTATGCTAACTTATGCTCACATATGTGATTAATTTTGTTTGTAAGGAGATATAGCATCACTTCAAAAGGATAAAACACTACTTACAAAACAGTTAAATTACCGCAAGAAATAAAAGTCAAATTTCTTAAATTATGGATATGGTTGTCTTCCAAGTCCCTGAAACATAAAAACAAAAATGATAAAGCTAAATTTTGATCATAGAAATAAATTGGTCAAGCACTATTTGTTATCTAATAAGATCTCTTTTTTTCACATACTATATATTTCATATAGATTCCCACAAGTAGCCACTTATATAAGAGCAGAAATAATAAATAAATGTAATGCTTCTTTTTCTGTGTTCATAGGAAAAATGTTTGAGTCACATCTGTATCATATGTTCACATGGGTATATATGTTACCCCGAGAAATGTGAAGAGAATGAAGAGTCAAATTAAAAACTGTTATGATAAACATCCACTTTCTCACCAGATTTTAATAGTGGTATGTATAATATACATCTGTCTACACTGCTCCCTTGTGGTCAATTCAACAAACTCCTATCTCCTTAAAAAACGACAACAAAACAACATCTGTCTAGAGTCACCAGTGCCATTTCTCTAAGTGGTATGACCCTATTTGCTACAGTCTGCAGAAGATTCTATTGTTGCTACAGAAGCTCCTGCTGCCAAAACAATATTTCACCTCTACCTCCCTTGCCTAAACACCTCCCAGGAAAAATTGTCAATGACCTTTACTTCTGAGGACACCATCGTTTGCTTTATTATACTATCACACAGGCCAATGCCGTCCTTGGCTTTCCAACTTCCAATTTAGGGAGATGCATGTAGACCCTATCTGTACTCCGTTGCTGTGTGATGCTATGTCAGCATCAGGAGTCTGGTCTGAGCTGTAAAACTTGTCACAAAATGTATGTTTTAATGTCTCTTCTTTATTCATGGTGATCATGAAGGCATTCTTTTATTGTCTCTCTTTTATTGTTAAGTTTCTTTTGTAAGTTTGTAGAACAGAGAGTTAGCCGAGGCTAGGGATATGCTTTCAGGAGTAAATCATGGTCCTTAAATCTGCTCTGTCTCCCCCAACACTTAGTTTACTGGTCACCATATAATATATAGAGCTATTCAAGAACAATTGTGACTAAAGTATATGAACTGAAGTGTGACTCTGGTATTAAAATCTGCCAGGGAAACATGGGTAACATTAAAAGAAGCACCTACATTCCACTGGCAAGGCTACATCTGGAATAGTTAGTTCTATTCTGGGCCTTGCAATAAAAATAGACTTTGACAAATCAGGCCGTATCTGAACAATCTGAAAATCAGGATGTACGGGGCCTAGAAATCAAGTCAATTGAGGAAAAGAGTGTATTTGTAATAGAAAAGAGCAAAATGAGAGAGCTATATTTGAAGTCAGGCTGTAGATGATATCATAGGGTTTTTCTATGTTGCATTCAGGTTGCAAAATTAGATTTACTGGTTGAAGGACGAAAAAGATTTCATATTTAAGTTCACCATCTATAGTACCCGGAGAATAAGCTTATTGTGGCTACAGGTCTTTAGCAGAGGCAATATACCATAACTCAAGAATTTTGTAGACAGGATTTCTTACTATACAGAATATTGTATTAAGTCTTAAATCTTGATTCTAGATCATTCTTCTAAAGAAAAAATTCTATTGTTCTCTTCAATTGGAAACTAAGTATTTATAGTACTACTTTTTTTGGTCATTAGCTTCGGTCAAAGTTTCTGGTCTCTCGCAATATGCATTGTCAGTGACACAGACTGTGTTTCTTTCCTCTTTTATTGCTGTTACCATGAATCTACCACCAGGTGGTGATGCTCTCTTAAGTCTCAGAAAATATCCTGTGATACTGAGTTGATTTATTTTTCTTGTTAGCTACTACTGTAACATTTTTTTCTATTAAGCTAACAAAAATATTTAAGTTAGTATTAATTTACTAATTTGCAAAAATCAATAAGGGGTATACATCAAGGCATAAATTAGGGACTTGATCAAATCATCAGTTTAGTTGGATTTTGAGTTTATTTTAAGCTTTATTTGGGAATTTGTTTTGGCTTTCTTCCTAAAATTAGACGCTTTAGTCCTTGATACACAGGGATCGGGTTGGAGGCATACAAATCTGCTTCTTGTCCCTAGCTCTAAGCCCTAAGTGAGCTGACAAGGGGTGTTTTTCTTGCTTTTCTTGCTTCTAATGTCTAGACTACTTTTCCAACTTCCAATAAGCCTCTAAACTTAACCATATATTTTTTCCCTTTATACATGGTCGTTAAGTTTGGCTAATTTGGTCATGAGGTTTCAGAATTGGCTAAAAGTGAAAAATTGATTCCATCTGAAGAACACACTAACAACACCAATAATCTTTCTTCTCAACTTTCTCTCTTATCAGCCTGGTGGCATTTAAACATTCATATCTCCTTAACCTCTACTTCCTCCTCTTTGAAACATTTCTCGCTCCTATTTCACAGAGACAATTGAGGTGATGAAGCAGGGAGGAGCCCCTGACTTTCTACTCAACATCTATAAACTTAACCTGTATATGCCCTTGGGTCTCCTAGTCTCAAGAAGAGAGAGATGACCCTTCCAATCCCTCCATCTGTTTTCTCGAGTTTGGCTTATGTGTGTGTATGTCCTAAAATATATGGTCAATTTTGGCGAATGTTCTTTGATTGTTGTTTGCTTTCAGGTTTATATCTATTCGAATTAGGTGCAGGTACGTATAACAGACACCCAACCATAACTGCATAAATACTCAACTACAGTTAGGTAGTCCAGGGCTAGTATGGTAGTTTAACAAAGTTGTTAGTAACTTCTTTTCTTCTTTTCTTTTCTTTGTTTTCTTTTCTTTTCTTCTTTTCTTTTCTTTTTTTTTCTTTCTTTTCTTTCTTTCTTTCTTTCTTTCTTTCTTTCTTTCTTTCTTGATTGTGTTTATTTATTTGAGAGAGAGAATGTGGGCGAGAGCAAGAGAGAGCACAAGAAGGGGGAGGGGCAGAGGGAGAAGAACCGGGAGCCTCTGCTGCCATGGGAGCCCCAAACCGAGCTTGATCATGACCTGAGCCAAAGGCTGACGCCCAACCAACTGAACCACCCAGGCACCCTGAAACATCTTTCAAATTTACTGTTTATATGCCCTTGTCTTCATAGTCTAGGATGATACTAAAGCTTGAGCCATCATATGCATGTTTTTGAATGAGGAAAGAGAGGAAGGGCTTGCCTTTTTCTCTTTAGGAAGACTTCCTTGAAGTTCCCCACTAAACTTCTTCCACCTTATTAATCAGAGCTTAGACATGTGGCTATATCAAGATGCAGGAAAATCTGGGAATGTATTTTAGCTGGGCACACTGCTGTCCCAAATGTGTCAGTTCTGTTATTGAGAAGGGACATTGTCGTTTGATATACAAAAATTAGAGTTGGGTCATTAATTATGTTATTTAGTTCTTCGTATCCCTTTTGGTTTTACTTGATCTTTCATGGACTAATAGAGGTGGGTTATTATCTGTTACTGCTCATGTATGCCTACTATTCCTTTTGGTTACTGTATGAATCTACTTGGCACATATATACTTATTATGTAATATCTTTTGTTAGAAATTGCACACTATAGTATTTATTTATTTATTTTTATTTTATTTTTTTAAAATTTTCTTTTTATTTATTTATGATAGTCACACAGAGAGAGAGAGGCAGAGACACAGGCAGAGGGAGAAGCAGGCTCCATGCCCTGGGAGCCCGACGTGGGATTCGATCCCAGGTCTCCAGGATCGTGCCCTGGGCCAAAGGCAGGCGCCAAACCGCTGCACCACCCAGCGATCCCCACACTATAGTATTTAAATGTCCTTCTTAGTGTTGTTTAATGCAAATTGGCCAGAATTTAACTACTTAGATAAAATATGATGCCTTCTTTTTTACTGGTTTGCATCTACATGGAATACTTTAGACCAGCCTTTTATTTTCGATCTTTCTTAATCACTCAATTATAGTTTTTTTTTTTTTGTAAATAGCATGAATTAGGTTTTGTTTTGTGAGCCAATTTGAAAAATCTCTTTTCTTTCTAATAAGTAAGTTAACAGTTAAACCCACTTGAGTGTACGGAGATGACTAATATATCTGACCTTAGTCTGCTATTTAAAAATATTACTTACTATAAGGTTTTATATGTTAAAAAACTTTCAACAAATTAAAAAAACTTTATTTTTTTAAAAGACTTTGTCTATTTATTCATGAGAGACATGGAGAGAGAGAGAGGCAGAGACACAGGCAGAGGGAGAAGCAGGCCCCATGCAGGGAGCCCTATGTGGGAATTGATCCGGGGTCCCCAGGATCAGGTCCTGGGCTGAAGGCAGTGCCAAACCGCTGAGCCACCCGGGCTGCCCTAAAACCTTTATTTTAATATTTAGAAAGGTTTGTATAACTATTGGTTATCTTTATAACTTTACCCAATACACTGTATCTTCTCTTTCTAGAGAATAACAATACTTACTCATTTCCTATTATAACTTATAAGAACTGATAAAATGAGTATATATTGTCTTCCTTTCTGCTCCTCTGCTTTTCTCCCACCATATGATTTTGATAAGTTGTATGCTTTTTGTTAATATTCAGTTTAGGAATATCAAATATCCACATTTGGTGGATTTGTTGGTTTTAAGTGATGTCTTTTGACTCCTAGTTATTTTCCTTTATGGTTTCATGATTATCACTGTATTCATTTTGAAACTGTTTACTCATCTAAGATTATTAAGTCTTCTTGCTGAATTGACCCCTTTATCATTGTGTGATATCCCTCTTTATCCCTGGTTATAGTCTCTGTTCTAAAGTCTATTTTTCCAATATTATTGTGTAGATGATAAAGTTCCTTCCTATCTGTATGAGCAGTGGTGTTTTGTGACTTTCTATATCCTAAGCATAATCCTGTTGGAATAGAATTGTAATACATTGTACTCTTTGGTGACTTTTTCTTTCTAATTCATATTATGCTCTTGAAATTGAGCCAGGTTGACTGAAGTGGGGCTCAGTCATTGATTTTAAATGCTGTGTGTATATCACAGTTTATTTTTCCATCTGGGTCCACATCTTCCAGCCCCTTGCTCTATAATATATCTTCACTGTTTTCTATAGTTTCAAATTCTTCATATTAGCTTCTCCTGCCTATAAATAAACTTGCTTCATCTCCTATCAAAGTAGGTTTAATTTACTCTCTTGATCTTTAGTTCACCTTTGCCCCATCTGTTCTTGTGCTTATTTATTACTTATATTTCTAACTTTTTGAATTTCCCAACTTCTATTGTGGCGTTTATAGGTTTTTGTTTTTGTTTTTGCTTTGAAAGAACTATAATAAAGATTTTAATCTGTTGTCTGTCTGAGCATATTATCCTGGGCTGTCATGTTTTTTATGTGTATTTTTCCACTAAGTCAGTTGAATAATTTTTTTTTTTACTAACACATCTAACTGATTTTTCAGTTTATACTTTGCTACATAAAAGTTCATGTGTGAGGTAAAGATACAGTGATTAGTTTTAAAATAAATGAATATTTATGAGGCAAACATTATTATTACTAGCATTAAAATTGGTATAATACTATCAGGAATGCATACAAAATGACTTTTTTGGATAGCTAAAATTTAAAGACAGTAACTTTAGTGATGAAATTATAAAAAGTCCATTTCTTTAGTAATGGATCTTCGTTTTTTTTAGATTTGCTTATTATTTTGTGAGAGAGAGATGGCAGGTGTGCCTGAGCAGGGGGAGGCAGAGAAAGGAGAGAGAACCTCCAGTAGACCCCATCTTGAGCATGGAGCCCAACCTGGAGCTCGATCTCAAGACCCTCAGATGATGACCTGAGCTGAAATCAAGAGTTGGACATTTGACCAGGGGTACCTGGGTGGCTCAGTTTGTTGAACCTTCGACTCTTGATTTTGGTTCAGGTGATGATCTCATGGTGGTGGGATGTCAGCCTCATATGGGGCTCCCAGTTCAGCAGGGAATCTGCTTGGGATTCTCTCTCCCTCTTCCACGGCCCCTCCTGCTGCTTGCACACACGTGCTCTCTCTTTCTCTGAATACATAAATGTCAAAAAAAAAAAAAGTTGGATGCTTAACCGACTGAGTTACCCAAGTGCCGCTTTAGTAATTAATCTTAATCATTTAAAGTTTTATCTGAGGTGTGCCTGAGCGGCTTAGTCAGTTGAGCATCTGCCTTCAGCTCAGATTATGATCCCAAGGTCCTGGTGATGGAGCCCCTTATGGGGCTCCTTGCTCAGGGGGGTGTCTGAGTCTCCCTCTGCCCCCCTCTCCTGCCCCACTGGCTCCTGCACTCTCTCACTCTCTCAAATAAATAAAATCTTAAAAAAATAAAGTTTTATCTGAGATGTATATTTGGCTGCCTTTTTAAAAGCAAAGGAAATGTTTATTAATGTATTACATAATATCTTCTACATTTGCTTCTGGTCTCAGTGTATGAATTTTTAATTGCTAGTTTACTTATGTAAATATTAATCAGTTTTGCTTTATTACTAAGTTTGGATTACTGAGCATGTAATAACTGTTTAATGTGATCATTTGAAACAAAATTTAATTACAAGGGATATTGAACTTAATTTGCCCTTTTCTCAAATATGTCAGGTTGTCAACAACGGGAGTTCTGTGCTGTCATACCAAGATGCCCTCTGGACTTAGTAATGATTTTGGGGATGTTTGTCTTCCTCTAAATGGTTCCAAACTAGTGTGTTTTGAATAATTATGTCTACTTTTTATAGCGTTTCCCACTCCTGCTTTATCAGGTTGATAGTTCTCACTTCACACTAATGTTTTGAACTTCATCTTTCCCCTCTACTTTTAATCTGACTACTGTGAGCTTAGAAATCAAACAACACTTCTGAGAATTTCCTACAAAATGAGAGACAGAGGAAGTTTTCATATAAACTGTATATACAGATAATTGATTGAACTTTTAAATAGTTATTTTTGTGTTACTTATATCTTCATTTTTACCTGCATTTTAAATAGGCAAATTTATTGGGTAATTAACCACTGAATGGGTAGAATGATCCTTATTACCATAAGCAAAGTTACGGTGTAAACACGTCCATGAAACATATTCTATTGAGATTAGACTTCAAAAATAAATTCTAAATATCATATGCTCATTATGCCAAATTTAGGAATGAGACTAAAGAGACTGTCTTTCTGTATCAAACTGATACTTGAAAATAGATCGACAGAGGGAAGAAAGAGATGTTCTATGGATACTGTGACATCTCTTCTTTCTTCTTCCTGCCTCCAAAATTGTGTGTGTGTGTGTTGTTTTATCTAGAGATAAAACAGAGTCTAGAGGAGTTAGTTTAGACAATGGGGATGTTTAATAACAAAATCATGCTAAAGTAATTTGAGGAAATGTGATACGACATTAACAACCTATCATTTTAAAAAACCCAATATCCAAAATGAACGAGGCAAAACCAGGAAAGTTAGCTGACTTCTTTAAGAAAAGATTCATCAACTTACAGCCAATGCAGTCTTGGCATGTACTGGCAAAGGGGTTTATCCGGCAAATGAGTGAGGACATTATTCATCAGTGCTCTGAAAAAGAAAAGAAAGAAAAGAAGTCACATTTTTCTGGTTCTTTTCTCATCTTAGGTCAAACATGGTATTATTATTCTTTATGAAACCACAAAAATCTGTTAGTTGTCTTCTGTTTTTTTTTTTCTGTAAGTCTTGTTATATTTAAGTGCTTGTTAGTAATAAAATTCGACAAATGATAGTTGTCAAATGGAGGAAGCAGCAATGTTAGTAACTGAAAAAAAGCCTGTGCCCTTCAAAAGTGGGTAGTGAGAAGGAGGTGACTTTAAAATGAATGTTATTTTTCTTTACCAAGATTAATACTGGGCAGTAATGGTGTGCTTGAAAATATTTCAATAAAACATGGTAGTGAGGCTGTATTCAGTTTTGATGGGCTGATGTCCTAGAAGACAGAAGATCTTATAAAATTGTTACGACTACAAAGTAGTCTCATAGAATATAATTAAGAGATGGATTTTAGTTGGAAAGGCCTTTTTGGGGTTTTAACAATTCCATATTTAATGCTGTTAAACTTAAAGCAGTAATCTTTATTCATATCTTTTCCTTCAATTGAAATATTTGCTTTAATTTTTAGTACTTACAAGAGAATAAGAGAATTTAGTCCATAAAATGTTAGTGGGGAAATTCGACTGAGGTGATTATCTTCAATTATCCTGCCAGCCAGAAGAAAAAATTGATTCATTTATATATTTAGAATATAAAAACTAATACTATAAAATGCCACGTAAATTAAACATACAGCCATTCTAGTCTGTGGAGATCTTCAAAAACACCCGGCTTCAGGAAAGTTATTCTGTTATGACTGAGATACCTGAAAAAAAAGAGAAATGACTACAATAAATGTGTTACCTTCTTTTTTTCCTTCTTCTTCTTCTTGTTCTTCTTTTTAAAAATTTTATTTATTTATTCAGGAGAGACACAAAGAGAGGCAGAGGGAGAAGCAGGCTGCAGAGGGAACCTGATTCAGGACTCGATCTCAGGACCTTGGGATCATGACCCGAGCCAAAGGCAGACGCCCAACCGATGAGCCATCCAGGTGCCCCTTTTTCTTTCTTTTTAAAAGATTTTATTTTTAAGTAATCTCTACACCCAATGTGGGGCTTGGACTCCCAATCTGGAGATCAAGAGTCACATGCTCTACTGACTTAGCCAGCCAGACGCCCCAAAAGTGTTACATTCTTGATATCCTACATTAAGGAAAGGAAAAACAATAATCATCGGTCTTAGATTTTCTTATATGTTATTCTCATCATACCTTTTCCCTTCTTTTGGGTCTCTAAAAGTTTTTTGTCACTTACCTTTTCATGTCTTGGCTTTAGTTCCCCTATAGTCAATCAATCAATCAATCAATCATCCACTCTATTCATTCATCTATGCGTTTACTCATCAAATTGCTTTGGCTATCTACTCTGTGGCACTGTGCTAGGTTTATCATCCCTTTCTTTGAGGGGCTAGGAGTCTAGAGGGAAGACAGAAGATGAACAGGTTATTACAGCAATATGGGGAAAAGAGAGAAATGAACAAGGTATGCTCGCTTAGACATTGCAAAGGAGAAAGCACTTGGCTTTGTTGGGAGTGGGGACTGCAGGGTGTGGAAGAGCAAGGGGGCCCAATTAGATGGACAGAAATTTGGATGAAGATGTCATTCATAAAGCAAAGAATGGCTAGAGTTAATATAGGCAGAGGAGATTGCTTGTGCAAAGGCAAGAGGTATGAGAGAGAGCAACAAGTTAAGGGATCACCAGGTATTTCAGTGCGGTCTCACCACGAAGGGGCTGTGAAGAGAGACAGAGGATGAACCTGGGAGTCAGTGGGGGGCCTGATCTGGAAAAAAAAAAGGCCATTCCATGCCTTACTGAAGAGTCTGACCTCACCTTACCTATCCAACTGTCCCTTTTACCTTTCTGCAGAGTGAATCACTCTGTTGATCTTGTCCTCCTGCCACGTTTATTTCTACCTCAGTCTCTTTAGTAGAGCAGTGCGCTGCTCTGACTCTGCCGTCAGACAGTTTGAGTGCTAGTGTTGCTACTTATTAATAGTGTGACCGTAAGCAAGCAGTTAACTTCTGAAAGCCTCAGTTTACTCATCTCCAAAATGGAGGTAATATTAGTACCTACTTTATTGGGTTGTAACATTTGAGGCAGTGCATGTCATAAGCACTCAGTACATATTATTTATTACAACAACACCTCTGTTCATGCCTCCCATTGTGGTTTCTTTCCTTTTCTTTTCCCCTTCTGCCTGTGAGTCACATGCAAATTATAGTTCAAATTTCACTTCCACAAACACATGGACCACGTTGACTTCTCTCTTTTCTCTATTCCGACAGTTCTCAGTGTTGACATCTTATAAAATTTCTCCTGCTAGTCGGTCTCCCCAGTCCCTACCAGGTTTGACATTTGCTTAGGGGTAGCAAGAGATGATGCTCATATTAGAGCCACTTCCTTCCCTCCCTTGTAAACCTGGAACCCCATTTGGGGACAGCAAGGGTAAAGAATAGTTATAACACTTTCTTGTGACCACCTCAGAAGTATCCTTTATGTTTTATTTAATTTATTTATTTGTATTCCTTCATTATTCATTTATTTGTTCTTTCAAGATTCCATTTAAATTCAAGTTAGTTAACATACAGTGTAGTATTAGTTTCAGGAGTAGAATTTAGTGATTCATCAGTTGCATATAATACTCAGTGCTCAGCACAGGAGGTGCCCTCCTTCATGCGCATCACCCAGTTACCCCATCTTCCCTTCCACCTCCCTTCCCTCAGCCCTCAGTTTGCTTGCTATAGTTACGAGCCTCTTATGGTTTCTCTCTCTCTCTCTTTTTCTTATTCTATTTTTCCTTCCCTTACCCTATGTTTTTCTGTTTTGTTTCCTAAATTCCACATATGAGTGAAACCATATGAAAATCATCTTTCTCTGATTGACTTATTTCACTCAGCATAGCACCTTCCAGTTCCATCCACATCAACGTAAGTATTCATCCCTCTGATGGCTACGTAATATTCCATTGTGTATGTAGATACACCACATCTTCTTTATCCGTTCATCAGCCAATGGACATTTGGGCTCTTTCCATATTTTGGCTATTTTAGTGCTGCTATAAACATTGGGGTGCATGTGCCTCACCGGTCTCTTTAAAAGCCAGTAGCAATCCCCTAGGTAAAAAGCATTTGATCCACTCCTGCTATACTCTTCTGTTTAGCCCAGTCTTGTATATTTTCCTGAGTCATCCTTCACTGCTCCAGACCCCAAATGGTCACTCATTTCAGTGAATCCTTTTTTTAAAGATTTATTTTATTTATTCATTTTAGAGAGGGGGGGGGAGAGCACGCATGTGTTGCAAGAGTGAGGGAGAGGGGCAGAGGGAGAGGATCTCAAGTAGAGTCTACACTGAGCACAGAACCAGACAAGGGGTTCCATCTCACGACCCTGAGATCATGAATTGAGCCAAAATCAAGAGTCGGAAGTGTAACCCACTGAGCCACCCAGGTGGCCCTTTCAGTGAATCTTAATACCAGTTTTGATCTGAACAACACAGGCTTAGGATTTAATTAAGTAATCTCTTTTATCATTCTCTAATTGTTGTGTGTATGTTTGTATTGTTTCCCCACCCTATATCATAAGCTTCTGGAGAACAAGAGGCACACTTCTCCCCAGTGGTAGCATAGCTCTTTACTGAAACATTAAGGTGTAAGCTGCTAGAAGGCAGCCTCTGTGACTTATATTTCAGTGCCACCTCCCCATGATGTCTAGCTGAAATGTTTGCACACTATAAAGGCTAATGAATATTTATGGATGGATCGACAGCAAATCTAATTATCTATGATAACCTAGAAGTATGTGACATCTTAACATCTAAACAATATTCTGATGCTATGAATAACCATGGAAAAATACGGAGGATACTAGAATTTGTGGTACTATTTTTTATATTCATTGAACATGAAACCGTCTGGACTATGCTTCACATGCATTGAACGTTAAATCAAACAGATGATATTTAATAATAAATTTTGAACAGATTCATGGGGGTTAGAGAGAAAGATAGTCAGGAATCTGATGGGAAAGAATCCAGTATTGACTTTAGGTGATTTGTGAAGACACGGAAGAGGAGGGAGGGGATAGAAGGGAAGAGGACTTGGCAAAAGTGGTTACCGTGTATGTGTGTGTGTGTGTGTGTGTGTGTGTGTGTGTGTGTGTGTGTTTAAGATTTTATTTATTTACTCATGAGGGACAAAGAGAGAGAGGCAGAGACATAGACAGAGGGAGAAGCAGGTTCCCCACGGGGGGCTGGATGTGGGACTCGATCCCCGGACCCTGGGATCATGCCCTGAGTCGAGGGCAGATGCTCAACCACTGATCCACCCAAGTATCCCCAAAATGGCTACTGCAGGAATTTGAGTCTCCAGGGCTCTTCTCCATTTTGTTAGGAAAATTATTAGACAGCCTTTTCTCAGTCTCAAACCTAATACGACAAACTAGGACTCTGACTGAAATGAATTTCTTGGATTAGGATTTAAAGCAAGGGGGCTGAAAGGAATTTAGGGTCTTGTTGATCTATGTGATTTTTGGTTATATTTCCATGCAATTACTTCTTACAGGAGGTTCAGTTCAGCTGCTTGATAAAACTCAGTGAAATGGAACTTAGAGAGGGGATCCCTGGGTGGCTGAGAGGTTTAGTGCCTGCCTTCGGCCTAGGGTGTGATCCTGGGGTCCTGGGATCGAGTCCCACATCGGGCTCCCTGAGTGGAGCTTGCTTCTCTCTCTCTCTCTTTCTCTGTGTCTCTCATGAATAAATAAATAAAATCTTTAAAAAAATGGAACTTTGAGAAAGCCTATTTTAAAAAGCTTTGCTTTAAACTACAATGAAATGCCATTTCATAGCCATTAGGATGGCTGTTTTTTTATTTTTATTCTTTCTTTCTTTCTTTCTTTCTTTCTTTCTTTCTTTCTTTCTTTCTTTCTTTCTTCTTTCTTTCTGATAGTCACACACACACACAGAGAGAGAGAGAGAGAGAGAGAGGCAGAGACACAGGCAGAGGGAGAAGCAGGCTCCGTGCACCGGGAGCCTGATGTGGGATTCGATCCCGGGTCTCCAGGATCGCGCCCTGGGCCAAAGGCAG
Organism: Canis lupus baileyi; assembly: GCF_048164855.1. Taxonomy (NCBI): domain Eukaryota; kingdom Metazoa; phylum Chordata; class Mammalia; order Carnivora; family Canidae; genus Canis; species Canis lupus. The sequence continues at coordinate 57,054,427 of NC_132850.1, read as the reverse complement.
GCGCTAAACCGCTGCACCACCCAGGGATCCCTGGCTGTTTTTTTTTTTTTTTTTTTTTAAAAGAACAAATCTCCAAACAACAAAACCCCAGAAAATAAGAAGTATTGATGAGGATGTGAAGAACTAAGGACCCGCAGAGTTGGCATCCTTAGGCACCGTGCTGAGCTGACCTTTCCCGGGCTGCTGTGGAATGCAGCAGGGCAGGCGGGTGGACCACCGTGGAAGGGGCAAGCTAACTGGCATTGGTACTTACAGTTTAGTAAGACTGTGGAGTCCTCTGAAAGCATAGATGGGTATGGATCTGATCTTATTGTTTTGCAGGCACCTGTTAACACAATTATTAAAAAAAAAACAACCATAATGAAACAGAGTTTCCATTTTGCAAGATGTGAAAAGCTCTTTGGGTGGGTGGCAGTGATGGTAGCACAGCAATATGAATACATTTAGTGGCTCTGAATGTATCTTTTTTTTTTTTTTTAAAAGATTTTATTTATTTATTCATGATAGTTACACAGAGAGAGACAGAGAGGCAGAGACACAGGTAGAGGGAGAAGCAGGCTCCATGCAGGGAGCCCGATGTGGGATTCGATCCTGGGTCTCCAGGAACGTGCCCCGGGCCAAAGGCAGGCGCCAAACCGCTGCGCCACCCAGGGATCCCTCTGAATGTATCTTATAATTGGTTAAGATGGTACATTTTTAAAAAAGATTTTATATATTTATTTGAGAGAGAGAGAGCGAGCACAAGCCAGAAGGAGAAGCAGACTCCCCGTGGAGCAGGGAGCCTGGTGCAGGGCTCCATCCCAGAACTCTGGAATCATGACCTGATGTGAAGGCAGCCACTCAACCAACTGAGCCACCCAGGAGCCTGAAGATGGTACGTTTTACATCATAAATATTTTACCACAATAAACATTTGTTTCTATTTAAAAAGGTAAACATAACAAAATAATTTAGTGAAACTAGATATCATGTCTTGCTATTGAAGTCATGTATGATTAGGCAAGTTTGATTTAGAAATTCTGGTTATAAAGATGAACATGTAATACTTAAAATCTATTTATTTTATTTTTTATCAGAAGTGTAGGTTTATTTAATTAAAAAATAATGCAAAAAGATTCATCTCCCAAAGAGAGGAGAGTACTGTGTCCTTTAAAGCAGCAGCAGTCACAAGGCACATATGTATGAAATACCTCAAGCGAAATAGAAACTAAACATAAAAAAAAAGTTATTTAAAAAGATGTTGAAGACCATTTTTTAATATGAACATAGACTATAAAAATGGCATTCTTTTACATTTAAAAAATTATTTCTTTACCTTTACTAAGAGAATAAACAATGGTGTAATATTTTGTAATAGTTAAAATTTAATATTTGAATTTCTGTAAGTAAAACTTTAATGCACAGTAAGGCATTTAGTAATCAAACAGGCCCAGAAGTCGGACTTTTTAACATTTTCTGGTATCATAGAAGGATCACTGTTTAACAGAGTGCTGGCAAAAGTACAAGTATGTGACATCTTTAGGCCCGAGATCAGATTCCATGTTAGCCACAAATCTGCCCAACAAGTCAGCTTTAATTTTATTAATTTGACACCCAAGCCTTGCTCCAAAAAGTGTTTGAGGAAGCTTATAGGAAGTATTAATGGCAAAAGAAAAAAAAAAGAAGTAAAAAGAATCAGGATTAGAAGAGTATAAATTAGATGGGCATGTCAAGACAAGAATGCAGTCTTACGTAGTTAACGAGTCTTACAGGATGAACGGCCTTGGGTTAACTGGAGGTCAAAGGAAATAGGTACCAGGGCACAAGCAATTGCATCAACTGCACCCTTGTAAAGCCTTGCACTTCTGCATGTACTGGCCCCAGGTTGTAGGGAATGGCAGTAGAGGGCTTCGAGCCTGACTTCTTGTTCTGAGTGCAGGTCATAATTGTCCTTTGGGGTGTTCTGAAGTTTATATATATATATATATTTATATTTTATTTATAATAAATACTAGGATCAATAAGGAAGAAACCAATATGAACACATTCTTTTTTAAAAGATTTATTTATTTATTAGAGACAGAGGGAGAGGGAGAGAGAATCTCCAGCGGACTCCCTGCTGAGTGAGGAGCACAACCCAAGTCTGGTCCATCTCATAACCCTGAGATTGTGACCTGGGCTGAAACAAACAATTGGATACTTAACCAATTGTGACATCCAAGTGCCCTCAAGTATAAGCAAATTCTTAGTTAATTAGAAATTTTGACTAAAAGATTTCCCATTTCCCCAACGTGCAAGAAAATCTAACTTTGTAAAAATGTTTTTATTAAATTTATTATGCATTTAACGATTTCACAGAACATGCTGTGGTTCTCATCACATAGTAGGGAATGCATCTGTCTCACAGTGAGCTTTAGTATGTATTTACTTGTTTCTAACTGTTTTAATGATTAATGATTAATAGACTGTATTGCGTAGAGGTTGAGCAAAGCTGTATCTCTAATAACCAGGTAGAGTTTTTTTTTTTTTTTTTGTAATTAGGCTATTTTGATCTATTAGTTAAGACAAATTGGCTACTCAAGAAGTATTTTGTGGGGGACACCTGGGTGGCTTAGTCGGTTGAGAGACTGACACGTGATTTTAGTTCAGATCATGATCTGAGTGTTCTAGAATTGAGCCCCAGGATTGAGGATTCTCTCTCTCTCTCTTTCTCTCTCTGCCCTTACCTCTGCATGTGCTTTCTCTCTCTCTAAAATAAATAAGTAAATAAATAAATAAATAAATAAATAAATAAATAAATAAATCTATCTTAAAAAATAAAAGAAGAAATTTGGGGTGCCTGGCTGGCTTAGTCAGTAGAGCACTGAACCCTTGATCTTCCCGTTATGGGTACGAGCCTCACATTAAGTGTAGAGATTACTTAAGAATAAAATCTCCAAAAAATTAGTTCAATTTTTATTATGTAAAAATGCTCAACTACTGTGTTACATAAACCTGAATTTTGATTTTTGAAGTCCTAACTCCTTTTAAACATGTGGACATAAGGTGGTGCTACAGATCAGAAAAATTCTTCAGCCTCCAAAAATCAGAAAACAGAATAAGGAAGCATCCTCTTGAAGTTTTTACATAAGGCCTAATTTTGAAAAGCTCTTCCCTGCTGATTTTTAAACATTCAGAATAAAGTTCTGAAATCATTTTAATTGAAAATTTTATTTTTGAGTATGAAACATACTTTCTTGCAGATTATCTGAGTTTTGAGTACATTTCATCAAATGAAGTAGATTAATTTTTCTTCTGATTTTGCTCTCGATTTTAAGAACAACGTATAGGTATATATCTATGTGCGAGATTTCTTCAGTGTAAAACCATTACTAAAGCTGACATAGGTATGAAAATGAAATTAGGAATTCTGAGATAGCAAAATTCAAGCACAGGATATTTAAACCCATCAGTTCAAGTATGATATGATTTAGTCACAGAGCCGGACTAAATAACAGGTGAACATGACCTGGGCCATGATGGATTTTTGGAGTATGCACAAAAATGCCGAACGAATGGGAATCTTGCATGTCAGATGCTATTTGAGGCCGAAATAAAACTTAACCTGCATGGCAGACATGTGAATGGAATTAAGTTTCCCAAACAACATGCTCTGGGGTTTCGAACCACCATGCCTTGCTCTTAGGTGGAGATTGAATTGGCAAACATATGGGAAAAATTTCTTCACAGTCTAGTGTGTGGCAGGAGAACTCATGCTCCAATTTCCTTGGGAATAAGTATCTGCAATTTCTCTAGAATGGCTTCTAGAAGTCCTCAAAACAGTTACCTGGCAGTCTCTAGCTAACAGCTAAGTAATTTCCCCGAGGCAGGGTTAGTGTTAAGCAGTGGTATAGTGCTGGTCTGAGCAGAAGTAGGAAGAGACAGGCCCAAACAATGTGAGTTAATTTTAATATTGGGAATTAGATTTTTTTCTTACAGCTTCTGAAGATTATGGTACTTCCTGAAGCCATCAGGAGGAAGCTTTCTTATTAAATTCCACCGAAGCGACCTGAAATAAATGTAAATGGTGGTTCTTCAAGGGTTTTTTTCTTCACTTTTAAACTACAACAGTATAAATAGTCATAAACTTTATTTACTTTAGCACCAGCTTTCAGGAAATGTTTTATTTCATAATGTTACTCTCATATCCATAGTACCATTTGAACTAGGTCTGTCAGTTTTGTATTATTAAAGAAATTTATCTTTTCTTAAATTTAGATTGCAACATTGTGATTCTGATGAAACACAAAAGTAATGAAACTGGGAAAATACTTGTCAGTTACATTTTCCTTTTCTCTTTTTATTTAACAGACACTAGAAAATATCTCAGTTTTGAAGTGAAAATAAAAAGTGTTTTCTGTTTAAAGCACATTCAAGAACCTAAATAATTTTATATTTTTCAGTATTTCATTGCTCACATCCCACTACCTTTACTTCCTCTTAAAATTAATTATGAAGGAAACTGTTAATTGGTAAGTACAATTGAACTGTCTTTATTCAATAAATGATTTCATTTCAATTTCTAGTAAATTGCATAGAAGGATTTTCCCTTGAGTCACAATTTGATACGCAGCTTGACACAAACCAGGTCCACATAATTGTGGTTATACTGGAAAGGATCTAAACATTTGATATATATAGATTTTTTTAAGAAAAGCAATGCAAGGTAATAGGAACAAAATTAAAGAACCAAAAACCAAACCAAACAGAACAACATCCAAACCATTGCAGCTGGAGTCCCTTGCACGAACCACATACATCATCTTTCTAATCTTTCCTTGTCGGTCTCTTTAACTGTGAAAGCATCAATTTGTACTAGATGACCTGTAATAATACGATGCACTTGGCACTAACTTTATATAATATGATGGAGAAGATGCTCCTTGTTAAGTAAGCAATAGACTACATTGTCTGGAGGTTGTCTGCTGTGGAATAAACACTTGGAAATACTTAATGGGCAAAGAGGACTCAGTTACCACAACTTCTTAAGGCAAAATGGTTTCTCAGACTCCTCAGCACACAGTTTTGGAATCTAATTTGAAAAATGCTATTCTAGAGTCTGGGAGACCATGTATTCTCCATAAGGATGCTGTTCCTCCAAGGTGTGAAAACTGGTTCTCAAGGAGGGGGGAAAAATCTTACTTTTTTAAGTGGATGAAGAACAGGTATACATAAACAGATATACAGTATGTTTGTAATATTAAAATTTCACAGGAGGGGACAAATAGAAAAAAATGTCTAAAAGGGCTGGGGGGGGGGTAATAATGAAAAGAAAAAAAGCTTAAGAAACACTGTCCTTAAACACTATACATAACAGTCACTTAGTGGTTTTTTAATGAATGAATGCCAAAGGTTGATTAACTACTAACTCTCTCATGAAATCATTCTAGGCTGAAGGACTATCACTAAATGGATCTTTCATTCCTTATGTTAGCTAATTGAGAATTCCTGCTTTCCTCATTATTCTCACGTGGCTTGGCTCTTCAGTTTTGCTTTACATCTTGTTTACATGTTTGTGTTGTATAAAAATAAACTGTCGAATATTTGAATTTGACTTAAAAATTTGATGAAAGCTTAGTGTGTTTTTAAAAATGTGTTCATTCATGCATTCATTCATTTTCTCAACATATGTTGAATGCCTTCCATTTGCACTTTGTAAAAAAGGATATCATTGCTCTTAAGAAGCTTATACTCCATTTGGGTGACAAACAACATATTTTATCTATAAATAGAGAGTTTTCTTTGGACGATAACTTCAGTTTTATAGCCCAGGGCTAAAAAGGCCAGCATCTTGTTTTATTTTTATTTATTTTCTTGTAAATTCAATTCAAAAACAGTGTTTAGAGTTTACTATACTCTTATGGGAATTTTGGAGATTATATAGAAAAACCAAGTTTTAAGCCTCCGTTGAGCTTATGGCATTTCCCTTTTTCTCGTAGAGAAGATCAGGACCACAGTCACTATAGTAGAAGGAGAAATGTTTGATGTGCTTCAAAGAGACACAAGTGAGGATCTATGAGAGAATCCAAGAGCAAGAGGCTAATTGCACCGGAGTGGGAAGGTTACTCTGGAGGGAAGGAAAGCTTATTTAAGGACTCCTAAATAATGTTTCTTAGAAAGTTGTTTTTTTTATTAATGGTGCCTAGGATTTAAAGGCTACTTCTTTCTAAATGAAGTAAAATATTTTTACAAATCGCATTCTCAATATTTTTGTGATATCCTGTTGAAACAAAAAAAAGTAAGTGTTGTTATCCTCACTGAGTAGGACAAGCCAAAAACCTTTTTACTATGATAAATTCTTGTGTTTTAAAATATAATATTCTGACTCTTTACAAAGTGAAGTGTGTGTGTGTGTGAGAAACTATCTTAATTATTATTGTCAAAGCTAGCTGTAGTTTTGATAAAGAAAGTTCTGATAATTAGGTTATGTAGTTTAGTGATTAAATTCTAGGATCTTATAGGCAGCCCTCACACAGTCAAAACTAATGTTTAGGAAGCCAGAACGATGCATAAATAATCATATTGTCTGTTTCTCTTGTTCAATTGCATTTATGAGAAATGTCTTAAAAATCCCAACTTCAATAAATATTACTTGGATTATTGGTTTCTTTGATACTTATATATGATCTATTCCATTTCCAGTATTTCTCTATGAGAGTTCCAATTCAAAATATGGCAGGAACTCAGTGATAAAATTTGATATTTACTCTTTTAATATATTTGCTGTTAAGCCTACGGTTCCTTTTTTCTATGGAATTGAATGAAGATAAGGGCAAGGTGTGTTGGTGAGTCAGAATTCTGCAGAGAAAAATAGAAATGGACAACTTGAATCAAGCTGCTCAACCCAAAGCACAAGAAGCTGCTATTTTTTAACAAAAAATAAGGTGTTATAAACATAAACTCCTGAGCTTCATTACTACGTCTTCAAATGCCTGTTGAGAATTTCTGTTGAGTGACCTGTTAATCTCAAATTGAAAAAGCCATCTAAAATTGCAGTCCTAATCTTACCCACTTACTGTCACCAAGTCTCCCCATTCTCCCATCACTGTATTACTCAGGATGGAAACCCTGAAGTCATCTTGGATCCTTCCTTCTCCCTTGCTTTCCTGTAGCCTGTCTTCATGAGGAGTTGTTCCATCCCGTTTTTTCCTCTATACCACGGGCTGAAAACCGGTGGCCCAAAGGACTGTACACACCTCTTTTTGAGTGGCTGTATGAATGTATGTATAAATGTATTGAGCCAGAACAGTTTTTTATTTTAATTTGAATCAGAATGCTTTCAGGCATTCTTTAGGGGCATGTGCTCTTTGGTTAGTCATTGTCTATCTTCTTGCAAACTTCCAGTTCTCTCCCCCTCTTCCTTTCTTATGCAAAGGTTAGTTACGTTGTGGGAGAATGGATTCAATTCTTACTTGTAAGAAAGTGAAAAATGAGACTGGCAGCATCAGGGTATTCTTTGATTTTCTGGTAATTTGATAAAAGTGATGGGGGTGATAACTGTTTCTCTTTGCAAATAGAATGAAATCATCTCAGTTTTTATACAGATCAGGTCCAGTCAGGATTTAAATCATGGAAACTCTCCACAGAATCTCAGATTATTATTTTATTCTAATAAAATATTATTATTGTTTTCTGTTGACTAATTACTATGACAAAGAGCTACGGTGACCTGAGGATAGGATAGAATGCTAGCCTTAGTTCAGGTGGGATTGTCACCTTCTTTGGAAAACAAGCCTTTGTGTGTGGTTTAACCTACTTGATGTTCTTAGCTCATTACCAATTTGGATAAACTCTTCAGGTCACTATCAATTGATTCTGTTAATTTGATGGTACTATTGTCTACAGGAACTCTGAGCTCTAGCCCTCTCCAACTCATATTTCAAGGAATTGAGTTGCTGTGTTATGTGGTTTGGGTTGGCAAAAGCAGGACTTGCCCATATTTGTAAACTTAAGAATTACTCCTATTTTGTCTTCATATACTCAAAAGTCAGCCATAAGGCACTTAAACATCTGGATGAAACAAAACACTCAGCAAAAACATTGGATTAAAGTATCTATCCTCCACTGATTTCTTTTGAAAAGTTTCAGCCATATGTGTGTGACTGTGTTGCTAAAGTTTGTTGAATTCAAATTAGTACTAGATCAACAAATCACTTACTATGAGGATAATTTTCTTTTATATATATAAGTTTGAGTTATTTGGAAAAAAAATCAATATATCTGAGTCAATGTGATTCAGAAGAGTTAGATTTTAAATGTGAAGTTCTGGGAATATTTTATCCAGTTTATTTCACTTGTTTTTTTTTTTTTTTTATAGATAAGAGTCTTTCCAACAAAGTCTAATAGAGCTCTTTCAATAAATGTCAATTCTTATACTAAGAAAACTCTATATAATAGTTTAACTGGCAGCCTTTTTCTTTAGTAGCACATAAATGATGACATCTTTTGTTTAGATAAAATACGGCGATACTAAATACGTCATAGGATTATTATGAGGGTCTAAATACATTAATGTATCTAAATACTCCATAGGATTATTATCAGAGACTAAATAGATTAAAATATTGAATAATTTAGAGTGGGGCCTAGCATTTAATAAATGTAAAATAAATAGCAGCAATCATTATAATTGACCGAGAACAATGACATCATCTTTGAATAAAAATGCATTAATAATGACAAGGCCTTAATTATAATTTTACAGGCGCTATTCTGGCCGTCAGGATGAAGCCATTCTTTTCTACTTACATTAGAGTCACATTTGAAGAAACTGATGGAACAGCTCGTAAATTGGTCTCATCACAGTCAACCTCTAAACCTCGGCAAACACATTGCATGGGCACAGAACCGACCACTGAATAAGGAGGAAGTCATAAGGAATGGGGATAGTGAAGGACCAGGAAGAGGAGGGTAATGAAAAGAAAGAAATGAAAAGCTATGAGAAAATTATTTAGTACAAAAGTATGTTGTACCTAATCAATATGGACAATGCTCTAAATTAAGTTCACAAAGTTCGCTTTTAATGTTAATGATGTTAAAACATTAAGAACACACAATTTACCAGCCCATGCATTTTTGTAAATAGCAGACTGTTCTCCATTTGTTGCAAAATGAATGTAGGCATCTGCTTTTACTCACTCGAGGAGAGTGGTTATGTCCAGGGGTGACATGATAGTGTGTGATGGGCTTTAATGTCCATATTAAAGCTGCTACTTAACAATAAAGTATTTATTAATGGCATAGTCAAATCCTTAATGAGAGGCTAAGTCATTTTTAACTAGGGAGAAAGAAGAACTAGGTGTGGACTATAGTGTTGGTAGAAATTTTTTTTTCTGGAAAATTCAGGAGTTTGTTAAAGGATTTCTTTTAAAATGATCTTTTGCTTATGTAGGGATGTAAGGATGCCTAAAATGTCATTTATGGGACTGAACTTTTTTTATGCATAGCCAGCCATTCTATTTTCACTGCTAGTTTTGGAAAGAGGGAGAATTGGATGTGTGCCTTTGGCCATCTTGTGGCGCTGTAGTGATAGTCTTACAGATGTGATCCCATTGTTCTAAGGTCTCTTAGAGACTGGTAATGATGTGTTCCTATATAGCTCAGTAATAGAATAGGATTGTTATTCAGTGTAATAAAGTCTGATTCCTGGCTTCCTGGGAAATGGTTGATTCACGAGAGCCATGAGGAGTGCTTCCTATCTACATTTATTTTGAAACCCTAACCTGTATAGCCGAGGTTACAGACTCATATGTCTATGGGGGACTGACACAAAATAGGTGTAGGCCTTGTCCCTATGTCCCAGTGGAAGAGCTTCTCCTAACTGTTGCCACATTAGGATAGGAACATGTGTAACCAAGTCAACCAACTTTCTCAAAGAAGCCAGAAATACAATGTTGTATATATACTTATCTATTAAAAATGATAATAGAGAACTCAAAATATTTTAAAATATCACAGAACAAACAAAACTTTCTATGAGAATTTTTTGTTTGTAGGTTTCTAGTTTTTGATCTTTACAGTAAAGCTTTCAGAGAGCAGAAAATTCTCTTAACGGCAAAGTAGAGATTTCTATGACAAAGCTGGTGGATGACTACTAACCAGCACGATTGGCTACAGACTTTGACCTAGTAAATATCCTTTTGCTCAGCTATGAGGGGACAGGTGTTCCTCCTCTCCTCCCAAATAACTCTACAGACTATTTTACGGGGTTACAAGAGATCAAAATCATAACTTAGGTTTTGTGTTTTTAGTAAACAGAGCCTCCGCCAAGAACTTTTAAACAGTTTTATGATTGTAAGTAACCATTTTGGCTATGGCTATCTGAAAACTGATTCTGTCTCCAAGTTAAAGCCACGTCTAACATGAGTGTTGTGGGGAAGGAAGGGTGTGGGTTGGGAGAGAGGATGAAGGTTTTGAGTGTGAGACTAGGAGGGGTAAAAATGGAGGGAGTGAAATTAGCATTACTTCCAACATCTTTTTTCTTTTTATATTGATGGAGCTAAGATAATTCATATATGTTTATTACAGGGTCACCTGTCATGGGGAAAAATGAAAAAATAACACCTAAATATCCAAGATCAGAAGAATGATTAAGCAAATTATGACACTTAAACATATATAGTATATTCAAAAAGAGCTTTTAACGGCATGGATACCTGATTATGCTAAAATGCTAAGTGAAAACATGATAAAAATGGTGTGTACAGGAAATTTCAAAAATGTTAAAAAAGACAAACGTACCAGCAAGTTAATGCTGGTAGCCTCTGAGTGGTGAAATTATGGTTGAGTAAACAATTCTTTCTAAATTTCTGTACTTTACATATCCCTCAAATTTAAACTCTAAAAATATATTGGTTAATGATTGATTTATTTTCCATGATATTGTTCTTGAGAGGTGACTTTATAAATGTGAATTTCTCACATTCTTTCACCCAACCAAGAATTATTATACACCATTCTCGGTTTAATTTCCAATAAATTCTTATACTAATTTGATTTCAATAAAGTGGTGCAATAGGAACTTTAAGTTTCACCCCCAAATTTTACACTATATTTTCCATTCTGTTTTATACTGCTTTTATGCTTGAAAAAGACAAATAATTATTGATTACCACTGCTTCCTGCACTCTTTAAAGAACTCTAATTTAAAATTATATATTTGTTCTTTAATAAAAACCGTTAATTTTTTTGATATATCATTTACTGTATAAATGATATAGAAGTTAGCCATGTAAACTTCCTATGAAGTTACACTTAGGACACATTTCTCCCAAAGTTCAGGATTAGGCAAAAAGTTATTTCTTTCGCTGACTTGATCTGTTTTTTTCCCCCCATTTGTTTGTTTTTGCTCTACAAGCCAGGCTATAAAAGTTTTGCTACCCATTATTTTCCTTCTTTAGCCTGATTACTACAAAATTCAGAACTAAGCTTTGGACAGTTATTGAACTTCTCAGTGAGGATTTCCTTATATAAATTTTCTTCCCATTCTCTTTCCCATTCACTGTTGAATTTTTGTCTTATATATTATATTAATGGCTTAAATCTGTTGGTAGTCATATTTCTATTATAAACTGCTGAAAACCCACTTGGGAATAAAGAGATATAAAAATATTCAATTAAAATTTAAGACATGAAAAGACTAATCAAACAACAACAAAAATCTATGTTTTGCAGTAACATGACATAATCCATTAATTTTTTTGTATGATATTAGCAGTTGAATTATGTCTGTTACCTTTTTTCTTTCCCAAAAGGTTTCAGCCTTTCAATGCTCAGTAATTTGGTCTCTGTGAGAAAATGTGAGGCTGAGACAGATTGCTGAGTAGCTTGTGGGTTTACAGAATGGATGCATGCTTCCTTAAATTGGGGCCTGTTAGTATTTTTTTTATTAATCGCATTTGAATACTGAAGATAAAAAAATTAAACATTTTTTAAAAAAAGCTATACTTTACTATTTGTGATAGAACATAAAGGAAAAATTATAGTAAAGGATTCCCCCACACACACACACTCGCCCACTATTTAACCAAGGTTTTGTAAAGCTAGGATCAAAATGATAACTCTAAAGCACAAATTTACATTTGCATAATTTATTACAATAAACAAAATTTATTTAAAAGGAGCTATTTACAAGATCTTCCTGTTCTAAAATATCACAGCCTGTCCTGAGGTTATACCCTCCCACAGCCCCTTCAGTGTTTTTAGAAATTCTCAGTATGTGACTAAGCATAGCAGGTTATAATTAATGAGGCTTTTTTGTAGTTCTAAAGTAGTTTAGACCTCAGAAGATTTTTCACTTGCAAACACTGAAATGCAAACAGCTTCTCTGCTCTTCTGTTTCTACAGTTTCCTTGGTATCAGAGGCTATAATGACTGTGAAAAAAAAACCCACCATAAAATAGCAACCCTGAGGGACATTAATTGTGTTCACAACAATACCTGGCATGATATATATTGCTTTCAAACTTAAGATCTCTGAGTCACTTTTAAATAAAATTCTCAAATTAAGGCTGCATGTCTAATAGAGTTTGTTTTAGAAAACTATAATTGACCTTTTTAATAAAAATATGTTGGATGTAACTTTTAAAAACATGATATTTTCTTTGAACTCATGGGAAAGGAGACTCAATGCCACTGATTACTTACAGCATTCAGATGTTTGTGCCTCAAAGGGATATGAGGAAGTCATTCTGTAGTAATTGGCAACATACTTGTCAAATTGCAAAGGCCATCCGTTGTTGTCTCCTAAAATAAGTCAGAGAGCAGAAAAGTTCAAGAAAACTGAAATATTCTGGTGTGTTGGGAAAAATAACTCTTTTCTTTAAAGTGAATAAGACAGTCTCAATCTTAGTGAGATAAATATCATCTGGGAGTTTGTTGACAAATGTGAATTTCTGGGTCCCCCCCCCCCCACCTAGAAGCCCTGATTACATAGGTCTGAGATGGGTCTCCAAGTCTCCACTGTGGGCACTATAGGTGATTCTTCAGCAAGTAGTGTTTGTTTGTTCATTTATTCATGAAAGACACACAGAAAGAGGCAGAGACACATTCCCCACAGGGAGCCCGATGAGGGACTCCGGGATCATGACTTGAGCCAAAGGCAGAGGCTCAACCACTGAGCCACCCACATGTCCCAGCAAGTAGAGTTTGAATCACATTTTCAGAGACAGTACTTTCTTAAGTATTGGAATATAGCACACTGTTCATAGTATATTAATTATATTATGGTTAATCTTCTATCATTTAAACTGATGTTGGAGGTGTGTTAACATGGATAGACAGTCATGATTGTTAAAGAAAAGAAGAAGAAAAATAACATGACCAGCATGATTGCATTCCATTTTTTTAAGGGCATCATGGTGTCATGGATGTTTTTAAGGGGAATTATCTTCTGATCGCTTACATATTTTATCATCTATATTTCCTGATTTTGATATTAAAAGCCTGTATCATTGAAAAAAACCCCACAATAGTAAAAGTCTTTCATTAGGGAGAAAAAATGAAAATAAGTCTTCTTCACAAAATTCCTTATGACCTTTTAGTTATTTTTAAACATAAGAGACAATGAAGCCAATCAGGTGATAGAATGGACAATGAATGGGAATGTAGGCACAACTTCTTTGGAGATCTTTGCAGATGGTACAAACTTTCATCCTACTGGGAAAGTATGGATGTGATCCTTTCCAGAGGTTCTAAATTTTTTTCAGAATGTTGTCAGGATTCTTTAAGGATGCATAAACATATGAGCAGATGATAAAAACTATAAAGTTTATCCTGATTTTAAAAACTAGTATTAAATCTAGCACTGATTTTTTTTAAAAAGATTTTATTTATTTATTTGAAAGGAGAAACAGAAATAGTGACAGAGCTAGCGTGAGAGAGAACAGGAGCAGGGAGGAGAGGGAGGGAGGACGAGGCTCCCTGCTGAGCAGGGAGCCCAAAACAGGGCTCCATCCCAGGACCCTGGATCATACATAGCCCACCAAACGAAAGGCAGGCGCTTAACCTACTGAGCCACTCAGGGGCCCCAAATCTGGCATGAGTTTTATAAATGATTTCTGCCATGGATGTATAATTCAAATCTGAGACTTGAATCCAGACATTACAACTTTGTTCAGTGGCATGGATTTGGTGACATGGTCTTTATCATAACCATGGTTCCAACTCTTATCAGAGGACTTCCAAATTATATCTTCAACCTGCACTTTTTCTACTGTAATAATATGTGATCAGTTTACTATAGGCATCTCAAATTCAATATTTTTAATATGCAACTCATTATATTTTTCCATATAATCTTTGTTACTCCTAAATTCTCTGGATTGGTGAATGGTCCCCACAATGTATCAAGTTGCCCAAAACTGAAAAGTAAGTTTCTGGGAATATGCTCATATCTGATGCAATATGATTTGTAATAATTCCCCCCTTCTCGAAAGGAGAAAAAAATGAGTGGGAAATATCAGGGAGGGAGACAGAACATGAGAGACTCCTAACTCTGGGAAACGAACTAGGGGTGGTGGAAGGGGAGGTGGGCAGGGGGTGGGGGTGACTGGGTGACAAGCACTGAGGGGGGCACTTGATGGGATGAGCACTGGGTGTTATTCTATATGTTGGCAAATTGAACACCGATAAAAAATAAATTTATAAAAAAAAATTCCCCCCTTCTCCAGGTTATTTTTTTATTTTTCCATGCTCATTAACTCCTCCATGAAGACCATCTTTGGAAAAGGAAAGGTATACTAACACAAATGCTATATATAACTTGTAAAATTAGACTTCCTTTTATAAAGAAATCCCACCAAATGCAAAAAATTGGAAAGAAGATTGTTTAAACATTGTGTTTAAAATATTCTCCTTCTGAACCTTGATGTCCTTCGACAGATGCGTGGATAAAGAAGATGTGGTCTATATATACAATGGAATATTACTCAGCCATCAGAAGAGATGAATACCCACCATTTGCTTTGACGTGGATGGAACTAGAGGGTATCATGCTGAATGAAGTAAGTCAATCGGAGGAGGACAATCATCACATGGTTTCACTCATACGGGGAATATAAAAAATTGTGAAAGGAATTATAAGGGAAAGGAGGGAAAATGAGTGGGAAAAATTAGAGAGGGTGACAAAACATGAGAGACTCCTAACTCTCGGAAAGGAACAAAGGGTAGTGGAAGGGGAGGCAGGTGGGGGGATGGGGTAACTGGGTGATGGGCACTGAGGGGGGCACTTGATGGGATGAACACTGGATGTTACACTATATGTTGGTAGATCGAACTTCAATAAAAAAATAAATCTTAAAAATAAAATAAATATTCTCTCTCCTTTAGCATGCTTCATTAGTTTTAAAACTGATCTATTACAGAAGACTTCAAAATAAAAGTAGCAAAGTAATATAATGAGATCTCAGTTCAGAGAGAGAGGAGTGATGGCCCTCCAGCTTACGAACTGCAGACTTTGGCACGAGACCTCAGCTGGGCACCAGTAACTAGGTGGCCAGTAACAATATCCTAGAAATGGCAAAACCCAGCCATCCCCAGCCTTTGACATCATGAGGATGACCTCAGGCAGAGAAACAGGAAGAAGGGGAGGGAATTGGAAAGACTGAGCTTGTACAGCTAAATAGAGACTACAAGTTATTGAGACCCAGGCAGATTTTGTGAAGTTGGCTCCTCCCCTTTCTCTACTGGGTTTAGAATGGCTTTGTTGTTCTTTAGAAGTTGGTAACTCAAATCTCTGTTTTCCAGACCTCGGGCAGCTAGGGTTCTTGTGATAGATAAGTTTCTACCTTTTGGATGCATGCAAGTGAGACTGGAAGTTTGCGGATACCCGTCTTGTGGGTATGTAGTGCAAGTTGGGGCAGTTAGTGCAGTCAGCCTCAGCGTTCAGTTTCACAGGTAAGGAGAGGATTGGGTGCACTAGTGACACACCAGTGACTAGTGGCAACAGCAGCAGATGCTTCTTGATCTTGAGCTTGCAATTATGGTGGTTTGTTTTCCCGCTCCTGACTCCTCTCTCTATAGCCTTTACAGTGATTCCATAAACAGCTTCTTCCCTGTATGAAATCTCTTTTTTTCTTAAGAGCTCCTCCCCACCCCCAAGCTAGAGTGGTTTGTTTCCTCCTCCCAGAGGGGATTGAAGATAACAGACTCTCAAGGATGGAAACATTGGATTGATGATCTGACCTGGTCCGTTTTGAAGATAATGGCAATACTGTCACTATCCGAAAATAGGACTCTCAAAATTTATGGTACACTGTGACAAAGAAGTTACTTAAATGATGTCTTAAGGCTTCCTTACAACATGCCTCTTGGAAGGCTACAGTCTGGCAAAGTGGTTGTTACCATAAATCATTAGAATGAAAATGAGGAATTTCAAGGGTTGTGGATTAGGATAGCTATGGAGATGTCTTGGAGAGATTAAAGCAAGGAAATGGGACAGGCCCAGGGTTTAACATTATCAGTTCGAGAAAGTTTAGAGAACCAGAGAGCTTCCATGACTACTCTAAGGTAATTTTTTTTAAATCTCTGTGATCTCAGGGTTGATGTTACCTCAAATCAGAATCTGATCCAATGGGTTACCAAGGTGACAGTGTAAGCCTAATTCATGTTTTGTTATCTCTTTTAAGTGAACTTTAGGACACTGATTTGGAAGGGAGGAGACCCCCTGAACTGTAATAGGACATTTGAATGTGTAGAGTTGAATTTGAATGCTCCAAATCCTTATCCTATGCAACCGTTCCTGTCAGCAGAAGCAGCTCCCTTCCCTTGTCCCATGAGATTGGCTGTGGTTTGTTGGAGACATGCTGGTTGCTTTACTTGAGGTAAATAACATGTGAGGTCTCTCCAGGCCCCACACGTTGATCCTTCTTTGTCATCTCCCAGCCTATCATAATCAGAGTCAGATCCCAGCACACCCCAGAAGCCAAACATTTAGGAAATAAAAAGATCGGCACCATAAGAATTTGCTATTTCATATAAGCAGAAACCCAAGGAAATTGTGTGGGAACATCTTCTGACTGTACTAGACCAGGAGGAGGGACTGTAATTTTGATTGGGCAAAGCTCTTTAATATGGGTTTCTGGATTCAATGCGCTAGCTCAAGCAGTAGTTTGCCAGATTGTTGACCAGAATCCAGACTCAATGTCACCTTGGGCTAAATAAGTTGAGAGAGAAATGCTTATGGGTACTGATTGAGTCACCAAAGGGGTAGATTACGAGGGATATGGCCATGTATTGCAGAGCTGCATTGGATACCATAGATTGGCTTGTCCAACCTCCGTTCAATTCCCCCTCCATCGGTGTTCCTGGAAAGCAGAGACTGAAAAGCTTACGACACTACCTCACATCTCCTATACAGCCAGGATCGGGTGTACTCACACGTTTTGGTTGGTAAAAGAAAGGTAGAGATCACTTTCCTATTGGTGTATCTAAAACAGAGACGTTGTATTAAGAGGCAATTGAGGGATCCCTGGGTGGCGCAGCGGTTTGGCGCCTGCCTTTGGCCCAGGGCGCGATCCTGGAGACCCGGGATCGAGTCCCACGTCGGGCTCCCGGTGCATGGAGCCTGCTTCTCCCTCTGCCTGTGTCTCTGCCTCTCTCTCTCTCTCTCTCTCTGTGACTATCATAAAAAAAAAAAAAAAAAAAAAAAGAGGCAATTGAAGCAGCGGTAGGGCTATAGGCTATTTGCGTTATCACCAGCTTTGCGGGTGCAAAGAGGTGGTTCTGTTAGCAGCAGGGGCAGCAGAATCAACAGTGGTGGTGTAGCCACTCAGTCTCTGGATTATGGCTTTGTTGGGGTGCTGTTGATTCAATGGCATCAATGGGAGCCTTGCTGTCATCATCCACTCTTCCAGCTTTACTGGGAATTTTGTAAGTATCTAATTTCTGTTCAACAGATCTAGAATGGGTTCTGTTTCATGCATTAAGCCCTGATAGATACAGAGACTATTTGAATTATTGGACTAAAATATGGTTTACATGTGATCGGACATCTACAGCATTTGGGGAGCTCAAGTATAAACTTGTGAGTGAGAACTAAACACTGCATTTTTTCCCTGAAACTCTGAGCTTTCATGTAGTTTAGTCCTGTGACCTCACTACAGAAATGATGACACTTTTCAACATTTCTCTGCATCTATTTGTTTCCTTGGCTGTCAGGTTTTGGTTTATGGCTTTGGCTTGTCCCCCTTTCCTGGTTTGGCTGTGTTTGTTGGCTTTTGGGCAAGTTTTTACTTTTAAAAACTTGGTTCATATCATTAGATATAAGAAAGGAGAATTCTGTGAGAAGGTTTGATTCCTCCATTTTAATAGAGAAGTTGGATGTTAGCACTTAGCACTAAAAGAACTTGTATTTAGCAAATACCTACTAAACTGTAGTAGGGACTTTATTTTGTCTGCATAGCTCTATTCGATCATTATTGTCATTTCCATGTACGGATGGAAAAACTGCTTCTAAGAAGTTTAAGTGAAACATTATTAGAAATTACTAGAGTTAAAATAATAAAATTATTTTCATATTCTCTTTTCTAGACCAAATACATGATTTATCAGTTTGATAGTCTACCTACAGAATTCCAACTTCAGTGTGATATCGGCTTTAAATACCCAGCTATTAAAAACTAAAACTAAATAAATAAATAAAAGGTTTTATTTTTACCAGCTATTACTATCTATTATCTATTTTTCTGTCGTCTATTTCGTTTCCATATTTAGGCTCTTACATCAGATTTGCATGAATTATACAAAAATTCATTTGAATAACAATCAGAAGTAGATATTAACTGGAATTTATGTTCACCACTATTGTAACTTGTGGAATCAGTGAAAGCATTGGAAATCACCAAAGTATTACTAAAAAATTAATTTAATAAAATAAAGTTTCATATTTATGTTATGATTTTTAACACATTTATAAATGTTATAAATAAAACATGTAAGATAAGTAATTTGTGCCTGGATATGTTGAGGTATTGATTATTTTTATAAGCAAGTTTATGGTGTATCTATGGAGCGAGGGTGGCATTCGTGTGCAAAAGTCTGAAGAATTCCTCCTTGCAGGCTGCCAGTGCCTTGTTGGCTTTGCAGGAGGAGAAGGAGGTACACACTCCACGTTCATGTTCCTGTCCCTGACACATCCACCCAGACCTCAGAAAACAGCAATGGATATTGGGTGAAGTGACAGCGTTCCAGAACACAGGGTGTTTCTGTGGTTAGTGTTTCACTGCCACAAGGGAATTTATGAGATCAGGGGGTTGGGGGAGTGCCCGCAGATGTTGATTGTCTCACTCTGGTTCTTAGCAGGCCCTATATTGAACTGAACTCGTACAAATGAACTATTTCAATTTGTGACACTTTTACCATTAACTGATAGTGTAGTGCTTAAAATCATAGGCTTGGGGCCCTGCACTAATCCTTTGCCCCTTACCATTGCTGGCTATTTTAAGGGGTTCTCTATATATGGCCTTGGTTGCAATATTTTGGTCCAACAAATCCACACAGTGTAGCTATTTATGCTGCTTCTCTTTTCTTTTAAAAAATACTTATTTACTTATTTTAGAGAGACAGAGAGTGGGGGTGCAGGGAGAGGGTGAGAAAGAATCTCAAGCAGATTGCCTGCTGAGCGTGGAAGCCTATGTGGGACTTGATCCCTGATCCTGAGATCATGACCTGAGCTAAAACCAAGAGCTGGACATTTAACTGACTGAGCCATCCAGGAGCCTTTTCTTTTTCTTAATCCTCCTCCTTTTCTCTCTCTCTCTACCTCATTGTACCTAAACACAACACAGACACACACACACACAGAGTGGAAAAAAAAAAGAGAAAAAAAAAGAGAAAAAAAGGTGATATCAGGATAGATGAGGGGGATTTTAGAATTCAGAAAGAAACAGGACAAACCTGCTTATACTTTCCCAAAATAGAATATATCTTTTCCGGGGGGGATCTCTTTTTAAACAGCAACATTTTCAAACACACAAGCTTTTTAGTAATTAGCCTTCACCTTTCTTTCTGCCTTCCCAAAGCATTTACTTCTTCCCACCCATAACTTCCTCCCACCAGAAGGCAGGAATATAGAACATAGGAATTGTAGCCAAAATTGGAAAGTTAGCATTTTTAAGAAAACAGCTTAGTAGATGGGTTTCTATATTTTAAATCTTTCATTTTTAAGGACGTCTGGGGGCAGCGAGCAGAATGGTTTTTCATGCTTGAGTAACGATCCCACTGAAGTTTTTTTTTTTTTTTTTTTTTTTTTTAAAGATTTTATTTATTTATTCATGATAGTCACAGAGAGAGAGAGAGAGGCAGAGACACAGGCAGAGGGAGAAGCAGGCTCCATGCACCGGGAGCCCGATGTGGGATTCGATCCCGGGTCTCCAGGATCGCGCCCTGGGCCAAAGGCAGGCGCCAAACCGCTGCGCCACCCAGGGATCCCCCCACTGAAGTTTGATTCTCTGATTTCTCTTGAGGCCTCACAGGGTAGTATAACAAGCACTGTCCTAAAAGAACATTGTGGTAGGGGTTATGGGTTCCTATGTATTGGTACTACTGCATGAATAGCATTGATGACATATATGCTTACTAAAAAAGAGATTTTTCTAGCTAAAATATGATGTAATGATGCTACTGTTAAAAAGGAGACAGTAGGCCCCAGGTGGTGTCACTGGTGCTAATCCCCATGTTGGCAAACCAAGCCTTAATACCTAACCTAACTAGTCTTAACTGCCCAGGAATGTGATCTTTAACCAGCCAACCTAAAATTTCCGGGTCAGGACTAGGAGGTAATCCGCTGATAAATCTCTTCTATTTCTCTTAGGAGGGCAACATTGCTTAAAACAATGCATTCTTTGTTAATAATTTCCTTTCCTTTTTTTTTTTTTTTTGGCTCCCTCTCTGGCTTTAGAAACCCTTCCTTTCTTTTGCTTAACAGTTTCTACCTGCTAGCTTGCATGCAGCTTACTTCACGAATAGTTAAATAAAGCCAATTTGACCAATTTATTTAGTTGAATACTTGTTATTTAACACAGTGTGGATACAAATTAATGACATAGACCGAGAAGAGGCTGATGGTGCATGCTGCATGAGCTCAGTAGATACTCGCTGAGTGAATGAAAGAATGAATGAATGAGGCTTTATCCTCAAACACACTTCAGAGAAAACCCAGTCTCTTATTCAACAATAAAATTTGGGAACTGAAGCAGTTTTCAAAAACACAGTTTTCCAGGCTCTTCTACTGGACATTCTGATTTATGTCAGTATGGGGTCTAGGGATCTATATTTTCCACCTGCTGTCACAGGTGAGTCTTAGAACATGTTTTGGGAGAACTGCACTATGAAATTCACCCCAGCCAGCTGGAGCCCTTGCCACATGCAGTGGAGCACAGCTAGATTTAGCAACAGAAAAATCTTGACAATCAGAAGGAGCATGCTTCTTCTCTTTTAGCAAAGTTGCTGTTAATAATGAGTTAAGAGCTCAAATAAGATTAATGCAAGTGATCCTTCATTTAAGGATATTTTGCTTATATCTTTCTTATTACGCTTACTATAGTCTGCTTCATCCCATGCTTATCTACATATGCATTTTATCTCCTTATGAGAGTATAGTGGGAAATAATCTTATAAACTGATGCATTTTTAATATACTTCAGTGACCACAAAGGTAGTTTTAGCATATGTAAAATATGGTATAGGAAATATTAAAATATTATTTCACTTGCACCAAGTATTTGTTATAATTTAGTTATGGAAAAGTGGATTACACATCCATCAGAATTTTGGACAAGGCACCCCCCCCTCCATGCTCTCAGATTCTCCTGGCACAGGTGTGGGGTGAGGGGAAGCAGTGGAGGTTCAAGGAATGAGGTCTGGATGCAAATGGGAAAGGTCCAGGTTTCTTGAATGCACTAATTTGTTATGGTGCTATATTAGGCTTTCCTCAAATAGTTTCCTGGGATTCTCCATGAGAAGAGAGCTCCATGGTGAAATATGTTTGGAAATGCTGCATCTTATATTTCCACTTAGGATTGACAATGCATGCTAGTAGGATGAAAGGAGAAGGCAAGCCTTAAAGAAATATCCTGACTTTTGTTAAATTCTTGTTATAAGATGCCATACATTTTGTAAAGTGTTTGCTTTTGCATTTGCACAAGAAAGAGTATGCCTAGATCACTGGTTTTCAAAATGTAGATGCAGGACCAGCAGTATCAGCATCACTTGGGGACTTTGAAGAAGAGCAAATTCTTGAGCATCATTCTAGAGGCAATGAATCAGACAGAAATTGGTGTTGGGGCTGAGCCATCTAGGTTTTAAGAAGCCTACTGAAGTTTGAAAAACCACTGCTCTGCACTCACTAATCACTTTTTAGGTATTCTGAATATGGTAATAAAATTGTGCATAGTGAAGTGAATCATTTCAAAACATTAACAAGTATGATATTCATCTGCTGTGCTTGTTAAAATGCAGATTTCTGGGCTTCCATACTGCCTCCAAGATGAGCATTTCTAGGGGTAGAGTTCAGAACTCTAGCACCTCTCACTAGCCCCCAGGAGACATTGCTGCTGCTGGTTCTCAGAGCTGGCTTCCCAAGAGTTCCCATAAATTTGCAGGAGCCACTTCTGGGTACCTTGGATATTTGGATTTTGAACCAAAAGTTAAGGGACTTGAGTCTGTCTGAGAGGAAGCCAGAACAAGGGAGGGTATAAGAATGCTGTGTTTAAATGGTCTCCTTTTTAATTTTTTAAAATTTTATTTATTTATTTATAAAGATTGTATTTATCCTTTTGACACAGAGAAAGAGCACATGCAGAGGGAGCAAAAGGGAAAGGGAGATGGAGAAGCAGACTCCATCCAGGGCTCCATCCCAGGACCCTGGGAATCAGGACTTGAGCTGAACGCAGCCGCTAAACCTACTGAGCCACCAGGTGTCCCGGTCTCCTTTTTTATTAAAATTAAAGTATAAGTCCTATGGGTTATAGTGTACCTGCTTATTGACTAATGAATGAATAATTTATAAAGTTTGGATTTATGTAAAGTGGAGCATTCCTGATTCTCGGACATTTACTCAATTCTCAGCACCCATTCTTGGAACATATGGAGAATCTTTGTCTCAGAAAGTAATGATCCCCAAAGTAAAGGTGCCCCGGGTCATTAGAATAAGCCTTTGGATGCTGGCTGGCCATGCAGAATGATTCTCCCAACTAACTATGTGGGATCTCCTTGCATTGGAAATGACAAGAGTAATTTGATTAGCCTCTTTGTAGGCTCTTAAAATCTTTGGAGGCAACTCTGAAGAAATTAAGGGGGGGAGTTGACATCCTGGGCTTATTGTAGAGGAAATTAAGGCCACTAAAGAAACTGTCCGTTATAGGAAGAGTTCTTAGATGGAAATTTTTGTGAAGTTAACCCAAACATTGTTAAGCATGGTTGGATAAACAAACTTGAGGTTAAATTGAGGTCTGTTGAGAAAAGGGGGAAAAAAAAGAGAAGCAAAGCAAGAATCTCTTGATTATAGAGAACAAACTGATGGCTACCAGAGAGGAGGTGGGTGGATGGATGAAACAGGTGATGGGATTAAGGCGTGCACTTGCTGTGAAGGGGACCAGGTGTTGTAAGGAAGTGTAGGTTCACAGGTGGTATATGCCTGAAACTAATATTATACTCTATGGTAATTAACTGGAATTTAAATAAAAACTTAAAAAAATAAACTGAGGTTTGTGTGTACAGAAAAGTCAAGGGTTCAGTTACTTCGGTATTTCCAATGCTATTTTGAGAATAAGAAATAGAAAACCAGGTATTTTTGAACACACAATGTATGGTTTTGTATTAATGCATATTCATGACCGATATCACCTTTCCTCTTGCATTACCTTAAAAAAGGTAAGCCACCAACTCTAAATGGAATATTCTAAAATGAGAAAAGCTAAGTTCTACATCAAACTGCCTGGTGTTGCTGTCATTCAGACAGCTGTATAAAAAGCTGTATTTAGGAAATGAAGGAATATTTGGTTTTCTGGAATTTTCAATTCAGGCCCAACGAAAAATTAAAGGAGTCCTTGAATACACTTTAAACATTCTTAAAATCCTTCTACAATGTAAAAATATATATCACCACCATCACACTCATAAATAAATACTGTTTATCTAATTCTCATAGATTAGTAAGTGCCAAGCCAGTGACAGGAACATATTTTGGGGTATTAACGAAGTTTTTCTTCCCTTGAATTTTTTTGCATTCTCTGTTCTTTTTCCTACAGCAAGCAGCTAAAATTTTCCACTTTCCTTGCCTGGGGAAAGGACCACGCAGAAGCTTGTAGATAACAAAAGGAGTCAGATTCTTGGCATTTGATCTTCAAAGGCCTATACATGAGCACTGATTCTGAAAAACAAAAAAGGGTGGGCTTTGCCATTCCTACTCTGCACCAGATGCCTGGACCAGAGAGAGAGAGAGAGAGTAGGAGGGTCCTCTTGTCCTCTCTTTTCCTTTGCAGCAGATTCTGGGGAAACCAGAACCTCTTTACCTTCATTACATCTGCAAAGATGTTATTTCCAAGTAAGATCACATTCTGAGGTTCTAGTGTACAAAATTTTTAGCAGGTACTAACCTACTACACCATTCAAAATGTATTAGAAGAGATTTCTATTTCCCCTGTGGGTTATAGAAATACCAACATGGAAAAAGAAGAACAAATGTCTTCATCTTTTTTCCTGTAGACATCCTTTTCCTGTGCTAAAGTGAGGAATGTTCAAGGAAAGAGTCTACAGGAGGGCAGCATCAGAACTTGGGTCTTCATAATAGAGTAATTCAACTTGGCTCCAACAGGGGGATGAGGTTGGGTTGGTGTAACTTCCATGGGGAGCCCTTTTTGTCCAACCATCTAAAATACAAAAGAAGGAATGCTAGCAAATTTGTAATCTGGAAATGCAGAGTTCTTTTTAAATAAGCATCTAGAGGTAGTGAATAAATGCCATAGTATCTGACAATTTGATTCTACTTTAATATTTCATTTCTACTACTGAGTAAGCGCACAGTTTAAAATGGACATAAGTGATTTCTACATGAGGGTCCTCACCTTTTTATAATCCAGTTCCCTTGTTATTTACCCAGATGGATTCTCCCAAGTATCTGAGTGTTTTAGCTGCAAAAGTAGAACGTCCCTCTTTTTTTCTGGTTTGTCATTGTTGCAACAAATACTGCTCTAATGATTCCTAAAGACATTTTTTTTGGTCTCTAGCCTGTTTGTATCTGTGATAGTTCAGAGTAGAGATGAAAAATGGGTTAGTGTGATACATAGCAAAAACATATGGAAATTGTATGAGAATTATATCAAATGGTGTAACTCAGGGGGAAAAACTGTACATTTCCATATTGAAGTTTATCAGTAAGGATCAAAGTTATAGAAATGGTGCAATTGATTTTGACACGTGTATGTCTACATATGTCTATAAATTCTGTATTGCCCAAATGTTTTAGGGAGAAAGGGATTCTTGTGAATGCAATGGAAAACTTTAAATCATTGCTTTTGTTTGCATTGTGTCCATGAAAAATGTTCAGTAAGTAGATGTGTTATACTTTTTATTCTGAGGAATTTTATTTTATTTTTGTATTCAGTACACTATTCCGTTATTGAGAAATTATTTTTTTAAAGAAAATTGGGAATTCAATAGCTAAATAAGAGTGCTTGTTTCAAAAGCCTGTGATAACACAAAAGTTGTATTTTTTCCCTAAATATATTTAGTTCACATTCCAGTTCAATACATGGGGAATCAGTTTATTTAATGGTGTTTCATTTTTTTTGATGACTCTGCTAAATTTTATTACTACTATTTTGATTTGACTTACTTTAGTAATTATTATTGGTGTCAATGCTAAATAGCTTGGAAATATTTTTTTAGGATGTATTTTAAAAGTTCTAATTAAAAAAAATTAAAAAAAAGTTCTAATTAAGGAAAAGTCCCCCCTCCCATTACAAAAAAGATTTCAAAAAAATTTTTTTTTTTCATTTATTTATGGTAGTCACACACAGAGAGAGAGAGAGAGAGGCAGAAACATAGGCAGAGGGAGAAGCAGGCTCCATGCACCGGGAGCCCGACGTGGGATTCGATCCTGGGTCTCCAGGATCGCGCCCTGGGCCAAAGGCAGGTGCCAAACCGCTGCGCCACCCAGGGATCCCCAAAAAAGATTTTTTTTATCTGGCAATATACTGTTAAGTTGTAAATGATCCCTCTAAAAGTGATTTTTGGCTGTGGGTTTTTCTTTTATTTATATGTTAGGATACTATGTTTTATGTGATTGTAAATATATTTAATGCTGTTTATTCAAATATGCATGAGGTTTACATATTGTGAAAGGAACCAACTTTCTGACTTAATTTAATTAGCAGTAAACAGAATATAAACATGAATATCTTAAAAACGAACAGACGGGGAAACACAAATTATCTGGATACTGTAAAAAGAAAAGAGAAAAAAACCTACGGCTGGTGAAGGGAATTCGGTAATGAGATGCAAGAGAAATAACTGCATTTCATCATTTTTATCAGCTGGGCCCTAAAGCTGGTGGTAAAATTCTGTTATCCTTCCAGATGTTCCAGTCTACTCATGCATGTCAACGGACCACTGTTGAGGTTTTGACCAGAGTTCTGTGTGTGTGTGTGTGTATGTGTGTGTGTGTGTGTGTGTATTTCTAGAGGACCGTAACCAATACAGCATCAGTATTTCTTAAGGAAACTAACACATTTGATAACAGTGATAATGGAGTTTGTTAGCGAGTTAGCGT
The DNA here is from genome assembly GCF_048164855.1 of Canis lupus baileyi. Classification (NCBI taxonomy): domain Eukaryota; kingdom Metazoa; phylum Chordata; class Mammalia; order Carnivora; family Canidae; genus Canis; species Canis lupus. The sequence continues at coordinate 57,027,642 of NC_132850.1, read as the reverse complement.
GTTTGCATACCAGGTCGCGAACACCTGTTTCTAGTTCATTTCTACTGTTGCTACTATTTCACAGGCATTCTTCACTTTCTACTCGGTTGGGTGTAGGCCAGTGGTTCTCAAAATGCAGTGTGCATTTTATAGTTTCCAGGGGATTCACAGAACTCCCTGAAGATTTTCTTGAACCTCAGGGTCTATTTGAGCATAAAATACAAGCCACTATTCTGGGATACACAGCCCAAGAGTAGAGTAGGAGTGGCAGGTATCTCCTGAGTGCTACATAGAAATTAAAAGCAATTGCTTGTTTTTTTTTTTTTTTTTCTTTTCCTTTGGAGGTAAAGATATTAAAATCTGTTTAACAACCAGTTCATAGGGGATCCCTGGATGGCTCAGAGGTTTAGTGCCGACTTCCTCCAGGGCGTGATCCTGGAGACCCAAGATCAAGTCCCACATCAGGCTTCCTGCATGGAGCCTGCTTCTCCCTCTACCTGCGTCTCTGCTCTTTCTCTGTGTCTCTCATGAATCAATAAATAAAATCTTAAAAAAAAAAAAACCCCAAGAACAACCAGTTTATAAACCTAATGGGGTGAGCTAAATAATAATCAAAATCTAATTTATGAATATCATGATGGACTCGGTTTGAAAGAGAAAAGAATAGAGGAAAAGACAAGCATGAAATATAAAGGGAAGTTGGGAGAGAGTGAAAAAAGAGATGGTGACAGTTAGGGGGGCAGAATGGAAGTGAGAAGACCCATGGAAATGATGAGATGAAAGAGAGAATGGGCCTCAGATCCACAGTGGAAAAAACACTGGGAGGGAGAAAAAGTCAAAGAGGTAGCAAAAAGAAGAAATCACGATGGACGGATCCATCCTAAACCGATTTTTGTTCCAATTGGTATTGTTTCACAAGAGTTAAGCCCATGCTTGTCATCAGAATTCAAATTCTAAGTGTAAAGAAATACACCTTAGTATTTTCCCTGTTATATTCTATTAAAATTCACCAGGATAATTAACCAGGATAACTAACACAGTTAAATTCCAAATATACAAATCTACACAGTTTATTTTTTCCCCTCTCCTTAAATAAACTATAATTACATTTTCGGGAGATGTGGGAAAGCTTACCCACCCCCTGACTATCGCATAATCAATAGGATACACGTGCATACACACCCATGCACACACATATCTGTTATATAAATATATAACTACAAGAGTATGGAAAAATGTCATTTCTTCATATATGAGCTCCCATTTCAGTAAATAAAGAGACAAACCATGGTTCCTAGAAATTTTAAAATTATTTATCAGACAGGACTTTCTAAAGTCACCAGGTGGGGACTCTGAGTCACTGAGAGGTCTGTGGGAAGAGCAATGATAATACCAACGGGGGTAGACTTTGCAGAAGTGGCTGCAGTTGCTGGCTTCCCTCTGCCCGGGCCCCTCGCAGTGTGACTTTGCGGTCCCTCTCAGCAGGAGGGAGGGGCCACTTCACCTCTGGAAGCAGGGCTGGCCTTGCGACTGGCTTGCACAGGGACATGGGGCGAGTGTGCCATTTTTGAGTTTAGGCTTCAAGAGGCCTTGTACGCTTCCAGGTCACTCCTGGGTGCCGTGTCCCTACCATGAGAACAAGCTTGGCTTAGGCCACTGAGGACCAGAGCTGAGTCACCCTGATTATCTCAGCCGGGCCCCCAGGCCTGACGACAAAGCTGATCCACAGGTAACCGCAGGTGCATGAGAAGGTCCAACTGAGCTGAGAACTGCCAGGCTGTGCCCAGCCCGGGTTGTTGACCCACAGAATTGCGAGCCACATAAATGATTGCTTCTTATGTCACTAAGTTTGAGATCATAACAGCTCGCTGACACCCGTTACCGCATGGCATGCTAAGTATGCGTCAACTACTGGGCTAAGCGCCTTAGATACAGTATCTCAGTGAATCTTTTTAAGACCACGTGGCCACAGATACTTTTATTATTCTCATTTCCCAGAGAAGAAGACAAGACATTTTTACCCTCTTCATGGCCAGAATTGAGGTCCCGATCTCCCCAGCCTGACCTCTGCGCTCCAATGCCACAGTGCCTCCCTCCGAATTTGCTGGTTGGCCAATCTGAGAAACTTGAGTAACTAAGGATTATCACTTATCACTTTGAGGATTGTTACCTTTGTTACTTGAATTCTTTGAATTTAGCACTAGAGCAAGAGCTCCCCAGTTTTTTTTTTTTTTTTCTTTTCACGGAGTAACTACTTTTGGTGGTGAATTTCCTTTGCCACCAAGTTTTTTCCTGCTTCCTGTCAACATTTCAGTTGGTGGGAAGCTCTCAAGCCACCGATCTGAACTACTCCAAGCTGGAGGGGGAAGTGGCTGGCAGTGGGCCGAACACTTGATTCTTTGTGTGTGTGTGTGTTTAAATTTGTGCAGTATTCAAGTATTTTATACATACATAAAAGAAGAGGGATCCCTGGGTGGCGCAGAGGTTTAGCGCCTGCCTTTGGCCCAGGGCACGATCCTGGAGACCCGGGATTGAGTCCCACCTCAGGCTCCCGGTGCATGGAGCCTGCTTCTCCCTCTGCCTGTGTCTCTGCCTCTCTCTCTCTCTCTCTCTGTGACTATCATAAATAAATAAAAAATTAAAAAAAAAGAAGAAAACATATATGAGTAGTCATCCGAATCAAAGGTGATGGCAGCTTAAGCTCACCAGTTTCGGTGTGTACTGTTGAGTTCACCACCACCACCTAGAGACAAGGTTCTGAACCAAGAAGTGTTAATTCCTTCCAAGTGGTGCCTTAAAATGTGTCTAATACTTGAGGGAGGGAAAACAGGCAAGTCCTGTTCAGCATATAATTTAAGCAGCACTTTAGATGGTTATGCATGTTTTTGTCGTCCCCCAAATAGTACCTTCTTTCCCCATGGGTGAGAAATCTCATTATTTTTTACATTATTAACCAAAGCTCATTTTCCTAGCAAGTCAAATCCAGCCAATGGAAGTTCTCTTACAAATTTGTGTTTTCGAGGCTTCAGAAATTTGAACAAAATTCTCACTGAAACCGAGTTTTTCAGGTATTTCGGTGGGCTGGAAGCCCCACGTGGCTTCCAGGGATTCTAGGTAGGATTGTTGGTTAAGTAATAGGCAAGCTGGACTTACTGCCTGTTCTCTTCTAGGGGGTCTCATTTGCCCTTAGAAAAGGAGCAAGCAAACGATGAGAAAGGGCAATAGCTGTTGACACTTAGGTAGTACCTGCTGTATGCCTCCCGTCTCCTAATCCCTTACATTAATGTTCCCAAATTCTCTTGCTGTGGGGACAACTTCCAAACCCCTTTCTAACATGAGGAAACCGAGGCAGAGAGCGGCTCAGGCGCATCCTCCAGACCACAGCCGTGGTTCCGGGGGTGCCGGGTTCGAGCCCCGCAGGCAGGCTCCAGGCCGCGGGTCTCCCTTTCCGTCCGCGCCGCGCGTTCCGCCTGGAGGAGCCGACGGGCGGCCCGTGGGCGGGTCACGCGGTGTCACGGGCCCCACCGTCCTGCGACCCCGGCTACGCCAACACGCGGCCAGAACCGGCAGCTGGGGCTCAGGAAGGGGATGCGGGTCCCTGGGCCCGGGGGGTTTCCGTCTCCATTCCCGGCCCCTGCAGCCTCACCTGCCCTGGTCCCCGGAGGCCTTCCCCCACCCCCTCCCGCGGCCTCCGCAGCCTCACCTGCCCTGGTCCCCGCGGCCTCCCCCCACCCCCCGCAGCCTCCGCAGCCTCACCTGCCCTGGTCCCCACAGCCTCCTCCCCCCGCAGCCTCTGCAGCCTCACTTGCCCTGGTCCCTGGAGGCTCCCCACCCCTGCAGCCTCCGCAGCCTCACCTGCCCTGGTCCCCGCGGCCTCCCACCCCCCCCGCGGCCCCACTCACCGCAGTTGTCCTCGTCGGCCTGGTTGCCGCAGTCGTCCACGCCGTTGCAGTGCAGCAGCTGCGGCAGGCACCGGGTGGTGTTCCCGCAGGGGAAGAAGCCCAGCGAGCACCGGGCATGCTGGCCGCCCCCGGGAGCCCCTGGCGAGGAACCGGGAGCGCAGGTGAAGGCGCGGCCGTGCCCCCGCCCCGCCCCCGCGGCCCCCCGCCCCGCCCCCGCGGCCCCCCGCCCCTCCCCCGCGGCCCCCTCGCCTCCTGGCCGGACACCGGCGCCTTCCCAGGCCTCGAGCGCGTGGGGAGGCCTTTCCCGGGCCCGAAGACCCAGGGCGCCCCTGCCCGGGCGTTGGCGGTGGCAGGCGCCCCCCCCCCCCATGCCCCAACCAGCCCCCCTCTTCCTCTGGAACGTCCGCCGTCCTTGCCAGCCAGCTCCGTCCCCTTCCCCTTCCCATGGCTTTAAAGGTCAGGAATGGAGGGGATCCTGCTAGAGCGAGGCTGGGCTGCCCCCGCGCAGGAGGCCCGGGGGTGGGTGTGGGGGGGTGTGGGGGTGTGGGGGAGGGATGGGGGGTGTGGGGGGGTGGGGGTGTGTGTGGGTGTGTGGGAGGGATGGGGGGTGTGGGGGGGTGTGGGGGTGTGGGGGTGTGGGAGGGGTGTGGGAGGAGTGGGGTGTGTGTGGGTGTGTCGGGGTGGGGGTGGGGGGCGCAGGCCTGGCCCCCGAGCCCGCAGCTCCCGGCCTTGCCGTGGCCCCTCCGCCCAGTGCCGGGCACGTAAGGGCCCTCGGGGCCTTCTCTGGCTCAACAACTGACTTCCTTTTAGGGCCGAGTCGAGGCCCTTTGCCTGCATGTAGCCGCCGAGGGGCATCTTGATTGCTCCCAACCGGGCAGCGATGACCACAGGCGCCGCAGACATCCATCCGCAGGCAGGCTTTTGCGTGGGTATAAGGGAACTGTGCCGTTTTGAAACCTCAGATTTATATGGACTTTAAAGATTATTGGAGACTCCAAATGTGATTCCGTTGTGTATTATCCTTATCAAGTCTGCACACGCTTGGAACTTTCCAGAATATTGTCGATTATGAGAAACAAGAACAGAGCACTTTGAACGGTCAATAGCATTTGTTATATAAAAATGTATTTGTGATCTGTCGTCAAGACATGACAAGAATAAAAGTGATTATTTGCTCTGTAAGATGTAGCAGGGCGTTTTTATAACAGGGCAAGCGACGTTTTATAGAGAAGAAATCTAGCTATGTCAGGTTTTGACGGTACTTGGCTGTTCCAGAACACATCATTTGAGGAAGGAAATAGTTAAATCTACATAATAATGAGCTATGTTGAATCAGTGTTCTCGCTTGTGAAATTATTTTAAAATGATCCATATTTTTTTTCAATAAATTGATTGGAATGAAGTCAAAGGAATTGTATACTTTTGTGTACAGGATGCCACTGTTAGAACATCACGCATTTCAGAGACCTCAGGGTATATACAATAAAATAAAATAAAATAAAATATAAAATAAGGTTAATCTGTGTTGATACTGACTTTTGATACCTTTATTAACTTTTTAAGAACAAACTTTAAAAATCAAGGGTTTCAGGGGACTCTGTCTGCCTCAGTCCGTAGAGCATGACACCCTTGATCAGGGGGTTCATCAGTTCTGGCCCCTCATTGGATAGATAGCTTACTCAAAAAAATAAAAATGGAGGGTTTCAGAAAAATTCTTTGATGAATTGTCAGCCTTCAGCCACAGTTACTGTTTGAAGATGTTTTAACTAGACACACCTGCCTGTGTTTCCATGCTGCTGGTTTGAAAATTCTTCTCGAGTAACTTATTTTTATGGACATTATGCTTTCATGTTGTATCTTTTTTTTTATTTTTTATTTTATTTTATTTTTTTATTTATTTATGATCGTCACAGAGAGAGAGAGAGAGAGAGAGAGAGAGAGAGAGGCAGAGACACAGGCAGAGGGAGAAGCAGGCTCCATGCACCGGAAGCCTGATGTGGGATTCGATCCTGGGTCTCCAGGATCGCGCCCTGGGCCAAAGGCAGGCGCCAAACCGCTGCGCCACCCAGGGATCCTCATGTTGTATCTTTTAAGTTTATGTATAGAAGCAGCTACAGTTCTTCAATGATTATGTCATGAAATTAGTCCTACATTTTCATAATGGTATGATTCAAAGATATATTAAAGTCTTAAATAGTGATACTTTAAAAATAGCTTTATTTTGAGATGATCTCAAAGTTGCAAATATAGTATGAAGGATGATTTTTTTCCCCCCGAATCATTTGAGAGTAAGTTCCTGACCAGATGCTCCATCACCCCTAAAAACTTTGGTTGTGTTTTTTTCTATAAACAAGGACATTCTCCTACATAACCCCACTCAGAACCATCAAAATCAGGAAATTAACATCAATGCTTTACTACTATTTCAACCTCAGAATCCATTCACATTTTGTGTTGCTCAAGAGTCCTTCATAGTAAAAGGATCTACTTCATAAACTTTGCGTTCAATTGTCACATTTCTTTAGTTTCTTTTGATCTGGAATAGTTTCTTAGATGATAGAGTTAAGGGACCTGTAAGTGATGATTATAGGAAAATTTTGTGGAGGTTGATATTATGCCACCCCAAAATATGCCACTTTGGCATAAGTATTATTTTAAACTAAAGACGGTTAAAAAAAATAAAAGCAAATATAGGAAGAGCTCTCCACCCTCCCCCCATCCGCCTAAAAGCAGGGCATCAGTTTCCCTTTGTGAAGGGGTCTTCCTCTTCCCTCCATATGAGGGAGATGTCACTGGAGATGGAAAGTTGGCACCAAGGTGAGTCTGCACAAACAAACCTTACTAAAATAACCCCTTTCTTCCCTCTCAGGATTAAAATCTTAGGGGTTTCAATAAAACATTTTTTGCAGGCTAAGTTCCTAGTGGTTTATCATGAAAGGAATAAAATTTAGCTTTTACTTTTTGACAGACCTTGACAGAAATGCACAAGCACTTAGAATTTTGTCAAGGGAACTCATGAAAACGCCAACTCAGTGAAATTATAACCCTCCTTCTGTAACAATCTGAAAGGTTAATATGGAAAATTTTAATGTGGTTGCTCTGAAGTTAATGCCTTAAGGGCATCTCTGGTCAGTTAAATTTAAAATAAAGTAGGAGAGTCTAATTGGTACATTTCATGAAAATGTTTATTGTGTTTCTGTACAGCTATGACTTGCGTAAGCATTAAGGTAAGTTTCATCAGATTCTATAGCTTATTTCCAGTACTTAAAAATCCTTTTTACAATCTATGGAAGATATGCAGTATTCTATTTTCTCAGATAATTACAGCATCAAAAGTATAGGGAGTTTACTAAATACCTTTTTAGGGAGTAAAATAAACACACATGCACAAACACATGCACACAAGCCAGACCCAAACACACAAACTTTCTCTACATTCAGTCCATTTACCTTATTTTATTATCTTTTAAAAAATTATTTATTTATTTAAAAGAGAGATAGCAGGAGCACAGAGAGAGAAGCAGACTGCTTGTTGAGCAGAGAGCCTGGCTCGGGCTTGATCCCAGGACACTGAGATTGTGACTTGAGCCGAAGGTAGGTGCTTAACCCACTGAGCGACCCAGGTGCCCAGAGTCCATTTATTTTAAAAGATAGATAATTTCTATCTTAAGTGATGACCTCCAATTAATATTTAAGGTTCTTTAAAAACAAAACAAAAATACCAGTCGTAGCAGAGGATTGTTAAATATGTGGGGCAATTTCAGAACTATATATTCACATATATATGTTGAACAATAGCCAGTATAATTTGATCTCATTTACACAATATAAGGGCTGTATAATACTTGTGTTTATAAAATGCTGATGTGGTCACAACAAACTGTCAACAGTGGTCATCTTTGGGAAAGGAGACCAATAATTGCAGGACAAAGGGGAAATTTCACTCTGCAATTTATATCTTTAAGAGAATCTGGACTTGTTTTTTAAAAGCGACTATTCCTTTAATAATAAGAAAATAATCTGAAGTTATTTACAGGAATTCAAATGTGTAGAAACTTGGCTTCTCAGCTTTAGATTAAACATCTCATTTGTAATAGTAGTTAGCTCTTTTTAGACCTTTTGAGACAAGGTAATATAAGGTGAGTGGTTCTCAGTCACGGATGATTTGTTTCCTGCACTTTGGGGAACAAGTGGCAAAGTCTGGAGACATTTTTCATTGTCACGACTTGGCAGGGTGGGGGTGGGGCGGGAAGGGGGTGCCATTGGCATCTAATAGGTAGAGTCCAGAGATGCTGCTAATCATCTCCTGAAGCGCAGGAAAGCTCCCTCAAACAAATATTTATCTGCCCTAATGTCAGTAGTGCCCAGGGTGAGAAGCCCAGGGCTCGGCATTGTTGAAGAATCAATGGAAAAGCACTCCATGCCAGCAGACTAACATAGGAATTCACTTGCAGGACGGGCAATCAATTAATTAATACTCAGTGGCCTTTTCTCTTCTAGTGGAGACTCTCCAATGGATTTTAAGAGATTTTAGAGGTGGATGGACATTACCAAATGGAGGGACTAGTGCAGCTGCTGTGTCTCTGGAAAGGTTGTGATTGCTGTTGTTTTGACAGTTGGGAGAGAGGCCATACCTTGTTATGTCCACCAATGCCAGGGCAGTTAGAAGGAATAAATTCTTGACTACAAGGATTATTAAACAATGGACTGGGTTACTAAGACAATCTCTGGAGGTTTTGAAAAATTGGATAGATAATTTAAGTATATTCTGCCAAAAGTAAAAGAATCAGCCACAAAATATTTTCGGGCTTCTTGAACTAGTTCCATGAATCTATGAATAACAAAACAGATGTTTAGAAGAAGGTATTATTCAAAAGAACATTTTTAGATGTGTGCGCTCTGTATACATTAAAAAATATTGAAAAAAATTCCATCATCTATACAGCAGCCAAAATAAATTCATTTGTCCTGACAAAATCCAGGTACTCAACAACTCTTAATGATATTGCCTCAACCCAGGTTCCCATTTTAAATATTTTATTATGATCTTTCTCAAAACTTACACTGCTCCAGATAAACTAAACTTAGTTTCCCAAGAATTATGCCTTTCTCTAGGTGAATGGGATTCAGAACACACTTACTGTGGGGTGCCTGGGTGGCTCAGTCAGTTAAGCGTCTGGCTCTTGATTTTTGCTCAGGTCTTGATCTCAGGGTTGTGAGATTGAGTCCTGCCAAGGCTCTGTGCTGGGTGTGGAGGCTGCTTGGGATTCTCTGTCTCCTCCTCCTTCTGCCCCTTCTCCCCACCACTCCCCACCCTTGCTTATCCGCATGTGCATGCTCTCTCTTTAAAAAAAAAAAAAGATTACTTGTTGTGATGAGCACTGAGTGATGTAAAGGATTGTTGAATCATTATATTGTACACCTGACAGTAATATAACACTATATGTTAATTATACTTGAATAAAAAATATATATACTTGAATAAAAAAATACAACACCCTTCTCCCAATAAAAACAAACCATCATTCCAACAACAACAATAAAGAATTATGACTTTATTGCTGCCTGTCTTGATTCCAGTCTGACTTAAGGCCTCACACAGAACTGACCCAGGGACAGACTATTTGCAGTCCCCAAATGTGTCGTGCACGTTGCTGTTTCCTACCAACAAAATGGCAGTAAATAGGCAGTGAGTTTTCCTTATTTACCTGCCAATATTCCATAATTTCTTTAGGATTCGTGTATCACCTTCCTCTGAAAGCTTCTATTTCTTCTTTAGGCTGGATTGTGTACCTCTTCTCTGTTTTCTTAGCATCCTGTACCTGTCTCATTTCAACAGCCCCCTGTTGCACTATATTGCAGTTGTGGTCCACATATGTCCCTTCTGTCAGCATTCTGGAGGCAGAGAGACTGTGTCTCAAATCACAGTCATATTCCCTGTGCTTAGCATGAGGGTATAAGATGGCAATAAATACTTATGAAGGAATGAAGGAATAAGTGAATGAATGAGAATGAAAGATATGTGGTGAATTGAATCAACTGGCGATGGACCGAATTTTCATTAGCACTTTCTCACCAGCTTAATAGTTCATGCCCCATTTCACTCATACCCTCCCTCTGTATCATTAGCCTCAGAGAACATAAGAACATGCCATTAAAAATAACTTCCCATAAAGACCAAGATAAAAGTACCTAGAAAAACTAGGCAAAATACGTTTCGTTTTATTAAGCTCATGTTTTTCATTAAATTTGATCTGATATCTGAAAATCTTGACTTATATGGCAACTTATTAGATATATCTCCCGAGGCCAGAGAAACAAAAGCAAAAATGAACTATTGGGACTTCATCAAGATAAAAACTTCTGCACAAGAAAGGAAAAAGTCAACAAAACTAAAAGGCAACCTATGGAATGGGAGAAGATATTTGCAAATGACATATCTGATAAAGGGCTTGTATCCAAAATATATAGAGAACTTATCAAACTGAACACAAAACAAAGAAGCCAGTTAAAAGGTGGGCAGAAGACATGAATGGACATTCTTCCAAAGAGAACATTCAGATAGCCAACAGACACATGGAAAGACGCCGAACATCACTCATCATTGGGAAATACACCTCAAAATTACAATGAAATATCACCTCACACCCGTCAGAAGAGCTAAACTTAAGAACACAAGAAATAATGGGGTGTTGGTGAGAATGGAGAGAAAGAGGAACCCTTTTGCGCTGCTCATGGGAATGCAAACTGGTGCATGCATTCTGGAAAACAATATAGAGTTTCCTCAAAAAGTTAAAAATAGGACTAACTTATGATCCAGCAATCACACCACTAGATATTTATCCAAAGAAGACAGAAATACTGATTTGACGAAATATATGCACCCCGATGTTTATAGCAGCATTATTAACAATAACCAAATTATGGAAAGAGCCCAAATGTCCACCAACTGAAGGAATGGGTAAAGAAGATGTGGTATATATAAAACATGGAATATTGCTCAGCCATCAAAAATAATGAAATCTTGCCATTTGCAACAACGTGGATGGAGCTAGAGAGTATTATTATGCTAAGCAAAATAAGTCAGTCAGAGAAAGACAAATTCCATATGATTTCACTCATGTAGAATTTAAGAAACAGAACAAATGAACATGGGGGAAAAAAGAAGAGGCAAAACAAGAAACAGATTTAACTATAGAGAACAGATTGATGGTTACCAAGGGGAGGTGGGAGGCGCTTAGAAGGGGATGGGTTAAACAGGTGATGGGGACTAAGGGGAGCTTGTTGTGATGAGCACTGGTGTGTATGTAAGTGATAAATTGCTAAATTCTATACCTGAAACTAATATTACACTATGTTAACAAACTGGAATTTAAATAAAAACTTGGAGAAAGAAAAAAAATCTTGGCTTATTTGTGGGGTCTTAGAACTTGGTGGGATAAAGTTTGAAAATAGTGGCTGAAGTTTTTTCTTTCCTGAAATTTTTTTGTTGCGTGCGCTCTTCACTTATTTCAGTGATATTCATTGTTTCATGAGGTGGGAAAGTACAGCTGAAAACCAAGAAATACAACACTACTGGAATTAACTTATAAACTTTTAGATGAAGCATTATTATTGAAAGCCTGGATTTCCATTGCAAGAACCAGACATTTTTTTTTTAAAGATTTGTTTAAGAGAGAAAGAGAGAGAGAGAGAGAGAGCACATATGGTAGGAGGGGCAGAGGAAGAGGGATAGAAAGAATCTCAAGCAGACTCAGTGCTGAGTGCAGAGCTGGTGGTGGGGCTTGATCCTATGACACTGAGATCAGGACCTGAGCCAGAACCAACAGTGGGATGTTTAACTGACTGAGCCACCCGGTGCCCCTGTAAGAGCCAAAATTTTGAGGAGAGAATGTTTCTTTTCCTTTCAGCTCCAAAGTCTGATTTGTGTGGAACTTAGAACATAGAGTTTATAATAAACCATGGAGTGAGAAAGGATATGTGATGGTTAGTTTTATGTGTTTACTTGGCTAGGCTCTGGTACCCAGTTTTTCATTCCAATACTAACCTGGGCATTACTGTGAAGGCATTTTGTAAATGTGATTAACATCCACAATCACTTTAAGTAAAGAAGATTACACTTGATAACGTGGGTGGGCCTCATCCAATCAGTTGAAGACTTTAAGAGCAGAAATTGAGGTTTCTCTGAGGAAGAAATTCTGTGGACCACAGCATCAGCTCCTTCCCAAGAGTTTCTAGCCCTATAGATTTCAGACTTGCCTAGACATACCCCACAACTGAGTAAGCCAATTTACTGAGATAAATCACTATATTTATCTATCTATGCATGTATATGCATACACACGTACATATATGAGCATATATGCAAATAATATAAATATAAACAATCATATGTATGTATGCCTGTGTGTGTGTGTGTGTGTGTGTGTATATATATATATATATATAGAGAGAGAGAGAGAGAGAGATTTAAAAAAGCGCACGTATCCTATTGCTTCTTTTTCTCTGGTAGAACCTTGACTGATTTAGCATATGATAAGGCAATTTTCCTGTCTCCCAAAGGTAAAGAATTCATCAGAAGGCAGAAGAAAAGGTATTGGAGGAATGCCTCCCATTCCCCTGGGCTGGGACCAAACAATCTGGAGGGAAGAGCAAAAAGTAGTAGGAAATTGTGCCCTGGATGAGTAAAGAGATCACAAACTTCAATGACCTTCTTCACCCTTCACCACATGGTTTAGCCATGGTAGAATAAAAAAGAGATGTGGCGTATGTAAGGACAGAGACCCGAGGGCTCCTTTTTTACACTCTCTTATTTTATGAAATCCAGGACCGGAATGGAAGTGTGTCTGGAACCTTACAGCCCTCCCCAGGGAGGACAGAAGTAGCCAGGAGTGAGCTAGCCGAATGGGAGAGGTCTCACGAGGGGGAGGAGGAAGATGTGGCCGGACCTGGGAGAAGCAGCCTTCAGGACAGTGTCAGGGAGCAGATGTCTCCACAGCAGATATGACAGGGACAGAGAAACAGGAACTAAGCCTGGGTGGTGCGGGTTCCTGTGTGAATGATCCAGCAGTGGCCATAAGGACCGAGAGCAGATGCCCCTCCCACCAGAGTCTAGATGACACCAAAAGCATGGCCCACTTTAGAGCACTTCTGGAGAGGAGACATAGGAGGTGGCGAGCTTGAAATTGGCAAGATATTAACCCAAAGGATATTGAAGGGGAAAAGGTAGGAAGAAAACAGAAGTGATTGGATTACCTGGAGGCACATTGAGTTTTCTGCTATATGCAGGAGTGGGCATTGGGTTAATTTCATTTATTGAGAAATGAAGTTCCATGATTCTGCCCCTAAGTTCCTAAAAAGAGTTTTACTATCTCTGTATTATGTGTGTCTAAATTGTAGAGTTAGAGCCACATTTAAAAAAGTGGCATATTCTATTGTGTGTGTGTGTGTGTGTGTGTATTTTTAAAAACAGATTGAAATCAAGCACCGTGGAGTTCAAAATATATTTTAAATGGGTTCTTTCCAGAATTACAGAATCACTGGGATGAATTCTGACCTTAATCTACTCAAAGGCTACCAAGCTGCTACTACGCAAATCCTTTCTGGAAGAAGGTAACTCCGTAGGCAAGCATGTAGGATTAGCTTGTCTGGCCCCTGCTGGGAAAGAGCTGCTTGGTTTATTGTGCATGCTCAGTGATGGGCTATTCCTGGGAAGCATCTGGAAAACCTTCATTGAAGGAATAAGTAGTAGCTCTAGGAATAGAGGAGTTGAGATTCGCGAATCTGGCTATTGTTGAATTGCGACATGTAAGATGTGTTGCTTCCACGTTTACTTTTATGGGGAAGCTGTAGCTTCGGTTCTGTCCAGTTCTGTTTCTCTTGGACCTGGGGCTAAATTGGGCAGGAAAAAGCACATGATCCATTTCATAATAGGATGTGAACATTGGGGAGCTGTTAATGCTGCTCAGAGGAGCCCCACTGTTCCCCACTGCCTCTCCCCCCTCTCTCCTCTGCCCTTGTTTCGGATAAGCCTTCTTTGCTTTTGCCTCAAGTCGACCCTCCCTCTTGAGCTGCAGGTACCACCTCCTTTCCCCTACTCAGGACACATTCCAGTGGTTCCTCCTTCTCCCCAAGCGTCATCGACTTTTTACCTCTTTCCTGGCTTATTCTCAACAGCCTGAAAATGTGCTGTTATGTCTCCCTTCTTAAAAACAAAACAAGAGAAAAAAAATTTTCATGATCCCATTTCCCATGCCAGTGCCATTCTCATTTTTTGTCTTCCCCTTTTAGCAAAACTTGTCAAAAATGTTCTATACTGGTGTCTGTGATATAATTTTTTCTGAAACCTCTGAAGTTTCGGAAAGCTATTGAATATGATCTTAATCTCCCTCTGTGAATTTGGGTTATCATGTTGAACAGCCCAAAGATATCTTGAGGGTCTTTTGAGGGGATTTGTGTCCTATAAATTTGACCACAGACTCCTGTACTTTGTACAGTTTTTCTCCACAAATCTTCATCAGCTGCCACTTCACCCACCATTAGTTTGTTTTCCTCTCTAGGCTTAGTCCTCTAATTACCATTTCTAACTTTTTTTACTTGAACTGACTGTAGCTACAAATGAAGATGCTCAGACACAGTAAACTTGTGTGTAAAGAATGAGCAAATGCGCTGTGAACAAGGGCTTGAAAAGAACAAAATTTCTTTCCTCTTCTTTTGTCCTTCGATGGCTTTTAAGGATCAAAATTTTGGGGGTTCTAGAGTAAGTGATCATCAGTTGGGAGAGATGTTATTACAAACAGTTCTTAGGGCTTAGCATTCTGGCTTAATAAGCGTTCAGTAAGAATTTATTGAATGGATGCACCTATTTCCCAACACATAAAGTAGCCAAGGTTTTTGAATTCTCTATTTGTTCATTTCTAGCATATTTCTCAAATCATGACAAAACTGTTTTCTCGACTTTCCAACCGTCACATTTTATTCCTACTCCCTGGTACGGCAGCCGTCAGTTTTATTGATCACTCTAGTAGCGCAGCCAAGAAATAGAGATTCTAAATCAAGGGCAGTTGTATTTCTTAATAGTTCTTCCATTCAGCACCTTATTTCCATTCCTACTATCTCAACTGATTCCAGTTCATATCATATCATGTCCAGGTAGTAAATTTTTAGTGATTTCCTTTTGGTTACACCTTTAGCCTTACAGTCAAAGAGGTCCCAACTCACCATAACCTACTTTTTTAAACCCAGGAATCCATTACTTGAAACTTTTGCTGATTGGCTGTTCTTTCTTTCGTGTTTCTCAGCACTTACACTATGTGAGGCCTAGGCTAAGCACTTCACATGCCTTGCTTCATTTTATCCTCATAACAATCCCGTGAAATAATTATTAACAGCATCATGACTTTACAGTTTAGAAGGTAAGGCATAGAGGAGTTCGTTGAGGGGGGTCGCAGAACTGGTAAGTGACGGAACTGATTCAGGCTCAGGTCCGATCCACTTCAGAGCATGTGTTCTTAACACGGTGCCTCAACTCACTTCCCCATATTGACCTGCTGGTGAGCCCCTGAAAAATCATTCATATTTCAGCCTTCATTTTTTTGGCTTATGACCCTTCATGACCAACATCAGTTATACCTTCTGACCGACTTCCTCTTTGACTTCTATTCTGTCTCTCTTTTGGAATCTTTCCAGTGTAAGGATGAAATACTGCTTCGACAGGATATCTTATGTTTGTCACCCTGGAGGTTCTAAGATATTTCCTCACAAGGTCAAAGACAAATGTAATGCATCTAAGTAGACAATTTCCTGTTGTCTCTTGGCAAATGTATTAGAAATGGCAGCTTTATAAATTCAGACTCATTAGGATTTCCAGTGAAGACAATGACTTCTTCTAAATATGAAGGAAGGTTTCTCCTTCCTTCATATTTAGAGAATAAATAAAGAATTTAAAAAGGTGAAAATACAATTCTCATGATCGTTCCTCTCAGAGAAGTTTCCAGAAATAAACAATTGAATTGATGAATTCTCGTGGAGAACTTTCTATTTAAATGGCCAAGGTATGGGCAAGAGGAACCCAATAGAACAACGTGGACAAATATGCACCATTTATTCTGATATTTAGTATCAATTCTGATGTTCAGCAGAGTTATGTTTTATTCTTGGGTATGCCTCTAAATTGATGGGCAGGGCAGCCCGGGGGGCTCAGCGGTTTAGTGCTGCCTTCAGCCCAGGGCCAGATCCTGGAGACCCGGGATCAAGTCCCACATCCGGCTCCCTGCATGGAGCCTGCTTCTCCCTCTGCCTGTGTCTCTGCCTCTCTTTCTCTCTCTGTCTTTCATGAATAAATAAATAAAATAAAAAAATAAATTGATGGGCAAATTTGGGTAAGTAAATTCATCTTGCTGGATTTCAGTTTTCCTCACATGTCAAGAGAGGAGACAGTATAAGTGTGGGGTAATACTATTTGATTCTGGGTGGAAGATAAAATGTTAACAAAAAATGTTTGAAAGTTCATTTTTCAAGGGAAAGTACTAGGAAGAGAAGATAAATGAGGAAAAATTGGGAAGAAACAGAATGAAGCTGAGAAATAGAGAATGGATACATTTAAATAGTGATTGGGAGGAGATAGAGGAATTTCTAGTTGCCTGCTCATTATCTCCTTCCCCCTTTCCTTTCATAATGGAATCCTTCTTTTTTTTTTTTTTTCTGGTGACAATGTGTTCTGTACTGGAAAATGAGACCAGCCTCAACAATAATGATACTCCTATTCCCCGTGTGCCCTGCTGCCTTGGCTGTTAGGCAGCCTATGTGACCAAATTCCTGCCAGTGGTATCTAAGAAGTAGAAGTCTTCTTGGGGAATTTCTGGAAGAGCTATTGCTTTCCTGATTAAAGGGGAAAGATGGAGTTTTGTGTCAGTCTTTCCTTTCTTCCTGCTTTGAACGTGGACTTAATTCTGGTGCTACAGTAGCCGTCTTGGCATACATTAGGAGATCAGCGTTTAACACAATAACAAATGCACAAAAGATGGTGGAGTGAAAGAGCGAGCTTAGGATCCTAAAGGTATGGCTGGACAAGGTGATCCAGTGCCAGCAAGCACTTACTTCTGGGTGGTGTTCATGTGAGAAGAATAAAGACTCACTTGTTTAAGCCACTGTTGCTTGGTCTTTTTCTTTGCAGCACTTAGAATGCATTTCTGAGACAGAGGGGATTGATGAAAATACTGATAGGGACTGCCTACCCCAGAGGGGGGTACAACCGTAAATGTATAGAGGTAAGGGAACCTAGGAAAATGAAAATCATTGCCGACAGGCGAAGGCCAAGTGTGGGTTTTGATTAATGCCTCAGAACTGACTTTGAAGGGCGCCTGGGTGGCCCAGTGGGTTAAGCATCTGCCTTGGGCTCAGGTCATGATCCCAGGATCCTGGGAGGGAGCCCTGCTTCTGGCTTTCTGCTCAGTGGAGAGCCTGCTTCTCTCTCTACCCCTCCCTCCTGCTCATGCTCTCTCTCTCTCAAATAAATAAATACAATCTTAAAAAAAAGGGAGAGAGAGTGAGAGAGAGAGAGAGAGAAATGACTTTGAAAGTTAATCGGGATAGATAAGTATGATGTTTTTGTTTGAAAATTGGTGGAAAACCATGAAAAGAACAAGTGTGATATGGGAGTTCTGTAAGCCCTATTTTAAAGATAAAATGATGTAATACGAGGAGACACTTTAACAGCGATGAGCCCATGGCAGGTAGCTTCCCTCTGGTATATTCTATGGTAACTTTTGTAACAGTCTTGTGTTTGCGAAAGGTATTATTTTAGGTATATATAAAAGTGTACCCTTGAATCAGACCAACCCAAACTGAGGAATGTTCTACAGAGCAACATTCTTCAAAACTCACGTCATTGTCTTCAGATTAAAGGAGACTACAGAGCTGTGGCTGCTGAATGCAAGGTGTGATCCTGGATTGGAGCCTGGATTAGAAAAAAAATATTTTCTTTCTATAAAGGTCACAGTTAAGATAATTGATGAAATATGAATATGGACTTTATGTTATATAGTCTGATTTTATCAATGTTAGATTTTTCTGAATTTAATCGTTGTATGAGGCTAAGGTAACGTAATTCTTAGAAGATACAGCCTGAAGTATTTGGTAGGAGTCAAGGCATCATGATGCCTGCAACTTACTCCTCAATCATTCAGCAGGAAAAACCTGCCTGTGTGTTTGATGAGAGATAGAAAGCAAGTGTGGGAAGATGTTAACAATGAGTGAATCCAGGCTAAAGGTATGGGGTGTTGGTTCACTACTTTTGTCATCTTTTTGTGCGTTTAAAATTCTTCGAAATGAAAATTTAAAAAGCTTGGTAAATATCTTAATCTTTTAAACTTCCTGTGGCTGAAAAGCTTCTTTGAGTTCCCAGCTTTAAAATTTTTTATTATTTGAAGACTCTTTAACCTCCCCTCTGCCTG
This sequence comes from Canis lupus baileyi, assembly GCF_048164855.1. Lineage (NCBI taxonomy): Eukaryota > Metazoa > Chordata > Mammalia > Carnivora > Canidae > Canis > Canis lupus. Next base: position 57,009,308 of record NC_132850.1, on the reverse strand, counting down.
CTATTTGGGCACGTACCCACATCATTTTTGAATAAATGTGAAATCACCTCGACACCATGTATCTGTGTGTCTGGGTGTGTGGGTGTGTGTCATGGATATAAGCATTAAGCTTTCTGAGTATTATGGGTGTGAGACACAAAACTTTGAATGCCAGACATAGGATTTACGAGGTATGTCATTCCATATCACCAGTGTTTGTGCCTTGGAGTCTCTGGTTTTCCCCCTCATCTTTAACCCAAAGGACAATTTCGAAGGCCTATTTATAGACTGAGAGTTGGACAAGGTTTAATGGGATGCGACATAGATGTCTCAAGGTACGCTCTGGGGATATTACCTCTGAGGGAGAAATACAATAAGCAGGACTCTGAATATCATTACAGGGCTCTTCCCGGCACCACTCACTGCTGACTGACTGCATGTCTGCAGGCTACAGGTTAAGTGACCACTGCTTCCTTTTCAGGATCCCCATGGTGGCTACAATTTGGTTAATAACATTTGTCATGGCCTTAATTTTAATGCTTTTCCATATAACCACTTACTATGCAGGAAGATCAAGGAGGCTTATTCAAATCTGAATACTGTATTTTCCCCCTTGTGCCTTCTCTCAGGCTTACCACAACCTCAGCCAACGGCAGTCCTCAAGACCTGCCCCCCACGGGGGTACTGCGTGTTCACGGCCTAGGCTAAGTGTGGCTGCGGCCGGGTGGGGAGAGTTCTTCTTGGAAGCTCCCAGTTGTGCCATTGTGGACTTTGTGCAGGTTTCATAACTTCTCAGTTTCGTCTTCTAGAACACGGGGATTAGTAAATCCCCCTTCCAGGCTTTTTGGTATGATTAGATGAAGCTAATGGATATGAAGGCGTCCCTCACTGCCCTTCACAGAAGTCACGTGAACTATGTGCGAATTTCCCGTCTTCCTGAATCCATTGTTTTTAATTTCCAGATTATTCCTATTGTAACTAACAACTTGGCTGAGAATATATTTAATAGGATCCATCCCATCCATTCAATCATCGATCCATGAAATTGTGAGCATCATGGGCTGAATGTTGGCTGAGATGCTAAGAGTCACAGGCAGCCCACTTTGAGGCTAAGACCCTCTGTGATACCAAGTAGATATCGCTTATCCCTTTCTATTCTTCTTGATATCTATCAAGAATTAGTTAAAACTCTCCTTAGTCTTTTGTAGGGCACCCCCGTCCTCAAACCTTTCATGATTGATTTCTAATGAACACAGTTCTCGAGGGGTGCTTTTCTGTGTCGGGGACTGCCCGACTGCCGATTCTGTCCATGTTGCCATCTCAAATTAAGCTGAAGCCTGTACTGGGAGATGGTTACTAATTCAGGTCACCAGGTTAAGCAGTGAGGAAGGATTCGTCTTCTCTTCTTTGGTCCTACTCTAGTAGGACTGCTGCCAGCTGGGCTCCATCTCAGTGGCTGCCTGCTGACCTGCCCACCTGTACCCGGCTCATTGGACCAATAAGTGGGTTGGACACTCATCTGGGCAGGTGAGGGAAAGCGTCATTCCTCCAGAACTGAATTATTAAGTAGAGGATCTGTGCTTTACAGGGACATTTTCCTATGTGTTCTTCTCTCTTTTAAAAGAAAATTCCGTTAGCTTCTCTTGGATCCTTACAATTCCTTTTGCCTTCTCTCACCTTTTAGGATTCTCTTTCTCAGGGCACCTGGGTGACTCAGTTGGTTAAACATCTGCCTTTGGCTCAGGTCATGATGCCAGGACCCTGGGGTCAAGCCTGCATTAGGCTCCCTGCTTGGTGGGGAGTCTGCTCCTCCCTCTCCCTCTCCCTCTGTCTGCTGCTCCCCCTGCTTGTGCACGCTCTCTGTGTGTCAAATAAATAAATAAAATCTTAAAAAAAAATGGATTCTCTTTCTCTTTTCCCCTCACCTCTCAGCTGTGATCCTTTAGCAAGGGCTGGTGACTTTCTCTTCACAGCTACCCTGAATGTGCCAATGTCTCCTCATCTCGGTTTCTTTCTTTCCTCATAGGGTCCGCCACTGTCTTTTCTTTGCTACAGTTATTTCTCACTTGGATTTCCTGCTTCTCTTTTAACCTGTTCTGCATACAGCAGCCAAAGGGGTCTTTCAAAAATAAATCACATCACAAAAATATCCTCTTTCAAAATTTATAATGTCATCCCATTGTTCTTAGGATAAAAATCCAAACTCTCTACCCTCCCCTTTGACCTTACATGAGCGAGCCATCTCTATTGGTTTCTTTTCCATTTTTCCTGCTTCACTCAATTTCAGGCATTTTGACTGTCCTCTGGAAGGGTTGTTTGTTCCTACTTTGGAGTCTTTGAATTAGCTCTTCTAGCAACCTGGATGCCTGGATTGTTCTTCCTCTGGCTCATGGCTGACTATTGCTCATTATTCAGGTTTCAGCATAAATATCCCTGCCTTACTGAAACTGGGATCATTCTGTCTTAAGTCCACATTCCTTGCTAGTTTCTATCCTATTACATTGTTGTTTTGTTTTGTTTTCCCTCCTTCTTCTTCACAACACTTATTACTATCAATAACATTTTATTTATTAGTTTATCTTTTTGTTTTTTAATATCGCCCCCAGAATGCAAATTCCCGTAGGCAGGGTATCCTTCTTGTTTTGTCCACCATGGACTTTTGATGCCTGTACTGATGCTAGGCATATTGTAGGAACTCAAAAAAATATTAGGGGCTCCTGGGTGGCTCAGTTAGTTAAGCATCTTCCTTTGGCTCAGGTCATGATTCTGGGGTCCTGGGAGCCCTGCATCCTGCTCCCTGCTTGCGGGGAGCCTGCTTCTCCTTTTCCTGCTCCCTGTGTTTATGCTGTCAAATAAATGAATAAAATCTTTAAAAAATATATATTAGCCAAAACAAAGGGAGAATGAATAATTATCTATGTATATGGAACATTTGGAATAGTGTTTTAAAATTGTGGTGCTGTGAGGATCTCTGTGGCCTTTCTTTCAGACTCTGGCTTCAGCTGGTTAGGACTCAATTTCTATTAATATCCCCCCAAACGTATCCTGGGCCTGATTCTAGTGTAGCCACCAAATCTTTGTTTCCTCAAAGGACATTAGCCCTTTTACCAGACTTACAGCAATTCTAGGGATCATAGTTTTTGTTTATGGAACACTAGACAAATGAAACTTAGTTGGTTTGCATTGTTGTTGTTGTTTTTGGCAAAGAGAGGAAAGGATGGAAGGAATAGAAAATTAAGGGAACAAAGAGATGCAAAGAGAAATATTTGGAATTAGGACTAGCTCTTCAGTATCGCTAGTGGTGTATTTACCACAGCTATAGTCTGTCATCAAATGATAGTAAAAATCCAAAAGACAGGTTGAGGTTGGATTTTAGATTTAGAATCTAGAATACACATCTGCATTAATCAAGTGAACAAAAATCCAAATCATAAATTGACAAATTGGCATGGAATTTATACTTTCTAGGAAAACAATAAACAAAACTTTGTGCATTCTATATGTGTGGCCTCCTTTCAGCTCACCACCGTAAACCCTTTGTAGTACACTGATAGTCTAACTCCAGAATGTATATGGTCTTCTGACTGCGTTATTTTTAAGAGTTAATATAGCTTCCAAATATGCATTTAGTTTATACCAGAAAGTAATTTATCCAATGAAAGGATTTGTCCAGCTGAAAGCGAATCTCTTGTATTCTCATAAATGTATTGAAACTTTTTTTAGTTTTCTGTGACTAGTGGTTATAACATTTCTGGTCACAGCAGCTGTTAGTAATGGCTTTTACAGAATGTTTACAATATTTGCAAAAGGAGCCCATTTTTAGTTACGTGTCCCTCTTAGCACCATGATCTAACTAGTTGAGCTAACCGGCCAACTCACTCACGTATCTCCTTTGTTCGGTGCTTGTAGAAATAATACTTGCAGAAATAATATAATATACTCTTATTTTGAAGATGTTCTGGGCAAGCTACTTTTGTAAATAGCATGGATCTGCTATTTTTAGGGAGACTAGAAATGTGCTGAGGGTTGAGGCCATCTCTGATGCATGATTAGTAATGTGCCCTAAACTTTCAGCACCATTTCATCCCATTCTTACTGTGACCTTCATCAAGGAAACTCCAAGAAATTAAGTAATGTCTATACACTTGTGCTTAAAGCTTACCACGAGTAGTGCTATTTTTTTTTTAGAGATTTTATTTATTTATTCATGAGAGACATAGAGAGAGGGAGAGACATAGGCAGAGGGAGAAGCAGGCTCCCAGTGAGGCACCTGATGTGGGACTCGATCGCAGGACCCTGGGATCAAACCCGGAGCCAAAGGCTGACCCAACCACTGAGCCACCCAGGTGACCCTCAAGTAGTACTATTGATTAAAACATGAACATATTAAAACAAAGAATAAAATTTTATCTTATAGATATTATGCCTTTGCCCTATGAGCACAGTATTTTACATTATTCACATCTATACTGTTTTTCCACTATTGTGAGGTTACTAATTAGGTATTGTGAGTTGCTGAGTAAAAACCCTTAAGTTTGTTTACTGACACTTTCTCAGTAACAGCTTTGTGTTGCAAAGTTACTTATTGATTAAGGAGCAGAGATTGTCTTCTAGATAGTACCTTCCATTTGATTCAAATAATCAGGTTGTCCACCTATTGTCTATTATTGTATGCACATTTGTTAACAAGGTTTCCTATTATGTTTTATCTTTTGCCTTATTCTCAGATTGGATCCAAAAGCATCATGCAATTAAAGAAAACAGAAAATAACACAAGAGAAATAGGAATCATGTAAATTCAGGCATAGAGTAGATCAAAAGACTCTTCCGGAAATTAGAAGTAGGGAGAATTGCTGGATGTTTATGGAGTGCAGTGTCAAAAAAAGCCAGTCACATTGCATTCTGGATAGTAGACTAAAACTTTGTCTTGTATTCAACACATATTTTGTGTATTTTATAGGTCCTAGCCAGGGAGAAAATATGTTAAAAATGTATTAAGGTCCTATGAAAACTGTAAAAACCAGCATAGCCTCTACTTCTTGTTCATAGCCTCTACTTCTCTAGTGACTTGAGTTCAGCAGATACTTCCTTTAGGAATTGTTTTCAGCATCTCACATTCTAGACTGTTTTTGGTAAGTTATCAGAGTAATTTCTTGAACAAGAAATCTCTATATTATTCTGTACAGAACTTCTACTGCAGTCAGTTAGGTACTATAGCCCAAAGTCCATTCTTGAGTGTGGCTTACAAAGACTTCATAATCTAGTTCTAATCATCCTTTCTAACTTTATCTCCAAGATTTTGCTTCAGCCTTATCCTTAAACCATCCCAACTTCTCATTATTTCCTAATCCTTCCATGCCCTTTCCTGTCTCTGTGGCCTTGCCCACACTCTAGAAGTGCCTTCTTTTCCCCTAGGAAACAGTAAGTGGCAGATCTGAATTGAGTTCAACTTGATTGATGAGTCTGCTCATCTGTAATTGGGAGTAAAAATATTTGTTCTATAAAAAATGAGAGATAATATCCAGTAATTATGTATCATGATTTTGATGTTTGTATGAGTGGAAAGAACTCAGACTTAGTATCAGATAAACTTGAGTTCAAATTCTAAATCAAGCACTTAAGACCAGTGATCTTAGCAAATTCCTAAATCTGAGACAGTCCCTCATGTGGAGAGGTGAGAACACATCTCCCCTCCAGGGTTTATGTGAGTATTTAATTAGACAATACCTTTGAGTGTTTATCTTCAGCCCGACCTTCAATAATGTAACTGACTCTAATACAACTTCAGCAAGATAAATAATTCCTGTCAACGATCAGAATATGGTAACTTTGGTCTAGCACATTTTGTGTATCTAACTACATAGAATATAGCACATTGTAATATATATTAAACATTTGCAGCAGTTTGCCCAGAATAAGTTTAAAAGTAGTGTATGTTCCTGGGAACTGACTGGAGAAGAGCATTTGTGATAGCACAGCTTCTGGTAGATGAGCGCATAATGTCAGACTACCCTTTGTTCCTACCTAATGTTGATCACAAACTCTATTGCTTCACATATTCTGTTTGAAAAAATTTGTGGAAGAAAGTTAATAGGTAAACACAATGATTTGGGATTTTACACAATTCATATAACACTTTTATATTATGGTGTTTTCATCCATAATACTGTGATTGGTGTCGTTTAGAACAGGAAAAGAAAGCATATAGTAGAATGTAGGGAAAAGGGATTAAAAATAAAAATTATGCAAAGCATAGGTGTAAGTGGAATAAGAGGAACCAATTTGGGCAACAGACTGAAAGAATAGGAGGAAATCGTACTATAGGACTATGGACTATAGGATTATAGTCGTGATATTTGGGTTAGGATCCAGGTAGAATGGGTACATTTTCATGTAACTTAAAAAACAAGCAAATAACCAAATGAACATATCCCTTTGATAAAGTGAATAACTCTATCCACCATTATTTAAGTTGTGAATATTATGATTTTCCTTTAGAATTTTCTCAAAAGTGAGAATAGACATGTATATTCACTTGTATCCATTTATTATTATTGGGAAATCCAGATAAATATTTGATATTAAATATTTTGCCAATTCTCAAAAGTTCCCATTTTACCAAAATATGGCTTATAATTAGTTTTCAAATTACTATGGCTTTGTGTATATAATTCCTGCCTACTGAATGCTTCATGCTTTGATTGCATATCCAAATATTCCTCTTTCTTAGTTACTCATTTTTTACCCTTCTGCCACTAATATAGGATGTTGGGTTGTACTTTATTGCTCAAGGAAGGTAGAGCACAGAAGGGCTTTTCTGGAATAGTCAAATTCTTGCCTGAGTTTCAAAGCTTAAAAGTCATGGCTTTCAACTGCAAAAACCAGATACTTGAGGCAGCATATTTTTTCTTTTTATTAATTTTTTGTCTATCATCTTGGTTTTGACTATCAAGCTCAAATATTGAAGGGCTCAGAGCACTGAGTGTTTCCCCAACCTACAGTGGTGGGTAAGCATGGGTGATACCCTCAAAGCAATTTTCTTGAACTCAGTGGGAACAAAATGTGTGGTTGAAGCACCCTGTGAACTTGGAATCTAAAACTCCTTTAGGGAAGAGGGGAGGTAGAAATCACTGACAGAGCCTGGGGGATTGACCAAACAGGTGATTCTTGCCCCAAATCCTAATGCACAGCTCAAGGGAAGGGCAAGTCTCTCGCAGAAGCCATATGCCCTGTATGATGCGAGGGGACTGGGGACCTGTGGCAGAGAGGTTAGCTAGAGCAGAAGCTGAGTCAGCCTGAAATCTCCCTGGGCTCCTGACAGGTGAAGGACATTTGAGACTTTCCTCTCCTGAGAAGGCTGGCTATGAGCAGATGGTCAATGCAGAGAGGCGTTGTTGCCAGGTGAGAAGCATGTGGATTATCTGGCCCTGGTAGCTGGAGAACATGGAAGTGTTTGAATGCTTGGTGATGCTGATGCCAACATCCGACAGAGGAGCTGAACCTCACATGGAGCTGGTAGTTACTGTAGATGTACATCTCTCCACCTGCCCACCACTTCCATGTCTCAGAAGCTGTCTCTGAACCTACATGCTACTGGGCAGAAGGCGTAAATGGGTGGGCGGAATGGGTAAGCATTCTTAAGGGATTCAGATTGTATTTTGAGGGGATCCTTGGGTGGCTCAGCGGTTTAACACCTGCCTTTGGCCCAGGGCATGATCCTAGGGTTCTGGGATGGAGTCCCACATCGGGCTTCCCGTATGGAGCCTGCTTCTCCCTCTGCTTGTGTCTCTGCCTCTCTCTCCATGTCTCTCATAAATAAATAAAATCTTTTTTTAAAAAAGATTGTATTTTATTTATTTTATTTTTTTTAAAGATTGATTTATTTATTCATGAGAGACATGGAGAGAGGCAAAGGCACAGGCAGAGGGAGAAGCAGGCTCCCCATAGGGAGCCCAATGTGGGACTCAATCCTGGATCCTGGGATCACACCCTGAGCTGAAGGCAGATGCTCAACTGCTGAGCCACCCGGACATCCCAAGATTGTATTTTAAAGATAAATTTGCCGATTTTTAAACAAAGCTACTTTGAATTAGCAAATTTAAACATCTGTCCTTTTTTTGTAGGAGTCATAAACTCTGAGTTTAGTCACAGAAATAAAATTTCACCTTTGCACATCTGAGATCAGTGGCCTAAAAATGAAAATTTGTATATTATATCCTATATCTGGTTTTGATACACTTAATATTAATGATGGTATGAAACTATTACTCTGTGTGTATTTGTGTGTGTGTGTGTGTGTAAAGTTTACACCTTTCCCTGCATGCACCCTTACATTTCATGACCAATAATGTTGGCATTGCCTTTTAACCTCCTTCTTTGAGCCCCTCCCCTCCCCTCTACTTCCTCAGAGGGAAAAAAAACCCATCAGAAACTGAGAAATGAATCTTCCTGAAAAAAGTTGTCAGAATAGAAAACAAATTTTGTGCCCAAGGAGACTGTGTGGCAGAGGAGCATGTTGTATCAGGAGTGCATGAGGAGTGAGGGCTGAGTGGTGGGGGAAAGGAGGCAGGAGGGAGTCCATGTGGTCCTGCATCAAAGAGAGAAATCTGGGGAAGAGAGTCAAAAGTTCTTGGAGATTGAAGAGAGATAGAGAAGAGAGTGCATGGCACTCCAAGGAGACTCATGTAGATCATGTACAACGGATGATTCTTTAAAGCTTTTCAGAGGCATGAATGAAGGTGAATGCCCTTGTTCTACATGAGTTTCATTAAGTGTGAACCCATTCTGAGACCGGATCACATATAATAGCTTTATAAAGGTTACACTGACACCATCACCAACACATACATGTCTCAGCTTGTTCCTTATCCGGCCTCCTCATCACAGACTGCCGGGAGATTTCACTGAATTCTTAATCTCTTAGAGCTTACCCTCCATCTGCAAACACTATTTCTTTTTATTGCAGATGACGTTGCATCATTCTTCCTCTGATTCCTCCATAACACACTGCCTCGTTGACTTTCGTGCTTCTTGATCAGTACCGCATTCACCCCTTAGTTACCTATTCAGGTATTCATTAGCTGTACCACAGGCAAAATGTCAAGGGGATTTAATCATGACAAAATGTTTGGCCTTGACCTATCTGTTCGCATCTTAAGTTAATAATTCTAGCCTGTGTCTGTTAGTATCTACCTTATAAGACCGACATCAAGCTGTCATAGATTGTGAACTCCTAAAGGGAAGGGAATAAGTCTATTTAATTTCCTTGTGCAGCTCCTCCTAGGTAATGACTGTAATGGACCATGAGAATAATATTGAACCCGCTATATATTACCAGTGTAGAAACTTTGAAAGAGATGCCTGAGAGCCAGCAGCGCTGCAAAAAGATTTGTATAGATTTTTTCCCATTAAAATGGATTTGATGGACAAATGATTTGCTACATTATTTCAGGTCAACATGGGGGATGAAGGCTCAGTTGCCAAAAGTTATTGAATTTCAACAAACAACAACAATCTCTCTTTCCAGGGAGCATAAACTGTTGGGCAGTGAGCTCTCGAGATCAGGGGTGAGGGCTGCAGGCAGAAGGGGAGAAACACAAATCTAAATCTAACTTAGCTCAACTAGCCACCTCTCTTGATTTTAACACAAAGAGGGAGGTTAAGTGGAGGTTAAGAGAATCTAACAGAAAGCCTGACTGATGACGTCTTCTTGTCTAAGTTGGAAATGCGTGAGAAAGTAGAAACATTTATAAACCATGGCGCAGTTTTGCAGTTTCCAACAGATCAGCCACAACTAGGAAAGTAAAAATGGCATATTTTTTTGACCATTGAAACATTTCTAGCCTGCTCTGGGAAAAGCCTATTAAAATACCAAAAGGCTGAGGGCAAGCAGGGTGAGGAGAGAAGAGGCTGAAAAGGGAAGACAAGGATCAGAGGTTTTGGGGGTGAATGTGATGGCAGTGCCAGTTGTGTTCTGTCTCAGAAGCTCAAAACACCTGGAGAATTTACTTATTTTCACTAACTTATACCTGCGCCAAGGAACCTGGGTAACAGCTTTCAAAACAGCTTTATGTGGTAGCTTATATGATGCTCTTGGTAGATCCAGGAACGTACATTGATGAATTCTGTTCAAAATTTGTCAGTTCATGTCCATCAGCATGTTGCATTCTCCAACATTTCAATTTCAAATCTATAAAGTAAGATTTATTTAAATGGCTCCACCTACAGGAACCTTCAGGGTGATGATTCCCTTACACTGTGAGGATCAGATGTTGGAATCATCTTACTGAATGTTGCAAAAATTAGCCAAAATGTCCATGAATGCAGGTAGCTATAAAACGGGTGCATATATAATGTGTAGAAAGTGTGTTTAGTAGGGAACCATCCTCTATGAACATCCTAACTCATGAGGAGGGGGTCTCAAGGATAAGAGGTGAGTAGAAATAAGAATTCTGGTTGCAAGATTGGGGGCCGAGAGGCGAGAGTGTCTCTTGGTGTGTGTTATTTGTCAAGAGGTATGGTGAGGCTGAGGAATAGAGGTGATGGATAGGGTGAAAAGGGGAGAAATCGGGTGGTGGTGAGGGGGAGGAGGAATTGGTTGATTAGAATTGGAAATCAAATATCTGGACCTCTTGGAGGCCAGGTAAGGAAACGCCAGGTAAGGAAACGATTCCTCTTGGCACTGAGCAGACTGTAGGTAGGAGAGATGAAAAGGAGGAGAAACTGAGCACTGAGCAGGATCAAAGCCTGAAGGAGGTGGGAAGGTGGCCAGGGAGACGCATTCAATCTTCCCATGCCCGCTTCATCTCAATGCAAAGACTATCTCAACCAACAGGATAAAGAGGAAATCAGACTGGCATGTGGCAGATAGCTTACTACCAGCATGGGATTGATTTGCTACTAAATCACGAGTTCTTAATGCCTTTGGGTAGCTTCACACAACAGTGAAGACGCATTGCATTGCTTCTCTAAGTGTCCCTTCAATCTCCGTGAAGTTGGAAAACATGTTGCTCCATCTCAGGAAATTGTGTGTTCTGAGGTAGTGTGTGGAGGAAAAGAGCAAGCCAGGGTGATGTTTTCAACAAGAACATGGTCTCGACTGTATCTCCTCTCTATGACACCAGCCTCAGCACAAGCAGAAAGACAAGGCACGGTATTTTTTTTGGGAGGGGAGAGGTGATGGGAGAGGTTAAGCATATAGGTATTTGGTGCCCAAGCTATTTGGGCGTACCTAGTGAAAAGAAGGGATCTTTCCGGAAACTAGAAGTGTCAGGAAGATTCTGATAGTCTGCAAATGACTCCTGAGATGTTGACAAAGAGTTTTCCACTGTAGCTTCACTGGACACCAGTATAGCAATCCTCAGCCTCCTGTTTCCTATGGCACATAAAGGCTCTCTCCCATCGAAGAGGGATGGCCCCAAGGGCCAGATTCAGTGTCTGCAGGGCATGTGATGGAAAGGGCTGTATCTTTAAAGATGGTTTAGTTGTGGGGCGCCCGCGTGGTTCAGTTAGTTAAGTGTCTGACTCTTGGTTTCAGTTCAGATTATGATCTCAGGTTCAAGATCCAGCCCTGTGTTGGGCTCTGCTCTCAACAGGGAGTCTGCTTGTCTTCCTTTCCCTATGCCCTTCTCCCCACTTGTGTGCTGTCTCTCTCTCTTTCTTTCTCTAAAATCAATAAATAAATCTTTAAAGACAATTTAGATGTCTGAGGAATAGCACAGGAGCATAGACTGGAGAGGGAATACAGATACTGAAGACGTCCACTGGATCTTAATCTACTCTGAGATTTATGAAAGCCCCTTTCATTAAAGTTCCTCTGGGCCTGATGCAAGCATGGACTTGGAGAGGCATGATCAGACCCTACTCTCCCTGCCCATTGTCTACCTGGTTGTGAGAATGATTGAAAATGTTTATCTACGAGGCAGGTGTGTGAATAATGATTATGCTAAGCTTAATGTATTGGCAAAGTCTTAATCTTTGAGGCGAGGATTTTGGTGGATAATGCATTTATTTTAATAACCTCAAGGTAGGTTCTATTTTAAGATGATGTTTAACCCTTCTGATATTTCCTGCCCTTCTTGCTTTACATATGAAAGTTGGAGGCCCATCTTTAAGAGCGAGTGAAGAATAATACAACAGACAACAAAAGGGAACACAGCTCTATGACCTCAGTTGCTTCCTAGGTAAAAAATGAGGGTGTTGTACTCCATAAGCTTTGATTTTCCCTTGAACTCAAGAGCCTAATTCTATGAAACTTAAATAAAAAAAGTATCTGAGAGACGTAAGATGAAACCACCTAACTAAGTAGCAAAACACTGGAGACTCAGATGCTGGAAAAAGGAAAAAAAAAACCATTACTTTTATTTAAATGTATAGTTAAGAGTTCAGAAAAATGATGATCAGGCGACAGTGGCATAATTAGATGTTTTAATCAATGAATTAGAGCATGTCATTGTTTAAGTGCATATTCAATCCTCTAACAAAAACAAAACAAAAGTATTTTAACTCTTAGCTGCCTTTTAAGAAGGGTGAATCTTACTGTTAAAGAGTATTATCAGATTATCTGCTGTCCCTTTTTGTAGCTAATCATATGCGTGATGTTTGGTTCAACTGAGCACCTTGACTAAAAGGTGGACCTGGAGTTGAGTTTGGAGAGAGGGACTCAGGCCAGAGAACTGTGTAGTTCTTCACTATGGAATGAGAACTTGAGTGCCAAGGCTAATATGGGCGGAGGGGTCGACGAAGACGTTGAGGAGTAATGGTGGGGAGAGAGCATGCAGAGAGGAGCTGGTATAGCTGCCAGAAGCAAGGGCTCCACATGGTCTAGAGCAGCAAGTGCAAAAGCCCCAAGAGTCCTTCTCACGAAGGATAATTCTCAGAGGTTTTTTTGTGAGTACCGATTATTTAAAAAAAGATATATTTGTTATTATGGAAGATTTAAGAAATAAAGTGACCCCACTTAATTCAGGTAATATTGAAATAATTATGAAATGAATCAATTTGGCAAAAAAAAAATCGAATGGCCAAATTATGATAAAATACAACTGTTTGACAGGAAAATGTCAATTTCTTTCTTCTTTTAAAAGATTTTATTTATGTATTTAAGAGAGAGCAGAGCAAAAGAGAGAAAGAGAGCACAAGCAGGGGGAGCAGCAGAGGTAGAGGGAGAAGCAGGCTCCCCCCTGAGCAGGGAGACCAATGGAGGGCTTGATCCTAGGAGCCTAGGATCATAAACTGAGCCCAACGCGATGCTTAAGTGAGTGAGCCACTCAGGCACCCCTCTTTCTTTTTTTAGAGAGAAAGATAAAGTGTGCATGGGAGGAGGGAGGTAGTGAATGGGTAGAGAAGAGGGAAGGAGAGAGAATCTTAAGCAGGCTCCATGGCCAGCATGGAGCCCGACATGGGGCTTGATCTCACAATCCTGAGATCATGACTTGAGCTGAAATCAAGAGTCAGCTGCTTAACTAACTGAGCCACCCAGGTGCCCCAGGAAAATCTCAATTTCTAACAAGTAACAGAACAGAAGAACTCACTTTATATTATCCTTTTTTTCCCCTTAGCTTGAGTTTTAGCATCGTTGTGATAGACAATAAAACCTCAATTTGAAATATTCATGACTTGCTGGCCCCTGTTTTTTTTTTTTTTTTTTTTAAGTCCTTTTTCTTTATTTTTTGGTCCTTTTCCTGTTATGAAACAAAACATCTAAACAACTCAGTACACTAGCAGCCTGGTTTCCAAAGTTAAATTGTGTGCCCTTAAACCAATCTAATGGCAAACATACCCAGAACATACCCAGGAGGAGGGAGAGGTAGGCTACCATAGGAATCGGGCAAGAAATGTGCAGAAATGTGGAGTTTGGTGGCCATTTATTCAGGAATTACTCTATCAGGCATATATATATATCTCATTTAATCCTCCCATAGTCCTGGGAGATGTTAACACCATTTTGTGGATAAAGAAACTGAGGCATGGAGAACTTGCTTAAGGCTACACAGCTGATAAGAGTCTGGAAGGATTAAAATCAAGGACCTTGCCTAGTAAGTTTGTCCTCTTAGCCACCACATTGCAGGCTCCTTTTAGAAAAGGTGCAATCACGCTAGGACTATCAACCTGCTCAGTATCATATGCCAGGATCTTTTTGTTGCAGCTGGTGGATATTGTGAAACATTCAAGGAGATGCTGGACAATCATTAGTGTGGTACAAGTCAAAAAGCCAAAGGTTAAACCAGTTTCTCCCGGTGTCTTCCTCAGAACAACACCTTTTCCATGACTACACTGAACCAACCAACCAACCAACCAACCAACCAACCCACCCAAACTAGAGTGGTAGTTCCAAAATTAAATGGAAAAATACTGAAAAACTCTACCTCCCTCACCTCTGAGATTGGCTGGCCCCTGTTTATCTCCAAAGAAGGATAAAGCTTTTGGTTGTTCTGATCAGGGTGATGGGTGAAAGTGCAAAATTGAAGAGGATGGGAAAGTATCAGATCCCTGTGTACAAGACAAGACCCAGAGCTACTGGGGTTGTGGATAATGGGGAGAGAACATACCCAGGAGGAGGGAGAGGTAGGCTACCATAGGAATCGGGCAAGTATTTATTGGTACTTTCTATGTGTATAGTTCTGGGTCAAGTGCTGAGAACACTTGCTTTTTCTAAGCAAAAATCCTCAGGTCAATACAGGTTGAGTTTAATATTCTATACCTTCAAATTATTTACATGTGAATCCTAATTCTTCAGTTGGTGCACACTGAAAGATGTACCTGAGCAGATGGCATCAGCTCATAGGAGGTGATCCATAAATACTAGACATGAATTTCTTGAACTTCCCCGGGATGGGGAGGGCCTTACCCCAAGTTGTACACGCTTTGTTTTTATTTGGATTTACCTGTTCGTGACCTTGGGCCAGTCAATAGTTCTTTATTGCTTGATCTCTACAATGGAGAAATGTCTACCTTGCCTCAAGGCCAGTGGGCTAGATCAGAGGATCTGTTAAGGACCCTTTTAATTCTAAGATTTTATACTTAGAGAAAATATTAGAACTGACTCATGTTTTACTAACATAGGCTTTTCAAGGAGATTGGCTTGGAATGAAATCTCTTTTGCCACAATTACTAGGGAATGATGCCAGGCATGCTACTTAATATTTCTCATTTTCTGTTTCCTCTTTTGCAAAATGAGAATCTCTTGTAGGGTTTTTATAGGGATAAAATCAGATAATGTTTATAAAGCACTTAGTACATAATTCGTGGTCTGTGGAAAGCTTTCAATAAATGGTAAATATAACAACTACAACTATAACCACAATCATAGTGCTTGAAATCAAAATGGTATAAATGCTTATAGTTTTTCAGACAAAACAAAACAAAAAACTGAACCTAAATAGAACACCCAGTTCCAAGCACATTTCAGTTTAACAAGTTTGCCTAATGTGTGAAATTATGTTTGCAAAACTATTTAGTTCACAAATGTAGTGCTTTGTTTCCCTTTTTACAGATGATGATATATTCGCACAGACTTGTTAATTTTCTTTCTATTTGAAACTTAAAAATATGATTCCAAATTCAAAGAAAGAACAATTCGAAATTATTAGTAACCTTCAAAAATATAGGGTGCAATAATGGATGTGTCTGTAGTCTATGTATTGGAAAGTTTATTCTCTCTTCTTTTGGAGGTGGGTAAATAGATCAGCATTCTTTTTTTTTCATATAGTAATTGTCTGTTCTGGGAAAATCTCTTGCTTTCTCCTTCTTAATGGTCAGAGAAAAATTATTAGAAGATCTGCCTGTTGTAAGACCTAAGGAAAACCTCAGATGGTCTTCTAAGAAGTATCCATTTGGAATCTAAAAGTAAGGACTTTCCCAGCTGGATCAGTTCTTGGCAAAATACTGAAGTGGATCAAGTTTATGTTTGGGCCTCTTCTGTTTGCTATTTCCTCATTTGTTCCCTGTCTATCCAAAGTGTAAAATAAAAAGATTGTTTTTGTTTAATGATACTGTTTAAGTAATGAGTAAAGCATTTACTGATAAGGACTTAAGATACAATTCTTCTTGGAGATTGTTCTTTAACTTTTAATTTTGAAATATTATAGACTCACAAGAAGTTGTAAAAACAATACAGAGAGTCCTCTATATACCTTACCAAGCTTCCCTTAACA
The DNA here is from genome assembly GCF_048164855.1 of Canis lupus baileyi. Classification (NCBI taxonomy): domain Eukaryota; kingdom Metazoa; phylum Chordata; class Mammalia; order Carnivora; family Canidae; genus Canis; species Canis lupus. The sequence goes on along the minus strand of NC_132850.1, from coordinate 56,993,175 downwards.
GTAAACTCTTACATAACCATGGTACATTATCGAAACTAATAAATCAACAGTGGCACAATATAGCTATCTAGACTATAGACAGAGGAATTTACAAGGAATTAGAAATTCTCAAAAGTGAAAGAAAACCTTTTCCAAATCTTCATGTTGCCTCTGTATGTGTGCATCTAGATTTTTTTTTTTTTTTTTTTTTTTGCATCTAGATTTTTGCCCTTGTCTCACTGTTTGGTAATCCTAGGTAACTTTGTCTTCTCCACTCTACCCCTCAGAGCAGGGATCATGCTGAAGTCACCCCTTAGTCTAATGCTTATTAAGGTAACTGGCATTTGATAAGTATTTTTGGTTAAAAAGGTAACTAATAATTGCTTAAGTCTTTATACACATTATCTCTCAGAATGTTCACGGTCTAGGGGAAAGAGTATAGACTTTAAAAGCATTCAAATCTTGAGCCTTACTATTATTTATTAGCTTGAGTCTTGTGACAAGGTACTGAATGTCCTTGGGTCTTGCCTTCCTCACGTGCTTCATTTTATCTACATAATAGAGTTGTTGTAAAGATCCAAGGAGGTAATTTAATGTAATAAAGAAGCAAACATAAGGGCTTTGGGATGTGAATATGGTAAAAATTTTTATTGCCATTTTGCAAACTAAGGGTGAATGATTTTATTGTCATTTTACAAGCTCAAGAGGGTGAGTCCTACAACCAGTACATGGTGGTACTGAGAAGCACCTTAGGCCAGAAGTCTTCTAGGAGATCCCATTGCCTTTCCCAGGCAACAGGAGAGTGGATTACAAAATAAACAAACACCCTAACCACCACAGATAGTTATAAAGATTTAAGATTTTGTCCTTATATGGTTGTTGACTTCTTTTGATCTGTGAATAGGAAACCCTCTCTTGGTAAAGCTGGACCATGAGATAAAGTAAGAGGTGAATTATGGGTGTGGGTTGCTATTTTGGAGGTTCCTGCCAAATGCCCTTTCCCCCCACCCCCCACTCAGTTGACACCCTGTAGCCAGGAATCCTGCTTGCCAAATTCTGCATCAGATGTTTATGCCTTCATCCTTTGCAGATGGCATGGAAGGATGAGACCTTGAAACCTTTAGGTAGTCACACTACATTGTCAAAAAATATTTTTTTAAATTACAAGATAACTTAAATTTTAAAAAAATTGGAGTGTTTTGACATCATCATCATCATCATCATCATCTACTTTTTCTTCTCTGTCCATGAAAATAATTATTTGAACAAAAGATAGTATGTAAACAGGGATTTTTTCCTTTTCTTTTCTTCTTCTTCTTCTTTTTATTTTTTTTCTAAACTGAATTGGCTGGAAACACAGCAGCTAGAGTTGCTTTTCAACCTGCCCTGAATACCTCTTACATATCCTTGAATTCCTCATATTAGAATTCCATATTCTGTTAGAATGCCTAATTTGAAAGTATACCGTTGGCTTATTTAATTTATTCATTTTATTGAAATGTAGTAGGAGATGGTAAAATGTTATTGATTTATGAAGGTTTTGGCTACAAGTGTTAAAAACTCTGGTAGCTTAAATGCTTGGATTATAATGAGAAACATTCCATTTTTAGTGGTGGTTTGCAATTTGGCTTTTGGACCTCTAGTTAAGAAAATGGGTAATGGGACTTAAATGTAAGAATTGAAACCATGAAACTTCTGAGAGAAAACATAGGAACAAAGCTCTTTGGTATGGATTTTGGTAATGATTTTTTGGATATGGTACCTGAAGCAAAGCAACACACTAAAAAATAAACAAGTAGTAGGACTATACCGAACAGCAAAGAAAACCATCAGCAAAGTTAAAAGAAAATATACAGAATGGGAAAAAGATTTGCAAATCATATATCTGATAAGGGGTTAATATCCAAAACATAACAAGAACTCATACAGCTTAATAGCAAGAAACCAAATAACCCAATCAAAAAATGGGCAAAGGACCTGCAGAGATATTTCTCCAAAAAAGATATAAGCAGGGCCAATAGGTACATGAAAAAATGCTCAACATCACTAGTCATACACTAGGAAAATGTGAATCAAAACCACAATGAGATACCAACTCATACCTTGTAGAATGGATATTGTTAAAAGGGCAAGAGAAAAGAAAACTGGCATGGATGTGGAGCAAAGGGAATCCTTGCATGCTGTTGGTGGAATTGCAAATTGGCATAGCCACTATGGAAGGATCCTCAAAAATTAAAAATAGCACTACCATATGATCCAGCAACTGCACTTCTGTGAATATATCCAAAGGTAATGAAAAACCCTAACTCATTAAGATACGCACCCCAGTATTCATAGCAGCATTATATACAACAGCCAAGGCATGTAAACAAGCTACATGTCCATCAGCGGATGAGGGAATAAAGAAGTAGTGGCACACACACACACACACACACACACACACACACTCTCACAGGGGAATATTATTTAGTGATAAAAAACGAGAAAATTCTACCGTTTGTGACACATGGAAGGACCTTGAAGGCATTACACTAAATGAAATAACTCAGAGAAAGACAAATATTGTATGATCTCACTGATATGTGGAATCTTCAAAAAAAAAAAAAAAGAAAATTCTCAAAATAAACTCGTGGAAAAAGAGATAAAACTTGTGGTTACTGGAAATAATGGGAGGTGGAGGGTGGGGGAAGCGAAGGAAGGTGGTCCAAAGGTACAACCTTCCAGTTATAAGGGAAATAAGTGCTAGGGATGTCATATCCAATATGATGATGGCAGCCCCCACTGCTGTGTGATGTATAGGACAGTTGTTAAGAGATTAAATTCTATGAGTTCTCATCACAAGGAAACAATTTCCCCCCTTTATTCTTTTCTCTTTTCTATTGTATCTATATAAGAAGATGGATGTTTAACTGAACCTATTGTGTAATCATTTCACAATATATGTAAATCAAACCATCATTCTGTTTGACTTCAATTTCTACAGTGATGTATGTCAATTAATTCAGTGAAACTAGAATGAAAAATGAAATATCAGTTATCAAGATTAGAGACAGAGAAAGCTAGGAGCTAGAGTGTTTCTCCAGGATTCTGAATTGTTTCCTCGGTTTTGATGCTGTCTCTCCCATTTGACCATTAAAGCAAAGCATATTGGAGGTCAAGAGAGGAAAGGGAAAAAAAAATCACTTTCATGCAGGACATGACATCAGAACTGGGAGAGTTAGGATCAAAATTTACTTGGAGACATTCTCAATAGAGTATCTTCGTGAAAACCGACTTCTGCAGACTTTTAAGAGATGGAGGAATGTAAACATGCATGTGAATTCTAAATTTGTTAAAGCTTATTCATTTCCAGCATCCTAAGGTATTAAAGATACTCAGAAAGTTTTCTTTCTTGATTTGCTGTGACTTTCTCATCATTTATTACCTAGGAAATGCAAACATTTTATTTCTACTTACTATAATTTAAATAGAGTTTAATGCAGAGTGACTCTCCCTTGATTAATTTTTTTTCTCAAAAATATATCAGAGAGAGAGAGAGTAAAAATAGTCATTATAACATAAATAAAAATGCCCATTTGGGCTCCTGGTTTATGCTTTTCATTGCTTTGTGCTTTTCCTTGTTTTTCTTTCAGAAAACAGAGAGAGATCTTATTAAATAAAAAAGGAGTTTTATGAATGCATGTCTCAGTGAGAAGGCACACCTATGATATCAAATCACAAAGACTGCGACCACGAAGCATTGAAATTACACATAAACTGGAATAAATGTAAAGACTTTCCCAGAATATTTCAATGGGCATCTAACTTGAACACGATCTCTTTTAAAGACTGCTTCTCTTGAAATATTATCAACCTATTTATAAAATATCTGTTGCTTAAACAAATTGGTTGTTCTGAAACATAGGTTTGTATGTCATGCTAATCTTGTTTAACTACTGACTCTGCCCATATATTCCAGTTTCTAATATAAATACCAGAAATGACTTAAGAATAAATCTGAAGTGAGATTACAGTTCTATCAGAAAAAAAACACATTTTTATATTAAAAGCATAAATGTAAGTAATAAACATTTGTAATTGTGGTTAGCTCATACAACATTATTAAGGTATATAAAATTAAATGCTGAGCATACTTACAATATTTACCCAAAATTAAGATGTAGAAGAAGACAGGACCAGATGTCATTTCCTTCTTTCTGAGCAACTGATTAATAAAAGTGAGTACAATTTGGTCTTGGTTTCTGAGTCGCACACAGCTCACGGTGGTTGTGTGCTATTTCTGTCTGCAGTCTTAGCAGCTACAAAGCAGTCCTCCCTCCTTCCTCTCTCATTTCCTCTCCCTCTCTTTCCATTCCCTTTTCTTTCCTTTCTTCCTTTCTGTTTCTCAGAATCTCTCCTCCCACCCTCCTCCTTGAAGTCTGAATATCCTTCTTTACACCCCCCTCTACATCCCCCCTCCAACTGCAAACACACCCCCCCCAGCGCGAACACAGACAAAGCTAAGCAGTGAGCAAAAGTTTCAGACAGAGAACATACAAGCGCTTCTTGTTGACTCTAAACATCTTTTTCCTATGTCCTGCAACAGCCTACAAATGAGGGTGTGTGTGAACTGACAAACGTCTGAGCTGATCAAAGTCACACTACTAGAAAGAAACTGAGCTAGAAATATATTACAGACGAAAAGTATTTTTTTTCCCCTCAATGACTTGGGACTAGAAAAAGAAAGAGAACTGCACAGGGCAAAATGCCTTTGTGGAATGAACTATAAGGCAGGAATTAAAATGTAACTATAGCAATCTATTGTGATCTGAGTTTAGGCATTTGAATGGTAGGATATTGTGTAAAGAAAAATACAAAGGAATAAAAAAATCTTAAATTTTCTTGAGCTCGTGAGTTTTACTCCCGTGGAGACCACGATAGGTCACTGGTTGTGGAGTAAAGCCTTCCTGGGTTTGAATTATAGTCTGATTCAAACGGTAGTTGTACAGGTGCTTGCTCTTGGCCGAGCTTTGGTTTTCTAGGGGAAAATACTTGTCCAGCAGGGTGGCTGCGATGATCAGCCCAGGGCATACTGAATGTCTGGCATAGGTGCTAGTGCGTAATGGGTGGTTACCAAAAGGCAGCCATTCATGTGATGAGGACTTTTATCAGTGGGGAAAAAAAAAAACCATGGAAATGTAAAGAACATGCCCATGCAAAGCTTTTTCTTTTAACTAGGCTATATCATTCTTATTTTGCAGCTTGATAATTTATTGCTAAAACAAGTAGGTAGCACCTCGCCAGGAGAAATTGGCTTGTGAGGTTAATGCCTCCTAATCACTCGACATGGAGAACCTATTGAAATTACACATCTCTGTTATCATCAACTTCAACATAAGAAGCCTGTTTCTAAATTGTGGCTGAAAGGGTATGTTAACACTACTTTTCTTTTTTCCTGTAGAGGTAATTAATACCATGAAAGGAGAAATGAGGTATGGGAATCTATAAAAGTCCTTTATTTGTCAGTAGAGTTATTTAATGAAGATATTGTTATTTTAGTAGAAATGTTTATGGTTAACTGAATTTGAACACTCACGTAATGCTCATTAAGTGTTCTTTAAGTGTTTATTCTTTATAGTAATACTTGAAATGTTTTAAGTGGTTAATGATTTTTTTATTTATTTTAGAAATAGTGTTTCCTAGAAGGATGCTGAGGGACATAACAAGGGCAATATCTGAAGGGGAACCCATGGGAATCTTCTCAACAGTTAAAGCCAAGGAACTTGCTTTGAGAATTGTCCAGCATAAAGTAAGTTCCTGACATTGAGTTTTCAAAGTAATCCTGTTGTTATTTTGTTAGCTTTGAGCATGTTGCCTGAGCTGATTATTGCAGATGTATACAATTAATGGGTTAATAGCCAGGAAGTACTCTTTAACAATATTTACATGCATTGTATTTTTAATCTCAAATTATCCAAGCCAAACTTCAAAATAATCACTGTCATATCACTGTCTCATTGCACTGAGACTATGTTAGATTTGCTAAAATAAATATTTCTCTGAAGGATCAATTTTAGACTTCTTCTTCTTTTTTTAAAGAATATCACTTTTTTTCTCATTTTAAGCCAAGACAGTGAATCCAGACTATTAGTCTCATATAGATATATAGATGGAAAAAACCCAGAAGTGAACATAGTGTATCTCGGCCATACATTGAAACAGGCAGTATTGGTATTTTGGGCCAGAAAATTCTTTGTTGAGAGGTGCTGTCCTTTGCATTGTAGAATATTTAGCAGCATCCCTGGCCTCTACCCACTAGATGTCAATAGCACTCCCTAGTTGAGACAATTAAAAAAGTCTCTAGACTGAAGCAAATGTCCCCTGGGGGGCAAACTTGCTCCTGGTGGACAGCAACTGCATTGTAGCAAAAGACTAGCCTGAACGATGTTTAAGTATTGATTTTTACTAAATAATTGAAAGAGAATTCTTCTCACTTAAAATTTTAATTAAAATGTGTTTCCTCATTTTGTTGTTTTGCAAGTTGAAGACATATATTAAAGAGTTTTAAAAAGAAACAGATGGTGTGTGTTCCTGGCCTTCTTTTCCTGCTCATATTGTTCAATTATATACTTACGGTGTGGGCCTGCGAGAATCTGTGATGTCATTGCCTCTGTTTGGCTGAGCACTTCATGGTTTTCTACATTAGATTTGGTGCTGACTCAGGCTAATGGTTAACACCCTTTCTTACCTTGGAACCACTCCTAAAATCTTACTAAGGCTCTCTGCATAATAACAAACTTTCTTTTTTTTTTTTTTTTTTTAAGATTTTATTTATTTATTCATGAGACACACACACACACACACACAGAGGCAGAGACACAGGCAGAGGGAGAAGCAGGCCCCATGCAGGGAGCCTGATGTGGGACTTGATCCCCGGGACTCCAGGATCACACCCTGGGCCAAAGGCAGGTGCTAAACTGCTGAGCCACCCAGGGATCCCCAATAACAAACTTTCTATTTGAAAATTACTTCTCAGAACAACCTCGTGAGTCAAGCCAGACAAGCATTATCAACTGTGTGCACTAAATAGATTTAAGTTTCTAATCTGTGCTTTTTCCACCTACTGAAATACACTAGTACTTTCTTCAGCATCATATTTTAAAATTAGATGGTGACACTTAAGGGTTTTTTGTCTGTGTGTCTCAACCTATTTGCCACCATCATTTCCAGTACCAGAAACAGCCATTTTATTAAGTGTTTGAAAGTCTCAATGAAAGAGGTTGGTGAAATCTCAGTCAGAGCCTCGTGATGTAGAGATGTTCAGGCAATAGTAAACCAAGTCATGAATTAAGAGTAAGTTCAATCCCAGAGCTAAAATGCATGCTGTCAAAAAATAAAATAAAATAAAATAAAATAAAATAAAATAAAATAAAATAAAATAAAATAAAATTAAAATAAAATAAAATAAAATAAAATAAAATGCTGTTTAATTGTTCATCCTATGGATCCATTCCTAATTGACAGCAGTCAGTCAGGCAACACTCTTGAGATACTCATCATCTCTAAGTCACATCAAGACAATTTTAGCATTAATTGCACAATTTTGAAATGAAATGACTTCTGGAGAGAGATCTCAAGCAAAATGTGCAGTGGGACAGAGCGACGAATAGGTACAGGTATTTCAAAAGATATTTTATACAGAATCTAAACTATTTCACCCTCGATGGAAGTGATCAGAAGCTATTATGTCAGTTAGCAGAGAATCAACCCTTAAATGGCAAACCAAACCCCAAGTGGGTTCCTGTGGTGCCCCTGAGGGATATAATGGGGATGTAAGAGAATCGAGCAATCCTCTGCGAAGTTGATGGTGTGAAGAAGGGCAGGACAGGGTTAACGAGCTCAACATTCTCCATCGATGCATGAATCCACCTGTTTATCAATCGTGCTCTTATGCAGTAAATATCAGTTGCTGAAAACTCTGCACAGAACTTAAATATTATGAACCTTGCCTTGCTTAGTTCCCTGAAACTACTGTACTTGACATTCACGTTTGAGGCTCATTCTATCTGGGTTGGCCTCCCTGGTTCAAGAGCAACAGTATAGAAGGACAGATATCGTCTGTTGATTGAGCCAGTGGATGGGTCTGGGAACCAACGCTGCTGTTCTGTAACTAGGAGCCTGTCTGCTGTCTGTGCTGGCATCATCCTGCCTTCTTCCCCATGTGCCATTGTGTCTGCTCAGCCACCAAGGGCTTCAGCAGTTTAGACTCCTAGCTTGAGCTTCAGCTCCCCTGCTGCCAGAGAAACCTTGCCTTCAACCCGAGCTCATTTGCCTACTATGATTTAGCTTGTTCTGCACCCCAAGGGGTCGACCCTACAGGAGATTTAGTGCCTCGAGCCCTGGCTTCCTAATCCCAGGGTTCTCACTAGCGTATCAGCCTGCCGCTGGTGCCTCTGTGTGCCTCCTCTGGGACAACCTGATTTATGCAAGGGGCATCTCCCACGTGCTGGAAGGAGAGAGAGATTAGAAAAGCAAAGGAGGCTTGTCCCAGTAGTACCAGTAGAGGATGGGGAGTTCCAGTCCCAGTTTTGCCACTGATTAGACATGCAGCCTCTGAGAAGTCATTTAAATCCTCTGGTCCCCAGTTGTCTCACTTGTGAAATAAATAGTTGATCTTTTATCTATTTGTTTTTAAACATTTATTTTTATTTTTTATTTTTAAGGACTCTCTACACCCAAAGTGAGGCTTGAACTCAATAACGCCGAGATCTACATGCTCTACCGTCTGAGCCAGCCGGGGGCCCCAGTAGTAGTTGATTTTTTAGACGAATTATAACTCTGTCGTTTTATGAGACATAATACTCTGCTTCAGAAAAAGTTGTAAGTTAGTACATATATATATATATATATATATATGGAATACATATATATAAATTACCTAAAATATATTTTTACCAACTTTCTCAACGAATGTAAATTGGTGCCTTTGAACATAAGGTAGTAAAGAAGGTATGAGAGGGCATCCAGGAAGGTGGCACAGAGGACGAAGTGGAATCAACCACGGACGGTGCTTTAGGGAAGATTTGGGTAGTGAGTGTGGAAGGCACCGCAGGTCACAGGCTGATAGGGAATAATAGAAACAACATCTCACTTCAAAGATGAGTGCGTGCAAACGTGCAGAGGTTCTGGAAGGGTCTAGGCCAAAATATAACAAGAAATGGTATTATAAAGTTATGGGGAAATCAACTGAGAGTATCAGACATGAGGTTGACTAGATAACAGAAAGTCAGATATAAAAGTTGGTATCAATTTCTGAGCAATAAATTGATACAATCAAAAGAAGTCTAATAAAGAAGACTCGTCTCATGACCATATGATGCAAAAGATGAGAAAGAACAGACTTTAGCCAGGGAGATGAGGCTATCTTGTAACAGATGTCAGTCAGCTATTAGGGCTTGGTGTGACTGCAAGGGCTGCTAACACGAGCCACTGCCTGAAAGAAAACAGTTTTAATCAGGGTTGATTCTGAACAGACCTTTGACTTTAAAACAGGGATGTCTAATAGAGGTACAAAATGAGCCACAGGTGCAATTGAAAATATTCTAGTAGCCCCATTAAAAGAAATAAAAAGAAACAGGTAAACTTGACCTTAATAATACATTTTATTTAACCATTTCAGCATGTAATCGGTCCGAAAATTACTAATCAGTATTTTATTCCTTTGTTTTTACTGCCTTTAAAATCTGGTATATACATCTTGCACATGCGGCCCATTTGATTTGAACTAGACACTTTCAAGGGCTCACAGGTGGCCAGTGACTACCACACTGGACAGTGCCGGAGGTTTCCCTAAGATTCCATCAGAAGTTTTTAGCTAAGAAGGTCAAATAAAAATAATCGTTTTATAATTAAGTCTAATTTTAGTAACATCAATGGGAACAACATAAGGTCACCAGTTTTGTCAAGTACAAAAATTAACAAACAGTAGCAAAAGCCTTAGTTATCACTTTTTTGCCATCATTTCATAAATGGGAGGACATTTCAATACCACAAAATTAGGGAAGATGCAATCAATGTTTAAACATAAAACTATCCCTTAAACTAAATATATTTAGTTTCATAAAAAATGATGACATTGTCTTTATTTTTCTCGTTTCAGTGCAAATCCGTAGACACTGCTCCAAGACTCTATATGTGGACTATAATTTAGGAACTGTTGATTTGGTCTAGGCTCAGAGTGTCTCTGGCAGCTTACATCCTTTAAAATCCTGGTGGACTGCTAGTGCCTTTGACTTTGAGGCCCTAAATGTTGGTTAATCAAACACTTTAGAGTCTTGGTCAATGCATCTAGGGACTGCCTTTGAGGGTCTCCCTTTTAGCATGTGCTGGAGTCCCCAACCCTATTTTAAAGGCTGCTACCTTGCCTTCTGCTTCAAGGAAAGGGGAGTAATTTGTGGCTTCATGTGGCAAAGCTAATCTGCCATTTAAAGCCAGGATGCATTCCAGAGATTGGCATTTGATGAAGGGGGGCACTGTTACCTCTGTAACTCAGATGTTGTCCTGTGGGGTATCTTGGAGAAAAGTTGGGATGTCAGCGTTCCCTTATTTCTTTAGCTCTTTCTAGGTATTCCTGTTCCTAGTCAGGGCCCTAACTTTTGGGTTGACTATGTAATTGGATTTTTGCAATGCGGTAAGAAAAAAAAATCATCATCTGACCGATAGATCTTTGTAGAAAAGGCCTTTCTTAGCACAGGCTTTTTTTCTTTTAGAAGGTCCCTCAGTCAGTATATACTAGATTATGCTGTGATAAAATGTAACCACAAAAATCTCAGTTGCTCAAATCAATGGAGATTGGTTTCTCACTCTACACGACCCTCAGGCGTCCCTAAGGGGCTCTAATCACTACAGTCTCTCGGGTATCGGGCTGACGGAGGTTCCATATGGACACCTGCAGCCTTGATCATCAGGGCAGGAAAGAGGCAACGTGGTAAATGGTGCACTGGCTTTTGAAGATTTGACCTGAAAGTGATACACATCCTATCTGCTCACATTTGGCCTAATTTCAAAATGGTATGGGAAGGACGATTCAACAATGTGCCTGGAAGGAGGAGAGCAGAAATATTTTGATGAACAGCACTAATGACAACTTCAATCTGCCTCTCTGGTTACCTATAAGCATAATCCACGTATCTGTTTTCTAAGGGAGATAGTCCGGCAGGCGAATCCAGTCTCAGTATCAAGCCCACACGTCAGGGTCTCTGAGTGATGTATGGTGGGTACTTCTGACATGATGTTTAGCAGCGGCTTCTCTTGACTAAACATCTATGAACTAAAAAGATGTGCTGTTTTCCATTATGTGACGGTGGAACAAGGACAAGACAATGGCAATAAACATTCTTACTGGAAAGCAGAAGGTGAAGATCGTTGTGTGTAGCAAGTGAGATGGGGCTCCTTACCCTGAGGATGAGGAATGTTCCTTAATCAGCCTGAGTCTATTCCCTGGGAGGGGTCCCCTGTCCATTGTTCACTGTGGCCCTTGGTCTGCACTCCGGAGGGTCCTTCCTTTGTATTGTCTGATTTTCCACATCTACATTGGATGTTGAAGAATATGCCCTTCAATGTCCAGAGCTGGGGACTGAGCAGAGTTCACAGCTTCCTTTTTGCTGTCAGCTGGTTGGGTACCACCCTCTTTTTGAGCTCAGGTTGATAGTCCTGGTAGCAGTACATCTCTCTCAAGGACTTCGCTGTGTTCTTATTTATTTGATTCCAATTAATTTCACGTGTTAATGGCCACTTCTATAGTTCTTTTCTCAGAAAAATTTTGTGGACAAAATTCCCGGATTTACCATGCTACTTTTTTTGCCCCCATGCCTCTGTATCTCTCTGTATTGAATGACTTAATTGCAACCAACCCAAGTCTATTAAATTCTGTTGGGGCAGCCACTTTCTGTCTTCTCCCTGAGCCATTTGGCCCAATTGAAAGGATTTACAGAACCACAATGTCGGTTGGGTCCTTACTCTTAGAAATTTCAGTGCCCTCAAGGGCACCTGGGTGGCTTAGTCAGTTAAGCATCTGATTTCAGTTCAGATCATGATCTTGGGGTCCTGGGATCGAACCCTGTACCACGTCCCTGTGGAGCAGGGAGTCTGCTTCTCCCTCTTCCCCTGCCCCTCCTTCTCTTCCATCTGCCTCCTCCTCCCCTAGCTCATGCTCCCTCTCTCTCAAATAAAGGAGTAAAATCCTTAAAAAAAAAAAAAATTTCTTTGCAGAGATTTTAACAATGGATATAATGGACATAACTTTATAATTTGATCCTTACTACAAGACTAATTTTGGTTGACCTTTTTGCTAAGAGAATTTTTCAATTTATTTTTTACTGGTTGTGGTTGAGAAGCACACAGTTCTTTCAACCTTCATGTACTGAATTTCTGGATTTCTATTTCAGTTCTTCTTTTTTCTTTCTTTTTTTTTTTTCCCCCAAACTGGCCAATTCTTTGCTAAGCTCACTTGCCTTCTGTAAAATCTTGTGAGACATGGACAATGGCAACCAGCGACAGCAACAACAACTACTAAATTGCTATGATCTCTTGTCCTAAGATTACAGATTCATGAGATGTACTGTCTGCTGCCAGGTTATCACTGGTGACAACATTACCAAATCTTGTTGCTACGTAACATGAATCGCAATCCTTACAGCTTTGACAACAGTTTCTTTCCTTTAAGCCAATGCCACATATTCTCTTTTTGTTGTTATGACAGCACACCATGTCTAGTTACCAATTTCTGAATCAGCCAGTATGCGCTAGGTTGGGCTGCAGTGAAAAACAGTCCCTGTGGAAGTTTATTTCTCACACTGTGATCACCCAGGGACCCAAACTGACAATAGTCTCTCTTGATGCACATATTCACAATTGTTGTAGGATAAAGGGAAGGTGATGTGTCACAAGCTGCTCCTAAGGCATGACAGGTGGTAGCTTAATCAGATGACTTTTTATTGAATAACTAAGCTGCCAATTTCTCAGTCTGGGATGGAGGATGGAGGAATCTTTATTGCTTTCCACTCCTTATCAACTCAGCTGTGCCCACATTCTAATTTCTCTTCTTTTTTGAAAATCCACTTCCCATTTTTGTATTAGTCAGGACTCCTTGGAGTGAAGGTGACAGAAATCCAATTCAGCCAAGCTCATCAAGTCTCTTTGCCTATTTCTATAGGTCTCTTCCTCCTTCCTCTCTCTCTTTCTCTCTCTTTTGCCTCTGCTTCTCTCTGCTTATTGCTTTAGATTTTTCTCTATGTGGCTGACATAGAGAGTTAACCTTTGGTTCTTATCTTTTCAGGTCCATGAATTAAGTATTGTGTCTAGGGAAACAGGGCCTTATAATGATCTGAGACTAGATTATGCATTTATCTCCATGATTACAAGGTAGTATAGAACACATTGTCAGAAGATGGAGGAAGGGTGGGATTGGTGGGTAGATACACAGTCCGCCACAATCCAGAACTTTCCTCTGACATTAAGTATAGAAGGAAATTGCACCACGGCTGAAAATGTTTAGGAGATATTCAGAATTAGTGAGTATAAGTAAGAAGAGAAAGGGACAGGGGTTGGGAGTGAGGACTGAGGAAAAGAAAGAATGACAAAGGTAAAGACAGATGGTAAATAAATGGATCAGTAACTAATGCACATTGAATGAGAATATTGGCAAGTTTTATTGAGTTGGTGCATATGAATTTATGAAGACCATGAAAAGTGACTGCTGTTATCACAATAGTCATAAATGCAAATATTAAAAAAGCCGTATATTATCATGCAATTAAGTTTATGATTTTGCTATGTGAAGACAGATCAGTTTTGTCATATTACTCTCCTCCTGGTGAGATAACACTCTTCAGGCTGTGTGACTGAAATAAGAAGGTGTTGGAATGAGAAATCCTAGTTGTGAAAACAAAAATGTGTCTCCTAGTTCTCATTTAATCTTCTTTTAGGATTCCTTGAGGTCAAATCTGAGTTCCTGGGATTTCTAATTAATGTGCCAGGTAACTGTCTGTTGCCCAGGTTAGCTCCTCCTGAAATAGCCATAAGGAATTTCTTAGCTATTACATCTTCCAGAAACTAATTAAACTTGGGTCTGGGGGAAAAATCTTAATGAAGACATTTTTTTTGGCAGCTCCTAATTCCTATCTTGTTTATAGGTTGCTATTTACCTTTTGAAATGTGAAGTTGGGTTTTCTCCACAACTTGTCAATCTGTAAACGTATCAAATAGTCATACGTGGATAAGGGTCAAATAGCTTACCAGCTTTGCTATAGGGAAATAAGAGATTTTCTGAGTGGAATATTGTGTGACCTGAGTATGCGTTGGAACCAAGGGAGAGGTGGAGAGGAGGTACTAGAGAAACAGCAGCTTCCATCATAGCACAAAGCGACCAATTATGGACTGGAGCTAAGTGGAATCATGAAAATTCAAAATGGAAACACCAAGAATCAAACAGGCACTGAACAAAAGTTAAAGCACTAACAGTTATTGGGAACTAACAATGAATAAAGAGAATACAGAGGCACCTGGGTGGTTCAGTGGTTGTCTGTCTTTGGTTCAGGGCATGATCCCAGGGTCCTGGGATCGAGTCCTACATCAGGTTCCCCACAGGGAGCCTGCTCCTCCCTCTGTCTGTGTCTCTGCCTCTCTCTCTATCTCTCATGAATAATAACATCTTAAAAAAAAAGAATACAAAGGCAGGTGGGAGGAGAATGGGGCTCTGAGTGTGTATGCTAAATGAGCCAACGCTGTGAGCTGGACCTCTTGCCTGTAAGATTATTATTACCCAGCAGATGGGACACCTCAGATTTTGTTCCTGGTACCAATGTGTCTGGTATCCGATCCCTGGTGATTTCTTGGAGGAGAGAAACTTGGGAGAATAGTGATGCATTAAAGGATTAGGAAGAGCAGGGTTGGAGAGATGATGAATCCAGGTGTATTTTGTCAAATTAGTCAATTGAGGGGGATCCCTGGGTGGCTCAGCGGTTTAGCGCCTGCCTTCGGCCCAGGGTGGGATCCTGGAGTCCCGGGATCGAGTCCCACGTCGGGCTCCCTGCAAGGAGCCTGCTTCTCCCTCTGCCTGGGTCTCTGCCTCTCTCTCTGGGTCTCGCATGAATATATAAATAAAATCTTAAAAAAAAATTAGTCAATTGATGCCATACTTTATGTACTTGAATATCTTTGATGATTTTTGAATTTATCTTTTTCTTCCTTTCTCTAGGATAAGTACTATCCATTCTTTATTTCAGCAATTTATTCATCTTTGTTAATTTTGCCCAAATAAACTTTGTAAGTTAATCAGAATTTAGACCTTATAAGTCTCCATGGCATAGTTGTAATTTATATCCTTTTGAAAGGCTGGGAGAATTGATGTTCTTTTTTTTTTTAAGATTTTATTTATTTATTGATGAAAGATACAGAGAGAGGGAGAGGCAGAGACACAGGCAGAGGGAGAAGCAGGCTCCTTGCGGGGAGCCCCATGCAGGATTTGATCCCAGGACCCTGGGATCATGCCCTGAGCCCAAGGTAGATGCTCAACCACTGAGCCACCCAGGTGCCCTGAGAATTGGTGTTCTTAGCATGGTTAAAATGAGTTGTTGACTAGGGTTGTTATTAAGACCATGCTTGATTATTAAACGACACAATAAGAAAAACAATCCAAAGTTCTGAGAAGTAAACTTGTCACCTTGAAGTTAGCCTTGTCACCACAAAATTCTCTTTTTCTGTACTAGTCAGTGAGCAGCAGAAGAGGTAGTTTTCAGAGGGCTGAACAGTGAGAGGCAGTCAATAACTGAAGCACTTTTTCTAATTTTAAAAAGTGCTTCAATTACCATAAAAAATATACAGAGTCTAAAGTCAATTAAAATTAAATTCTCAGGTAAAAGTTTCAAGTCCTTAACGAATGAAAAATATTTCCTTTGGACATTAATTTATAAGATTTAGGAAACTGATGTGGGGCGCTAGTTTATTTCAAGGGCTACTCTTATTTATTCTCTAACACATTATATGCGTTTAGGATTTAGGATTTAAGGTAAGTTGGTTTTTTGATTAAATGCCATTTCATACATTATCACATAAGTGTGATATAATTATATGTTGTACAAATTGGAAATGAAAAAAGATGGCTTTGTTTTAAATAATGGTAAAAATAATTGATAGCAAACCACACCCATATAATCACGTGTGATTTTAGAAAAATTTTACTTTATATGTCATCAGTTTGTAGCTTTTGGGAAATCGATAAGCATGTGAAGCCAATTTTAAGTTAGTTAATTGAGTTTTTTTTTTTAAGGGTTGTACAGTGTTTTTAACTGAATTACTCTGAAATGAAAGATACACATGTTCTTTGGAAAACTGTCTAAAAACTAAAATAAATAGCTGTGCTTAAGCTTAAAAATAGATACAGTATAATAATGTTAGACATATTTTTTTTGAAAGAATATTTATAATATTATTTCTTACTAAAATTCTTTTAAGAAATATCATGAGATTGGGATGCCTGGGTGCCTCCGTCAGTTAAGGCTCTGACTCTTGATTTTGGCTCATGTCATGATTTCAGGGTTGTGAGATCCAGCCATGGGTTGGGCTCTCCCCTGCACGTGGAGCCTGCATAAGTCTCTCTCATCATCTCCCTCCGCCCCTCCCAACCTGCTCACATGCACATACTCTTTAAGAAAAAATACTTACATAAATAAAATTAAAAAAATTTTAAAGAAATGATGTGAAGTCTTGACAAATTTTAGGTCAGAAGTATGACTGTTTTTATTTTCTTTAGTAGTATTTTAAAGTTATTTTTTGTGACACTTTTTATTTCTTATAGGACCTCTAGGACAGTCTCCTAATAGTGGTTCTCATAGGGTGGGCCTGGGAACTGGTTAGAAACACAAACTGCTCAGCCCCATCTACTGAATCAGAAATTTAAGGGCGGAGCCCACTAATGTATGGTTTAAAAAGCCATCCAGGTGGTTGTGATACACACTCAGGTTTAAGAAACACTGGTCTAGAAGGAGTGAGATCTTTCTTGTCTCAAGACATGAAAAAATAGTGAAAAATTTTTCTCCTCAGGAATAGGTCCTGCTCCTTCTTCGAATGGGTAAGCCTACATTACTAAGGAACGCCCATCAGCACAGTTCATTAGACAAAAACAATAAGAGTTCCTTGAACAGTGGCTTTTCAAGTTGGCAATTCAGAATACAAACCACAGTAACAATGCAGGGGGACTGCATGGCGGGGGCGGGGAGGTGGGTAGGGGGTGAGGAGGAGGAGTTTATTTAATTTCCAGAAAAACACATTTTGAAAGTCATAAAAAAATTGTCACTGGGTTTTGGGCCAGGCACTAAAAAGAAATCAAGGTAGTCTAGAAGACCAATCAGTGACTTAAAATAAAAACTATTTTATCTTTTTAATTGTTTATTTTGGAAAACACGTCAGACATCCCTTGAGGAATTTTAAGAATGTTAAATGTTCTCTTAAATCAGTAATGTAGGGAGCAATGGGGTAGATTTTATATATATATATATATATATATATATATATATATATATATATATGCACTTGGTTTTACATTACTTGCTTTTGATGGGAATAGGAAAGTCTTGTATTTTAAATACCACAGTTGCGGCCCAGCGATTTTAGAAGGTTCTGTTATGAAGACCTAAAGCCAAGCTCTACTGTGGGAACCAAAGCCAGGCCTGCTATTTCTTTAATTCCAAGTGAAACACCTGTTCATAGATCACATTGCCATTTAAAGTGCAGTGAAGCAAATATAATTGTGAAGCTCTCTTGCAGGAGGACTCTGATAGTTACAGGAGTAAGGAAGATTGCCAAATGCCACATTACATCCTGATGAAATATTTACTGAATTAATTTACATGAACTGATTTACTTTGTTGAGAAAATATACACAGTTCTTAAAGAATCTCCGAATTAACGTATGGTTTCTCCCACCGAACTAAAAGTGATTTCAGTTGCATAAGTAGGCTGTGGTTACCAGCTGAACAGATTTTCTTTCTTTAGAAGCAAATGATGTAAGTAATAGTTCTGAAAGTCTAGTGTAGAAGGAGGTTTGTTTTTGTTGAGTTCCGAATTTTAATCCAAATACCTATGTTGTTTAAAAGGAGTTTCAGAATTTTGCAGTTCTAAGAAATTGTGTGGCTGGGATTTACGTCGAAATTATCTAATGTGAAAAGGTAAAAAATAAAGACAAATATTGTTATGATACCTATATGTGGAACCTTGAAATGCCAAGTTTGTAGAATCAGAGCGTAGAATGGTGGTTACCAGGGGCTGGGGATGGAGGTATCGGGGAGATGTTGTTTAAGGGCATAAACTTGAAACCAGAAGATGAAGAGATCTGGAGATCAGATGTGCAGATGGTTATTGTAGTCAACAACACTGTATTATGTGCTTCAGAATTTCTAAGAGACTAGATCTTATATGTCCTCACCGCAGAAAAGAAAGGATAATTATGTGACACTGAAGCGCTAGCTAAAGTTACAGTGGTGATCGTACTGCAATATGCATTCAATCAACATGTTGTACACTTTATAAAGATGTGTAACAATGTTGTATGTTATATGTAAATCACCTCTTGATCAAAAAAAAAAAAAAAAAAAAAGAAAAAAGAAAAGAACAGACCCAGGTGCATTTTTTCTTGAGCTCAAGTAAGAAGTGGTTAAGACACCAATGCAGGAAATGTTGCTTTCCTTTATTTTTCTAAATAACTTTGGTTCTACGTCCACACCCGTCTTGCTTCATTCTTCTCTTCCTAGGATGACAGGGAAGTCCTAGACTCTGGATGTCCAGGGTGGTTGTCATAGTTACCATTGCTTTTTCGACACGATTGCAGATGTCAACAGCTTTGCAACCCCTTTGCTTGAGACGGTGACGCTGTTTTCAGAATCTGGCTCGTCTATAGGGTCAAACACATGGACATTTACCCTTACTTTCCAAGCCAGGTTTGTAAGGCTCAGAGCCCAGGAAGCTCTCTACTTTCTGCTTAAGAACTTTTCTTCCCCTTTGAGTTGTTGCTTATGAGCTGCGCGCAGGTCCCAACACAGACAGAGCCTGGAATCCCGTGGGCTTCCCAGTCTCGCAGAAGCCAAACTCCTCACTTGAACTTAAGCTGAGACCCTCTTTTGGCCTAGGGTAACTGGCTTCCTCTTATTTCCCTCAGGAACTGTGGAACTCCAGTATTTCCTGGATTGGCACAGGAATAAATTTTATTTTTAAGGGGAAGTTTCTAAAATCTAATCTCTAAACTCTCCCTCCTCCAGTCAAGTCAAGGCTGGAAACAGAAAGTTGGTTATTGTTTAGGAAAAGGAGATTGATTGAGAATCAAGGGCGTACAGAGTAAGCAGGCCACATCTATGACTGAGGAGGGGCTCTGCTGAAAGCCCGAGGGGCTCACTTTCCTTTCCAACCAGACTTGCTCCAAGAGTGGGCAATGGCTGGGGTGCCTGGGTGGCTCAGTCAGTTGACCCTCCTACTCTTGATTTTGGCTCAGGTCATTTTTCAGGGTCCTGGGATTGAGCCCCGCATCAGACTCTGTGCTTAGCTCAGAGTTTACTTGTCTCTCTCCCTCTGTTCCTTCTCCCTCTCTCTCTCTCTCTCAAATAAATGCATAAATGGATAAATAAATGCATGAATAAATTTAAAAAATCTTCAAAAGTGGGCAATGGCTTCAGAGAAACCCCAACATACCAGGGGCCCTAGCAGCATATCCTTGTTTACTCCTGTTACTTCCATATTGGAACCACTCACCAAGAAAACCATGACACAGAAGGAGAGTGAAAAATAGAGCGACTTGTAGGTCTCTTTCTTTTCAGCCCATCTTGATTTTTCAGTAAACCAAAGGCACAGTATTGCGGAAGTGCCATGTCAAGAGGTGCCGTGAAACAGTTAAATTAGTTCTGTGCAGTGTTTCCACTGTCTCACTATTAATGTACGAGCTACAAAATACAAACCCTGTAAGTTTGGTGATCTTGCATACAAGTTACATGTTCTTAATGTTGCACTTAAAACCGGTACTATATGATGTAAGGGTGGATGACAAAATTCATGCTAATAATTTAAAAATTTAATTTCTCTTTACTTAGAACGATATTAAATGGGAAACAAAAAACTCTGTGACCAGTCGAGAGAGAGAAATAGGGGGAAAGAGAGAAGCCATGGGAAAAAAGAAAAGGTTTTATATTTTCATACTTTTAATGGCAGTTTTCTTGGCTTTTTACAAAAGCAGAGTCCCACATTTTCTTTTTGCCTTGCACCTTGCACATCATATAGCTGGCCTTGTGCCTGTACCAGCGTAAATGATGTACACATGTCCCCTTGCCTTTTTTCCTTTCTTGGTTCTTAGGAGTCTGTATACCACTGAGGACATGCCAGCCTCTTTGAAAACACTGCTGTCCCACACAGTATTCATTTAAGGCAAATCTTTAAAAAAATGTGTTGATTTATAAGCTCTTTGATTGCAGAGACCATCTCCTACCTGTGCTATTTATTATATGAAATCCTTAGTGTCAGATAGATGTCTTTATTACACCTGCATGTCAGAAGTTGAATTTAATATTTTAAAATCTACCTCAACTGTTATTCGGAGCATCTAAGATGGAAATATGGAGTACGTTGCCTAAAGTGGCATTTCTTTTTGCCTTGCTAAGTTTATTTAGCAAGTGGTAAGCATGGCTTAAATGTTAAAACTAAGGAAAAATGTCTACATTCAATAAGATCATTTTCTACAATTCTGAGAAATAATATATTTTTTTTGGAAATGAGTGTGTAGCATCATGTTAAAACTGTTGAAATGCCTTTTAATGTTGTTTAATGACTTCAATGTTCTTGTAATTCAAATTGCCTTAATAAAGCAGCACTCATTTTTTCTCAGTGAACATTTATGGCCCAAGTGCCTTAGGACATTATATTTCACAGCATTTAGCTTATAATAAAAGCCTTTTGAATTGTCTAGTCTGGTCGGCCTTTAGCAAATTTTCACGATTGCCCTGTCAGTTTCTATTTAGCGTTATGGATTATAGAATAAAATAGAAGAAAGGTGTAGTAGATCACATAAAAAATAACTTATATTGATGGAAAAGAAAACTGACAAATGAGTATAAATTTCAGCGATGAATCTTTTTCATCTTTGCCGTTTAGTTACCTGTTTTATTTTTTCCTGTTTTCCCTGTAATCCATGATGGCACTCAGCCTGAATTGTTATTTGTAGCGTTAGGAAATAAATGGGAAGATATATGTTCACTTGTTCACTTAGTCCATCAAAAAATATATAGGAACCACCTGAATCGAATCCATTTTTGGAATAAGAAAAGGCAAGACTCGAATGGAAAAAATGGCAGATTGTCTCCGATGCCAGTCAACCAAACAACCACTCAACCACTCAACAATTCCATTCCAGGCCCAGGGGACTCAGGCTTCCTGCCCACAGGAATCTTTCCTGGTAGAGGTGGAGATGTACAATAAATATGTATGTATGCTCGAGCGATGTGGTCAGATTGTTGCTGAGAGTTGGCATTGGAGCTGCACCTTGAATGATGGGCTGGGGCATTCTCATACTTGACACTCTTCCTTCTCTTGGACTCAGGCCCGAACCTTTCTGCTTCTCAGACTCTCTTGCCAACAGCAACTTTTCAAAGTCTGTCTTGGTCATAATTTCTTTTATGTGTTTGAACATCATGTTCTTCAGAGTGTGCTTCCTAGATATCTTCATTTCGGAATCTAGACCTCTGATTCAAAACCTTTTGGGGTAATGCATTTGGAGAATTTGAAGAAAGATATTGGCCTTATTCCCATGAACATGGGAAATGAACATGTCCACAAAATCGTACATAATTTTTAGGGGATTAAAAGAACCTGCTGAAGATTACTCATAGAAACAATAGGGGTGCGTGACCCCCTAGTTGAAGACCTTCCCTTTACCTGCTTTTCCTGGTTAATTTCAACCACCCTGATGGGTTTAGACACAAAGGGCTCTGAAATCTGCATCCTCAGCCCGGCTTAAGCTTTGGATATCTGACTGCCTTCCAGACATTTCCACTGCATGTCCCTAAGTCACCTCGATTCAGTCTGTTCAACAGGTAACACACTTACCCTCCACCCCGAATTATCACCATTTTGTAGCAGGGAGAAATTTAGCATGTCTGATTCCATATTGTTTTGGTTTCCCTTGCTGCTGTGGCCTGTAGCTTAGAAATTTCTGCCAAGCCCTGGACATGTTACAGCTAAGACCTGTCAAAACTGCTTTTTACAGGAAATCTACCTCACCTGAGGATATAAGGAAGTATGTACAGAAATGACTGTGCTGGGTTTAAGATTTGCAGGAGCCACACGGCCACACTCCTGTACACAAAGATAACTGACCAAGGACAAAGAAGTTACAGACCTTCCTCAGATGTCTATAGATGCCAGTTGACTCCCACCCCTTTGGTTTCCCCTTTTTGTTCACATAAAAGAAGCTCAAATGTCATGCCAAGGAGAGATGGTTCTTTGGGACAATAGTCTGCTGTCTTCCTGGTTTGCTTGCCTTCTGAAAAAAGTCACTTTCCCGGCCCCAACATTTTGCCTCTCGATTTATCGGCCTGTTGTGCAGCAAGCAGGACAAGTGTAGACTCAGTTACAATTTCTTCCTTCCTCTTTCACCCTCAGCTTCCTCCTACGTGTTCTGTGTTGGTGAACAGCGGCACCCTTCCCTGAGCTATGAATCAACTATCCTTTTTTGTTCTTTCCCTCATTCCCAAAGCCACATCTGCTCTGTCATCCCACCCTCATTGCCTTTATTTATGCCTTTTAATCTTTCTTGGATGTTACTGGAAATTGGGAGTACCATAGAAATCTTGAACAGAAAAAGAAAAGGAAAAAGACATATTGAAGAGTGTGGCAAATGTTTGCAAAAGCCGTTCAGAAGAATGGGTGAGTTTGCAGTCTTGGGATGGCTGAGTAGCCCTGGAGGTCCAGTCAGTTCTCATTAAGAAAGAATGCTCCTCTTTCCTGACTTAAATTCCTCACGAAATAGCAAGGGATGAAAAAATATTAATACATTATCCTTTTTCTCCCCTCTAACCTGAAGACAGGTATTGAGTTTCTCATTGCATAGTCATTGACCAGTTAACAGGATCGCTTCTTTTAATTTCCATATATTTTCATCTGTATTTCTTCCTTTTGAATGCTTTCAATAGTTTCATATATATATATATATATATAAATGTTTAATTCAGAACTGGGTGTTTGGTCCTAGTAATTTAGCCAATTCAATAATTGTATATATCTTTTGTCCTCGAAAAATTGGAATTCTCGTGGTAGATGGGAGTTAAGGAATGTTGATTAGATTTTTACATGAGGCTATTAGGCAAAGCAATTTAAGGCAATAAAATATCAAAAGTAAAAATGCTGGGAAAAT
The DNA here is from genome assembly GCF_048164855.1 of Canis lupus baileyi. Classification (NCBI taxonomy): domain Eukaryota; kingdom Metazoa; phylum Chordata; class Mammalia; order Carnivora; family Canidae; genus Canis; species Canis lupus. The sequence goes on along the minus strand of NC_132850.1, from coordinate 56,969,774 downwards.
ATATATGATATGGTTAAGGATCAACATCTCTGGCATTGAGGTGGGTAGAAAAAAGTGAGACCAACATAAACTTAGTCAATCGTGCTATTGACAAAGCACTGACTATACGCGTATCAGTGACTTGGCTGTGGGCAAATCTTAAGGGAAAACTATAAGGCAGTTCAAAGAATGCGGCCTGAGATTTCTCTCCTGTGTTTCTTTTCTTTTTTTTCTCCTGTGTTTCTTCCACCTGTGTTTTCATCCTCATCTGTACTCCAAGAAGCCCACTTAAGGAAGGAGCCATGCTCTGTTTTTTTCCCAAGTGGAATGACCTCTCACTCCTACAGAAACAGTTTTTATTTCATTTGTTTTACATATTTGACTTCTCTGGAAGATTATATTTAAATGCAGAGTTCCAGGAAAGAAAAAGAAGGAAAAACACTGTTATGCTTGATGAATTAAGTTACTCTCTATGCAAAATATTTCTTTTCATTGTGTGGATTGTTCTATCAAAAGTCAGAATGTTAAAATGTTTTTATAGACAGCATTATTTACGTTTGCTATATGATTGTATGATGTATCTGATTCAAGAGTTCTAAGATTTACAAGATTGTCTAGGTTTTTAGTGAAAAATTACTTTCATTTTTCCTAGCTGTAATTTTACAGAATCGTAGGTTTGAGTAACAAAATAAAACCCGAGGCAATGTAGAGTGGAGGGGTCACCCTTCTGCCACTGATGAGTTAGTTATAATTATTTACATCTTACAGATGTGATATCTGAGGCTTAAAAAAAGTGACTTTGGCCAAGATGTATTATGACAATGAGTGCCAATGAAAATTAGATCTTTCATGTAAATGTGTTAAATGTGTATAGATTTTGCATTAAATATGTTTGCATATTCACATCTTGAATACTTTGCTAATTAATACCAAACAAATTCTGAATACGTCAGTGGATCAAGTTTTCACAATTTCAACATGGGGTAATATGTTACTTAATTGCTAGATGTCCTCAGTTTTTTTCTTTCTTTAATAAATATTTTTCCCCTCTTTTTTTTTTTTTTAATAGAAACTGGTTCTCATTTTGTGGTTACTGCTCCCTTGCAGCCACCGAAAAGTCTATATATTTTCTCACTTTAGGGAGACATTAGAAGCCCATCCTGCATTTTCCTTTATTCTAGTAGCACTTGCTGATTATAATACCCCCTGAGTAGATCTTATTTCTGCCCTTCTGAGATTTACCCTTTCAGCTACCCCTCTTTCTTCCCCTCTATGTTGCTGTCATTTTCTTCCCTCTCAGTTACTTCCTTTCATTCAATGAAGACAAACCAACTCGCTAATACTCTACCCTAAGTCTTGCCATTATCTTGAGTGACTTCCAGGTCCCCAAGAACAACCCATACCATTTTCTAGAAGTTTCTTGACTTCTTCACCTTCATTGGCCCTCCTTTCCACTTCATTTTTGTCAGACTTCTGTGGATATATCTGGGACATCACCAAGGATTGAATTCCACCTCTCACTTTGGACCAATACGTTATGGTTATGGTCCCAGTCTAGACCTTTCAATCTCAAAGGGAATTTGTGGCTGAGATAGCTAGCTATGTACCAAAAATTCATGTCTCCCTTCCTTAATGCAGAATTTTTTTTTTGTTGTTGAGAAGTTATATAAGTAAGTTATTATATTTCTTAGCAGCTCTTGCATTTAGGTGGGGGCAGGAATTCTTGCCAAGGACCCTGAGTGTAAATGATATGTGATAATTCCAAGTCCAGGTGAGTAAGAAGCAAATGTGCTTTCTTCAGTCTGCTGGATGAATTACATGTCCAGGGGTGACCTTGGAAAGCAATGTTGAAAATATTAGGTCATCTGTTAGCCTACATCCCTGAATGACTGTCAGAGTAGAAGCCTTCATCTATCCTAATCATCAACACTCAAGTGAGTGAATTATTTTATTAAGCTATTGGAATACTGGTGTTTGTTATAGCAGCCAATAATGCTCCAATTATTATTAATAGCAAAATACTTATTTTCTTGATCTTCCCCTGTCTGCATTTTTCACTTTTTTCTATAACTCATTTAGATTACTTGACAAACACTGTCTTGTTAACCCCCCCCCCCCCTTTACTAATCTTTAGCCAGGCAAACCCTTGACATTATCTCCTTCCTGCTGGGAAAACCCCACAAACTTGGACCTAATTATATACTATTTTGCTTATGTCTCTGATATTCTGTGGTGTGGGAGGATATCACATAACTATGTAGATTTGCACTACACAAATTTGTGGTCTCCATTCTCTACTCCATTCTCTAAGTGGTTGTTTTTAAATGCTTATTTTTTCATATTAATCTCTTGCTTAAAAGTCCTTGTCAAAGCAATCTGAAAAAAGAAGAACAAAGCTGGAGGCATCATGTTGATTCCAAATTATGTTACAAAGCTATGGTAATCAAAACAGTATTGTATTGGCATGAACATAAAAAACGTAGATCAGTAGAAAAGAATGGGGGATCAAAAAATAAATCCATGCATATACAGTCAATTAATCTATAACAAAGGAAGCAAGGATGTGCAATGGGGAAAGGAAAGTCTATTCAATAAATGGTACTGAGAAAACTGGAAAGCCACATGCAAAAGAATAAAACCTGACCACTATCTCACACCATACACAAAAAGTAACTCAAAATAGATCAAAGACTTGAAACTAGGACACAAAATCATAAAAAGTCCCAGGATAAAATCTAAGCGAGGTAAGCTCCTTGACATCAGTCTTGGCAATGATTTTTTGGATTTGCCACCAAAAGCCAAGGCAACAAAAGCAAAAATAAATAACGGGGATTAAAGTAACCTAAAAACTTCTGCACAGCAAAGAAAACTAACAACAAAATGAAAGGCAACCTACCAAATGCAGAAAATATTTGTAAATCATACATCTGATAAGGAATTAAAGATAATGAACCTCCATGAACATGAACCTCCATGTTCATTGCAACATATCCAAGATATGGGAGCAATGTAAGTGTCCATCGATGGATGAATCGATAAAGAAATTATAATGTGTATATATAATACATTATAATATATTATATGTAATAAGTATATATCTGGAATATTATTCATAAAATATATGTATTTATATTTGGAATATTATTCATAAAAAAGAAAGAAATTTTGCCATTTGTAACAACATGGATGGATTTTGAGGACATTATACTACGTGAAAGAAATCAAAGAAAGGTAAATACTGTATGATCTCACTTAACGTGTACAATTTAAACACACACAGTTAGACAGACATACTAAATGAGCTCATAGATACAGAGAACAGATTGATGGTTGCCAGAGATAGGAGTTGGGTGGGGGGGAGGTAAAATATGTGGTCCAGTTGTGAGATAAATGAGTCATGGGAATGTAATGTACAGCATAGTGACTATAGATAATAATCCTGTATTGCATATTTGAAAGTTGCTAAGAATAAATCTTAAAAGTTCTCAAGAAAAAAAAATTTGTGTGTATGGTGATGGATATTAACTAGACTTTTTGTGATGATCACTTCACAATATAACAGTTTATGTAATTTGTACAAATAACAAATTATGTTGTACACTTAATACAGGTTATATGTCAGTTATATTTCAATAAAATATTTAATGGTTCTTCACTGCTTTAAGAATAAAACAATGATAGACATCAATACACTGATACCATAAGGGTAAACAAGTCCAATTATGCACATTTGTTGATCACTGGTAAACATTGTTCCCTAGATTGATAGTAGTAACATCATTAGTCTAAAATTTTAAAAAAGTTTGTAAAAAAAAAAAAAAAAAAAAAGTTTGTATGTATGTATGTATGTATTTATTTATGAGACAGAACATGTGCATGCAAGTGGGGAAGGGGCAGAGGGAGAAGGAGAAGCAGAGAAACTCAATCAGACTTTGTGCTGAGCACACAGCCAGAGGTGGGGCTCAACTTCAGCACCCTGAGATCATGACCTGAGCGGGAACAAAGAATCACATGATTAACTGGGCCACCCAGGCACTCCGCCATTAGTCTAGCTTTTTATTGTTTTATTCAGATTTGGCTCTTTTTCAGAAATCATTATGTTTTAATAAAATTTTTGGGTCATTCTTCTCTCTGTTACTGAGAGTAGTGTTGCAGTGAAATCTCCAACTATGATTCTGGTATTGGAATTGCCAGAATGCCCCGTTAATGCTATTTTTTTTAAAGATTTTTAAAATTTATTTATTCATGAGAGATGCACACACACAGAAAGAGAAAGGCAGAGACACAGGCAGAGGGAGAAGCAGGCTCCATTCATATATTCTAATACTCTGTTATTAGATTCATGTGCATTTATAATTGTTATATCTTTCTGATAATTTGGTCTTTTTATCATAATAAAATGTCTTGCATTATCTCTGATAATACTGTTTGTCTGAAAGTCTAATTTATCTGCTATTAATATAGACACTCTAATCTTTCTCCTGCTTATAGTTTGCATGGGGGTATTTTCCCCAACTGTTTAATTTCCATCTATTTGTATATGTAAAGTATATCTTTTTAAAATGGCATATACTTAGGCCTTTAAAAATTTTGTTCTGATAATCTCTGTTTTATAATGGGGGTGTTTAGTCTGATAACATTAAAAAAATATTCTATTTATTTGAGAGAGCACGAGCAGGGTGAGGGGTGGAAGGAGAGGGAGAAGGAGATTCCCTTTGAGCAGGGAGCCAGATGTGGGGCTCAGTCCCAGAACCCTGAGATCATGACCTGAGCTGAAGGCAGACACTTAATCTACTGAGCCATCCAGGCGCCCCTCTGATAATATTTGAGACAATTATTGGTATACTTACATTTAGGTCTATCATTTGACTATTTGTTTTCTGCTTGTTCCTTTTTGTTATTGTTGTTCTTCTGTTCCTCCTTTCTGCCTTTCTTTTAGATTAATTGGGTATATTTTTTGGAACTCTAGTTTACATGTTGGGTTTTTTGTTAATACTTTTTTTTTTTTTTTTTGAGAGAGTGAGATAGAAAGTGTGTGTGAGCAGGTAGGTGGGAGGGGGAGAGGGAGAGAGACTGTTAAGCAGACTCCATGCTCAGCACAGAGCCTGATGTGGGGCTCGATCTCATGGTCCTGATATGACCTGAGCCAAAATCCAGAGTCAGATGCTCAGCCAACTGAGCCACCCAGGCACCCCTCGTTATACTTTTTTTACATTAGTTTCAGTGGTTGCTCTTGGGATTACAATATACATCTTAACTTTCACATTCTACTTAGAGTTAATATTGTATGACTTCATGTAAAATGGAGGCATTTGTAACTTGATAAATCCAAGCTGAACACCAGGAGCAATCTCACAGTTAGCTGAGAATTCACATAGAGTTTAAAAGCTATGAATATAAGCTAAGCCAAAGACCAAACGGCACCAGCTCTTCCAAATGTGTTGTTATAGTTGGTGGTGGGGTGGTGGTGGTGGTGGTGGTGGTGGTGGTGGTGTGTGTGTATTTGTAGTCACAAGCAAGAAGAACAGACCAAATCTGTTGGCAACAAAAATGGTATTTCAGCTGGATTTAATTGTCTCTAACACCATGTAGTGTTCTTTACTTGCACATGATGATATGTAAATTCTACTTAATAATCATAATTTATTCTTCCAGGTTTTATTACATAATTGATTCTGACATTTAAAAATCAGCAAATACCATTTACTTTGTTATAGCTATGCAACTGCTGCTGCTCTGGCTCTCAGTTTGCTATGATTATATTTTCTTTTTTAGGCATCTTTTTGGTTTTCTTTTCTGAAGATTTTACTTATGCTTCTCATTTGTTGCATTGACTGTCTTTATTACATTCTGAAATTCTTAGTAACTTCTCAAAAATAATATTAAGTCTACAAATATTTTTCTCAGACAGCTTCTTCCTGGAATCTTGTATCTTCCTGCTACAAGGTTTTTAGTGACTTCATATCTATTTTATTCCTTTATAATAATTTTAAGGAGTCTTATTAAGAAGCAAAGATAAATACTTGTAGTTACTCTTCCATTTTAACCTTTGTTACTCCCTGACATTTTCTGTAGCAGAAAGATGCTTGCTTGAACTCAATTCTAATGTGGCTTCTTTTTGGATTTTTTTAGTCTCTTTAAACTTTGGATGTATGAAATGGATCTCATTTTCTACCCATATTCTCATTTTGTAAGCAATATTTCAACTTTGAACTTCTTTAAAAATGCAAATGTTTGAAATCATGATAATTGCCTTTCTCTGATTGACTTATTTCACTTAGCATAATACCCTGTAGTTCCATCTACATCATTGCAAATGGCAAGATTTCATTTTTTTGATGGCTGAGTAATATTCCATTATATGTATACCACATCTTCTTTATCCATTCATCTGTTGATGGACATCTGGGCTCTTTCCATAGTTGGGCTATTGTGGACATTTGCAACAATGTAGATGGAATTAGAGGGTATTATGCTAAGTGAAATAAGTTAATCAGAGAAAGGTAATTGTTATATGATTTCACTCATATACGGAATTTAAGAAACAAAACAGAGAAGAATAAGGGAAGGGAGGGAAAACTACAAAAAGATGAAGTCAGAGAGAAAAACCATAAGAGACTCTTTTTTTTTTTTTTAAAGATTTTATTTATTTATTCATGAGAGACACAGAGAGAGGCAGAGACACAGGCAGAGGGAGAAGCAGGCTCCATGCAGGGAGCCCGATGTGGGACTCGATCCCGAGACTCCAGGATCACGCCCTGGGCCGAAGGCAGGCGCTAAACTGCTGAGCCACCCAGGGATCCCCAAGAGACTCTTAATCAAAGGAAACAAGCTGAGGATTGCTGGAGGGGAGAGGGATGGGGGGATGGGGATTAAGGAGGGCACAAGATATAAAGAGCACTGGGTTTTATGTATATGAATCACTGCATTCTACCTCTGAAGCTAATAATACACTATATATTAATTAATTGAATTTAAATAAAAACAAAGAAAAAAAAACCAACACCTCCCCCCCCCCCAGATATTAAAGTGATTTGCAATAAAAAAAATGCAAATATTTCTGAATGGGTTAAATCTCCCTCTTTCTTAAGGTGTTCTCTTAGGCCTTATTCATGTCTTATTTTTTAGTCTTAGGGAAATTTCATCATATCTTACTTTCAGTTACCATCCATTTGCCAATAAGTCCTCAATCAGTATCTTCAGCTAATAGCTCCCTTTAAACTCTTTTTTTTTTTTTTTTTTGCCTAGTGATAGTCTCAAGACATCCCAGTGTGAGCATATACACAGCCACATCACCATCTTTCCTCCTGGATCTGTTTCTCTTCCTGTGGTCCCAGCCTCATCAATTAGACCCATCATTTATTTGCTCAAGCCAGATAGTCACTATTGATTCCCTTTGCTGCTTTACACCCCTGGATCTCACCAATCATTAATTGTTGTCAAATCTATCCTCTACATTTTTCTCAAATTTATTCCATTTCTTAATCTCTACTGCCACCACTCTAGCTGATATCAGCATCTGAATGACATCAATAGTTTCCCAACTAGTTTCTTTGGTTCTCTTTACCTTGGGCATATTTCCCTCTCTTTTTGCTCTGGCTAAACCTCTATTCATCTTTTGAGTAGTTACTCTTTAGGAAGATGGGAATAAAACCCATATATGAGGCTAGATGTTTTTGCCAAGTATTTGCACATCACATCAAACTTTTCCTACCTGTAATAGTATCTCATTTTGTGTATAATTTTCCTCTTTATCCTCTTCTGTTGATAATGAAAATTGTACCTATCTTACTCAATATTGTGTCTCCGGTGCCTAACATAACATCTGGAATATAGCAGAGGCTAAATAAATACCTTGAGTGTTGAATAAATGCATGAATGTTGTGTTTGGTATTCATTTGGAAGCTCTTTTCCCATTGTAATTAGTGCCGGAATATCAAATTAGATTGATCGTGTATCAAGAGACAGTTCTTGACTAATGTCTCACTTGGTTATTGAATACCCATTATCTTTAGGAATGTGACAGGAGGAATGTCCACTATCACCACTGTTAGTCACCATGGTACCAGAAGGCCTAGCCTCAGCAATCAGACAATAAAAAGAAATAAAAGGCATCCGAATTGTTAAATAAGGAGCTAAACTCTCATTCTTCATTGATGACATGATACTCTACATGGAAAACCCAAAAGACTTCACCTCAAAATTGCTAGAACTCATGGGAATTCAGCAATGTGGCAAGGTGTAAAATCAATGCACAAAAATCAGTTTGTATTGCTATATACTAACAATGAGACAGAAGAAAGAGAAATTAAGGAGTCGATCCCATTTACAACTGGACCAAAACCCATTAGCTACCTAGGAATAAAACTAACCAAAGAGGTAAAGGATCTGTACTCAGAAAAACCATAGAACACTCATGAGAAAAATTGAGGAAGACACAAAGAAATGGAAAAATGTTCCATGCTCATGGACTAGAAGAACACATATTGTTAAAATGTCTATGCTACTTCAAGCTATCTATACATTCAGTGCAATCCCTATGAAAATACCATCAACTTTTTTTTCACAGAGCTGGAACAAATGATCCTAAAATTTGTATGGAACCAGAAAAGACCCTGAATAGTTAGAGGAATATTGAAAAAGAAAACCAAAGCTGGAGGCATCACAATTCCGGACTTCAAGCTCTATTACAAAGCTGTAATCATCAAGACAGGATGGTACTGGCACAAAAATAAACACATAGATGAAGGGAACAAAATAACCCAGAAATGAACTCTCAACTATATGGTCAACTAATCTTCGATGAAACAGGAAAGAGTATCCAGTGGAAAAAAGCCCCTTCAACAAATGCTGTTGGGAAAATTGGACAGCCAAATGCAGAAGAAAGAAACTGGACCATTTCCTTACATGATACACAAAAATAGACTCAAAATGGATGAAAGACCTAAATGTGAAACAGGAATTCATTAAAATCCTAGAGAAGAACACAGGCAACAACCTCTGTGACCTTGGCTGCAGCGACTTCTTGCTAGACATGTCTCCAAAGACAAGGGAAACAAAGGCAAAAAAGAACTACTGGGACTTCACCAAGATAAAAAGCTTTTGCACAGCAAAGAAAACGGTCGACAGAAACAAAAGACAACCAACAGAATGGGAGAATATATTTTCAAATGTCTTATCAGATTAAGGGCTAGTGTCCAAAATCTATAAAGAACTTCTCAAACTCAATACCCAAAGTACAAATAATCAAGAAATGGGCAGAAGACATGAATAGACATTTCTCCAAAGAAGACATACAAATGGCCAACAGATACATGGAAAAATGCTCAACATCACTCAGCATCAGGGAAATACAAATCAAAACCACAATGAGATATCACATTACACCAGTCAGAATGGCTAAAATTAACAAGTCAGGAAATGATATGTGTTGGTGAAGATGTGGTGAAAGGGATACCCTCTCAAACTGTTGGTGGAAATGCAAGCTGGTGCAGCCATTCTGACTACAGTATGGAGTTTCCTCAAAAAGTTAAAAATAGAGCTACCCTGTGACCAGCATTTGCACTACTAGGGATTTACTCCAAAGATACAAATATTGTGATCTGAAGGGGCACCTGCACACCAATGTATATTATAGCAGCAATGTCCACAAGAGCCAAACTATGGAAAGAGCCCAGATGTCCATCAGATGAATGGACAAAGATGTGGTATACACACACACACACACACACACACACACACACACACAATGGAATACTACTAAGCCATCAAAAAATGAAATCTTGCCATTTTCAAAGAGATAAAACTAGAGGATATTATGCTAAGTGAAATAAGTTAATCAGCACTCATATGGGGAACTTAAGAAACAAAACAGAGGAGTATCGGGGAAGGGAGGGAAAACTAAAACAAGAGGAAATCAGAGAGGGAGATAAACCATAAGAGACTCTTAACTATAGTATAGGAAACAAACTGAGGGTTACTGAAGGGGATGGGTAACTAGATAAGAGGCATTAAGGAGGGCACGTGATGTGATGAGCACTGGGTGTTCATATACGCTACTGATGAATCCCTAAATTCTACCCCTAAAATTATATAATGCACTATATGTTAATTAATAGAATTTAAATAAAAAATACCCATTATCTTGAATTTCATTCATAAATGGAATGTTTTTTTCATTGCCTACAAAAAACATCTCTCACTTTTAAATTTACCTCACTTTCTATTTATCAAGGCCATGACTGTGTTTTTGTTGTTCTCAGGGCCCTCTGGTTTCTCTTGTAATAAAGTCATTTAAAGAAATTTATGAAGATAAGTTTTCAATTAGAAGTTTAACAAAGGGTTTTATCTACAAAGGCAAAATATAATTGAAAAGAGATAGAAACCACGGAAATATATTTAACAAATTAGGATATATATTTTAGTAAACCTTTAAACCTTTGAATAATTATCTTAACTTAAAAATTTTAAATTAGAAGCTGCCTCAGCTATGAGTGTTTTTGTTTTTATTTATTAATTATTATTATTATTTTTAGCTATGAGTTTAATACATGATATAACAAATATATGACAGCATAGTGGCCACATCATTTAATGACACTTTCTGTAGGTTACAAAAGTTATATCCTGGTGTATGCTGAAAACTATTTCATTCAGAGTGGAAAAATTGGGCAACCTACACAGTACATAAGGTTATTTTCTTTTTTTTTCAAATCAAATGTGTGGAAGCTGAAGGGGATGAGGAGGACATGCCACCCCCAAGTATGCTACTTTGGCATAAGGATTATTTTGAGCTAAAGGCAATTGAGAATCAGCAGATGCAGGAGGAGCTCTCTTCCATCCCCATTTCCTCCCTCAAAGCAAAGCATAAATATTCCTTTGTGAAGGTGCCCCCTTCTCTTGTTACAGGAAGAGGGGAGCAGCTCTTATCGCCAGAGATGCAGAGATGACAATGAGATGAGTCTGCATAAACAAACCTGACTAAAAGAACCCTTATCTCCCATTAGTTCCCCCATATATTTCCTTGTCACTCAGCCACAATTTATTGTACCTCAAAGTCCAAACCCCTTTTCCTTGGTTAAAATGATGTAGAAAACTCTGAGTCTAAATGCTACTTTGAATTTTACTTATTTTCTGGAACTCCTATGAATGTAAAATATTAATAAAATTGGTGTTCTTTTTCTCCTGTTACTTTGTCTTTTGTTAGTTAAATTTGTAGTCTGCTAATTTTGCAAGCTAAGAGAGAAGAGGTCAAAACAAAATAATTTTACCACTCTCTGAGAAAGAAAATTAGGGAATCACTATCAAAACTGTTTAGAAACCTCTGCTTACTGAGGTTTGTTTCTGGCTAGTTTCTGGTGCAGCCAGAGGGCCCCCAAAATGGGTTTTTCAAGATGGAAAAATCTTTGCTTCTTTACAAACATGGGGAGATGAGTCAATGGGAAGTTACAATGTTAGGGGAAGATGTACGTGAGCCTTCAGGTCCCATAGTAGTTGTGGAAGTTTGGAATCGAGGACATGGGAGGAATTCACTTTAGAGAAGAGTGACCAAAGTATATGTGAGAAATTATATATAATAATTATATATAATAGGTGAAGAAGATGGCAGTTGATGGAAATTTCATGGCATGAATCTTGTTTTCACAACAAAGTAGGCCAAGGTCTCTGGTTAGAATGGGAGAAGGGAGGTGCTACCTGGGGAATTTTATCCTCAATGTCTAACACTGCATCTGGTTATTAGGAGTTAAATTGGGGATACCTGGGAGCTCAGTTGGTTAAGCATCTGACTCAGGTTGTGATCACAGGGTCCTGGGATTGAACACCGCATCCAGCTGCTTACTCAGCGGGAATCTATTTGTCCCTCTTCCTCTGCCCACTGCTTGTGCTCTCTCTCTCAAATAAATAAATAAAATCTTTTTTTAAAAAAAGGAGTTAAATTGTCCCCTTCTTCCACTATGCAAATTCATATGTTGAATTCCTAATCCCTGGTTCCTCAGAATGTGATTTTATTTGGAAATAGGGTCTTTGTAGTTGTAATTAGTCAAGATGAGGTCATACTGGAATAGGATAGGCCCTTAATCCAATATAACTGGTGTTTTTATAAAAAGGGGGAAATTTGTACAAAGACACACAGAGAAGAAAGATGATGAAAGAAGCATAGGGAAAAGATGATAATCTATAAGCCAAGGAGCGATGCTTAGAACAGATCCTTCCTTCATAACCCTCAGAAGGAATCAGCTCTACTGACACCTAGATGTTGGACTTCTAGACTTCAGAACTATGAGACAGTAAATTTGGGTTGCTTAAATCGTTCAGTCTGTGTTACTTTGTCATGGTAACCCAAACAAAGAAATATACTGGCCATAGTAGTAGGAATCAATACTTGGTGAATTGAATGAATGAATAAATAAATGCATGGACAAGTATGAAAATGACCCTTAGCATTGAGGACAACAAGAGAAATTTTAATCAGTTGTTAAGTTATCCCAGAGGGTTGGAATAGTTCTCAGAGTTCAGTCGATGATCTGGAGAAAATAGTGAATTTGAAATTCAAATAAAGATAACTGGAAGCAAAGTGATAAATTAATTGTTTGGAAGTAACGAGATGGAGTAAGGCAAGGATAAACCCTTTATCCTGTCCCACTGAATTAAGGAGAAATTGAAAAAAAGTGAATGTTAACCAACTGAGCAGCTGGGGATGTGGTTTAAAAAGTACTCATCTTCACTGTACTTGATCTCATGTTCACTGATTCATCATTGAAGTACTCCAGAAAGTTCTCTTTTAAGCTATCAGCATCCACAAAGCAGTTGAGTGTTAAGCCAGGAGTCCAAAGATGTCTGTATATACTGTTTTCTACTTTGATAATTTTGGTATTCTTTTTGAATAGGTCCTTTGGATAGTTTCCTCTTGTCTACCTTGATAAAATCATGGATGTTTTCAAATACTCCTCACATCTCCTTAGGTGCTTTGAACACACAGTGATATGCTATAGAAGCCAAAGGGGGAAATAAAAATGCTTTCTAGGTAATAAATATCAGGTGTTAGTCATTACCTTTCAAAGATGTGTTTTATAGGCAATATCTATAAAGGTGAATAACAGGGAATAACTGCCTTGCCATTGAAAATGACAAAATATTAAGAAATGAGACACTAGATTATAAATGTGTTTTATGTTATATTTGCATTTTGGTCCCATAGGAAAATATTTACAGAATGATGCTGAATTCACAGAAGAGTGGGTTCCATAGTTGTAATGCTGTTGAAAGGATCTTTTGTGCGTTGTTACAGTCTCAGGGAGGTCAGTGGACCTGTAGCATGATGCTTGTTGAGCTTTGGAGGGTCCCAAGGCTAGGCTGCCAATGACCTAGAAGTGTTGTCTTTTATTTGGCCTTGGTTCTTCCTGTTGGAAAAGGCTTCCTATTTCTCATTTCTATTCTTCCTCTGCAGTTGTGCTTCTAGTGATTATGGGGGCTGACAAGTCCTTTGGTCTTCCTGGACTCTGCAAGCTGGAGACCCTGGAAAGCTGGTGGTATAATTTGAAGGCCTAAGAAGTGGAAGATTGATGGTACAGATTCCAATTTGGGTTAAAAGGTCTGAGAACCAGGTGTGCATAAGGCTAAAAAAAGATCAATGTCCCAACTTAAATAGTAAGGCAGTAAGTGACTTTAAGCTTCCTTTACCTTTTTGTTTTAGGCCTTCAGGGGATTGAATGATATCTGGCCACGTTGGGGAGGGCCATCTGTTTTACTCAGTCCACTAATTCAAATGCTAATCTCTTCTGGAAACACCCCCACAGACACACCCAGAAATGACTTCTAATTAGTTATCTAGGCACCTCTTGGCCCTGTCAAGTTGACACACAAAATTAACCATCACAACTACCCAATCCAGGAAGCTATCTTCACTCTAGAACTTGATCTCAGTTTCATATTGCTATTCAGCCAATCACTGAATATGCTATATAGTTAAATTTATATAGCCTTCCTAAGTGAACTGTAACCTTTTGGTTTGTAGCCTCTTGTCCCGGAACAGAATTGTGTCTACTTTTCTCCATTATCTCCGTCTCTAAACTGGATAATGCCACTTGCCTTAGCCTATTCCATAAGTTCAGCCTACAGTCTCTTAGGCAAGTTTCCTTTTGTCACTTCCAAAAAACCTAGCAAATTGTGAGACACACAGCAGATGTTGCCGACATTGCAGAAATATACAGATTGATGTGTGCATAATTAATTGTCTGGACTCAGGTTGCACTTAAACAGTTAAGAGTTTGACAACCAGACTGAGTTTATCTGGGGAGCTCATAGTTCAATGGGCCCTTTTCAGCCAATTCAAGAATGTCTGGACTAGCAGGTTATTTGAGAACCAAAGGAAACTTGGTAAGAAACAAATGGAATGCTTCTAAATATCAAGTTATTAATGTTATCAATGTTTATTTTTTTAGCTAAAATTTTTGAGTACTTACTCTGTGCCAAACACACCAGAGTGAAGGGTTTTACATTTAACAGTAATTATGGGGAAGTATTATCCCTATCTTTCAGATGGAGAAATTAAGGTTTAAAGAATTAAGCAACTTGCTCAGAGTCAAGGAGCTTAACTGGCATTTAAGTGGGTGGGATTTGAACCCAAATCTGTCTAAATTTCAGTGCATGCTCTTGACAAGGGAGATACTCTTTGTTGTTAAGTTATATTTGAGGTAGGGATTCAACTGCTGTCAGAGAGCAAATATCTCAGCTAAACTGCTCAGCAGGTTGTCAGTAGCTGCCTCTAATAATTGTCTCCTCACCCAGCTTGCTCTTAGGCATTTAGTAAACTCGACCTCACATTCTTGAGCATGTTTCCTATTAATATTTCCTGTTTTAGGTTAATTGCCCTTGTTCTATGTTCCATTTAAAGGTTATAACACCAGTTTGATCTGAGGGAGTGATTTTTCCTTAACACCCTGGCTACAAAAGATTAAAGGGGTACCTGAAGTTTTCTTACAAAATTACTGCATAACCTGCCTTGGCCCCTGCCCCTATAAAGGATAGAAGCTTATACAACCCTGGTTGTCATTCCTAGGGTGATTTTAGGGTTTATGTGTACATATGTTTGTGTGTACATACATTGGCAAAGCAAAGATTAAACATGATAAATTGATGTTAACCTTAAGATCTCTTTATTTTCTTCAGTGATTGCACAAGTCACATGCGAAACTAATTATGAAGATCCCACTGAGTGATATACTATTTAAAATGTTTTGGGTTTACATTATTCATGAAAAGATGAAGCATGGGAAAAATCCGGTTCTTGTAAAAATTATTTCCATAAAGAATCAAATAACTTTAAAATCACTACAGACTGGGCGTCCTATTTCAATGAAATGGTTCTCTGAAAAATACACATTTTGTTTTGTTTACAAACATATCTAGTATATTATGTTTGGCATGTTCAGCCCAGGTCATTCAGAGATCTAGCTTTCTTACTCAACCATTATATACATGCTGTATTATTTGACCATCTGTTGTCTTTGACATATTGTTTTTCTCTCTAGGTTTTATTTATTTATCACTGTTAAAGTCATCTTTCAGTGAGTTGTCCATTTAATTACTTATATTTACATGCCTGCATGTGAAGTAAAGACCATTGATTGTCTTTTAAAGAGTCCTACTTGATAAATATACACAATGCCCAGTTTGTATATAATATACATTTTCATGAATAGCTGTCAGCCCTGGGTGGTGGATTGCAGTGAAGATTGGTCAGAAAAAAATGGCACAAATATCCAAAGACCTTGGTGGATGAGGGACAGAAAGGGAAGCATGATATAAAGCTGGAGAAACCAAAGTGAGTTGACACCGAATATGATAAAAAGCAAGTACCATAAATTCAGAGTTTGAAACTGACATCAAAGTTAAGGGATGGTGATACCAGAGTCAAAGGTGTCATGAGAAGTCTACTGAAGAATTGGAGCAGAGATCTGCAGGAGGTGGTGCAATTCAGACAAGAGAGAGGGGATAGGATTTAACAGAATAAGAATATAGTGACCAGGAAGAGTCTCAGAGTCTGATAACTATTGGTGGGTCTATAATAAATATAATTCATCATTCCTGGAATAGAGAAGAATAAAATCTGGAAGCTGGGTAGCACTTCTCAGCCTAGAGAAAGACATGGGACCGAAGATTTATTTATTTATTTATTTTGCTAAATCATTTCAATAAGGGGAAGGCTAAATCCTCCCAAGATATTGACTTCTTGACTGTCATATTCCAAGGAATAATGATATAATATTTGTAATTGGTAAGGGTCAGTTGGGAATTATTCCATAAAATAAATATCAGGTTCCTGTTTTTTTTTTTTTTTTTTTTTTTTGGTGCCACATATCAGCTACATATCTATGATCAGGAGTTTCAACAATAAATATTTGCCCATCTTTTAAATGGTAATATTGGTTTTTGATTTTCAATAATCTTAACATGTATCTCTGTAGTGAATAAAGAGGAAACCATGAGATTTGTCAGTTTGAGGCTAGTATTCTCATAAAGTTAAGCAGTCCATCTTCCCTATATAACCATTCCTAATTAGTACTCATCACTTGCTGTGTCAGAAAACTCCAATTTTGATGGTGAGATTAGAGTTTCCAACCAGTTGATGAGGTCAGAAAAATGATTCATGGGTGTACAACAGGCAATTTTTGGAAAGGCTAGGTGCTGGTTTATGCAACTGGTCTGATGACAGACATAGCTGATGGCTCAGAAAGGCAGAATTTGGAACACTACATGTGGACCTTTTCATAAACATGAATTGTTCTTGAAAAATTTGTTGGGTTTATTGGACGTGGTAGTCTTCTTCTCCATGAGAAATGAATGTTTCCATTCACCAAAATGATTTCGTCAAAAGACTAAATCCCATCATTCGTTTTGAAAATCTCAAAGAGCAAAGCTTTTAAAAGGTATAAGTTTTCTTTTTTAAAAAGAGATATTTGAAACTCTGGCAAGCATCTTGCACTATAATTTGTATAAAGTGGGATGCATTCATGGAAAAGAGGTTATTGTGCAAACTACTGGGATTCTGGGAAAATAAGATAACATCAGTATCATAATACTAATTTAGTAAACTTACACTTTATTTCTCCCTCTCCCACTGATTGAACTTACTGGATGAACTTAATGAGTCATTTAATGTCTTTGTACCACAATTCTTCTCTAGAAAATTAAAATTAAGTTGACAAACAGTACAAATAAAAGCTTATTCCTAATTTTTGGATCTTCAGGTATTTTGTATATACTTATATCAACATTGTCCATCTTCCAAATGAACTCATAAATCAATCAGATTTCAGGAGAATCAGACATGGAAATAGCAAACTTGTTTACTTCTTGTTTAAAATTTAGCCACAACAGATAAATGAAGTTTTATATCCATTGCCTTTTCTCCCTCTAAAATGCCAGTTTTCTTGAGTAAAACAAAATCATTGCTTCTTCCTTCAAGCTATTTTTCAAGAGTCACTAGAATTTGCTTATTGTTTTTTTTTCTGAATAATCATGTGTTTTAAAATATGTCCTCCCTAAATATTTTACAAGCCATTTTTTTTGTTTTGTTTTTGTTTTTGTTTTTTTTTGTGTGTGTTTGAGTCAGAGCTCCTGTCTCTATCTTAGAGCAATGATCTGGTCCTGAGATCCCTCTCTGAAATTTAAACCAAGAGTATAATATTTCTCAAAAATTCTCCTGAACAAAATTAATAATAAAAGATTTTATAAAGCTGGGCTCTTTTTTACCATTGAAACACAAATTCAAGTTCTTGTGTTAATTTCAGGAAAAATAACTTGAAAAAGGAAACTTATTCCTAAGAGTGATCTCTAAATGAAATCAACAGATTGAGTTATTTTATCCATTTTGTAATAAGGTTCCTGATTCTGATTACATATGACTTAAAATAATGTAATTAATTGGTTTTATGTGAAGCTGGACATCAAATTTGGCAGCTTAATGGTATTTTAATGGCTTCCTCCAGGTATTCTGACCCAATTGCTCTGGATTTGGCTTTGGTATTAGGAGTTTTAAGAGCTCACCAGTTGATTCTCATGTGTAACCGCTGATCTAGAGACAGGATGTGATTGGAAACCAAGAGACAACAGCTCCTGACAGCATAGCCTACAAGTTTCAGAACCAGATAAAAGCAACTTAACTCTGATGGTGATTGAGAGTGGCACTAATACCAAAGATTTGGCCAATCTTTCATATATGAGAGGATGACCCGAAGTGGGGAATCATTAATTTAATTAAACAAAGAGTTCAAAAAGGGTGTTGCCTGTGTTCTTCTCTAGGATTTTGATGGAATCTTGTCTCACATTTAGATCTTTCATCCATTTTGAGTTTATCTTTGTGTATGGTGAAAGAGAGTGGTCTAGTTTCATTCTTCTGCATGTGGATGTCCAATTTTCCCAGCACCATTTATTGAAGAGACTGTCTTTCTTCCAATGGATAGTCTTTCCTCCTTTATCGAATATTAGTTGCCCATAAAGTTCAGGGTCCACTTCTGGATTCTCTATTCTGTTCCACTGATCTATGTGTCTGTTTTTGTGCCAGTACCACACTGTCTTGATGACCAAAGAAACAAACAATCCAATCATGAAATGGGCAAAAGACATGAACAGAAATCTCACAGAGGAAGACATAGACATGGCCAACATGCATATGAGAAAATGCTCTGCATCACTTGCCATCAGGGAAATACAAATCAAAACTACAATGAGATACCACCTCACACCAGTGAGAATGGGGAAAATTAACAAGGCAGGAAACAACAAATGTTGGAGAGGATGCGGAGAAAAGGGAACCCTCTTACACTGTTGGTGGGAATGTGAACTGGTGCAGCCACTCTGGAAAACTGTGTGGAGGTTCCTCAAACAGTTAAAAATATACCTGCCCTACGACCCAGCAATTGCACTGTTGGGGATTTACCCCAAAGATACAAATGCAATGAAACGCCGGGACACCTGCACCCCGATGTTTCTAGCAGCAATGGCCATGATAGCCAAACTGTGGAAGGAGCCTCGGTGTCCAACGAAAGATGAATGGATAAAGAAGATGTGGTCTATGTATACAATGGAATATTACTCAGCTATTAGAAATGACAAATACCCACCATTTGCTTCAACGTGGATGGAACTGGAGGGTATTATGCTGAGTGAAGTAAGTCAGTCGGAGAAGGACAAACATTATATGTTCTCATTCATTTGGGGAATATAAATAATAGTGAAAGGGAATATAAGGGAAGGGGGAAGAAATGTGTGGGAAATATCAGAAAGGGAGACAGAACGTAAAGACTGCTAACTCTGGGAAACGAACTAGGGGTGGTAGAAGGGGAGGAGGGTGGGGGGTGGGAGTGAATGGGTGACGGGCACTGGGTGTTATTCTGTATGTTAGTAAATTGAACACCAATAAAAAAAAAAAAAAAACAAAGAGGCCAGCAGACTGCCAATGCTGTAGCAGCTTGCATAAACAAACCAAAATTTAAGCCTCCAGGTTACAAAGTTGAAACATAAGGCAACAAGCAGCCACCTAGGCCTTCAGCTACACCCAATCAATGATTCTTTTCTCTGTTTTCACCTTTTCTCTATAAAAGTCCTTCCCCTGGTTTCTGTTGGTGGAGTGCTCCCAATCACTTGCAGATTGGCACTGTTGGATTAGAATTGGTTTTTGCTCAAACAAACTCTTAAAATTAAAAAAAGATATCAGCCCCAACAATAACCTTTATCAAATAGAATGAGGTACAAATGAGAGGATAAACATTACATTTAGCACACTGCCTCTAGCTAAAATGAGTTTCAAGATGGCAGATTATGTGTTATTCTTCTCATCCAGAAGGATTGACCTTGTAAAATATAGCCTTGGATTGGCAGTGATGAGAGCATCCCAGGTTTTTGGAGGGTTTATCTGACTAATCCCTACCATGTACATTTCTGTGCTATTGTAATAATGGGTAGGAATAAACCTTTGGCCTTTTCTAATCTCAGTTTTCTGGTAAGAGTGTCATAATATAAAAGAAGAATAAAAGTATTTTCTGACTCCAGAGTGATTTCTCTTTAGAAATCTTTGAGAACAATTTTTCTTTTAAGTATTAAAAAAACTTTACTTTCTTTGTCATAAAGGCTGCATATTTACAAGGATCGGAGAGACCTTTGTTCTGAACAGATTTTGAAAAATCTCTGAAGAAGGCTAGATTGGCTTTCATATAAGCATAATTATTCAGAGATATATACCAGATTCCTTCTGAGCTGAAATAGTGCATCCTTTAATAAAAATAAGAGCTGCTATTCTAGGAAATGAAAATAGGAAAGGTGGCATAAATCAGTGTTTCTACAATTACAAATGTCACATAGGTGCTTTGTCTTGTGTACACTTAGCTTAGGTGACTCACTGTTGTCTCATCTCTCTGCTTCCTTTGTGTAACAAAGCAAGATGATCACTACTGGTTCCCAGTTTGTTGAAAATTTGGGTTTAGAGTGAATTGCAACTAAGATTAATTTTGGAGGTGATACTGACATTGTCTGGTTGCAGGATTTACCTCTGAATTGTTTTAGTTTTGAAGATGCCCCTGAAAGGTTCATCATGATAACCTTTCAGTGTTTCTTTGGCTAGTAATTAAAATATTTTGTTCATTACATAACAATCATTAGGATTGACTCTAATATCATCAAATATCTTCCATATTGAGCCGAGTCAATGGAAAATTAAACTAATTCATGTCATAAGATGGAAAATCTTTAAAGTCCGATTGAGGAAAAACATAAAATAGTACAAGACAGGGAAGAAGGAGAGTAAACTTGCAGGACATATTGTTTTACACACAGTTGCTCAAGTTGAGTAGGAAATTGGTTCTAGGCTTCCTGGTTTTTAAAGATAATGAGGAATGAGAAAAGATTATATGTGTCATTTATAAAGAGAAAATACATTGTTCTTAGGGAAATAATCATATATTTCTAGAAAAGAGAGACAAGTAAAATCTCCAAAAATCATTGTCTGAGGGAGGAGAGGTGTACTCTCTGTGTCCCCCTTGGACAGTGAATTTCTTAAATCATTAGAGGATGCCACGTTTGTCAAGAACACTGAGAAAGTGTGGTGTCAGTCTCCATTGGCTCAGTGGATGCAAAGTATGCTATCAAGTCTTTTCAGGAGACCTCATCAACCATCAGGTCTGAGGATTTGTAAGGAGTTGTATTTATGTTAATCCACCGATTCTCAAATAATGTCACTACTACCATTGTATACCTCTTCGTTGGAGTCATTCCTGGAACTCAAATGATATTCACATAAAAGCATTTGGATCCCTGTTGCTTTTAATTAATCTGTATAATATCTATAGATTGTTCAGGGTGAAAATTAAGACAAGCATTTTGATCCTTGGCAGTGCCTCAGAATCTTTCATGGAAAAATGTGTGAATAGTCCCAGGCCCCACAAGAGTTCCACAAAATCAAAATATCTTGGGGCAGAAGACCAGCATCAGTATTTTCAAAAAGTTTTGGAGGTAATTTTGATGTAGAGCCATGGTTGAAAATCTCTGCCCTAGTAATTGCCTCTGTTTGCCAAAAAAAAAAAAAAAAAAAAAACCCAGATACGCTTAAAAATGAGAAGGAGGAGGATTACCTACTGACAACTACCTTTAAAAATCAGTTGGCACCAGCCTGCCTGACTGGCTCAGTCAGTAGAGTATTTGACTCTTGATCTCAGGGTTTTAAATTCAAGTCTCACATTGGGTATACAGATCACTTGAAAGTAAAATCTTAAAAAAAAAAAAAATTGACTGGTACTGCTTCCTATATTTTAGAATTGCTTCAGATTATAGCCCGTTCTCTACAAAATTTAGTTATGTGCTATTTATAAAAGCATGGCACTTAAGGACTCTAATAGCATTGCCATTAATTATTCTGTTAAACTTTAATAGAAAATCACTTTCTAATATATTAAAGCTTCTGTAATAATTACTTGATCCAAAATAGAGGTAATCTCTGGCTACCTCTGTTCCATGCGCTGATTTCATATATCTTCATTTTCTACCTTCCACTTACATTATGATAGTTTGCTTAAGAGACCCTGAGCAATGTGGAATAGAGATTGTGCAGAGCCGAGTGAAGTCAAAATGACTTTCAGGAATTTCCTATCCATTAGGTCTTATTTCTGTAGTTACTATGGCCAAGGACAGATGGTCTGTGAAACACAAAGGCTGAACATAATGTTATCTCAAACAAATACCTCTGATGGCTCAGTGGTACAGATAAGCTATTAATACAGAAATACCCTTTTTGGAATTTGAAGTCTAACTTATCTCTGAGGGTAAATGCATGCCTGCTACAAATTTTTTTTTTTTTTTTTTTTTTGCCTGCCACAAATTTTATTAGTGCTTCTTTTGTATCCAAACCTCGCACCATATGTCAGTGTGATTCATCTCAGATTGGAGTGTGTTTTACATAAGAAAAATTCATTGTGCAATTTAACTTCGAAGGATAGGACAGAAAGCGTATTGTTGTTTGTGCTATGAATTTGACACTCTACCATTTACTTGGGTGGTTTGGGTTTTGGTTATGTGGCTCTCATGGTCAGAACCTACCTCAAGATCCCCAATTCCCAGGGTCTAAATTCCATCCTATTTATCTTAAAGCTCACTCTCTTTGTCTGGAGACAGTGTTACTTACAGTAAGTAGGTATGGAGATGCTTTCTACTTCCCATCATTTCTTTCCTTGATGTGCTTAAACACTCTTCTTTGCTTCTTTCTATTGAGTTTCTTTTGGTCAGTCTCTGGGTCTTTCTGTCCATCCACCTGGGTCTTTTACTTTCTCCATTTTGTGATAGGCTGTAGGAATTAGTATCTCTCCTGTACCTGCTACATATTTCCATTGGCATATTTAATAGGAAAATTGCTATTATATAGTTGGGATGAGTTTAGAGAGTAGTTTTTGACTCATTTTATGCCTAAGGTTTTTACATTATGTGAATTTTATTTTGTTTGGGGTTGAAAACTACAATGTATGCAAATGAGTTAGGAAAGATGTCTCAGTTCATATGATAGGAATGAACAAATGAACTTCTTGTGACATTAGACATTTCCAGCAATATTGTAGTCTTCACTTAAATAAGATACAAATGTCAGTCTGGTACCTATTAATATTTACATATTAAGCATTACACATCGTGTAACACAGGTTCCTACTCTCAAAGAACTTACAGTCTGGTTAGTTAGAAAAGACAAAAACTTTTATTTTTATTTTACTTTTTTTAAGACAAAAACTTTTAACTAACTTCAAGTTCTTATGAAGTTAGAGAATTTAATGCATTTTAACTTGAAGCTTACTTTTCCAGTTTCTTCATGGTTACTCCTGATAGTGTGAATATTGTAGAGAATATTGAAAACTCATGATTAAAAAAAAAAAAAAAAAAGAAAAATCATGATTGACCCCATCACACATCTATGAATTCCTACTTTATCCAGGTCTTTAACAGTGGTCTGACTTAATTCTAATGAATTCCTTTTCCTATTTCTTATGTCAACTACCTCACAGCCCCTCACCCCTGCGTTGGTTCTTTTTTTGAAAACCACTTTGTCCTTGCCAATAACTGCTATTTCTTGTGTTGATTTTAGCCATTCTGACAGGTGTGAGGTGATATTTCATTGAAGTTCTGATTTGTATTTCCCTGATGATGAGTGATGTTGAGCATCTTTTCATGTGTCTGTTAGCCATCTGTATGTCTTCTTTGGAAAAATATCTATTCATGTTCTCTGTCAATTTTTTAGTTTGATTATTAGCTTTTGGATGTTGAGTTTTAGAAGTTCTTTATATATTTTCAATACTAATCCTTTGTCAGATACATCATTCACAAATATATTTTCCCATTCTGTAGGTTGCCTTTTAATTTTGTTGATTGTTTCCTTTGCTGTGCAGAAAATTTTTATTTTGATGAAGTCTCATAGTCTATTTTTGCTTTTGTTTCTCTTGTCTCAGGGGACATATCTAGAAAGAGGTTTCTATAGCTGGTATCAAAGAAGTTACTGTCTGTGTTCTCCTCTAGGATTTTAATGGTGAGGATGTGGGGAAAGGGGAATCCCACTATGCTAGTGGTGGGAGTGTAAACTGGTATAACCACTCTGGAAAATATTATGGAGGTTTCTCAAAAAGTTAAAAATAGGACTACTCTATGATTCAGAAATTGCACTACTAGGTTTTTACCCAAAGAATACAAAAATGCTGATTCAAAGGGATATATGCACCCCAATGTTTATAGAATCATTATCAACAACAGCCAAACTATGGAAAGAGCCCAAGTGTCCATCAATAGGTGAATGGATAAAGCAGATGTGGTATATATACAATGGAATATTACTCAGTCATCAAAAAGAAAGAAATCTTGCCATCTGCAATGACATGGATGGAGTTTGAAAGTATTAGGCTAAGAGAAGTCCATCAGAGGAAGACAAAACTCATGATTTCACTCATGTGGAATTTAAGAAACAAAACAAATGAGTATAAGGAAAACAAGAGAGGTAAACCAAGAAACAGATTCTTAACTATATGGAACGAACTGATGGTTACTGGAGGGGAGGTGGGTAGGGGGATGAGTGAAATATGTGATGGGGATTAAGGAGGGCACTTGCAATGAGCACCTGGTGTTCTACGGAAGTGTTGAATCACTGAATGGTATACTTGAAAGTGATATTCACTATATATTAGGTAACTAGAATTTAAATAAAAACTTAAAAAATAAAAAGAAATACCACTTTATTAAGTTATAATTGACATAAAAAAGCTATACATATCTAATATACACAACTTAATGAGTTTGGAGATAAGTATATGTCTGTGTAACCATCACCACAATTTATGCCATAATCATATTCGTTACCTGCAAACGTTTCCTCCTGTTCCATTAATTAATTAATTATTATTTTTGTGCATTATTCTTAGGTGTATGTTTCTTGTTACAGTCATTTCCTGAGGTTAGATTAGTCCATTTCTATCCCAATGACCTGGGATCTGCTCTACATCTGAATTTGGTCATAATTAGTTTGATTCACTTGGGTTATCCTAAATCCTTTTATTGGCCTCCATGCCTCTCTGCTCCTTCATTCTGATGTACACCACCTTTGTTGTTTTTTTCCAGCATCTGTATGCCACTTATAGTTTTGTTTGTATTCCTGTGATTTTGTTTTTTGTGTGATATGATTTTTTATTTTGTGCTTGGATATGCTTCCCTTGAAAGTCTCAGTCTCTTAATATTGTAATAAGTGCCCAGGAACTTGTCTTATTGACTCCAGTCGTGACTCTCCCTTCAGCTTTCACATCAGTACTCTCCACATGCAATTTTCTGTCAAGTAATATATGATATTTCATATATTGGTTTCTACCTGCATCTCCATCTGCTCTACAAATGCACAAATTTCTGCCATATTGTATTATTCACTGTAACCCCAGCAAGTTTGAATTCTGAGACCAGTTGAGAGTGCTCTGGGCATTCCTCAATTTGAGGTAAAAAGAAAAGCAATACAAGGGCACAATAAAATAATGAACAAAAACATTAAAATAATTTTGCAATAAAGAAGTATGATAAACCAAAAATATAGTGGGAACTATCAAATGCCTAGGTAATTAAGTAATGTTAGTTATAATAAGTTAATTTCAGCTATCAAATTGATATAAAATTTAAAAATAATGAATCATAGTGTTAGTTATGTGTGAGTTTTTATTAGACTCACAATCACCTAAAAATAGGAGGCACATCATGCCCGCAGGACCACACAGGAAAGCACAGGGAAGATGAGCAGGCTGAGAGAGACAGAGAGAGAGAGAGATTGAGAGACTAGTAGAGGGAGAGAGAGGCTGGTGGGTAGGACCCTTTATTGTGACTTCTCTGGGTGGGACTGGATGAGACAAGGTAAGCAAGCTAAGCAAGTCGGAAATAATTTGGGTGGGCTCTGAGCTGTTAGGGTGATTCTTAGTTGTTCAGTAATTGGCCCTGCAGTGATTAGGGTGGGAATAGTGGCACGAGCCTGATAAAATGAGGCACATGGGGTATGGACTAAAATTGGTTGGTTTGCAAATCAAAGACATGCTCCCAGGCAAGTCATTTACTATCTCGAGGGAATTAGCTACCCATAGGAGGGACAATTCCTCCCCAGTTAGCAAGGCTCTAGATATCAGAGCATAAAGAAAACACAAAATAAAAAAAATGTAGTCAACACAACGATTGTGAGTAATCTCATTTACATGTCATAACAATTGTTTCCCTCTTTAAATTGCCAATTTTCTCCAAGAGTCTTGCAAGAGAAGAACAAAGTTAGAGAACTTTTACCATCTGACTTCAAGGATAACTGTAAAGCTACAGTAATCAAGACAGAGTGGCATTGACATAGGATAGATAAAGAGATCAATGGAGCAGAATAGAAGGTCCTTGCCAACAGATATTTGAAAAGGTTAGCAGTTCAATTCAATGGGTAAAAACTATCATTTTAACAAATAGGGCTGGCATAACTTATGAACATATGGAGGAAAAGTGGACCTTGACATTCATCTGATACTGCCCTCAAAATTAATTAAAGCATGGACCTAACATAAGAACTAAAATCGTTAGGTTTCTAGAGGAAAATTTCTTTTATAAGAACAAAACATTCTACATGATCTTTATGATCTTGGAGTAGGCAAAGATCCTCTTAGGACGATAAATTCATTCACTGCAGTAGAAAGAAAATTAAGAAATCTATCTCACTGAAATTAATATATAACAAAAAAAAGCCCAATAATAAAAAAAAAATAGCCCAATGAAAATGAGCAAAACTCTTGAACACACACCTCACTGAAGAGGCTCAAATGGATAATAATCAAAAGAAGAGGGGTTCAACATCATTAGTTATCAGGGAAATGTAAATTAAGTACACAGTGAATTGCTACTCTTTACTCCCACTGGAATAGCTACAGTTAAAAGGACTAATAATGCTAAATGTTAGTGATGAGGAGGTACAACAAGGGTTCTCATTTTGGAAATCTGTTAGTGCTGGTTTGTAGCTCCCGCTGAGTTCCCCAGGTGACATCTGAAACTGGCTCTTGTACATGGGGGACAGGGGCAATGGCAATGGGAGACCCCTCCAAGTTGGTAGGTGGCAGGTTTCACAAACAAGCGCAGGGGTAGTCTTGGGCGGTTGCAAGATGAGCAGGTCTCTACACTGTCCCATCAGAATTTTAAAAGTTTACATAAAGGTCTTAACAAGGATCAGTCCAGACCATCTCAACAACACATGGCCCTCTCAAAAGGCTGCAGCCTTGCCGTGGCACCCAGTGCGGGTCTGATGGGCAGGCCACATCTTCCAGGGACAGGGGAAGGGATAAGAGGCTCCCATTGCCTGGCTCCAGCTCGCAGACCAACCAGAGGTCCCGTCCTCTCAAGGACCTCCCCCAGCAGATAGTTCCTGATCAAATTAACCATAAATTTATCTCCTGAGGTGCAAATCCTACTCCTACGTATTTTTCCAAAAGAACTAACATTTTCCTCTAGATTTTCATTTACCTTCTGCCTAGGTTTTAGTAACGTAGACTAAATATGTTTGCTTTTTGCTCTTGTTCCCATAATTAGGTGGAATCAATACACAACGCCAATGAGTGTTTTCTCTAGAGAAATAAGTTAGAATTTTTTGCTGCAGAGGCAACCTGACCATTTTCTCTATTTCATTACAATTGTAATGCAGATAATAATAGTGTCTATAATACAACCTGCTTATCTGTTGGTGGTGAGGATTAAATGAGGTACAACATGTAAAACACAAATGTGGATGGTGATGATGATTATCATAATTTGTTAACCTAAAGAAATAATTTATTAGTCTGGCTCCACTTTCTTGTAGGAATTTTCTTTTCAGTCTGTGACTTAATTTTTCCATTTCTGGGACATTTCCTTAACATACCTTTTTTATTTTTCTTTCCTAGTCCTTTGATTTTGTTCTTTGGTAACACTATGTATGCAATTGCTGGATCGCCTTTACCTATTTTCCTTTAAAAAAAGATTTTATTTTATTTTTTTAAAAGATTTTATTTATTTGACAGAGACAGAGCAAGAAAACACAAGCAGGGGGAGTAGGAGAGGGAGAGGCAGGCTCCTGCTGAGTAGGGAGCCCAATGTGGGGCTCAATCCCAGGACCCTGAGATCATGACCTGAGCCAAAGGAAGACGCTTAACTGACTGAGCCACCCAGGCGCCCCTAAAGATTTTATTTTTAAGTAATCTCTACACCTAATGTGGGGCTTGAACTTACAACCCTGAGACCAAGAACTTCATGCTCTAGCGACTGAGCCAGCCAGGCACCCCTCCTTTACTTATATCTTCCTAAAGAAATATTCCCTTTCTAATGTTTTAAAATCCTTTTTCATTTTATTACTCATTTTCATGTAACTGTGCTGTATGTTTCTAATTGTGTTTTCAGTTTTTATTTTTGGTTATTTTTCTTTATGCTGCTTCCAATGTAATTGTTATTTTTTGTGATGAATCTTTTTTCCCCCTTCCATTTCTTTCTTGAGCTGAATTAGCTTATTTTCCACCTTCTATTGCTATTTTTCTATGACTTCTCTGAATTCTAGTATCTCTGATTCGTGTTTTCATTTAAGAGGCACTTGCTTCATTATGCTCTTCATATTTAGTAAACTGTATTTGGCTACAACTTTTATTTATTCTCCATGTCATTATTATTGGAGTAACTATTCTACACCTTTTATTTATTTTCCTTCCCTTTTTAAAAATAGATCTTATTGTTTTTTTAAAATTATTTCTTCATTTTTTTGAATAAGGTGAATTATTCTTGGATAATCTATTTGCAGGAGAGTTTGATAAAGAGAGGGTAGTGTTATGATCCAGACTCATAGGAATTCTACTTATGACACGGGCTGTATAAATTCTTGTAGCTTTTATTCCTCTCTAGTCAACTAAAAATGGTACTTTAGGCTGTTTTTAATCTTTATCCTTGTCTCTTGCTCAGTTGCCAAAATATAGCTTATCTATGTGTTTCCTAAATTAGCTCCACTCTCCCAGATATTTTAGACTTGATGCCAAATAGAATCCATTGGTTCACAACCTCTGGAGCTTTGCTGGGTGAAATCTGAAACTGGCCTCTGTACAGGGAGGACAAGGAGAGACTGAAGAGGCCAACTAATCCGGATTGATAGGTGGCAAGTTAATAAACAAGGGAACTTACTTCCAAGGCTTGTCTCGGGCAGCTGCAAGACCAGTCGATCTCTGTATCCACCCGGCAAAATTATAAGTTTGTATAGAGGTCTTAACTAGGGTCAGTTACCATAGAGAGTCTCAACTGCACATTGCTCTTTCTGGGCTGTGTCCTTGAAAATGCTTCCCACTGTGGGAGAATGTACACTCCAAGGACAGGGAAAGGGGTGAGGGCACATCCCTCCCTGGGCACATCCTCTCGATTATCTCCTCTAACAGGACCCAAGGGGGCTTCCTTATTAATCTACACAGCTCATTTATCCTGTTGTAAGTATGAAATAATTAAAAGAATATCTTAGAGTATGCCACTTACTTTAGCATTTTTTACCTCTGATGGTACTTCATATCTTGCTGTATTTTTTTTTAAGATTTTATTTATTTATTTGAGAGAGAGAGAGAGAGTGAATGAGAGGGAGGGAGTGAGAGAATCTGAAGCAGACTCTGCACTGACCACAAAGCCTGACATGGGGCTTGACCCCCCAACTGTGAGCTCATGACCTGAGCTGAAACCAAGAGTGGGATGCTCAATTGACTGAGCCATCACGGCAACCCCCTTGCTGTACTATCTGACTTTCACGACTCTTTGTAACCCTTCTATTGTTTTACGATCTGGAGGTTCAGATTTCTCTAGTTTAATCAAGAATAGATTTATATTTTCTTTTTCATATTACTTATAGAGGAGGCAATGCTCAATTTATTTTATTACAATTAAATCAGAAGTTCCACCAGACTCATATATATCCCAGTCTATCAAAGTGCTTAATGGAAAGGGTCTTCATTTTGCCATAGTCTGCTGAGGTTGGACAGTGCGTGTTTTTCTTTTTTTTTTTTTTAAATTTATTTATTTATTTATTTATTTATGATAGTTAGAGAGAGAGAGAGAGAGAGAGAGAGACGCAGAGACACAGGCAGAGGGAGAAGCAGGCTCCATGCACCGGGAGCCCGACGTGGGATTCGATCCCGGGTCTCCAGGATCGCGCCCTGGGCCAAAGGCAGGCGCCAAACCGCTGCGCCACCCAGGGATCCCTGGTGCGTGTTTTTCAATAGCAAATTTCTTTCTTCATCTTTATATAGGTCTGGATGTATTGAAATCAATGTTTATGTGTTACCTTTATTTAAAAAATAAACTTGAAGGAAAAATTCTAAATATTGATTGTGATTATGCAGGAAAGAAACCACTGAAGCCCCAAATTTTGTAGATATACCAGATTCTAGGAAAATACTAGCCATCTAGCAGTTCACAAATACCAAATGGGAAAAGATGTAGAAATAAAAATCAAGGTATAGAACAGAAGTCCAGGGATAAGCCAGTCAGGGATGAATTAGAGATTGGTGTGGGAGAAGAGATGAGGTCTGGAGAGCTCTGCATTTATGAGCCATGTGGGAAAATGGTGTGGGGGTGTTTTGGTCTGGGTTAAAGGATGGTGTGTCAGCAGGAAACAAGCATGCTAGGTACAGTCACTCCTCCATGCTTGACCCTGCCAGCTGGAAAATACAGCTTAGAAAATTTTTACTCATTCTTTTAGTTACAGTTCAAAGATGATCAGTTCTCTCTGGCTTTCTGGGTTCCTACTATCTCCCATTCCATTTTGATTTCCTCGTTTCCCCTGGCTGTTTGGGTATTATCTCTGCTACAGCACTTAAAAAGGGCATTTAGATTATTATTTGTCTGTTTGCTTATTTAGATTATGAATTTTTAGATTATAGATTCTTTGAAGACTAGGATTTAATCACATGATTTCTAGTTCCTAACACATAATTTGGGATATACTGAATTCTTAATAAAGGTCACACATTTTATTGAATCATGGTGTTTTTATATATCATTAAATGTCCTAGCATGATGGATGCCTTAAAAGTTTGATTACATTTAGCTTAAAAGTCTTCAGTGCCTCAGTTTTAATTTTTGTAGTGATATTTGAAATATCTGCGTGCAGTTATAGTTTCTGTAATTTAAATACCTAGAAATCTTTAATATAATTGCAAATATTTTATAGAAACATGTTTCATTCATTTCAAGCCTTTTTGACCATTCTGTGGAAAATTCTAATTTTAAGGAAAGTTATAGGTCGTAGAATCACAGTGTGTAAAATTTTCATTGCTTGCCCTTTGTGGGTTTTTCAATTAATCTGAGGAATTTTAGTTCTAACCAACCTGGACTAAAATACGTTTCCTTAGACTGTGTTTAACTCATGGCAACAGGCCAGTTGCAGAATGATTCTCAGAGTTACTTTCCAATGTTTTGATGATCTGTGATCTGAACATATTGTGTATACTAGCAAAGACTGCAAGTCTGATTTGCTCTGTTATTTTCATAAATAAAATTTGTTGAATCTTTACTAATTCCAAGCACTGTGCTAAATACTTTACACAAACTGTTGACTTTGATTCCTCATTTTATTGATAAGAAAACTAAATTTTGGTTAGATTAAGTAACATGACTTAACCTCATTCAACTGGAAAGTGATTGAACAGACAGTGTAACCCCAAAGTCCATATTCTTTGCCACTATGCTATCTTACCTCCGTAAAGGATGAATGAAAAATAGCTACTGAATTTGACTCATTTTGATAAAACATTGCTCAGTAACACTTCTGGTTCTGCTTCCGCAGACTCAAAGTCAGGTCTAGAGAGGCTCAGAGGTTTCTTGGCACATGATACAACTTAACAGAATTTTTCAATTACTATGCAGAACATCATGGAGCCAGTCTCAAACTCATCTGATTTGTGTGCTTGAAATTCCAATCCCTTGTGAAATGGCTGAGGATGTTTAAAATTGGAAGAAACTTCAGTAGGCTGTCCTTCTGTGACCTCTTTTTCTGCCTCAATCACAAAGCATATGTGAGTCTGGGGAGAGCAAGGTAGAGACTGTTTCATAAGCAACAAGGTTATGTTACTGGGCATTGTGTGTGTGTGTGTGTGTGTGTGTGTGTGTGTGTGTATCAGCTAAAGTCCCTAATTGTAATTAAAAAACACTCAGAAATGTTTAGTTCAAAACTGAAAATCAAGGCATGGATTTAATGGGAAAATTTCTATCTATTTTATTTTGTAAATGCCAATAAATACAAGGTTTCAGAGTTATAAATGGGCTCAGATGCTTGTGGTGGGGAAGATACTGGTTTGTATATACATATATATCAAAAAAATAGTTTTGATCCCTGGAGTGTTTTTTTAAAAAAATTGAAACAGATTCTCCTAGGACAGTTAAATTCCAAGTAGGTGATTTGAACATATGTATATGGCTTTTTGGATTTTAGTCATTCAATCTGAAATGTATTTTTTTTATATATATAAGGACAATTTAAGCAACTAATCAGGCAAGTAAACGTATAAACGATTTGAAAAATATAGAACTATTTTCTTAAAAACAAAATAAACCAACACAAGGGCTAGAATAAATGACCAAATACACTGCCTTTCTTTTTTTTCTTTCTTTTCTTTCTCTTTCTTTCTTTCTTTTTCTTTCTTTCTTTCTTTCTTTCTTTCTTTCTTTCTTTCTTTCTTTCTTTCTTTCTCTCTCTCTGTCTCTCTCTCTCTCTTTCTCTCTTTCTTTCTTTTTTCTCCATAAATTTATGCTATGCCTAAACAGAAGAAAGGGAAAAATTGAAAGAGGCAAGAGGCAGGACATGGGCTATTGTAGCACATCTTGTGTTCAGATCAACATAATACCTGGGGTGTGTGGTAAGCAGCTGTGAGAAGGATAGGTGATTTCCCACCTCCCAGGAGTTAGTTCTTTGGGATAGAGAATGAATAGCAATTCCTGCTGCTGGCAGTGAAGTGGGCATTTAATTTCAGAGAATCTGAATGCAATGAATAAGTAGTATAAAACCTACTAAAGTTACACCAGAATATATTTCTACATTTAAGTATGTGGAATAAATTAGAGTATCAATTTATAGGGGAATTATTCAGCTCTGTATAAGATCAGCTAATAATTGAATTTTGCTCTTGGATCTGCTATCATAATAATCACCAGATTAGTTTTCCAGGCCAGGTACAACAATTGACTGTAATGAATGCTCCCTCTGCACTCAGAATGTACAGAGGTGATGCAGGCAGGGTCTCAGTATCCTAACCAACTGTTATAAACAAGGTCTTTAGGGGCCTGAATAGATATTTTCCCAAAGAAGACGTACAAATGACCAATAGATACATAAAAAGATGCTCAGCATCAAGGATCATCAGGGAAATGCAAATCAAAACCACAGTGAGATATCATCTCTTACCTTTAGGGTAGTTATTATCAAACAGACAGGAGGTAAATGCTGGTGTGGATGTGGAAAAAGGGAAAGTTGTGCACTGTTGTTGGGAATGGAGACTGGTGCAGCCACTCTGGAGAACAGTATGGAGGTTCCTCAAGAAATTCCACTTCTGGTTCTATATCCAAGGAAGTGAAATCATTGTTTCAAAGAGATTTCTGTACTCCCACAACAGCCAAGGTATGGGAACAGCTGAAGTGTCTATCAATGGACACTTAAGAATTTTCCTTTATCCACTTTTTCAAAATTGCTAAAACATATATAAAATAAAATTTACCATCTTAGCCATTTGCAAGCCTATGCTTCAGTGGTATTAAATACATTCAGTTTTTATGTAGCCATCGACCATCCATCCTCATAACACATTTCATTTTGTAATACTCAAAGTCTATACCTATTAGACAATACCTCCTCATTCTCCCCTCCTCCCAGCTCCCGGTGAACACTATGATGCTATTTGTCTTTATGATATTGACTCCTCTAAGTACCTTGAACAGGTGGAATGACACAGTATGTGGCTTTTTCACTTAGCACAATGTCCTCAAGGTTCATGTTGTACCATTCGCAGGATTTCCTTCCTTTTTTAAGGTGGAATGATATTTCAATGAATGTATATACCACATTTTGCTTATCCACTCTGGTTGATGGACACCTGTATGCTCCATGTTTTAGCTATTGTGAATAATGCTGCTATAATGTGGAGTACGAATAACTTTTTGAGATCCTGCTTTTAATTCTTTTTGGGTATATACCCAGGGAAATTGCTAAATCATATTATATTTCTATTGTTAATATGTTGAGGAAGCTCCATACTGTTTTTTTCCAGTGGCTAAACCATTTTACCTTCCTACCTAACATTTGTTGCTGACACTTGTTTTTTTGAAACTGGCCATCCTAATGGGTGTAGGGCGATATTGCAGTTTTGATTTGCATTTCCCTTATGTACAGTATCTTTTCATGAGCTTACTGGTTATTCATATGTCTTCTTTGGAGAAATGTCTATTTGAAATCTTTGTCCATTTTTTTTTTTTTTTTTTTTTTTTTATCTTTGTCCATTTTTGAATCAATTCGTTTGTTTGTTGAGTTTTAGGAAT
Organism: Canis lupus baileyi; assembly: GCF_048164855.1. Classification (NCBI taxonomy): domain Eukaryota; kingdom Metazoa; phylum Chordata; class Mammalia; order Carnivora; family Canidae; genus Canis; species Canis lupus. The sequence goes on along the minus strand of NC_132850.1, from coordinate 56,935,208 downwards.
TCTCTATATATTCTGGGCATTAATCTCTTTTCAGATATATGACTTGAAAATATTTTCTTCCATTTGTGGGTTGCCTTTTCACTCTGTGAATAGTGACTATTGATGGATAAAGAAGATATGATATAAATATACACTGGTATTGTATTCAGCCTTAAGAAAGAAAGGAATCCTATCATTTGTGACAACATGAATGAATCTGGAGGTCATTAGGGTAAGTGAAATAAGCCAGATAGAGAAAGATGAATACTGCACGATATCACTCACATGTGGAATCTAAAAAACAAAAAGTTGAACTTGTAGAAAGAGAGACCAGAAGAGTCATTGCCAGGGGCTGGGGACTGAGGGGCAAGGGAAATACGGAGAGGTTGGTAAAGGGCACAGACTTCAGGGAGGTCTGAGGATCTAATGTGTAACACGGTGACTATGTTGACAGCACTGAATTGTATAATTTAAATTTGCTAAGAGAGTAAAACTTAAATGTTTTCATCAAAAAAAAAAAAAAAGAGAAATATATGAGGTGATGGATGTGAATGTATTAAGTAGCTCCATGTGTTCGTTCTTTCTCAATGTACACATATATCAAATCATCAGAGTGTACACTTTAAATATCATACACTTGTGTATGTCAGTTATACCTCAGTAAAGCTGAGAAAAAAGAGTAGCCTCTTGGAATATTTATAAAAAAATATAAAAATAAAATACAAACAAAAAAAAAAACAAGCCCTGTGTCGGGGTTACTATAGTATGTTATTGTAGCGCTGGATATGGAGGTAGAATGGACAATTTTGTATATCCCTTCACTATACAAAAAAGTTGAATCATTCAATCAGCCACTTACTATTTACTGAGCACCTATTATGTGTGTTTTGATACAATGGAAGGGACTCAAGGCCGTGCTATCTGATCACAGAACACAGAAAGAAAAGGAAAGGAAGAAAAAGGGATCAAAGATAAACTTTACCAAACTGACCCTGAGCCTTGCTTAGGGAGAAATCATGTGTGCAAACTAAAAGTCGCTGAGGCCTCCTTTGCCCTCATGTCCTAACTTGTCTCCACCTAAAATGCCATGATGGTGTGAGAAATAAGTCATTAATAACAGTTTTAAAATACATGTAGATTAATATGCTACTCCTATAATTTGAGATCTGACTAAATGGAAGCTTGTATGAGCTAAAGAGACTATTCACGACAGGTCCTTCGCTGGCCCTAATAACCTCTCTCTACTACTTAGAAAGGGCTCCTCTTCTTCAACACAGGTTACTACCATCGTATGATTTTTTAAAAATCAGACACCATACTGCCATCCAGCAGGAAATCATCATAACACATATACAAATAAGCGCCCTCTTTGGTGTGCATCCCCCCTGTCCCCTGAGTTAGCAATGACCTAACCTATCACTTTGATTCAGGACACCATGAGCATGTGTATTAGCTAAATGTTTCCTCTGATAAAAGTGAACATTTACCGAGTACCAGCTTCATCTGACATTTACATGAAAAGGGCTCAGAACAGTACCTAGAACACGTGGTGGTGATATCAGCTTTTTATGCTATTAACCCACTTGAGCCACAAAAAAAAATTCTACAAGATGGCTACTCTTAAGCTTTTTCACTAAAATGCAGTGCACATATTCCTAAAAAAAAAAAAAATCACATTTTGCAAAAGTTTGCAATAAACCAGCAGAATTCATACTGAGTATTGGGTTAAAAGGAGACCATTCAAAACAAATGAAACTTTCTAAGGACAGTGTCAATAGATTTAATTAAAATGGCACATTTAAAAAACATGATAAATGCCTGATAAGTAAAATGGGAATTTATGTGTAGTTTTTTCTTTCTCAATAATATAGAAAAAAAATGCTAAAGAAAATGAGGGATTTTAACTTTCTGAAAATGTGGAGTTGCTGGACTGATGGCAGTGTAAGAAAGAATAGACACTCTTTTAGATTTTATTTATTTATTTATTCATGAGAGATACATAGAGAGAGGCAGAGACCTAGGAAGAGGGAGAAGCAGGTTCCCTGTGGGGAGCCTGATGTGGGACTCGATCCCAGGACCCTGGGATCACGACCTGAGCTGAAGGCAGACGCTCAACCACTGAGCCACCCAGGTGTCCCAGAACAGACACTCGATACAGAGATGATATGCACCAGTCAGGAAACCATGCAGATGATCGTGGCAAGCCAGGTTATGTGCCAAATCAAGTCCAACTTGCCCAACAATCAGAGGGAGACCATTTTGCACCATGCACAGCCCTGCATTCCCCCCCAGCTCACTGCACAGGGTCTTCATATATTTTGCATTCAGCTGCTGATACTCAGTGGTGCAAAACACAAACAGGTAGAGAAAATCTCACGGGAACCGGCACATATGCGTCGTATTGCTGGCATTCTCTCATTTACCAATCATGAGCGAGTCAATTCACATTACACAGACACATGTTGTAGGAGAACAAAGGTATCATCTTCATGTCACAAATGAGAAAACTGAGGTACCAGAGGGGTGGTGGGTGGGTGGAGGGGTGAAATGGATGATGGGGATTCAGGAGTGTTGTGATGAGTACCAGGTGTTGTATGGAAGTGTTGAATCACTATATTGTATCCCTGAACCTAATATCACACTGTATGTCAACTAACTGGAATTTTAAAACTTAAAAAAATAAAGAGTATTTAGTATTTAGAGGCCCCTCGCCCCCTCCCCCCCAAAAGAATTTGCTTCAGAAAAAAACCATTAGTGAGCTATTTAGAACTTGCTGATTATTTCCCAGGTGACTTGGAGGCGAGAAGTAATACGACATACGTCTATAAGCAAAAATCCTGGGATATCCTTAAATATTTCTCTCTAAAGACCCTTTCTTTGCCACAAGCCCATCTAGTGTCACTTTGCTCACTTCTCTGATTTATTGCCTAAACTTATAACTTTATTCTCCTTCCTTCCAGATTTTTCCTGGACTTTCTTTTTTTTTTTTTTTCCTGGACTTTCAAATGTGATTTTATTAAGGAAGAAATCTATCTTCTTCAGTCTCTACCTGTTTGTTCACTTGCATACTAACTAATATGGGAGCCCAGCAAAATAGAATCATCTAACTACCAAGATGTAAACTCTCTGCCACTTGGTGTTATAGTAACTGAGATTTTATTTTATTTTATTTTATTTTATTTTATTTTATTTTATTTTATTTATTTATTTATTTTTGTAACTGAGATTTTAAAAAATTACATACTTATTTGTCATATGTAATTCACAATGCGGGACAAGATACCAATAGATTCAACTGTCTCCCCAAATATTTACCTTTAAACAAATTCATCACCAACAAAGCCTACTAATGAAATGATATTCACTTGCTGTAGGGCAGGTTGTGTGTGTGTTTGTGTGTGTTAGGTCCTTTATTCTTTCTTGGTCTCTTTTCTTAGTCAACCACTCTACTTTTTTTTTCTCTTTTCCAATTTTTAAGTTTATTTATTTTTAAAAATTTTATTTAAAGTCAATTAATTAATATACAACATATTATTGGTTCCAGAGATAGAGGTCAGTGATTAGATAAGACTGATAAAGCTATCTGTTGTGATCAGGGCCACGTGACTGGTTTTTGGGCTAAATCTGTAAAGAAAAATGCTAATTCTGGCATAGGCTCTGGATAAGAAAAAGGATTCAAGGTTGGCTCCAGTGACTCTTGTACCCTTTATTACTTATCATTTCCGGCCTGAGGTTTTCTCTCCCTATTCACAGCAGGGATTCTCCAAGATGTTTCAGTTCACAGCTACCCGCAAAAAATCACACATCTTCATGTTCTCTCTCTCGGTGTAGCATTTCAGTCTTAGAGTGATTTTAGGAATGTGTTCCTAGATAACTTGGCACGCAGCTGCACCAGCTGATTAGCTGCAGAATGTTCCATCTAGTGTCTCTCGGGCAGATTTCACAATTTGCCTTGTGGGTGACTGAATCATGCACATAAGGATCATGATGACTATCTTGGCCATCGCATGTCAGAGCCTTTTCAGTCACCTGAACTTGTATTTTAAGAAAGAGGAAACTGTTAAAATTTTAGTTCTTATTTGGTGATGTTTTAAAAGAAAACTAAGGATTGCTACGGCTGAGGTCAAAGAGGTCGCTGGCTGCGTTCTACTCCAGAATTTTAATGGTTTCCAATCTCACATGTAGGTCTTTCATGTATTTTGAATTTATTTTTGTGTAAGGTGTAAGAAAGCGGTTCAGTTTCATTCTGATACTTGCGGCTGTTCAGTTTTCCCAAAATCATTTGTTGAAGAGACTCTTTTTACCATTGGATATTCTTTCCTCTTTGCAAAGACTAATCAATCATATGGTTGTGGGAACCCATTTCTGCGTTCTATATTCTGCTCCACTGATCTATGTGTCTGTTTTTGTGCCAGCCCTATACTGTTTTGATCACTACAGGTTTGTAATGTAATTTGAAGTCCGGAATTGTGATGTTTCCAGCTTTGCTTTTCTTTTTCAAGATTGCTTTGGCTATTTGAGGTCTTTTGTGGTTCCATACAAATTTTAGTATTGTTTGTTCTAGCTCTGTGAAAAATGCTGTTGATATCTTGATGGGGATTGCATTAAATATGTAGATTGCTAAAAAAAAAAAAAAAAAATATGTAGATTGCTTTAAGTACTTAGATTGTCTATTCTTCTTGTGTGAGTTTTGGCATATTTTATCTTTTAAGGAATTGCTCCATTTCATGTAGGTTATCAAATTTATGCGCATAGAGTTGTTCATTGTATTCCTTTATTATCCATTTAGTAAAGGATAATTATCCATTTATCATCCATTTTTATAGAGGAATCTGTAGTGATGTCCTCTCATTTCTGACATTAGTAATTTGAATCTGTTTTTTTTTTTTTTTTTTTTTTTTTTTTTTAGTTAGGCTGGCTAGAGGCCTCTTAATTTTATTGATCTTTTCAACCAGCATTTGATTTTGTTTTTTTCTTATTGATTTCCTATTTTCGATTTCATTGATTTCTGCTCTAATTTTTATTATTTAATTTAGTTACTTTGGATCTAATTTGCTCATTTTTTCTGGTTTCCTCAGGTAGGAGCTTAGATGATTGATTTTAAAACTTTCTTCTTTGCTCATATATACACTTAATTCTATAAATTTCCTTCTAAGTACTACTTTAACTGCATCTCACAAATTTTGGTTAGTTGTGTTTTCATTTTCACTTAGTTTAAAATATTTCAAAATCATCCTGGAGATTTCTTCTTTGACACATGTGTTATATGGAAGTGTGTTGCTTAATGTCCACATATTTGGGGGTTTTCCAGCTAACTGTTTGTTATTGATTTCTAGGTTAGTTCCATTGTGGGCTGAGAGCAGACATTGTATGCTTTTCAGTTTTGGAAGTTTGAGCAGAGATATCCTCAAGTGCGGAGATTGTCTCCTCCATCACGTATAACCTACTTATCAGCCCAATCAAAGGCATTCTTCATTTCTGTTACAGTGTTTTTGATTTCTAGCTTTCCTTTATGGTTCTTCCTTAGAATTCCGATGCCTCTGCTTACGTTGCCCATCTCTCCTTGCATACTATCTACTTTTTTCATTAGAGCCCTTAGTAGGTCAATCACAGTTGTTTTAAATTCCTGGTCTGAAAAAAAAAAAAAAATAAATAAATTCCTGGTCTGATCATTCCAACATCTCTGTCATATCTGAGTCTGCTTCTGATGCTTGCTCTGTCTCTTCAAACTTTTTTTCTCCCTTTTTGTATGTCTTGTAATTTTTTCTTGATACCTAAACATGGTTTGCTGGGTAAAAGGAACTGCAATAAATAACCTTTTGGTGATATAGCGGTCAGTTCTAAGGTAAGGGAAGTGTTCAATAGTCCTATGACTAAGTTTTAGGCTTTTAGTGAGCAATAAGATGTCTGAATATTAGCTAAATTTAAAAACTAATATGGTTTTCTACTCTAATAATAAACTTCAGTGAAGTTAATGAAAAAATTGTAATAGTAACAAAACTATGAAATACTTAAGAATAAATTTAGTGAATGACCAAGGTCATGTTTTATTATTTAATAAATGGTGCTGACACAATAGAGGTCTATCATACGTTACAAATTGAGTGTAAGAAATAAGGTGATAAAACTCCTACAATAAAATCTAGGCTACATGCACAACCTATACCTTTTTGAAAGACTTTTTTTTTTAAAAAAAGATTTATTTATTTATTTGAGAGATAGTAGGAAGAGGGGTGGGGTTGGGGAGAGAGAGGGGATGAGTCTCCAGCAGACTCCCACTGAGCATGAAGCCCAATGTGGGGCTCGATCCCATGACTGCAAGATCATGACCTAAGCTGAAATCCAGAGTTGGTCCCTAACCAACTGAACCATCCAGGTGCCCCTTTGGAAGATCTTCTTAAATAAGCCTAGAAACTTAGATAGGCATATTTGATTTAAAAAAATTTAAAATATATGGTAAAAATTCAATTAAAACAAATACATATGTAATATCTATAAATATCTGACATATGATATTTGTTATATTGCCTATTTGTTATATTAACAGATGGATAGACAAACAACATGACAAACTTGACTAGGCAATGAATTAAAGAGCAAATCCAAATGACGAACAAACCTGAAAGGATTGTCTAACTCACAATCAGGAAAAGGCAAATTTAAGGTAATACCCAGATATCACTTCACAGCAGATTGGCTAAAATTGAATAGACTGCTAACACCAGTTGCTTCTGGGAAGTAGGAAACAGGAGCTCTCAAATGTGCTTGTGGAAATATTAATTTAATCATTTTTTGGGAAAGCAACTAGGGAATATCAAAATTTTAAAAATACACATGCCTTTTAACTCAACAGCTAATATTTTCTCAAATAACACAAAATAGTTCACAGGATCTTAAAATCCAAGAATCTGAGAGTTTCCTTCTATTGTGTACCCCCAGATTAAACATTAATAATGAAGGATTATCCTCCATCTATGGAATTCTCAGTGAACTGAGAATTAAAATAGATATAGTACCATAAAAGTGATCTAGCTATTGCTCCTCTACTGGATAAATTAAGGAAATACATTTGGATGCAACAACTGCTTCAGAATGTCATTCCCACAAATAAAAAGTAAAGCCAAAACAAAGCAAGTTATACATATACTTAAGGGCAATGCATTGAAAAAATATTTTGTGTAAGTGCTTCTTCTTTTGTAAACCTTCCTTTACAATTATTTTCATTTTAAAATATACAGCAAATACTTAAAATAACAGATATTTACAGGGACCAGATAGAGAACATATGTGTAAACATTTGCCCTAATGCTTAAATCCTTAATTGAAGGAACTGAGTGAGTGTGTGTGGAGGAGGGAATGTTTGCTTTTGCTTACCACATGCCCATCATTGGGCCTGCAGTTTTGGGTTATTTACACTGTTGAGAGTGTTCTCCACTTGTACCTGTGAGACAAGGTGGCCTAGGGCCTAGGGTCCACCATCTTCCATGGAAGAGCTGGGCCTGCAGCTTTGTAAGCGAGTAAACATCATACCACCTTTGAACACTAGGTATTGTCTCCATTTCGCAGATGAGGGATCTGAAGCATAGGGACGTTAGGTCATTGGCATAGGTCACATATCTAATAAGTGACAAGACAAAGCTTTTCACTATAGCACAGTTGTGTATTCCAGTGATGAACAGTTGAGGGCCATTTTTATTTTATAATTCCATGTTTGTTTTAATATGTAAGAAAGACTACGAAAATCATGCATGCTTATAATGTCACATATATTATTGCCAAGTTTTAAAATGAATTGATTTTAAAGATAAATATTACACAACTAATAGTACGAATGGCATGTGGACATGACAACATATCAGGACTAAGTTTGTTTGAACTTTTTGCTCTTCTTTTTTCTACCAATAACTTTATATGCCATACAGTTACCTTACAGGATAAAATCACCGTTTGGCATTTTGCTATACAGTTTAGCTCTAGCCAGCTGACCTCTAAATCTCTCTTCCTGAGGACTGCCCACTGGAGCCCAGGAAGTTGATTTGCTGTACTTGAAGGACACATGGGCAAAGTCAGCTAGATGCCCACCACACTCTTTCTCTTTTTCTATTTCAAGATCTCCATTGTATCACTTCCACTAAGATGTCAAATAACACAGACTCAGAATGCTCTAATATCTCTTTTTAAAATAAAGCTGTTTATAAAAATCAATGGCTTATAAGATATGTCTCTATATACTGTGTAGTTAACCAATGAATGTTTATTATGCCCTTTTTGTATGTAAGGCATTATATTAACTTCTTTGAGCACTGTCTTCTTGGCTTCATAATATTATAATTGAAGAGCATGAGATGTATATGTGAAAAGTGAACTTATAAAAAAAGTGGTGGTAGACTCCAGGATGCTCATTTTAAAAGGACAGTAGGATGCATTGGAAATGTCATAATTCAGAGTTAGATACCTGTGTCTGCTGCTCATTAATGGCATATTTGTGTGACCTTGGACAATTAACCTAAGTGTTCTGAAGATTTCTCACTGTAAAATGGGGAAAAATCTATTTTGCAGACCTGATTGGAAATCATGAGATAATGTTTTGCAAAATATTTCATAAACTTCATAGTGACCTGCAAGTATGTGTATCTATCTCTGTCTCTATCTCTATCATCTCTATCTCTATCTCTATCTCTATCTCTATCTCTATCTCTATCTCTATCTCTATCTAGTTTTTATTTATTTAAGTAAGCTCTCTCTCCAGGGTAGGGTTTGAACTCATGACCCCAAGATCAAGAGTCAGTTGCTCTTCTGACTGACCTGGCCAGGCACTCCATGAGTATATTTCTATTTGTCACAAGGTTTTCTATGACAGAAGCATATATTACTAATAGGAGTTTTAAGGCTGAGTTACAGAATAACTGGTTTCATGTTTAGCCCTAGAAAAATAGTCGACTTATTTTTATTAATTTTTTTATTAAGTTTTTTATTTTAGTTCCAGTATAGTTGGTATATAGTGTTATATTAATGTCAAGTGTACAATATAGTAATTCAAAATTTCTTTTTGTTTTTTAAAAAGATTTATTTATTCATGAGAGATACATAGAGAAAGAGAGAGAGAGAGACAGAGACACAGGCAGAGGGAGAAGCAGGCTCTTCGCAGGGAGCCCGATGTGGGACTTGATCCTGGATCCTGGGATCATGCCCTGAGCTGAAGGCAGACACTCAACCACTGAGCCACCCAGGCAACCCATTTTTTTAAAAAAGATTTTATTTATTTATTCATGAGACACACACACACACACACACACACACACACACAGAGACATAGGCAGAGGGAGAGAAAAGAAGGCTTCCCGCAGGAAGCCAGATATGGGACTCGATCCCAGGACCCTGGGATTACAACCTGAGCTGAAGGCAGATGCACAACCACTGAGCCATCCAGGTGCCCCAGTAATTCAACATTTCTCTACATTACTCAGTGCTCATCATAAGTGTACTCTTAAGTCCCCATCATCTATTTCACCTGTCCCCACCTCTCCTCTGGTGACGATCAGTTTTTCTCTGTAGTTAAGAGTCTGTTTCTTTGTCTCTCTCTATTTTTTACCTTTGTTCATTCATTCTGTTTCTTAAATTCCACACATGAGTGAAATCATATGGCATTTGTCTTTCTCTGACTTATTGCGTAATATACTCTAGCTCCATCCATATCATTGCAAATGGCAAGATTTCATTCTTCTTATGGCTGAATAGTATTTTATTGTATATATAGACCACATCATCTTTATTCACTCATCAAAAGAGTAAATTTAATATAGTCAAAAGAAAGTATTGTATAATTACAAAATTCCCCCCTTGGAATTATTAAATAAGAAACTATTCTAAATGTGAAATAACTTATTAGAAAAGACTCATTTGTCCTACCAGATTCCAAGACTTTTTATAAAATAATGGTGATTAAATCAACATGGTGTTGATATTGGGAGATGCAAATAGACTCCATACATGCATGCATGTACACACACATCCACATACCTACACACACCCTTTCACATACACATGCACAGAAACTTGGAATATAACAGAGGTGGCATTGTAGACTGTTGGTGGAAAAAGACTATTAAATGGAGTGGACAATTGTTAACCAGATGAGAAAAAATAGGATAAGATACCAACCTCACACTCTCCATAAAATAAATTAATAATGTTCTGGTAGATTATAGATCTAGCTTGTAAAAATCTAAATCTTAAAACTTTTGAAAGGAAATACAGAAGAGTATATTACATTAGGATAGGAAAAGGTTTCTTAAGGCAAATTAAGAACAAATCATCAAGAAAGTTGGAAATTTTCGACTATAGTAAAATTAAAAATTTCTGTATGACTCAACAACAGACCATAAACAAAATTAAGAACCTTTACTGGAAGATTAAATTATCATCCATAGCTAACAGAAGTTTTTGAGTGTAGAATAGAAAAACAGATACAAGTAAATTGGAAAAACACTAAAAATAAAAACAAAATAGGTCTAAAATATGAATAGATAATTCACAAGAGGAAACATATGTGGTCCATAGCCATATATAAAGATAGTCAAACTCTCAGTAATTTGAGGAATGCACCCATAATCAGCAAAAATTTAAAGTCCGATTATATCACCTGTTGGTGAGAATATGAGGTGAGTGAGAACTCTTGCTTGTAGAAATAATGTAAATTAGCACAACCATTCTGGAGATACTTTTATGATTTTCAATAAAGTCAGAGTGCACATACCCTGCAAATCAGCAATACACATCTACATATTAATTCTCATACATGGGTAAGGTGACAAGGGCAAGGGTGTTTATTTCAATGTTGCTGGTAATAGTAAAAATGGTAAGTGTGGGATCAGCCAAATTGCCTGTCAGTAGAGAAATGAACAAGCAAGCTCTGGTTTAGTCTTACCATGGAGGGTTTAGCTGAAGGAAAAGATGAAATAAAGAAGTAAAAGAGAATTATCAAAATGGCTAAATCTCATTAATGTCTGAAATAAAGCAAACTGCAGAATGATACAGTAAATGTGATATAATTTCTGTGTAAATCCTATAGCATTTAAAAATTTACACATAGTTTATGGATATACACTTGCATAAAATGTGCTTGGAATGATATAATCGAACTTCAGTTTCCTGTTACATCTGGCGATGATGGGCAATTCCCTGGGATGGAATCTTAGTTGTTTCAAATATTTTATTCCTTAACAGAGGGATCTGAAGCAAATAAGGAAAGATGCTAATGTTTTAAAAATCAGAATGATAGGAAGGAGTATAAACCATCATTTTTACTATTTTATCCAATGCTTTTCTTCTGTATCTGTCACAATTTTTTTTATGATCCAGGAACTTTACTCCCCATTATTACCTAGGAGAAATTAAACATATATTCACAAAAGACCTATACAAGCATGTTCATGGCACCTTTATTCTTAACAGCTCTACACTTGACATAATACAAACGTCCGTCAACAGAGGAATGGTAGTCACACAGTGAAATGCTGCTCAACCATAGGAAGAAATGAGCTGCTGCCACACATAACAACATGGATGAATCTCATAAAAGCTTATGTTGAGCTAAAAAGAAAAAGACACAAGGAAGCTACATTGTAAGATTCCATTTATATACAGCAGGGTTGGCCACATCAGTTGAATAGCCCAGCACAAAGTGAAAATGGGGGCCCATTGTTCATGAAGCCGGAAAACAGTATCTAAAGGTACTAAGATATAAAGCTTTTTCTTCTTCCAAAGTCTTTTGAATTTTCATGGCACTTTTAATTTGTTATTCCATGGGGTTCTCAACAAAGAAAAATTAAAAATTAAAATTGTTATATTTAAATTTAATATTAAATATTACAATTCATTGTTCATCCTTATAATGTGCCATGCTAGTTTTAAATGCAGATGTAAGAACGTTCATCTTGTATGAGGAATAACTGAAATTACACAACTGGTGCTTTGTGGCTCATGCATACACATGTATTTCGTTCTTATCCAAACAGTGAAAGTGCTGCACAAAACTCATAGAACTGTTTCTATTTCACAGCCTGCTATGTGAGCATTGTACCAATGCTCTGTTCCTTCTGTTTAACGATGAGTAGAGTCTGAAGGGTAAAGGGACTATGGGTCACACTCTGGCCTATCCTTCCTTTCCTTTTATAGCACCATTTACAGGATCAGTGATCGACCAATACAGGGAAGTAACACAACTAGCAAAGGACATGGTAGGGCTCCTTGGTCATTAGTGTTTCTTAGAACCCCATTGCTTTCCTTCTGTGTTTGAAGCAAGTTCTGATTGGAATGGAAAGTGTGACTTCTGAGGCTCGTGGTGCCCATGCTTACTCATTCCTAGAGGTAACCTGCTTACCTCACGCTGAGTCTCACTGAAGCTTCCCTCATCATTTCTCCTCTGGAATTGTGTCCTCCTGGAGCATGTAGAGCCCACGTGTGAATGGGGCAACAAGGAACAGCAGATGCACACCATTACTCCTTTGTCCAATCAGATGCCACTTACGAAACACAAGTTCAAAGATAAAGTTATTGAGAATTTCAAGAAAATAATAGTAACAGAGCACTGAACTAAATGTGAAGCCCCCTTGAGCATAGTTATATCTGTATACATTTCGTTAATGTGTGGATACATTTCTCACAATTCAGCAAACTTAAAATCTGTGCAACTTGTTATGTGTAAGTTGTAAGTAAATAAAAAATAAAATGACCAAAAAAAAATGACATCCCCCTCCCAGTTTTCTCCTAAGTGTAAAACTACAGAAGAATTTTATATTTTGATTTAATTTTTCTGGTGACTAATCATGTACTGAACAAAATCAAATTGATTAAATAATCAATAGATTACTAAATTGATCAGTTACCAGCTTCCTCTTCCATTTCCCCCCAGCTCTGTGACCTACTTCAATAGTTGAAAATAGCAAAACTATTACACAGTAACAGAAGGTAATTTATTTTGTCTTGTTCCATATTTCTTTTTTTTTTTACAAAGAAAGTGTAATTATCCGTTTGAATAGCATAATACATGAAAAAGAAGGTTGTAATGATCAGGCTACAATTTCAACAAAAAAAAGGTATTTCTTGCTTCTTTTATGCTTCATGAAACATGTAATGTGTCTGCAATTTATGAGGAATTTACATTCATTTTTCTCAGTGACAGTATAAGCCCCTAGAGAGAAAAGGCTTTGATAGGGATCATGATATTTTGCCTCAATGTACTCATTTATCCTGGTCAAGGATGCAAATTGGAGGACGTTTCCCTCAGTGCCATGATAATCACACATTGAGAAGGAAGAGAGTTCAGTATTGCTGGACTTTTGTTCACACTTAGTTATCACATTTGCAATGCGATCAAGAGCTTTAACATACTGTCCTAAGATTTTATTTTACCATTTTTCCCAATGACTAACGTCCAGCAGGATAGTGAATTATTTTTACATTTGTCTGTAACACAAAAGCTAACATACCGTTTAATTCTTAGTTCATGGAGGCAATGTTTGACAGAAGTACTTTGTAAAGAGATTTAGGAATACGTCTTTTTTAAGTACTATGTTATTTGTTCAGAGCTAATTTATTACCCTGAATATTTGCTATCTTTAAAGGGAAAAATCATTTTAAGAGAGTACAACAAATGGAAAAAATTTCAGGCATGAAAAGTTTTTTATTTTTTTATCTTGCAGTCCAACAAATTGCTCAGTGCTTCTACATGTTGTCTATAGGAGGAGATCCTGAGGGGAGGTGTATGGTGAGCGGAGTCAATAGCATTACAAGCTTGTCCAAAGGAAGACAACAAAACAAGGGCAACACTTTCCAAATCTCAAAAACCATTACCAGCATTATTCTTGTCTGAATTACTATTACTATTACTATTACTATTACTATTACTATTACTAATGACTCAATTTGCTCTTTTTTTTTTTCAGTGTATAGCTGAAGATGTTTCTCCTCTTGTTCTGAATCATTATTTTGATCTTTCACTGAATGGTTCATACTGTGGGCCCTCTGGGACTTAATTCAACAAGACCGAATCCGAAAACATCATTCTCCTCTTTAAACCAGCTCTTCCTTTTCTCTTAATTCAATTTTATCATCCTTTCAACCACCATAAGATTTTGTCCACCAAGGGCCTCAAGAATCCACTAGTCTCTTCTCCAGCATCCTCTACCCTCCTCTCCTAGGCCCTCCTTTCCCTCTGACGTGCAATAGCACACCACTTCTCTTCCCTGCCTTAATTTCTGCCCTTTTTACTGCATCGTGTGGAGTCCCCCAGCCAAATGCATCTCCATAAGATGCCGTTTTGAATCTATAATTTTTAAAAAAGATTTTATTTATTTATTCATGAGAGACACAGTGAGAGTGAGAAGCAGGTTTCCTGTGGGGATCGCCATGGGGGACTCGATCTCAGGATCCCAGGATCATGACCTGGACCGAAGGCAGATGCTCAACCACTGAGCCACCGGATGTTCCTTGAATCTATAACTTTTAAAGAACTCAGCTAAGATAATGAATCTTTCAGAGGAAGACTGATCATGTGAAGGAACAAGCAGTCCCTGGTGCTCACTCTCAGTTGCCTCGGATGAATTTATTACAGAGGTGGAGTTGGAGAATCATCGTCACCTAGGGCTCTCAGCGTCAACATTCTTCATGATATTGTCAGCCCATTTTGATACAGGGAATTAGAGCTGCAAGATCCTTTTGTGTCTTTCTGACCCCAAAGAAATATGCATTCCTAACCTTTACTCCAAAAATAGTCTTTTATGGCCATTTTATTTTTTAACATTATGGACTGTATAAAAAATCATGAAATTATAATGTGTAATACACCAGAGGGGATCTGGAGACATTTGTATCATGTTCAGTGAAAAGATCCATTACATTTACTTTATATAATTGTATACTTTGTAAATATTAGATATTGAGTGTGCTTAAAATGTTCAAATAAAATCCTTCAGTTTTTTTTTTTTAAGATTTTATTTATTTATTCATGAGAGACACAGAGACACAGGCAGAGGGAGAAGCAGGCTCCACACAGGGAGCCTGATGTGGGACTCGATCCCAGGACTCCAGGACCACACCCTGGGCTGAAGGCAGGAGCTAAACTGCTGAGCCACCCAGGGATCCCTGAACATAACACTTTAATATTAAGTTTTATGCTTTTAATGGTTGTATTTAATTTCTGATTAATATTTTTGGATAACAATCTCTTCATTTTTCTTGATAGTCCCCATCAAAGAGAAATCTTGTTCACCTAGTACGTGATTCTAAAAATTAGAGCCATTTGGAAACCATTCAAGTGAAGCATTTATAACAGTTGACACTGTACCTAAGGCAGCTCTTTTTTTTCCCTTCAGAGATGTAACATTAAAATCATTTTTAATGTGAATAGATCTTAAATCTACTTCAATTGTTCCAGCTCAGAATTTCAAAATAATGATAAAGCTCTAATTTGCAGAATGTGGCTGCATTTTAAAGCCATCACCTGAAACTAGTTTGAATCAGAAAGGGGGGCCAATGAAGCCACAGAGCCACAGAAGTAGAATCATAGATATGATTTGGTGGTGCCTGCCAAGAATTTTGCCTGAGTCTGCTCCCATTCCCACCTCCCGCTGGTTAGTGTACTAGGGCTGCCTGCTGGCCTCCTGCGGTCCTTGGGCCGGGAGCTTGGGCACTTCTGCAGGCCCGCTGTCCCTGATGGGTGGCAGCACATGGGGCAGCAGGCTGCCGAAGGTCATGCCCCGGGCCGGCCACTGAGCACCTGCTCATCTACAGCGGTAGGGACTAGCACCTGCTCATGTAGCTCGGTGGAGACTAGCGCCTGCTCATCTAGCCTGGTGGGGACTAGCGCCCGCTCATCTAGCTTGGTGGGGACTAGCAGCTGCTCGTTTAGCTTGGTGGGGACTAGTGCCCACTCATCTGGCCCGGTGGGGACTAGCGGCTGCTCATCTGGCTTGGTGGGGACTAGCCCCCGCTCATCTGGCTTGGTGGGGACTCGCAGCTGCTCATCTGGCTTGGTGGGGACTAGCGCCTGTTCACCTAGCTTGGTGGGGACGGCGCCTGCTCATCTAGGGGACTAGCACCCGCTCATCTGGCTTGGTGGGGATGGCGCCTGCTCATCTAGGGGACTAGCGCCTGCTCATCTGGCTTGGTGGGGACTAGCGCCCGCTCATCTGCCTTGGTGGGGACTAGCGCCTGCTCATCTAGGGGACTAGTGCCCACTCATCTGCCTTGGTGGGGACTAGTGCCTGCTCATCTAGGGGACTAGCGCCTGCTTATCTGGCTTGATGGGGACTAGCACCCGCTCCTGTGTGTGTGTGTGTGGGGGGGGCGACTAGCGCCTGCTCATCCAGCGCGGGGGGAAGGGAGGAAGCAGCCAGGGCGCTGGGTGCCAGCGTGCCCACTGCTTGCGTTTTGCGGGCAGACAGGTGCCCCCCCGGGGGCCAGGGCCACCTCCTGGAGCCCCTGCCTGGAGATGCTAGCTGCCTGGGCACCTGGTCAGCTGGGAGCACCTGGTCATCCCAAAGAGAGACAACTTCTCTCTTGAACTCCTGAACAGTTGTACTTTCTATGGTTCTCTTCTCACTCTCGTGTTTTTCAATGAATCATTTTATTGTTCCAAACAGAAAGCAGATCTCTTCGAAGACTGAAGCTGTGACTTCATCCTTTGTACCCGAGGACGCGCACCTGGAACATCCTCCATGAATGTCTGTTGGATTGCACTGAATATAGATACAGAAATAAAGTCCTTAAGAACTTCAGTGGTCCGCTCAAGGTTAGGATGGGAAGTCGGTCAATCTATTGTTAATCCAGCAGTTAAACATACTGAGGAAAATTCGGTTTTTATAATTTGTTTTATAATGTAGTGCAGATCAGCCGAATGGAGTATTCATTTTTTTCTGCAAAAACAATGCCGAGGTAGTTTTGCAGCTAGCTTCAGGATCCTTCAAATTCAATGATTTTTAGGTTTTGTTGTTTTTAAACCAGGGAAATTGGGGCACCTGGGTGGCTTGGTTGGTCAAGCAACCGCCTTTGGCTCAGGTCATGATCCTGGGGTCCTGGGATCCAGCCCCACTTTGGGCTCCCTGCTCAGCTGGGAACCTGCTTCTCCCCCTGCACCCCTCCTGCACATACTTAGGCTCTCTCTCTGAAATAAATAAAAAATAAAAGCTTAAAAAAAATAAACCAGGGAAATCATGTATATTTCAAATGAGTTCCAGTATATAAAACAGATAAAAGTGGAGCAGCCTAAAACGATGCATAGGCCAAATGTGACCTTCCCCCACCACCCTGTGGGCTGTCAGGCACCTCTGCGGAAGGTGGGGCTCCAGGGCACACAATGTGAACACGGCTGCCCCAGGGTTCAATCCCATTGTGTAAAGACGGGGCTTGCCAGGCAAGGAGACCCTGGGGCCCATCCTGGGCTTCTGCATTGGAATGCAAATTCCAGGGGATTCTTACCTGTCCTAACGTCTAGAAGCATTAATTTGGAGGATTTGGGGGATATTAGGATAGGAAAGAGAGTTATTAAATAAGAATTTATGTATAATAAATTATGTAGAATAATTCTTATGTGTAAGAATTTATGTGTAATAGACTCAGGAAATAAAATCGAATGCATTATATACATGAGGGGACGCTGGCCTGGCTTCGCCTTTCCGGCTTCCCGCATGCGTTTCCCTGGGCGCCCGAGAAAGGGGTGCAAGGTTTGGAAGGTAGAGGAAGCCGTGAGGTGACCCCGGAGGTTTAGTGCCAGGTTCCAGGTGCCACCGTTACTCGTGCCTGTGGCCGCCAGTCCGCGCAATTTGCCTTCTCTCCAGGCGCAGGTGTCCCACACCTGGCGGCCTCAGCTCCTGCGGCCCCTGCGGGCCCGGGCCTGTTGCACCTGCAGCCGCACACCCGGTGGACTCGGGTCCTGCGGTTCTTGCAGGCCAGGCCTGTTGCACCTGCAGCCGCGCACCTGGAGGCCTCGGCTCCTGTGGCTCCTGCGGGCCCGGCCCTGGCGCACCTGCAGCCGCGCACCTGGCGGCCTCGGCTCCTGCGGGCCAGGCCTGTTGCACCTGCAGCCGCGCACCTGGCGGCGCGGGGACGTCTGCGGGTGTGCGGCGAGGCCGCGGGGCCAGCGGCATCCTCCTGCGCGTCTGCGGGGCTTGCCGCCTGCCTTGCTGAGCGCCGGCTGGTCTGCGTGGCTGCTAGCTCTGCAGTGACAGTTCCCCGCCCTCCCCCTCGGACCCAGCCCACCTGTCACACCTTGGGCCGGCGGGCAGGTGCGGAGCCCGCGGTCCGGCAACGACCTCTTCCCCAGCTCGCCCTGGCCTTCCTGCTCAGGGATGCTTCTCTGATTCTCCCGCTACCCCCACCCCCTCCGGAGTTTTCTTTCCCCGGCTTCTCCCACAGTTTTCAATCCCTAAAACGAACCTCTCACTCCATATTACTCATTATGGTCTTTCCTGATTCCCCGATTAAGCCCTGATACCTGTTGAGTCCACCAGTGACCGCTGACAGGCCGCCTTCAGGTGTGGCCCATTCCAGGTGTTCTGTATACGTCCTATCCGAAGGTTTTCTTGAGGCCTTGAAAGGGGAATTACTTTTTCTAGAACTTTTGCAGTTTGATATGCTTTGAACATTCTTTTTTGGTTTCTTGATGAAGCACAGAAGACAGCTAAGATACTACTTAATGACTCTCTATATAATTTCATAAAGATAAATAAAAAAAAAAAAAAAACAAAACCCAAACAACCCACAACCATAATCAAGGAGCACTAAATCAGAGGAGAAAGCTCGAGAGAGATAGGCTATTAAGAGAAAGAGGACAAGGGTTATTGGAAAATATAAAGGGATAATAATAAACTAGTTGTTTTGTACCAAGAAGCTAATCCTGCGTTTGAGTCAGCCTCTCCTCTTTTTCCCTTAGTTGCCTTTTTTCAGTTAACCATTTCACATCAGCCAGGTATGAATTTCAAGTAACATAGGATTCTCTGTTTTCCTGTTTAAATTAATGTAAAATTTGGTGGGAAAATGGGGCCAGTTTTGCTCCATCACATGAAACCCTCTGTTTTAGATCTTAGGAGTCTTCTTGTACTTTAAACTGAGTCATAAAATGGAAACAAAAGGCGCTAATAGTTTCTCTTCCTCATAATGAGGTCTGTTTCATCTGCAGCCAACTACTAATTGCTTCTGGAATCCATTCAAATTTCCAAATGTTCTCTTCTACCCTTGACGGGAGGATTCAACAACTCTCCTCTTCAGATGTAAGGTTATTTTATTTTTTACAGTAAGTCCTAATATTTTTGAGCTAGTTCTTGTCTATTTCAGGTGGTTACCTTGGAAGTCATAAATTTAATATTTTCCAGATTTTTTAAAAAAGATTTTATTTATTTATTCATGAGAGACACACAGAGAGAGGCAGAGACATAGGCAGAGGGAGACTTTCCAGATCTTGATAGTAGAGTAATATAGAATGTGTGAACCTCACTACTTTTCAACCAAAAGATACTTTGCTGGTGATCCTAAAAGAGTTCCTGGACCGCTCTTCTCCCTCTGCCAGAATGAAAGCTCCATGAAGGCCAAGATTTTGGTTTGTTCACTGTTGAACATCCATCCAAGGGAGGCCGGTTTGGCCAACACCTTGATTTTAACCTTCTCTATTTTTTTTTTTTTTTTCAGATTGCTAAGCTCCAGAACTATCAGAGAATAAATTTGTGTTCCTTGAAGCCACTAAATTCCTGGTAATTTGTTACAGCAGGGGCAAGAACACTACCACACTGATAGTGTTTTTTTTTTCTTTGTGTCAAATGGTTATTTATTTATTTATTTATTTATTTTAATTTTGGGAGTGATCTTTATAACTTTTCATAACTTTGTAATTTGGTTGGTTGTCCTTAAGTTTGTAAGGGAAATAAAATGTTATAAAGCCAACAATTTATTGCTGATTTTCCTGCCAGCACCTTTGTTTTTTATTCTGGAATTCTTCAAAGTTTAATGAAGGCAATTTCAGTATAAATTGATTATAGTTTATTTTTTAAAGTTAGAACACACTGGATGATCTCTTAATTTAGGAACACATAACTTTACTAATTGCTTCCATAATGACTTTCCCTTTATTATCTCCCTTATGCCTCACAGAAAAACCCCTTTAAAAGTATATATTAACCTTTTCATTCTTCAGATGAGGAAACAAATTAAGGAAAATTAACTTATCTTGCTTAAGGTGAAACTGATTGAAATTAGTAGGTAACTTATAAGAAGACATTTGAATTCAAATCCCTCTGAAGGATGTATTCTTATATGTTATTTTATTTTCTGAAGGATGCATTCTTATGTATTATTTTATTCTGAACCCACTGGTAACACATAGCTTCATTCCAGTTAAGGTGAACTTTTAATATTCAGTTGACCCCTGAACACCACGGGGATTAGTGATACCAACTCCCATGCAGTTGAAAATCCACGTATAACTTTTGACTACCCCAAAACTTTACTTATAGCCTACTATTGACAGGAAATCTAACCGATGGCCTGAACAGTTGATTAACATTGATGATTAATGCATATTTTGTATGTTTTATACACTGAATTCATATAATAAATAAGTTAGAGGAAAAAAACTCATAAGGAAGGGAAAATACATTTATAGCATTGTATTGTATTTATTTAAAAAATCCACAGAGGGAAGCCTGGGTGGCTCAAGCAGTTGAGCATCTGCCTTCGGCCCAGGGCATGATCCTGGAATCATGGGATCGAGTCCCACACTGGGCTCCCTGAATGGAGCCTGTTTCTCCCTCTGTCTGTGTCTCTGCCTCTCTCTGTGTGTCTCTCATGAATAAATAAAAGCTTTTAAAAAAAAAAAAACCCAAAAAACAAAAAAATCCACTGATAAGTGGATCTGGGCAGTTCAAACCTGTGTTGTTCAAGGGTCAACTGGATTGTCTTTTGTTTGAGACATAGAAGAAAATGTTAGTAATTGGACTCTGAATTCTCTTTCACAGGAGAGGGTAGGGGTCCTACAGACAGGCCCCTGACGCATATGTGTGTTGGCATGAGGTTTAGATCATATCGACCAGACTGAGTTAGGTTGAGGGCTGTCAGTAGAGTGTAGTAAGAACCAGTAATTCATGGGGGTCATGTCAGGTTAAAGATTTGATAAAGAAGAAGGGAGTTAAGCTATGAAGATGAATATTTTCACTCATCAGACTGACAAATAAATAAATCCATACTTCGATCCATACTTTGATAAATAAATGCATACCTTGATCTAACACTTTTTACTGCCTGGATTTGGGTTCTTTTGGGTCTTGTAGGATCAAAGGAGCATATAGTCTAAGGTACTTTTTTCCCTCAACTGAGGCAAATCCCCTCTGATGCCCCATGAATTAGGAAGTGTTGTGCTCTGGGTGGTGGGAGCAGACACTATTCCAAGTCCTGTGAATGCAGTGCGTGCTGTTCCCTGTAACTCTTCCAGGTGGTTCTTTCCCGGGCCTTAGAGTGTTTCCTTACATGCAGGTGCTGGCCAGTACTTGGCTGAGGACTTACAAGGACCATATATGCAAATTTCTCTCTTCAGGCAGCTTCTTTAACTCTCTGTGTTGCCAGTTCTAGCCTCCGTCATCTTCCCAGAGTCTCACTTGCATCTCTCCAACTCAGGGAGACCTTGCCCTCAGGTTGGGCCTTCCTGCATCAGGGTCTGGAAACTCTTAAAGCAGTAACCTGCGACAATTCCAGGGTCATTTATTACCTCTTAGTAATACCTCACTGTCCGTCACTGTCTGATGGTCATTGCCTTAAAGCCATTGTTCCAAATATTTCATTTGGTATTCTCGGTTGCTCTAGGCAGGAGGATAAATCTGATCTGTTCTTCCATTTTGGCCAGAAGCAGAAGACTATTGCATTCATTCATTCATTCATTCATTCATTCATTCATATCTACATGTCTATTTTGTTTCTGTTAGAAACATCTATTGAAATTTTGGTCCAGTCTCTTCTCCTTTACCTCTACTATTCAAACTTCAATATTTAAATTTTATTCAAGTGAAAAGAGAATTATATGGCTGGTGTGAGAACTAAATATTTCACCTCATTAAATTAATAGGTTTTAATTGAATTAGGGGTGCTCTTTATTATTTATCAGGAACAGGAACTCATCTCTTCTGCATGTTATTTCTCTTTGCTTTTATTTATTTAAGTATATAATGAGTGTCTCTTTTCCTGCATCCAGTAACATGAATGTGCATGAGACCTGGACCCGTCATCTGATCTTCAGTTCATGCTTAATTCCCCTGATTATATGGTATTTCCATAATAACTTCCAATGTACTAGTGAGTTGTACACTTTCCAACATCAACTGTAAAAATTAAGTTGCTAACCTAAAAACATTATTTTAATTCCAGCTAAATAATGCTGAACCCACTTATAGCGATGCTGTTGTGAGAGATCCTTGGACAGCCCCTGCGTGGGTCTCCACATGGCCTCCTTTGGGCAAAGCAACAACCTGGTGAGCAGCTGTCGTAGGAAAACTACTCTTGAAAAGCTGTTTGTAGATTTTGACAGCACTGAAGTCATTCATGGCAGCCAGCAAAACGGTTGTTTTTACATTAGTGAAGTCACAGCCTGCAGCTTTCAGAATTTCATCTGTGTTTATAAGAGCTTGTTTGGCTTCTTCCGCGGGCCCTCCTGGCACCAGCTGTCCCCGGGAAGGGTCCCTGACTAGCTGTGCTGAAATGCAAGTGGTCCTGCCAACTCACACAGCTTGACTGTAGGAACCAGTGGTCCCCAGGGCTTGCACATTGGGGTCACCTTTCTGATGGAAGATGCCATGGCTAACCCTGCTGTCTGCCGCTCCAGGAGAACACTCCCCATACGCTGCCTCTACTAGCATCTCACTGGGCTAACTGGAGAGGCTACTGCTTTTATTTTTATTTTTTATTTTTATTTTTTGAGGCTACTGCTTTTAAAAGAAGGACAAATCTACAGAGGATAATTACTAACCAGACTTTATTGGAAATAACTAGTAATTTGCAAGAACTCTTATTTTGCAGGCATTTACTCTTTCAAGTTTTCCTGAGTAGCTTTTTCCTGGGGCAGAAGGTTCTTCTATCTGCGAAAGGGACATGTTTTGGGGTGTCAGGATATAGGTGGGGGTGATATTTGCAGTTGAGGTTCCTCCTTGGTGTGCTTTACCTTCCAAAAGAGCAGTTCTGGGTACGAGTCAAGGTGCTGACAGAGTGGGGAGGGCACTGATGAGTTTGGTTCTAGAATTTTCAGCGCGTTGTACATTTTGTCTCATTTCAGCATAGCAACTGCTACCTTAGACCCTTAAACAAATCCTAATTCCTTCAAGCACGTGATTCTTTTCCTAAGCAGTTTGACATAATCACTTCCCTTCAGGATTAACTGCTTCACGTAGTCTTTTCTCTGTACAAAGAGGCCTGCTCACTAATTGTTAGTACTTTTTTAAAGTTGCGTATCTTTTCCAATCTCAGGACAAGTCCAAATTCCTGCACAAATCAAATGCATAATATTTTATACTCCATTCTAATGTCTCCACGTCACCAATTTTCTGGTAAGATCCATTTAAACTTCAGCTGGAATTAATGTCCGACACAAGCAATATGTATGTCCAGCTGGAGTTTAAAGATAATTTCTGATCATTTTTCTCTTTGAAAATTCCTGCCTTCTCTCTATTTCTCCCTGGGAAGGTAGGAAGTGAGTTTCCCATGTGAAATACCAGTTTGTGTTCTGTGGTGGCTTTAAATCAAACCCAGTTTTCGTCTTTTACTGTCACTGTAATACGTTGCAAAATTATATTGCATTTTGGAAGTTTTCCAAGTTTGCTTCAGATATGACCCTTTTCCCTTTGTCACAGGTTAATGAAGCTAAGCTTCCTGTTTGGTTTGAGAATTTTATTAAGAATGTAGTAAGAGAAACTTGTAAACAAACCTCTCAAGTCTGTTGCTGACCCAAGGCAATAAAAAGATCTTGTTAATTTATAAAAACCATTTTCAGATTGTTTTTCCAAAAGAAGCTCTGCTCACCGAAAGAAATAATAAACTGCCTTTTAGTCAGCTGCAAACGCATATAAACAAACCTAGTGAGGAATTATCTTGGCAGGATATGGTCAGATTTGTCTCTGGAAGAGTTCCTTTTATTTCCACATGACAGATTCACATGCTGGTGAAGTTTGAGCAAATGTTTGCGGTGAAATGAATTGAAGGAACCCCTTGGCAGACAGCATTGCTTTACCTTCCTGTGACACCTGCAGTTGCCTAAAGTCTCCCTTTGGGGCTCACTTCTCTGTGAGGACATCCCCTTGGATGTCTGAGTCCAATCACTGGACTCGAACTTGGGAACCAGTTCATTGCAGACAGACATCACTGTAACTCTTATAAACAAATCCTGGTTGGAATGGATTTCCAATACTTTGTTTTTCAAGACACACATTTTATTTCATTTGTGTCTTTGTAATCTATTCCCCAGACACGTCTTGTTTATTTTAGTCACTGTCTGCCAGAAACCCACTTGACCAGTGCGGAGGAAATTTTTCTGCTGAAGTCTCGGAGTTGTTTTTATTTTTATTTTTATTTTTTATTTTTTAAAGATTTTATTTATTTATTCATGAGAGACACAGAGAGAGGCAGAGACCCAGGCAGAGGGAGAAGCATGCTCCCTGTGAGGAGCCCGACAGGGGACGCGATCCCAGGACCCCAGGATCACACCCTGAGCCAAAGGCAGAGGCTCAACCACTGAGCCATCCAGGTGTCCCTCCAAGTAATTTATATTGAACACAGAGGGCACCCGTTTCTTACTAGGAGTAGTTGAACAGTTGAATACATTTTGATCTGTTTCCTTAGGCAGAATTTCATAATGGGACGCCACCCCCCTTAGAGCTGGGTGACTGGAGCCCCTGCACTGGGTGCCCTGCCCCCAGCCACCGCCGCCTCACTGGGCCAGAACATCTGTCAGCCAGGAGCTTCCTTTCTCCCGCCTCCCCCACTCCTACACCCACGCCAGGCTCTCTGGGACCACAGGTGTCCCTGTGCAAATACACGGGCTTGCTTGCACACCCTAAGCTTGCTTTTAATGACAGCTCAGGCATCTTCCCCACATAGGTCACCTGAACTCCAGCTGTCCACCCCTGCGCTGCAGGCCACGGGGCACACAGGAGGGGGAGGTGATCAGAGCATGGGAACATGGACTGGCTTCTTCTCTGATATGCACAGAGGCCCCTTATGATACCAAGTGGATCTGGGTGGTGGTGGCTTGGAATTGTGAGGGTATAGGAACCTTAGTTTGTGTTATTCCCAGGCTGTAAAGGATAGAGAAGAGCCTTGGACAGGGAAATAAGTCATAAAAAACTGAAAATCATGTTTTTTTTTTTTTTTTCTCAAAGAAAGTTTATATGCATGCATGTATGTAAGTAAGGGATATGTGCAGTGGGAAGATGACAAATCAATTACCAAGGGCAAGAGATCTTTAAGTTATATGGACTGACTTTATCCTTTCACCTGTGCACCTTTCTCCGAGTCTTGGAGCCCCTACCCAGGGAGCGTTTCTCGTCAAGGTGAGGAAGAGCGGGAGATATGCTGAATGAACATTGCTGGGTCATGATGTGAGAGAGGTATTAGCTAACACCACAGTGGTAAATCATACTGCAGTTAGGTAAATGCATTAAACCTGACATGTTGTATATTTTAACTCACACAATGCTATCTGACAGCTGTATCTAAGTAAAAAGAAAAGAAAAGAAAAGAAAAGAAAAGAAAAGAAAAGAAAAAGAAAAGGAAAGAAAAGAAAAATTTATAGGGCAGAGTACCTGAAAAGAGGGAGCTTCAGAGAATTTGAGAGATCTGCAGAGGATCCCCGAGAGTCTTCATCTGAATATGGGACCAACCTTGTGTCAGGAAATTACCTGAAGCCAAGAAGAAAAAGAACACTCAAAAGGTTCAAAAGGAATAATTCCCAAATAACCTAAATACTCATTTAAAAGGCAGAAATTCTTGAAAGTGAGGTGGTTAGACTGTAAAATGGTACCTTGACAGAACAATTAAAACTTAAAAAAAGAAGAAAAGAAAAAAAAAACTTTTAATAGTAAATCAAATCTTATTTGTCTGAATTAAAAATCAAACAAACAAATGTTCAGTCTGTAATGAAAACAGATGTATGACCCCTGGGAAGAAGATTTATATCATTTTATAAAACTTGTATAAAAATTGTGTTTCAATTATTTCTGTAGTCTGACAAAACTAATTACATATGAACATTAAACATTGTTTTCCTCTAAATTTTTTCCAGTCTCATCCAAAACTGTGTATGAATAAATGTATGTTATAAAAAATTCTCATAAGATGCCATGGAACTTACTGCTTTCACGGAGTAGAGGTGATTTTTTTCTTGTAAAAGGCACACCAAATAATCAGTAGGGTCTGAATAAAAAAAAAAGATTTGTTAATTTTGGGAGGAGTCTTTTTGGAGTCTATGTTTAGTCCTTTGGACCAACATTATTTATGAACTGAATTCAATATTCCGAGGCCATTAAACATTAGTTGAGAGTTTGCCGGAGGCCAGGCACTTTTCTAAAATCCACACTACAATTCAGTGATGCAGGTACTATTACTGTCATTCCCGTTCCTATGGATGAGGACACTGGAGTCCAGAAAGTTAAGGAATCAATCCAAGCTGCTCTCAGTAAGTGGCTCAGCACGGATCTCATGCATTCTGATTAAAGGGGAATTATCCTGATTGTTCAGTTTTATCCTGTTGGTATTTTGATTTCAATTGTTCATGGTAATGAAAAAACGATAAACTTCTTATATGTAAATTGAAATTATTTGTCAATCAGCACAGCAAGTGAATTTTGAATTAATCTCCTTAGATTGGGATTCCTCTTCGCCCTCAACAGTATGGTCAGTTTGAGGAGGTTTTGCACAACTCATATGGGCCTCAGCAAGGGAGCCAGCAGTACGTGATTATTTCTTTTTTATCCAGATCTACATAAATAATTCCAGAATTTTTTAAAAAAAATCTTATGACCTCTTTTAAAACATCCATGGATTCCATTCAAAGTAATAGCTTTATTTCTGTAACAATGCACACATTTATTTCAACATACTCAAAAACTTTGGGTGATAATAAAAATATGTGGAATGCTGCTTAGTCAGCTTGGACTGCCGTAACAAAATACCATACGCTGGGTGGCTTAAACAACAGGAACTTATTTCTCACATTTCCGGAGGCTAGAAGGTCAAGACCAAGTTGCCAGCATGGTCAGTTTCTGGTTGAGGACACTCTTGGCTTGTAGATCGGCTGCCTTCTTTCTGTGTCCTCACATGGTTGGGGGGAGAGGAGAGAGCAAACTCCCTCACGTCTCTTCTTATAAGGGCACTAATCCCATCATGAGGGCCCAGTTTTCATGACCTCATTTAACTCTAATTATGTCCCACAGGTACCAGCTCTAAATAGCATGGCAATGGGGATTAGGGCTTCGACCTCAGTCCATAGAGCAGGCCTTCATTACTTTCTCAGAGTTGCCTTATCATATAAAATGACCCGAATTCAAAGACTTTTGCCACTTTAACAAGAATTTGAAAATGAAACCAATTCCCTTTTTTTACTTACATTTTTCAAAATGTGAATTTGCTTTCCAGTATTTATTTCAGTGAAAAGATTTCCCTTTATTCTGCTGCTGTTACAGATAGTGAGTTGGAAGTAAAAGCACTTCGGTAGAGGAGGCCTTTTCTTGTATTGTTTTTATGTAGAATTTTGTGATCTGAATCTTTGTGACTTTCTCATTTGCAGCACATCACAAAAAGCATATGCATTTCAAAAAACTATTAGTCTCAGTGGTTGCTATGAACAAAACAATCTGGATAAATGTCACATGGTAATATGACTTTAAAAAAAGCAGTATCATACCGAAAATGATATGGTGTCTTAAAAAAAAAAACAAAAAAACCCCACATTGGGAAGCACAGTCTAGCAGTAGAGAGTAGTCACCAGGAAGATGGGCAGTATGTGCAGTAAATGGTAAAATTACTGATTACACGTTATTCTGACAAATATTTTCTTAAAAGTCTTCTCTCTCACTCTACCCCTCTCACACCTCCTCTTCCTTCTAAAGCCTTTCAAATAATCCACTCTAATTCTGTTATAATGTAATGTGAAGTTTAATAGTAACAGCTGTTTAAGTAAAATGCAAGCCTTGAATTTGCATGACCATGTACTGGCTTCGCAGCTATCATGAGATACTATTTGAGGGATGACGGTGCAGAGGGTCAGGAAGTTCTGCAACTCTCTCCGGTTCACAGAGTTAACATGGGCTTGAGATGGACCAACACCTCAGGCAATTGACTCTGAAGCCCAAGCTTTTAACCGCTATCTTTGAATTGATTCATTCTGACACACATACTTATTTGGGGACAGTGCTCAGATACTCAGGTGGAACTTGACCTGCACTGTACGCTCCTCTCACATGAATGGACTATCCTCATTCTTAGCCATTGGCCGGCTCCATCTCCATCATCCTGGTCAGAGAAGCCCATACTATAGCTCACTATGAGAAACCGGTTGATTATGCTGTTTCTCTATCCAGATGAATTAGAGTTTTTCACCCCTAGGGTTGGCTGAAAAGAGCAAATTTCAAACTATAAAATATCAAGTATCCAAAGGCAAATGGTTTTACTTATTCTGACTTGGAAACTGTTCTGGAACATGTCTCCAAATGACGAGAAATCTTTTCTACTATGGTAGGATGGAAAATTTAAGGCATAAATTTCAGGCTGCTTTTAATGTCTATTGCATATGGAAGGGAGTGTGGAATCTACTTTTCCTGTTGTCTCAGAACTGTGGCTGAAACTCACAGCTGAAGATGCAACAAGACACTAAATATTCCTAAGTCATTAATGGCTGCTAGGGCTCACTAAGTGGCATTTGTCCCTACCATCACCATTAGTGACCAACTCTCTTCCACTCCCCCATCCCATTTCCTCCTGCTGTCCCAGAATTTGAGGGAGGGAGAACATTCACAATTTATGGCTAGAAGTTCCTCCCTCTCTGCCCTTGAAGGAAGAGATAGTGATGCTTTTCCATCCATGAAGCCAAGTGAGTCAGCTTCAATAAAATTGAGGTAGAGGCAAAGGTAAAGATAAGGAAAGTTCTATGTTAATAGGTGTTTTTCTTTTCCTGTGAGTTTATTTGTTTATTCTTTTTCAAAAAGGTAGTAGAGAAGCCTCAGTGTGTACTAACTTGGGTAGGACTTATTTTAATCCAGTTTAAAGAAAATCTCAACAATTAAAAAAATAAGTCACATGTTTAATGACTCATTTGCTAACTTGAGTGTTGAAAGAATGGAATGGAATGCTTGGATTCAGCTGCAAAAGACTTAGCCATCTTTATTCAAAGATTATTTCCCCTGGGTCATTTTCCAGAGATCTTTGCTTTGACCTTAAAGTCAGAAGTCAAAATTTCTTCCTTGAATTTATTGTTTGTCCATATTGCTGTCTTTCAGTGTGACTGAAAGAATGACTAAATTAAGGAGTTGAGAAAGCCACAATGGGGCAGGGACATTTTTTAAAAAAAATATTTTATTTTTAAGTAATCTCTACATTCAACATGGGGCTAGAACTCAGGACTCTGTGATAAAGAGTCACATGCTCTACTGTTTGAGCCAGCCAGCCAACCTAGGGTGGGGACCTTTCTAGTGCATAGGAATTCTTCATAATACTCCTGTCAGAATCGAGATGGATAAGATGGTGTTCTGCTCCATTTCAGATGGAGATACATGAGAGCTATGTTTTACTTTCTCTTCTTATCAGTATAAACCAACAATCTTGTTATTGTTATTTAAATTAATTGGATTCACATCCTCTTATTATAGCAAATAGAAAAACAAACAGGTTCTCATACTGATGAGGTGGTGGTACTATCATGGATTAGGATAAGCCCTGTCACCCTGACTGCCTACTACTGTTAAGAGAACTAAAATAAGTTTTCTTGGCCAATGAAGGCCAACCTTCAAATGATGAATATTTTAAATATTTTTATCCAGTAACTTGGCTGAACATTTTACAGTGAACTCATTCTGGTTGGCTTAATAGGAAGCATTGCTTCTCCAAATCAGTTATTGTCAGTGAGGGTCCCAACTGGCTGCCTGCAGGCCAAATTCTGCTGGAAGACTGGCTGCCACACTGTTTTTGTGTTTTGTATGTGAATGCGTTTAAGTAAGTATCTCCAATTTGTCACTGTTCACACAGAGCCCCGTCACATACTCAGTGACAGCTAGGGCCTTTGGTCGGCGACCTTCGTGCTACTCAAACTATCCCGAGTCCTCTATGGTTAAAGCAGCTCATTGACAAGCTGAAGCTCATTGACTCTGAAAGATTTCCAGGCCCAATCACCTACATTTTGCTCTGTGGGGCTCAACTTAGTGGTTATGTAGGCTTTTTAACAAATTGAAAGAGTTAAGGTAAAAGTGGCCCCTGTTCTCAGGCATTTCTGGAGTCCCTAACTATTGAAGTCCTGCTAATTTGTGATCAAAGGGAGAGATGTTGGAAATAAGCCATTTTTGGGACCATCATGATGAGGTCCTCTAGATTCAGTCCTTGCAGCAACTTAAACCAAAAGACATTGACTTAGGCTCTGTTATTTTTCCTATAAAAAGGTTTCTCCTGGGGTACTGGGTGGCTCAGTAGGTGCCTTCTGCTCAGGTTAAAATCCCAGGGTGCTGGGATCAAGTCCCACATCACGTTTCCTCCTCAGCAGGGAGCCTGCTTCTCCCTCTGCCCTACTCATGCACTCTCTCTCTTTCTCTCTCTCTCTCACTCTCGCTCTCTCTTAAATAAATAAATAAAATCTTAAAAATAAAAATGGTTTCTCCTGAAATGAAATGTAATATTGTGCCCTTAGATTTATAAAGAAGAAATGTTGAATGAAAAAATTTTATTGACCATTGTCTTTATATAAAAACACATGGGATACATTCCTTTGTCCTGAGTGCCAGAG
This sequence comes from Canis lupus baileyi, assembly GCF_048164855.1. NCBI lineage: Eukaryota > Metazoa > Chordata > Mammalia > Carnivora > Canidae > Canis > Canis lupus. The sequence goes on along the minus strand of NC_132850.1, from coordinate 56,904,220 downwards.
AAAAAGTTTGACTCTCTTGAATTGGTGTGCTTCTTTTTTATCACACAGTGAGAATTTCCTCAACTACAATGTTTATTTTTTTACCTTGGTTGTCAGAATATTAAAATTAACTGAAAATTAACCCATGGTTTCTTCCTTACACAGTTACTCTCTTCTTTCTGTATATTGTTTCTTTCTCATTTCTGTCTCTCTCTCTCTCTTTCTTTCTTTTTTTTTTTTTTAAGATTTTATTTGACAGAGGAAGAGAGTACAACTAAGGGGAGTAGCAGGCAGAGGGAGAGGGAAAAGCAGGCTCCCTGCTGAGCAGGGGTCCTGATGCAGGGCATGCAGGGCTCGACACGGGGCTTAGTCCTAGGACCCTTAGGATCATGATCTGAGCTGAAGGCAGATGCTTAACCAACTGAACCATCCAGGTGCCCCATCTTTCTCACCTCTCTTTCACCTGTGCTGCTTTTCTATGTGAATGTATATGTGCTTACTGGTAACCAATTTCAATGAACTTTTGAAAATATATGCTTCAAAAAGTGCAAATAAACCATTAATCATAAAACATAGCCATATTCAAATATGCCAAATAATTAAAAAAAAAGATTTTATTTATTTATTTGAGGGAGAGAGAGAGGGCAAGAGCATCAGTAGAAGGAGGTGCAGAGAAGGAGGGAAAGAGAGAATCCCAAGCAGATTTTGTGCTGAGTACAGAGCCCCATGTAGGTCTCATGACCTGAGCTGAAATCAAAGAGTCTGCTGCTTAACCAACTGAGCCACCCAGACATCCCATAATATCCCAAATAACTTTTAAAGATTCTATGATTCTTTGTCTTACTCTTTCTCACTTTTTATTTATTTTTTTAAGATTATTTATTTATTTATACATGAGAGACATAGAGAGAGGGGTAGAGATGCAGGCAGAGGGAGAAGCAGGCCCCATGCAGGGAGCCCGATGCGGGACATGATCCCGGGTCTCTAGGATCACGCCCTGGGCCCAAGGTGGTGCTAAACCACTGAGCCACCAGGGCTGCCCTCTTCCTCACTTTTTTAAACAAATAGGAAAAGGTATAGAAAAATCTAGTCTTTTAAAATTAGATTTTCTTGGGCACCTGGGTGGTTAAGGGTCTGCCTTTGGCTCAGGTCATGATCCCGGGGTCCTGGGATTGAGTCCTGCATCCAGCTCCCTGCTCAGCGGGGAGGCTGCTTCTTCCTCTACCCCCTCCATCCCTGTTCCTCCACTCATGCTTTCTCTCTCTTTCTCTCTTTCTTTCTCTCTCTGGCAAGAATAAATAAATCTTAAAAATATTTAAAATTTAGATTTTCTTAAGGAAATAAAGAGATGTGCAAATACCATCAGATATATTCTTTAACTGCTGTTTGTAATAAGAGAACAAGGAGATACCTATCTGTATAAAACCAGTGGCAATTTGTTAAGTAAATTAATGTGTATCCATGCAGCAGGATAGTAAGCAGCCATTTGAAGACTGTTTGTACAAGTATATTTGTTAGATGAAAATTGTTAGAATATTGTGATTCAAGCCAATATAGCATTAGGTTTGTGTGTGTGTTTATATTTATTTATTTATTGCACAAAAAAGTCTGGAACTATATACGCCAAAGAGTTGACAATAATCACCTCTGGGCAGTTGGAATTATGTTTAACATGTATTTTATTTTTGCCTATTTGTATTTTTTTTCTTTACTCTTTCTAAAATAAACATGCATCACTTTACAGCAAAAGTTTGCAGATTTCAAATTAAAAAGAACTAGGCAGTGGTTTAGGTTTTTCTTTTCTTTCTTTTTTTATTTTTTTTTTTAAATTTATTTATGATAGGCACACAGTGAGAGAGAGAGAGGCAGAGACATAGGCAGAGGGAGAAGCAGGCTCCATGCACCGGGAGCCCGATGTGGGATTCGATCCCGGGTCTCCAGGATCGCACCCTGGGCCAAAGGCAGGCGCCAAACCGCTGCGCCACCCAGGGATCCCCCTTCTTTTCTTTTCTTTTCTTTTCTTTTCTTTTCTTTTCTTTTCTTTTCTTTTCTTTTCTTTTCTTTTCTTTTCTTTTCTTTTCTTCTTTTCTCTTTTCTTTTCTTTTCTTTTCTTTCTTTTCTTTTCTTTCTTTTCTTTTCTTTCTTTTCTTCTTTTCTTTTCTCTTTTCTTTTCTTTTCTTCTTTTCTTTCTTTTCTTTTCTTTCTTTTCTTTTCTTCTTTTCTTTTTTCTTTCTTTCTTTTTTTTTTTGTCATGAGTGTCTGAAATGGAGAAGGAACATGAGCTGTGGAGACAGCCGCCTCAGCCAGTGTGTCAGGAAGATGGGGCCCAGAGAGGAACTTCAAAGGGTGGCTTTGGGGTGAGCCCGGTGCTTTGATCTTCGGTTAGCGCTCGCTCCCCTGAGCACCACTTGACTCCTTTTTGTGAGTGTCTGCTGATCAGAGGACAGGACCACAGATTCACCTGCGCAGTAGAGTAGCTTTGATTCAGCAGAGGTGGAAATCAAGGGCTTTTTATTGATTTGACCCATGAAATCTTATTATCAATGTTTATTGACATTGATGAGAGATTTTCCGAGAGGGGCCAAAAAATAATTCAATTAATCTCTGCAAGATAACCTGTTTTTAAGGTAGAGGCATTTACAGATTTAGAATAAATAGATTTAGAATTTTATAGTATCTGAAAAAAAAACTCCAAACCCCAACTCAGAGCACAAACCTTGATGCCTCGCAGCGTCACAAGAGGAGCCAGTGTCGTCCGATTATGAGCCAGTCCTGTTATAAGCTGGTTCATTTATAAGCGAGTTCTCCAAAGCTGTCCGGTGAAGTCCTTGTTTGTTTTTTTTATTGTCTTCCAATTCTTTTAAAGCATGGAGATTTTATAAATTCCCTGCTTCTACTTCTCCATATGATAATTGGTATTGAAACCTGAGGTTTCCATTTCCAGAGCTAGAGTCACTTTTAAGAAGCAGGTCTCTTGTCATTTTCCAGAAATGGTAGCTAATCCTGACTCAATCTTTGGGAACACTTAGAGGGGATGGTTTGCCCCACACTATGCTGGAAAATAAAACATTGGGCTCGTGGATGGTATCTGACGGATGGGTAGAGTGTGAAAAGGAACGCAGCCATTTGGAGAACTGTGCTGTTCCTGTGAAGATTGAGAGAAATGTGCTCTTCCAACCTGTGAGGTACCATCTGTTTAAGGCTTTATGTGGTCGTAAATCAGAGACTTAGATGTAATGGTCTCTGCAGCAAAAGCCTCACTTGGAATGAACCTCTCACTATCTGTTCCCAATATGACCATTAAAGTCTACCTTCTACGACTGTTTATATTCTTATGCCTGATTCTCTGTTAGGTAGTCAGAGGCCTGAAGAGACTGTGTCCTAGATTTTATTCCTCACAGTGCCTCGAGTAATGCTTTTCGCCCTGTTCACGTGCAATGCAGGTTTATTAAAATGACTCTATTAATATTTTCTTCTCTTTAAGCTAGTGAATAAAAACTGTCAGCTAAAAAAATTATTGGTTCAAAATCTTTTTTTAAAATAGATTTTATTTATTTATTTGAGACATAGAGGGAGAGAGGATAGGTGGGGTGGAGGGGCAGTGGGGAGAGGGAGAAGCAGACTCCCCACCGAGCAGGAAGCCGACTTGGGGCTCAATCTCAGGACCTTGAGATCGTGACCCGAGCTGAAGGCAGATGCTTAACCGGCTGAGCCACCCAGGTGGCCCTACTGATTCAAAATCTTAAGCAAAAAGAAAGTCTATATAAACCTGATCAAATGCCACTTCTTTGAGATAGCTTCGTACAGTCTATGCTGTAATCTGTGGTAGGAGCCCTCAAATAAGAAGTCCAGACTGAGTATGGAAATCCCCTGGTAGTGATTGGTTTGGGGAAAGGCATATGATCCCATTTCTCTCAATGGAACATAAGGAAAAGTCAGTAAGTGGTTTTTGAAGGAGGAAAGTATTTTACATTTTAAAGAAGGAGGTTGTTAAGAGATGGTTCATTTCATTCTCTGGACATCATATCTAGATGTGATATTTGGTATTCTTGCAGTTAGCTTGGGGACATTTGGAGCCAACCACAGTGAAGACACAATGAAGACATGGTGAAGATACTTGGGGGCACCGGGGTGGCATAGTTGGTTAAGTGTCTGACTCTTGATTTTGTCTGTGGTCATGATCTCAGGATTGTGAGAGCAAGTCCTGTTGTCGGGCTCCATGCTGAGTGTGGAGCCTGCTTATGATTCTCTCTCTCCCTCCCTCTGCACCTCCCCCCAGTCCTGCTCTCTGTCTCCCTCTCTCTCTAAAAAAAAAAAAAGAGATAGCTTATTAAAGAGGCCCACATGTTGCTGCAAACCATCCATTTGTTATTCTTTTTAAAAATCAACTTGTTATTTCAACCCAGATGTTTATATTTGCCTCTCCACCTGGACGCTGGAGTGTGGGGGAAAGAAAGATTTGAAAGATTGAAACCAGAGTTAGAGTTTGATAAGGTAAATGAAATGGAGGGAAAGTGGATCAAGAACTGACCATACTGGTTGTTGAAAACAACAGCTGAGATAATTTATCATGCTGTCCATGCTGGAGAAGAAAGTAAGTGAATCTAGATGGGCTGAAGAACTGGAAGAGGCTCAGCACCAGTGGATTTGGATGATGATGATGAGTAGTAATAGTGGTAAAGAAGTTCCAGTGGATAGAAGCAGAGCAAGTTATCATCATTCTTGAAAAAGCTAAAAAATATGGCTAACACATATTAATTGACTTATTCTTTTATTCATCCAACAACTATTTCTAGGGACTTACCATTAGAGCTTATAGAATCCATTAACATATGTTTAATAGTTAAATCAGAGACCATTGGTGGGCAAAATATTAGAAAATTTTGTACATCGCAATTGTGATTCTAAAAGAGAAATTTTTGAAGAGATATTCCAAGCCAAATTTTCCTTAGTTCCTCATGATAGCCACCCCATTCTTCTTTTTTTTTAAAGATTTATTTATTTATTTTTATTTATGATAGACACATAGCGAGAGAGAAAGAGGTAGAGACACAGGAGGAGGGAGAAGCAGGCTCCATGCAGGGAGCCCGACGTGGGACTCGATCCTGGGACTCCAGGATCGCGCCCTGGGCCAAAGGCAGGCGCCAAACCACTGAGCCACCCAGAGATCCCCTAGCCACACCATTCTTAAAGGAAATGTCTCATGTGATCTTGCTGAAGGACTATATCTTAATTTTTAATGTAGTAGAGTCATCAGTGCCTCATGCCAAATATTAAGATCCTAATGGTTTGATTTTTATGTCAGATCCAAGAAACAGATATTCATATTTTTCCTTTTAAAACACCCATTTCTAAGGCAAACTAACCTTATGTTTGAGGACATGTTACTGGAACAGAGACTTGATCCTTGATCTAACCACCCGGCGATGAAAACCAAGGGCTGAATATTCATACGTATTTGACCTTAAGAAATTTCCAGCTAATATTGCAGAAGGTAAGTTAAATTTTTTTTCTCCTCTGTGAGTTTATTCTGATCTCCATTTTAATATTAGATCTTCTTAATATTTACTTTGGTCACGAGACTGCTGTCAAGTTGGTGTGAAGATACAAACTATGAATCAGGACTAATTCTTATACCCAGGACTTATCCAATGCATGTGTTGATTACAAAGTAGCTACATCTTTTATGTTGAGTATTTTAAAAAAAACTGCATGTTCAAATATATGATGGCAATGGTGAAGCACGTGTGTTTGAGGTGTTGGTTGGAAAGGAAAGAATTTTAAAAAAATGTGCAAGTATAGGAAGTTTTCGTTAGAAATATGTTGTTGATGCTGTTAATTAAACATATAATACCTAATTTTTGAGTAGGTAGTTTTCTTACAGGAAATGGTATTTTAATTTTTACCTAGTTTATTCTTGTAAACTTCTGACAATGTGTATATGAGCAGTGGATTTTCAAATTCCACAGGAATTTAGAAATATTCCAAATTACCGATGATAAGAAATGTATCAAAAACAAAAATATTTTTAAAGAAAAATAATTTCTATCTCACACATTTTACATTTTCAGTTTGTAACTGTCTATTCCAGGTATCTCCAGAGTATTCTTTGATCTTTTCCTTTGATAGACTTTTCAAGTCAACTGTTACAGCAGCAGCAGTAAGGAGATGCTGTGATTTCAAAGATACTGGCAAACCTTTTAACTTATGCAGGGTTTTTCTCTCCTGGAACTGTGATGCCAGAAATGTCCTTCACTGCACCTCTCTTCCCTCTTTCTCTGCTTGAGCAAATCATACCCATGTTTCAGACCCAGTTTAAATGTTCCTTTCTTACAGAAATTCTTAATCCTTTCTACTGAAAGTAAGATGTAGCGAGTCTGTATCTGCATTCTCAATGATACTGCCCCCACAAGGGCTCTTGGGTAGGTGAGGGTGAAAAAATCTTGGATATTACAAAAGCTTGTGACCCTCCAAAGCCAACAAAATTTTATTATTAAGTATTTATTTTCATGGGAGAGAAGGGAATTGGGAATTAGGAATTAGGAAAAGAGATATCTAAAAGGGCTTCTGAGGGATGATGATGAACAAAGGTTGAGAAGGATTGCTCTACATTAAAAAGTATGTAACACATACTCTGTGCTGCTTTTTTTTTTTTTTTTTTTTTTTAATCACTACAACCTATAGATCTCCACAGGCTTGAACTGTTTGTGTGTGTGTAACACTGTCCTGTGTTTATTGTTTACGATAAAGTCTACAAGCTCTTTCAAGGCAGGGTTCACGGTTTATTCATGGTTGTATTTCCTATATGTGGCATATTTTCTGTATGGTCTCAAAATTTTTTGACCTTGATTTAACTCAAACTTTCTATCTTACAATCCTTAATGTCTGGCTGTTCCCCTTTCCCCAGGGTAGTTACCAGAATAAATGGTCATAGGTTAAGAAAGGATTAGAGGAATCATTATTATATATCTTTGCTATGGTGTTGGAGAGTCCTTGCTCATGGGGATTTAGCCTCAGTCAGTGAGTTCCCAATATGATAATTGGCTCAAGTTCAGAAACTGGGCAATGGATCCTGACTTTTAATTGGGGCGGCTGCTCTTGGCTTTCTAATCATCCATCCTGGGTTGATTTTATAAATCTGTGAGGTTCAACATGGTAGCCACATATGGCTTTTACATTTTAAATGAATTCAAATTAAATACACAGTTACATTCCCCAGCTGCACTTGCTACATTCCCAAGATTGCCCATTTCTAGCATCTCTTGTTTTGAGAATCTTTCCATTAAATTGCTGGCAAAACGTGAAACCTTGAGCTTAAAAACTGTGAGATTTAAAAAACGAACAAAACAGAACCAACCAAACAAAAAAAAACCCGTGAGATTTCCCTGTTCATTTCCAACTAAATTAATAATTTTCAGATGGCAAAGAAAAAATGTGTACCCTCTGCTCCAAGTGAAGTCTTCCCTCTGGCAGCAAAGGTGCTGGTTTTTAATCACTGAGCCTGGGGAAGGTAAGGCGCTGTTCCAGTCAAGGGTTTCCTGCCACAGACTCCTACCATCGTAGCAATTTGTCAAATGTAAATACTTTTCAATTTTTTGTCTGCCAGAGAAAAATCATTGACCTCTTGACGATTTCCAAATCAGAAGTCTCTCTGATGATATGGTTTTAGTTGGTACAGCCATTAGCATGTAGTTAATTCTCAATAAACATGAACTAAAAATGCCATTCATACAAATGTCTATTAGATATATAAAATGAATCATATTACTTTTCTGGCAAAAACTTTTAAAACTTACCTACTTCCTTTTCTCAGAGTAGAGTGCCACACTCTTTGAATGGTCTAACAGGCTGCACAAGATCTGCTCTCCTCCTCACCTCCATTTTGCTCCAACCATATTATCTATGAATATGTTTATTGCTCCCTCTACTCCAACCACAATAGCTTCCTTGCTCTTTCTCCAAATGCCAAACACAGATACCCTCAGGGTTTTTTTTCCCACTTATTGCTCTTTTGTCTAGAATATTCTTCCCTGAGACATCTCTATGGCTCAGTCTCATACTTCTCATCAGTGAGTCTTTTCCTGACTACATAATATAAAAGATCAATCATCCTCTTACCCAGGACTCCCTAGCTTTGTTTCTTTATAGCACTTAATACATCTGGCAAAAATAGATATTCTTGGATTGTCTATGCTAATCTAATGTCAGCTTCTTCCTTTTTTTGGGGGGGGGGATTCTTAAAAACAGCTTTATTGAGGTATAATTGGCATATAATAAACTGTACATTTAAGGCATACATATAAATTGAGATATAGATATATAGATATATCAGGAAACTTTCACCAATATCCAAATAATAAACATATCCTTCAGCCCTAAAATTACCTACATACCATTGTAATTCTTCCTTCAACTGGACCCCTTCTCTAGACAACCACTGACCTATTTTCTAATGATCTGTTGGCATTTTCCAAAATTAAAAAAAAAATGGAATCACACAATATCTATTCTGTTTTGACCTAACTTCCTTCACTCCATGTAAGTACTTTGTGATTTACTTTTGTTATGTATACTAATAGTTCATTCTTTTTCGGTCTTAGTTCAGGCTGATATAACAAAATACTCCAGACCAGTAGGTTATAAACAATAGAAATTTACTTCTCACAGTTCTGGAGGCTGTACTTCAGAGATCAGGGTACCAGCATGGTTGGGTTCTGGTGAGAGTCATCTTCCAGATTAGACTGTAAGCTTCATGCTGTGTCCCCATTGGTGGAAGGGGTTGGGCCCCACCTCCTAATACTATCACATTATACATGAGGATTTTAACACAGGGATGGTGGGGACTGGGGGGTGTGGGGGCACAAACAAACTCAGACCATGGAACTTTTTACTGATGCCTGGTATTCCATTGTACAGATCAGGACTGGCTTTTGCACCTTCACATAAAATTTAGAATCGACTTGTCAATTTCTACCCAAAAAGTCTACTAGGATTTTGATAAGGACCATGTTTATTCTATAGATCAATTTGGGGAGAAATGCCATCTTGACAATATTAAGACTTCTAATCCATGAGCATGAAGTGTCTCTTCATTTATTTAGCTCTTTAATTTTTTTTAAAAGATCTTATTTATTTATTCACAAGAGACACATAGAGAGAGGCAGAGACACAGGCAGAGGGAGAAGCAGGCTCCCTGTGGGAAGCCTGATGCGAGACTTGATCTCAGGACCCCAGGATCCCAACCTGAGCCAAAGACAGATGCTCAACCACTGAGCCACCCAGCTGCCCCATAATGTCAGCTTCTTGAGGGAACTCCCACTCCTGACACCTAAAACCATACCTGGCATATGCTAGATTTTCAATATATTTTTATTGCATTAAGTAAATGAATGAATGTACATTGTTTAGAGCAAGGTGAAGAGAAATATAACAGAATTGAAAGAGCCATAAAGAAGATAAGACTGAGCCTTTACTTTTCTCCCCCATAACTCCTCCCCAGGTAAAAACACTTACACTGGGGATACTGGTTATACTGCTGGATTTCCCCCCTCATCTCTAATGATCCCTGCAAATATGGATTGTCACATAATGAAATAAGGGAGATGTGAACTTGGACAGAATGGTTGAAGATGTCATCATGAGAAGAGTCGTTTTGCCTGTGCAAACCTCAGGAAAGTCTTATGCACGTATCTTGAACTTGAGACATCATTATTGCTTATTGCCATGTGCTATGAAGTCCATAAATACTCCCAAGTTTCTGCAACCCATAGTAGCCTCGGCCTAACTACCTGGAGGTCCCACAGAGGCCATGGTTCCTGAGGGAAAGGTTTGATAATAACAACAATGTTAATGATTACAGCTAACATATGTGTGGAATTACTATGTGCCAGGCACTGTGAGAAGCATTTTTTTTTTTTTTTGAGAAGCATTTTTAAACGCATTCTTTTATTTGATCCTTCTAACAACTCTATGATGCAGGTGCTATTGTTATGCCCATTTTCTTTATGAACTAGCACAGCAAAGTTATTTATTTAGTATTAAATCCTGCAAGTGAAAATTCAAAATGAGTGGCACAAAAATTTAGTGCTACTACACATAGAGGAGATTGCCATTATTTTCTCTGTCCCGGTCCTAGAGAACTCACAAATTACTACACTAAATTCATGCAGCTATGGCCCAGGGCCTCAGAGAATCGCTCTAGACCCATGGTTTTACAGGGGCTATTTTGCAATCCAAGGAATGTTTGACAACGTCTGAAGATATTTTTGATTGTCACACTGGGTGGAAGGTTTACTGGCACCTAGTGGGTAGAGGCCAGAGATGCTGCTAAACCTCCTACAGTGCACAGGACAGACTCCCCTCTCCATGGCACCAACAAAGAATTATCTGGCCCCAAATGTCTATAGGTTGAGAAACGCTGCTCTGGATTCTCTCTTGATCTCCATTCTGAATCTACTTTCTCTGTCTTGACAACTCCGGCTTCTGTCCCATCACTTTCTCTAGTTTTTTTTTTTCTTCCTATGAATATCTTTCAGATTGCTACTCCTGTTGGACTGTCTACTTCAGCTTTATTATGGCTTTATAAAGCTTAGTGCTTCTGGCACCCTAGCACTGCTATCCCATCTTATTTTCCAACAAACTCAGAAGAAATTGCTGGGGTGAAATTGCTAATGAAACTCTCAAAGGATGTGGGACTTGAATGTGTCACATTTTAGATGGGCAGCTTTTGTTTCCAATGTGACAGATTCTAACACATAAAATGATTAGAAAGAAGAGAACTGAGATTTCTAAGAATCCTGGCATACTGCATAAAACCTTCACAGGAATTTTTTTTTTTTCTCTTTTAGACCAGAGAAACAGATTTATCATAGAAATGACTTGATATTGAAAAAATTGTATCAAATTCAGTCAATTTTGTGAATGACATTTTAGGGCACTGTATCTGGTTGTTACAATAAATTATGGTGACCCAAATAATTGTGATGAGCCTGTGTTCTTAAAGAGAACTTGTACTTTTAGGTAAGAATGGAAGCCTGATGATGTATGTAGAAAATAGAAAAAAGAGCAATATTAAACCAAGGCAGTATTTTCTTCAGTTACTGATGTTTAATATTGCTAGTGTAATTAAGCTCATTTCCAATTGAGTTTTTTCTTCTAGATGCTAATTTAATCTTAGAAATATACCAGTGTGCATATTTTCAAGCATTATGATAAATACACAAAGATCGTTATTATCTACTTGGAAATTTTGAAAGGTGATAGACAAACTGTCCCCTAGGTAAAGTCTTTATTTCTGTCACCTTCTTTGGAATTAAAAATAACACAGTTAAGTAAATTCCTGAGTATAGATAATGAATGAATCTCATTCCCAGAAATACCAATTCTGCAAAGAAGAATGTTCTTAATCCTTATAGTGGTCATAACTTTGGGCTTTCATGTGTTGATGATACATTTTTTTTTATATTTCATGAACTAGAAACTCACAACAAGACAAAAAGGAACAGAGACTATCAATTGCTTTTGTCTTTTTGCTTTTTCATGCATTATTATTCCTCACTTTATGTTACCCTTTATTATAACCTATACCAGAAAGTAGGCAAAGACAATGGGCTAAATGAAAATGAATCTATTTTGACTCTTTCTTGTAGTTCTGCTAAATTATAATTTTTTTCTGAGATGAGAGAAATTATTTGTGAAAAATGAAATGGGTCTTACTTTAGATTAGATCTTATTTTTTTTCATTGCACTAAATGAGTTTTCAGAATTGGAAACTTCTATAACTACATAGCTGTCGCTTTATGGTTACGTTCACATAATTATTTTAAGAAAATTTTCATAAGAAAGGCAAAATGTAAACATCTACCTTAGTTTTTATCTTTGTAAAAATAGTCAAATGATTATAGGAAAAGAGGATTTCTTTTTCTATAGTTCTTAATAAACACCAGGTAGGACATGATATATTTTACACACACACACAAACATACACACATGGGCACACACATGCATACTCACACAACTTGGTTTTCAGAAAAGCAAGAGTTATGTATTGTGCTTTTTCTTAAAATACAACAAAATTTCACTATAAGAGGAATATTTCCTGAATAATCTAGAAGTCATTGTATCTTTAGCATGAGAGTTCCTGTTTCCAAGAAGACAAGATCAGAAGACCTTCTTAAAAAGAATCTCACGTAGCTTCCTGGCTACTAGTTAAAACAAAGCCATATGTTACGGATAAAGTCAGGTCACCTCTTCTGTGACCAAACTAAATTACACTGAAACACTTACTACCAGTTTCAATGAGGGAGACTTCCTATTACCTGCATAAATCAGGTGTACATTTTATCATCCTCAGTAAGATAGGTGTTTCTCTCCATTCTATTTTACTGGGGTCAGCCAAAAATATTGGATATACTGAAAACACAAGCAAACAAGTATCGACAAAAGCCCTTGTAATGAAAGAAGTATATAGATTTCATTATTGGAGTAGGTATTGTCTTAGTTTGTTTGAACTGCTGTAATAAAATACCATACACAAGGTGACTTAAATGACAAATATTTATTTCTCACAGTTCTGGAGACCGGGAAGTCCAAGATCATGTCCAAACTTGATGTCTAGAGAGAGCTCACTTCCTGATTCATAGATGACCATCTTCTCACTGTGTCCTCACATAATAGAAGAATCAAGGGAGTTGTTTTGGGTCTTTTTTTTTTTTATGAGGGGCTAATCCTACTCATGAGGGTTTCATCCCCATGACCTAATCACTTCCCAAATGCTCCACATCCCAATACCATCAATTGGGTTTCAACATAAGAATTTCGAAGAGACACAAACATTCAGTCTATATAGAAGCATGTTTCGAGAACACAAAGAGGCAAAGGGCCGGGCAGAAATGAAATATTCTTCCCAGATCTCTGCCTTTGTATTATGGTATAATCACCAAACCGCATTCCAGATAACAGAGCCACAGCAGACATAAATGCCAGTAGCACTGGTTAGTAAATCCGATAGCCCACTAGAATCATTTGGGAACCTTTAAAAGACACCAATCCCCGGACCCTGCACCTAGTTATTTGAATTTAACTTATCTGTGTTAGGGTCTGGGTATCCACATTTTAATAAAGCCCTCTATAAGAGCTAATGTTCAGTCATATCAGAGACCCGTTGGTCTATAGCTATGGAGCTAACGAGATGGAATCCAAGCCAGCAATGACAGCTGCATACCAGAGAAATAGGCAGGAGAAAACATGGATTCAAAACCAGGCAGATGTCCTCAGAGGCATAGACACTTAATCAACCCTGACCAGTGCCCCTTAGCAGCTAGCCTCCTGTGCTTGATTATGTGTCTGACTCATGAAGGTCTGTGGATTTCTTTCCACTTAGGGAGGGGCTATAAAATTTCTTTTGTAGATTTTTTTTTTTCAAGGAATGAAAGCACTTTGACTTATTTAAAATGTGCCTCATTATCATTAGTTACATGAAATTTCAGTTCTGGATTTTTTTAAAGATAATACAGCATTTTTTCCTTTGGGTTCCTTAAATTTAAACATGTTAAAAAAGGAATGCATGCTCATTATTTATAATAAAGACTTATATTTAAAATATGATGGCCCTTGACCTAACACTCTCTACCCTCAGTCCTGGGCTCCCAAGGCAATCATTGTTAACTCTTCTAGCTGTTTCTTCTGACGTTTATTTTCATATTTCTCAACGACTTGTTCCTACCTTTTTTTTTTTTTTTCAATTGATCAACATTAGATCTTCTCTTCAACTTCCTGCTTTGGTATATGACGATTCAGCCTGGTGAGTGACTCTCCCTTCCCTTCCCATGTAGTTCTATCAACACATCTTTGGTTCCATTTCCAGGAACTCAGCTCTTTAACTGCTGTTGTCTTAGGGTCCCAGGTGTGATGGGCACTGGTCAGGGTTAATTTAAGCATCTGCCTCTCAGGAATCCAGCAACAAACCTCCTTTTTCACACCCACAGGGATTGTTAGAAACAAGCAGCTTTTTCTCATAAACACTTTTAAAAAAGTTTGAATAAGCCCCTTCAACTGCATAATAGAACTATCAAACATTTTCCTAAAAGATTCTCTCCACAACCTTTCTTTTGGATACACTCCCTATTCCGAAGGCAGTTACCTTCTGTGCCTCAAAAGATACTTTTGCTTTTGGCATCAGCCTCCAATTACTCCAAGATGCCCACTACCCTTTGGGTTGAGGGCCACCTTCAGTGATTCCCAGGAGAATAGGTGACACATTTCTAGCCTGGGAAGAGAAAAAGACAAAAATAGAACCCTGAATTCCATTTTTAGAAAGGAATCTCATCTCAATGGTAAATAATTTTCCTGGGTTATTATTAAAAGAGAATTCTTCATTACAGCTGCAGGTTGTCTAAAAGCTAGTTTCATTGCTGTTTTATAGAAATGCCTCTAGACACGCTCCACCCAGGCACATGGAAGTGCAGAGCTGAGCAATAGTTAATGACGGTGATCAAACAAGAAAAGACTCAGCATTAAGAAATGTGAACGTCTTGGGGGTGCCTGAGTGACTCAGTTGGTTAAGCCCCCAACTCTTAATTTCAGCTCAGGTCATGATTTCAGGGTCCTGAGATTGAGCCTCCCAGTAGGCCTCCCTCTCAGTGTGGAGTCTGCTTCTCCCTCTCTCTCCTCCCCCCCCACCGCCTCTCCCCACCACCAGCCCCCCACTCATTCCCTCTCTCTTTAGTGATAAGCTTGATTTTTTTTCTCTGTTTGGACCAGAGTTGCCTCCTCTCCTCTTCCAGAACATTTTCTTCTTCAATAATATAAAACTATGTGTCATATTCTGGGTATGTGACCCCTGACTTTCCTTAGGAGTCTAGCCAACAGCGCTCAGGGACTCTATAGGGCAGCCTAGACCAGCAGGAAGACCCGTGGCTTCTCTGACATGGCTGTTTCTGGCTGGTATTACTCTCTCTTGGTATTGCCAATTTAAATTTCAATAGTTTACTTAATCTTGACCAAGACAAGTATGTGAGTTGGGATTAATTTGAATAAAGCTAATTCTCCCTTCTATGCCAGAGAACACACACTTCCCCTTTTGCAAGGTGTGTGAGAATCCAGGCTAATCTCATACCCCCTGACCTTTGCCCTTAATTCCCCTCTGCCTTCATCTTCCATATGGCAACAGTCTCATCCGTGGAGCCCTCCTGGAGGCCTGGTATGGGTGTCTTTCAAAGTCCTTCCAGGCAGACTTAATTATTTCATTCTTTTTTGTTTTCATAACATTTTGTCCATATCTCTGTAAGAGTTCTTTTAATTCCACTCTGTAATTCACTTCCTTATTCTCCAATTCCTCTAGCCTCCATTTATTACATGATTTAGTGTTCACTGTACCTAACTCAGTGACTGAGTCAGAACAGAGGCTAAATAAATGTTTATTGAACAACTTAATGAAAGAATTCTAACATGGAGGTATCAGGAATATTCTATGATTCATGCTTTTTCTTCATAGGAATATACCGCCCTGTGGATTGAATATACTTCAGGAGAAAGTAACCCCTGTGACCAAAAGTAGGCATAGACTCTCAGAGAACTCAACCAAAGTTGTTCTGGTGTATCTTTGAGGGTTATTGTTCTTCCAAGGACCCAAAATCTTTCTTCTGCACTTCAGAGACTGGGAGGACAGAGCAACTGTCTAGGTATCTGCTCCTCTTCCACACTGGGTGACATAAGAAACATCCTTTTCTTTCAATTACCAATGACATTCATCAGAGATCTGTGGGAAATATCTTTTCCAAATTTTCCCTTGGCAATTGAGTGAATTTTTTTTTTTTCAGAGACAGAGCAAAAGGGAACAGTCTGATAGATAAAGCATCTTATAATAAGATAAGAGGATATTTTCCAAAGAACCTCTAAAATCTGGCAGATCATGCCAGGCATCCAGCTTGAAAACTGAAAACCAATCAAAGTATTTTTTAACTTAAAAAAAAAAAAGATTTTACTCATTCATTCATTCATTCATTCATTTAGAGAGATAGAGCTTGAGCAGGGGGGGAGGGTTTGGGAGGAGGGAGAGAGAATCTCAAGCAGACTCCACGCTGAATGGGGAGCCACATGTGGGGCTCGATCTCATGACCCTGAGATCGTGACCCCAGTGGAAATCAAGAGTCAGATGCTCAACTGATTGAGCCACCAAGGCAGCCATTGAAAATATTAATTTACAAGTTCATATAAATAAAACTCAGGTAGAAAATGGGGTACCTTATACACACTGTGCATGTGAATAGTTTTCAGATTCTTTGCAACCAATATTTGTCATATTGTTTAACTATTTGACTTAGTTCCTAGGGCTACTCTAACAATCTACCACAAATTTAGTGGCTTAAAAAAACAAAAAAATTATTCTCTCATAGTTCTAGAGGTCAGAACTCCAAAATTAAGGTATTGGCAGGACTTCTGTCTTCTGGAGGCTCTGAGGTAGAATCTGTTCTCTGCCTCTCTGTCAGCTTCTGGTGGCTGCTGGCAACACTTGCTATCTCGGTGTGTAGACTCATCAAAAGCCATTTCTGTTCCATCCTCACATCAGCTTCCCCTTGTGTCAGTGTCTCAAATCTCACTCCCTTTTTTTAGATAAGGAACCAGTCATTGAATTTAGAGCCCACTTTTAATCCAGAATGATCTCCTCAAAATCCTTAATGTCACTGAATCTGTAGACATTATTTTCAAATAAGGTCACATTCACAAGTCTTGTGACTTGTGAAAATGACTTGAAAAACTGCAAAATTACTTGACCATGGGTGTGTGGTGTGTGTGCATTTTTTTTTAAGTTTCTTACAGTCTAGAATTTGTGCTTTGATCTGTCATTCTGTAATTTAAGAAATTAATTGGAGTCAGTTGGTTAACGTCTATTGAACTCTAGATGTTCAGTGATGAGAGAATCAATAGATATATTTAGCTGTTCTTTACTAGCTTCCATTGGTCAGTGATGTTTACATGATTGAATAAGGTTTTGATTGCTTTACTCTTGATTCCTTTTAACAATTTCTTTGGCCTGTAATGGATCAGTGGATCTGTGTAATAAATTTCAATAGCAGTGGAGAATTGTATTTACATTTTCGTAAACATAGCACTCTAACTTACAAAACTTCTTCAATACAGTAAATGATTTGATGAATTCCTCTAAAACACACTGTGCTTGGTTATGGAATAAATAAGACTTGTTAACCAAACACGTGGTTGAGTTCTTATGATTAAAACAGGAATAAATTATCACTGTTAGTTAAGGAAATTGTACAACGATGAGTCATTGTTTGAATAACTTGTTTTTATGAAAGTGGTGAATAAGAAACCTTTTAAAATATGAAAGATCAAGGCAGTAAAAAAGGCCATGTTAACCAGTTTTGGCCCTTTTTCATTAACCAAAACAAACAGAATATTTACTGCATAGTAAAGAAATTGTTGGTGCATTTCAAATGGTGGGTTTCTTAATCTATCTGGTTAATTTTGAATCAGAAAAAAATAAGAAAGAATGAAGTCAGGGAAAGTGGAGTCAGAACAAATGTGCTAGAAAAAGAAAATAGAATCATTAGGGTGAGTGTAAACAGTCATCAGAAAGATGTTGTCTGTGTAGGAAATGGATCATTGGATTGACTGTTGGCTAGAGAGAAAAGTATAAACATCCTACCTTCTTACCGGCTCATTTTTCTCCTTGCCAGCTTTTAACACATTCTAAAAAGTGTTCATATTCATCATTGAAAGTAATATGTATGTGATTGGGCTGAATTAAAAGAGTAATATGGTCAAACAGTATAGTATGTTTCAACTTTACTAGAAGGAAAGAAACCTCTCTCATTACTTTTAAATATGTAGCTTGGAGAGGGAGACACTGCGGGAAGACACAGTCTACCCTACCAGGAAAGGCTAGAGTAAGGAAAGTGGAAAATGTTATCAGCCCAGTAGTTCTTTACTGAGTGCAGGCAAGGGATGTGTAATGAAGGCAATGGACATGTCATATTTGTGTTCTTACCTGTGCTTTTTCTCCGGTAAGCAAGAAAAAGTCCAAATAACTCCCAGTTAGGTTTCCAAAGAAGAGGTAAGATATAAAAAGAAAGGTTTGTTAAGAAATAAAACATAACCCTTTATCATGAGCATGGTGATTTATGAATATAGAAACCAATGGGCCCTATGTTTAACCAGTGAGAAAGTGGAAAGAATTAAGAGCTTGGGCTCCAGCGCAAGAACACTTCCCCTCAAGTGGCTAAATGGGTGGCTGTTGGTAAACCAGCACAATTTTCTGAGCCTCAGTTACATCCTCAATAAAATGAGGGGTATGGCCCGATGAGAATATCATAATGTGTGGCTGAACAAAAAGCACTAATGAGTCAAAGCTGCACACTTAATTTGATCTTTGGGTAGAACAGTGATATCACTATGGTCACATACTGTTCTTACATGGCATTTAGCTTTCTGGGAGATATTTCATTATTTATAATGACGCCTGGGTAAGAGATGATGAATTATCCAAAATTTATCACCATTGTTAGGAAAGCTGCTAAAACTTCATGGCTCTCTCATTTGGGGAAGGATTGATATATTTGACTATTTAAAGACAGTTGCATAGCAAATCACCATAAACAAAGCAAAAGAAAAATCGCACATTGTGATGAAACTATTTGCATCTTACATATCTAAGAAGTAAAGAAGGTACTAAAAATAGGAAAGAGAAAAACTAATAATGATAGAAAAATGGGCAAAAGACATGGCACACAGTTCATAAGAAGTGAAAACTGAGTTTCTGATCTTTAAAGATATTCAAACTCACTTAGAAGAAATGCAAATTAAAACTATATTGAGATACTATTTCTCACCTATCAGATTGGCAATAATTCACGTTTGGCAGCATATTCTGTTGGCAAGGTTGTTATAAAACAGGCATTCTCGTATAGTACTGGTGGGAATGCAAAATTGTTATGTCCCTATGAAAAGGAATTTGGCAACATTTTTTCCAAAGTACATGTTCATTTACTCTCTGCCCCAGCATTTCAACTTCTAGGAATATAATCCAAGAACACACTAGGATAAATGGAAATGACATCTGGAAAAGATTATTCATTGCGTTGTGTATATAATAGATGTTATGTATATATAATAAAGAATTACATATACAGGTATACACAAATTCATGTATATGTAATAATAGTAAAGAAAAAAACAAAAAAACAAAACAAAAAAAAGAAAAAAAACACTACTCACATGCTATGGTACATCTCATATTTTTAATATATATACACATATACATAAATACTATTATATTATATGCTGTATTATAATATATATTAGCATAAAGAATAGTATCATATAGTTTCATTGCTTTAATAATCCTCTGTGCTCCACCTATTTATCCTTCTCTCCCCTCTAAGCCCTGACAACTAACAATCTTTTTACTATCTTCAGAGTTTTGTCTTTTCCAGAATATCATATAGTTGGAATTATACAGTATGGGTTTGTGTGTTTCAACCCTTGTGTCTAGATTGAACATAATAGGTTGTATTAACAGGTGAACAGAAAGTAAATCAGTGGAGAACTATGATATTTTTAAGAAGAAAGGAATTTTTGGAACGACATGTTACAAATAAAAAGCAGAGAGCTGTATGCAATGTCAGAGATCTAGCATGTGAGGCAGAGGAAGACATTCTCAAGAGCCCCTACATTAAATGATATGAGAGATGGTAAGAAATACCATATTCCTTAAAAAGCACTAAAATTCCTACATCTAAAATGCATCTTACTGGATTATTCTTCAAAGAAGCTCTTTAAAAGCTCCCCACACAGGGCACCTGGGTGGCTCAGTAGGTTAAGCGCCTGCCTTCAGCTCAGGTCATGATCCAAGGGTCCTGGGGTCAAGCCATCAGGAGCGCTGGGCTCCCTGCTCAGCAGGGGTCTGCTTCTCCCCCTCCCTCTTCTCTCCAAACGTACCCTTCCACCACTCCTGTGTGCTCTCTCACTCTGCTCTCTTATAAATAAATAAATAAATAAATAAATAAATAAATAAATAAATAAAATCCTAAAAATAAATAAAAGTTCCCCAAATGGTAATAATCTGGCTGCATTTGCACCTATATCTACCAGATTATTTGTTGACCACTCTCTGAGAGTAACTGCTCCTACTGAATCTTTGGAGATTAAACTCATACTGCTGGGCCATTTTAATGATTTCAACTTGAAATTTGGAAAGAAAGATCAAAACCTTTAGATAGTCCAGTATCAGAGCCCCACTGTATTTTAAGATATGAAATCAAGAGAAGAAGCCCCTGAAAACAAATAAGGAAAGGTCACATGCTTTCCTTCTCACATAAAACAGCAAGTAATTCAACCAAAAATCAGTATTGAATATGAATCTATAGTTAGCTTGCTTCCAGTCTGCTCATCAGAATTGCCTACAATTGAACCTTCTTCTTTCTTTCATATAGCTATACGGGCTTTTCTTCCAGATGATACCAGTGAAATAAAGTACACGGAGTCATTGTTTTTTGTGTTTTCAAGAGAAAAGCAATATCTAAACTCCTGGTGGGACGCCTGTGTGGCTCAGTGGTTGAGCGTCTGCCTTCGGCTCAGGGTGTGATCCCGGGGTCCTGGAATTAAAGTCCCACATCAGGCTTCCTGCAGGGAGCCTGCTTCTCCCTCTGCCTGGGTCTCTGCCTCTCTCTGTCTCTCTGAATAAATGAATAAAATCTTAAAAAACAAAACAAAAAACCCTCCTGGTCTTCAGTGCCCTTCATTACCTGTCCCTTCCCTATTTCTTGAGCTTCATTCCCTTTCAACTCTTCAAATACATAAAAATCCCTTCTGCCAGTAGGCCTTTGGGTGTTCGCGTTTGCGTTGGGAATGCTCCCCCCCCCACCTCTCCTACCTACTCTCTGGGTCACTGCTCAATCAATTGCCAACTTACTCAGAAAAGTATCCTTTGTCCCTTTAGACTAAATCATAGCTCCTAGTTACATGGTCTCAAAAATTTCTATTAACCTTTCTTTCAAAACACTCATCACAGTTTTTAATTACATATTTTATGATATTTTGTTTTCCTGCCCCCTCTTTTAAGTTGTATGGTCCATGGAGGCAGGACCTTGATATTCTCAGCACTTAATATCGTGCCTTGGACATGTCTATGTAGTGATATCTTTGGTTTCACTTACCTTTCTCTCTTGATTCTGTATCCCTTGATGCTTTGAACATCCACAAATTTTAAAAGGTAGGTCTCAAGTCTGGCATCTCATTAGAATCATCTGAGCGGATTTTATAAATGGGTCTCACCTCGGATCAATCAAATCAGAATCTCTAGGGCAGTGATTCTCAAAGTGTGACATGCTATTGATTAGCACATCAGCATCACCTGGGAACTTACTAGAAATGCCGGCTTGTGCCCGCACCTTGCTGAATCAGAAGGTGTGGGGAGAGACCAGAAATCTGTGTTTAACAAGCACTCAGCTGATTCTGGTACATGTTAAAGTTTGAGAACAAAGCCACTGTTCTAGCAAACATCAGAGTCAACTAGAGAGCTAATTAAAATACAGATTGCTGGGCTCTGCCTCCAGAGCTTTTGAGTCAGTAGGTCTGGGCTGGGCCTAAAAATTTACATATCAAACAAGTGCCCAGGTAATACTGATGCTACTGGGCAAATTTTGAGAACCACTGGTCTAGGGCTGGAGTCAACAAACTTTTTCTGTCATGGCAAGATGGCAAATATTTTAGGCTTTGTGCGTCACATGGTTTCATGACAACTCCTCAACTCCATCACTGTAGTGGGAAAAACAGCCACACACATATAAACAAATGGGTTTTCGGGCACTGTGCTGGATTTGGCTCAATGGGCTATGGTGTGTCAGTTCTAGAGCCTGGGACCCAGGTATTTTCTTAGATGGTAGTTCTGGACCTTGTATGTACTATAGTAAAATCAACGAATGAGGGCAGCCCGGGTGGCTCAGCGGTTTAGCGCCACCTTCAGCCCAGGGCCTGATCCTGGAGACCTAGGATCGAGTCGCTAGACTGGCTCCCTGCGTGGAGCGTGTCTCTGCCTCTCTCTCTCTCTCTTATGAATAAATAAAAATCTTTTTTAAAAAAATCACTGAATGAGACTTTAAATAATCTCAATTTTCTAGACCATAATCAAGATCTCTGAAGGTGGGGCCCAGGCATTAGTGTTTTTAAAGCTCCAAGTTATTTCTGGTATGCAGCCAAGTATGAGAATTATTGGTTTGAAACCTTAGCTAATCCTCTGATTTCTGATTCTGGCTTGTTATTGACCAGATTCACTGGAATCTCTGATCCTTGACTTGTTGTTGACCCTGACCCCCTTAGGGAATATTAACCAACTATAAACCATGTTAGGCAGGCAGATTGTAAAAAGACCTAGAAACAACATGGAGCATGTAACCTTGAACCTTTAAAATGAGCATAATTGGCGAATAATATGTAGTTCATCAACAAAGAAGTAAATCAGGCAACAGTGAGTTTCGGTGGGTTGGAGAGCACCCAGAGGATCCCTATTATCTCAGGATAGAATTACTGTAGGTCAGTTCTCCAAAAGCTCATCTCACTTCTTAAAGTATATCAAATAGTTTGGAACCAATGGAAACTAAAGTAGTTTTTGGAGAGTCAAAAATGATTGCAACAATGAAGACACAGGAGGAGGTGGTATAGTTCTACTCATCATGATTCCTTTGGTAAATCTATCTTCTATTTGGAGAACAGGATAGTATGTTCAAGAGCACATGTGTGTCCTTGTGGTTCATGAATGTTTTGGAAGGCAAGGATATCTGGAATCACTGCTGGCGGACATTTGCTTTTACCTGCATGCTTGGCGCCAGCACTCACTTAACAAGCCAGTTAGAGGTGTGGATGCTGCAAAGGTGTGGATTTCCTCGTGAGATTTTGCAGGCTCCTGGGATTTAGTGATCTTCCTCCAAAAGGAAGGTGTCTATCTGTGTCTGTGTGTGCAGGTGGTGTAACACTGGTCCAGCGCTGTTCAACAGAACTTTCTATGCTGATGGAAACTTGCTATCTATGCACCATCTGGTGCAGTAGCTACTGGCCGCCTATGGCTCGTGAACACTTGAAATGTGCCTGGTGTGAATAAAGAATTAAATTTTAAATTAAATTTGATTTTTTATAACTAAATATAAGAAGTGCTACTGTATTGGATACTGTGGCTTTCATCAATTAGAGCACAAGTCTTGGCATATGGCCTTCATGTTACTCCAACTTAAGAAATAGCCCCTCAGGCTGAACGTCAGTAGAGATGGGCATGGAATACAGTGCATGTATGCCTGGGAGGGGGAGAGCACGGGACCTTGGCGGGGTTCTGCCTATCTCACTTTAGGGCCAATCGTGAAAAATGCAGGAATAACTGTGATTCCCCCCCCCGCCCCCAGGTCACATGACTGGTAGGAAAGAGGTAACAAATACCATTCTAGGATGTACTAGTTTCTTTTTTTGAGGATAACTAGTGACATAATCTGACAGGTTGGAGATCTCAGAGGTGAGAAAAAACTGTGTGCAGATGCAAGAACCCCCAAATAAGCTTCAGTTTGTTAAACCCAGAGTGTCTCAAACTGATGCCAGAACTCCTCTCTGCATATGCATGTATACTATCTACTAGCAACCGCAGGGCTGAGGCTTGGTGCAGAACACTTTAGGAAAGAATGTTCTATAAAATGGTTGCTGTTCATGTTATAAATCATATTTCCAATCATTCCATTCATGGATTTTTTTTCTGCTCCTTTCTTTTTTGCCTTCTGCCTTTTTTTATTTTCTTAAAAGATTTCATTTATTTATTCATGAGAGACACACAGACATAGGCTGAGGGAGAAGCAGGCTCCTTGTGGGGAGCCCGATGCAGGACTCGATCCTGGGACCCCAGGACCACGACCTGAGCCAAAGGCAGATGCTCAAATACTGAGCCCCCCAGGTGCTCCTGCCTCCTGCTTCTCATGTAGCTGGGTCTACACCAAGAGCATCCTAGGGCCTTGGCGAGGCAGATTGTATCATAGGAATCAGAGCCATGGCTCATGCCACTGACTTGTGTTTTCAGGAGCATTTTGAGCCCCATGTGATGTATGCAATCTCCAGTTGGTGATGGTCAGCCGCTGGGCACACCCAGTTACATGGCTCAGTGGGTCGTATAGCACTTGGTCCATGATTGGCATCTCAGGTAACTTGATGTCATGATAGAGATTGGCTTTTGAAGTTCGAGGATTTCTAATGATAATTCATGTCACTTAAGAAACTGAATAGAAAAAGAGCAAGTGATGCTTTTGGACTGTACAACCGCCAAAGATGCCTGTGAAGTTAGTTTCTCTAGTTTGTAATCATTTTATTATTTTACAGCATATTGAACTAAGTGGAGAATGATGTCTCATATCTAACTTTTCCATTAATATTTGCCATGCCTTCCTTTTAGTCTATGCACTTAGTGTATCTTTGTACATGCGGAATGGTTTCTTTTTCACAGTTGCTCAGCCAAGCAAGATAGGGGACAATAATTATAGAGAAATGTAACCTTTTTAGAGTCAAAACATTCCCTGCATTATTTTTTTGTTATTGTTCGGAAAATAGATAACAACTGCAAAGTAAGCCGTGTTTACTTTCACCTTTGCTAAATTATTTATCAAATTTCACTTGATCTTAGCCAAAAGGCCGAGAAGCGATATTTATCAAATTTCAAAGGCCATGCTGGCCTAAAGAAATGTGAAAATGAACTTAACTACTTGTTAAAATACTTTGGCTTATGCCTAAAATAAACATATACAACTTATTGAATTGGATAAGATATTAACACAAGTAACATATGTTTCTTTAAAGCTAAGATTAGAGCTGAATACTCACATATTTTTATATCTCATCATTCTTATTGCCAGGACTCCCAGAACAGATTGGACAATTGTTTTTGTTTATTTATTACTTTTTTACTGAGCACCAGTATCTGAAACAAAAAGACTTCCTTGGCAGAGCCAGCAGTAACAGAGTTCCAACTACACCTATGTGCAGGTTATCCACTTATCTTTATTCTTCCAACTTTGTTTCTTACATGTTAGGATGTTAATATAACGGGTCAGATTTCATGCTTACTTGTCAGAAGAATCATAAAAGATTTTGGATCACCTTATTATTAGAGAGATTGGTTTTTGTTTACCACTAATGTTGAATCTGGACATATCGTGTGATTTAGAATATTTCTGAAAAGTTGATCTAAATATACCATGTGTGTTGTATTTTATGGGCATTTGAATCACGTAAATTAACAACCAAACAGCACAAAATATTAATGAAATATTATTTAAAATACGAAATAATGCATATTATCTATAGCATACAGACAAAACGAATAATTCCAAAGTTGGTCTGGCAAATGATGAGACTCAGTGTAGAAAACCCAAAAGATTCCACCAAAAAATCTCTAGAACTGATAAATGAATTCAGCAAAGTCATGAGATATAAAATCAAGGTACAGAAATCAGTTGCATTTCTATACACCAATAATGAAGCAGCAGAAAGAGAAATCAAGGAATCGATCCCATTTGTAATTGCACAAAAAACCATGATACCTAGGAATAAACCTAACCAAAGGAGTAAAAGAGCTGTACGCTGAAAACTATAGAACACTTATGAAAGAAATAAGACAAAAGAAATGAAAAAACATTCCATGCTTATAGGTAGGAAGAATACATATTGTTAAAATGTCTATACTACCCAAAGCCATCTACACTTTCAGTGTAATCCCAAGGATGGTGCGGCAAACTGTGCTTACACTACGGCACATGGTGACACCACTTCAGCTGATTGAAATGTCCATCATTCCTGCAGCATCCTGAGAACTCAGCTATTGCTTATGGGAATTGGGACTTTTTCTGGAGGAATGTGCTGACCACTACACTGATATTTTATCATACTATTATTATGACTTAAAATATTTTTAGATCATGTAAAAAGGCATCTGAGTATTATTTAAGTGATGGTACATGTTTTAGTGCTGGAAAACAAGCTTTAAAATCAGTAATTTTGGAATGGAAGTTAGAGGTGATGAAATGTGATGAAGAATTTCTCATAATTGTCATTGTAGGTTATACATATTTTTGAAGAACTCTGCAAAACCTCAGAGATGATGCAAAAATTAAAATGAGACATTATAGCAAGATATGCACATTTTTTGGGTAAATCATTCATTCTAGGCAGGAACTTCTCATCATATACTCAACTTGGGAAAATGAGGCATGAATTATCAAGGTTTTGAAATATGCTGTGTTCAGCAACTCAGTGCTTGTGCAAAATGCTACTTCTCCAATATCAGAAGAGCTTCTTATCTTATTTAAGAGTAAGGAAGTTGCCTTAAAAGTGGAAATTGAAGAAGGTAAAGAGGGGGAAATACAATGGTTTGGGCAAACTTGTTCTAATATCCTCCTGCCTTCACAACTATCCTGTTTATTTTTCCATTTTTAATATTTGCTCTGATTAAAAAAAAATAACTCAGGGAATAGGTCCATGGACAAGAAGAGGAGAGAGCAACTGAAGATAGCAAATAAGAAATCTACCAACCCGAGTGTTGTTGCAATAGAGAGATAAATATAGAACTGTAAAGAAACTAATATGTTCGATTTCTCTAAATTCTTTGTCATATTTTTAACTTTCATTCTAAGCCCTATCTGTTCAACTAGCATACCACTTCTCCCAGCTGGATCCCCACATAGCTGGGTCCCTATATAGCAAGATTTTAAACATCAAGTCCTCTAAATATGTTGTTATTGCCATAATTCTTCATGGATATTTTAGCTATCAAAGACGGTAAGGATTTTCTCCCCACAATTTCTTCTAGATCATATTCATTAGGGGCTGACACCCATTCCTATCTGACTACTATAGCACTTACAAAATATATGGATAAGGGCCATTCATAAATTCCTGGAGATGAGTAATAAGCATGACAATTTTTATTTCCTGGATTAATCATATGCCCCAAGAATAATAAAGAATTATTGAAAAACATTGTGGCTTATATGTTGGATACTCTTGGAGAGCTGATTTAATTGAGTTGTGTGTAGCACCAGGGATTCTTGGAAACATTTTCTACAAACATCTCTCATTATATATTAGCATACTGCTTAGTTTGGATTTCCCCCAAGAGACAAACCTTTGGAAGAAACCAAACTAATGAAATGGGTAAGAGGAAATGGGAAGGAAAAGCCAGAAAGGAAGCATGTATTAATGAAAAGGGCATGTATTAATAAGTGGGGGGCCCTTTGAGAAACTAGATGGAACCCTCCTGTGCCTCCGGAGGGCAGGAAAGTTGGGGCATTTATCCATCAGCTCTCATTCTCTATTGTTTCAAGATGGCCCTGTTGTCTTAACTCTTCAGCCCTCCAATACCTCCTGGGCCTATAGGGTTGAAAACAATCTCAAACATAGAAGTGAAACAGGCCCTTAATGTGGGAAGTTAGCTTGCCTCAGTTTCAGGGCACTTAGGTGCAGATGGAAAGGGGAGAAGCATCAACATCACCTGCTGCAACCACAGTGCCAATATTAAGTGAATGCAAAATATTGAAACCTTGATCAGTGGAGTTTGTTCACATATACACTACTAGGAGTAGTCTCATCCATTTTGCTTGCATAGATTTTCTCTTCGACTTGTTTGTGCCCCTGCCCACTTTGCCTCAAGTGCATATAATGATTTCCCAAGGCATTTCTCGATATTTTTAGTGTGT
Source organism: Canis lupus baileyi (assembly GCF_048164855.1). Taxonomy (NCBI): domain Eukaryota; kingdom Metazoa; phylum Chordata; class Mammalia; order Carnivora; family Canidae; genus Canis; species Canis lupus. Next base: position 56,876,510 of record NC_132850.1, on the reverse strand, counting down.
TAGACTTAGAATCTCTAGATAGGGAGTTTTCAAAATATATGTAGAATCAGGTCCTAAAAATATAAACCAGAAAGAGTTATTACTACAATGAAAATAGAGTGAATTTGTAAAGAATCATTAAAAGAAAAAGTAGGCAACAAAGTCAATTTTATGAAGCCAACAACTCCTTTAGACATGCATGTAATACACAAAATGAAATCTTTTAGGATGTATTTATTTTTACCATTTGGATTACTAAAGTGTGACTTAATCTATTTAATGTGTTATGTGTTAATTTGATGAAACAATGTGCATTGTTAAGGACAGAGAAGACTATGGAAGTGAATGGAAAATTGGTATCTTTAGTATCTTAATACAGTACCATCTTTATACCTTCTGGTATAAAGACCTTCTGGTATCTCATTCATTTACTAGAAAGGTAACCTTTGTGAAATGGCTTGGCTACTAAGTATTTGGAATTATTATGGATGATGCAAATTAACCTTTTACATTTTTTTTTGTTTGTTTTTATGTTTCTCTCCACTGAAATGGAAAAAAAAGTGCACTCTTGATTATCTTCTCTGGTGTAAGGAAAAACTAGTGGAGATAATAAAAAGATTTCCTTTTACATTTTTTACATCTCTGAAGTAGGAAGCTAAAAGTACTTATAACACACAGAGCCTAGATCTCTCTCCTCCCACAATGCACTATTGCTGAAGCTTTTACTTGGCTGAACGACCTGTTTTCTCCGCTAGTAATATATGATATATATATCATTAATTATCCATCAATTGCCAGATTAAATTCCTTAAATTGGTTTATAACATGTTATCACCAAATTTAAGAAGATGAATAATACATCAAGACTAAACTCCTTCACCAAGCTCTTGCATGATCTGTATGATTTTATCTTGCCCATCCAGTATTAATCACCACTGTCACCGAATCTATGTCCTGTAGAAAATTCTGGCCATTGTCGTTTCAGACTTTTCACATGAAAGAGTCATGCCTTCTTTTTGCTATCTTTGTGCTTCTAAAATCTAAAGGGAAAATTTCCTTCTTTTCCCTTAAGTGTCAACTTTTCATTGACAACTTCTGATGCAAGCCATGCAGGTTTTTCCTCCTTCATCTCCCTTCTTTTTTTTTTTTTTTTAAGATTTTATTTATTTATTCATGATAGACACAGAAAGGCAGAGGCATAGGCAGAGGGAGAAGCAGGCTCATCGCATGGAGCCCAATGTGGGACTCGATCCTCGGACCAGGATCATGCCCTGAGCTGAAGGCCAATGCTTAACCGCTGAGCCACCCAGGCATCTCTATCTCCCTTCTTGTTTATTGTGAACTGTGTATATACTACAAGAAGTATCTTGTACTTTTCCTGTTTGCTAATAGTTCAAATAGAAAATTTGCTAATAGTTCAAATAGAAAACATCAGAAAATTATCTCAAATTATAATGCACATAACAGTTACTTATGAAACTTGTTGAAAATGCGAATTCAAGAGTCCCTTTCAAGAATTCTGATGAAGGCAGTCATGGACCATTCCCTGAGAAAAATTGTTTTGGTTTCTTCTACATGTAAAACTATAATTTACTCATTCTTTACAAGTTACATAAAATATTCCATTATCTTCCTATTCTTCTTGAGTTGATTAGTTGATAAAGTCCTATCTTGACCACTGCTAGGGCAATAGTTAAGCCTTGACACTGAAGTGGTTTTAGAATGTCATAGACGTTGATATGGAGTGAAAACTGCTAGTTGCCAGATAAATTAGATGTCACTTTGGATTATAGACAATGATGTCATTTAGAGTTAACTATATCCATTGCCAAATAGCTTTCAACAGATGCATTGAAATGTTTCATATTTTCCTGTAATATGTTATCATCATCTCTAGATGACAGTAAAGCTTTCCAGTCCGAGATGGGAGTAAATGCTTTTGAGGCAAGATGGTGTCCATCTTGTTGGGCCATGATTCCATTTCATAAAAATAGCTCTCCAGTGAGATAGCCATAAGTAGTTTTGAAAGAAAACAATAAAATTTAAGAGTGAATCCTTAAAATTCAAAAAGCAGAAAGATAGAATAAAACCTTCTATAAAATTAAGCTTATTTTCCACTTTATAGAGTCCAAATAAGCCTTCAATAGGCACGTAAACTTACTAGTTTCTTCTTGTGTATTTGTTTCTCATTTCTATTATGAAAACTTGGTTAAAATATAATATAGTATATTTCTTTAAAACAGCTATTTCAGATGACCGTTCTTCAGGTTTATCTATACACTTCATGTCAGCAAGTGATGAGAGGCATACAACCATCCTATACAGAGTCTTTTTTTTCCATTTGATTTTCAATTCAGAATTCATAGCTTAAGGTTTTGATGTTGAAATTTAAAAAATTTGACATAAAATTTTGTTATTTGCTAGTAAAAAGTAGTCTCATTGCTTAATGACTTCTTTCCATTTATTTTCTAATGTTATATGTACTACGGATTACATTATTATCCCTAAGACATTTAAAATTTAACTTCTAAAGATGTATCATTGGTATCCAAATGAGAGAAAGGAATCAATGATCCATTTCAAGATGGAATTTAAGGAAAATAAAACATTGTGGTGGAATCACTTAAAATATGAGTAAATCTGCTACATGAACAATTTTGGAGTGAGAAAAGAGAACAAAAATTTATGATGTTTCTTTTAGGTATTGAATGCATATATGGGAGAAATAGGTTTGATTCTAAGCTTCGTGAATATTGGGGTATGTAAATAGGATGGGCTGATAATAAACAGTAATCCAGCCATTTATTCATGATATGGGATCTATGTGGGGATAGAAGAAAAAGAACGGGTGAGAACATAACTCTTAGTGTCAGAATACACAAAAGGAAAATTAAAAATAAGTTTTGTGTAAAGGTGAACTCTATACCAGCCCCTCCAGGAAAAGAGAAATCAAGATGAGGTAAAGGAACAAGATCAAAAGGGGAATTAAAAATGTAAACCCATTTAGCAAGTATATATATATATATATATATATATATATATATATATATACTATATAGCAAGATCAAAAGAATATTGATTCAGGAATTTGCCAAGATTATCTAAGTAGATGTTATTTAATCAGTATGAAGTCGTATAAAATTCTAAATGGAATTATTGTTAACATGTATTGATCATTGGAATGATTTTAGCAGGGCTACTGTACGGTGTATGCTTTTATTAAAAGTTAAAGACGATGCTTGATTTCATTATAGGTTTCATTATAGGTTTATATCAGTTCATTTAAACAAAAGAAGACAGAATTACTTTTGGGTTCTAGGTACTGCAATGGCATTAGAAATACAAAATATTGTTGAGAAAAATTAAGGAAGACTTGAATAATTGGAGTGATATACTATGTTCATCGATCAGAGATTAAATATTATTAAGATGTCACTCTCCTCTTCTCCCATAATGATCAAGGAAATTCCTTTTGTAAAAAAAGATTTTACTTATTTATTTAAAAGAGAGAAAGAGGGAGAAAGCACAAGCAGAGGGGAGGGGCAAGGGTGAGGGAGAAGCAGAGAACCAGCTGAGCAGGGAGCCCCATATAGGGCTTCATCCCAGGACCTTGGGATCATTCCCTGAGCTGAAGGCAGATGCTTTAACCCACTGAGCCACCCAGGCACCCCGGTTCAAAGCAATTTCAATAAAAATTTCAGCAGACATTTTTATAGAATTTGATAAGATAATTCTAAAATTCACATTGAAATGCAAAAAAAAAAAAAACTAGAATAGGTCAAACAATGTTGGGGAGAATAATAAAAGTTGGAAGATACACTATGTGACTTCAGGACCTGTTATAAATCTATAGTAATCAAGACACTGTACTAATGGTATAAAAATAGATGTACTATGGAACATAATAAAGGGTCCAGAAATAGATTCACATATGTACAGTTGAGTTTTGACAAAGGTGCCATGGCAATTTCGGTGTAGAAAAAATAGCCTTTTAAACAGATAGTGTTGGAACAATTTATAGCCACATTCAAATGAATGAAATATGATTCATACCTGGTATGAGATACAAAAATTAACTCAAAAATGAGTTATAAACTTAAATATAAAACCTAAATCTATAAAATTTCTAGGAGAAAATTTTGTGATCTTGGATTTATTGGATATGACTTCAAAGTCAGTAACCAAATATTTCTTAGATACAACAAAAGTACCATCCATAAAAGAACAAATTGATAAATTAGATGCAATCAAAAGTAAGACTTCTGCTTTCCAAAATATACCTTTGATAGAGTGTAAATAAGCCATAGACCAGGAAAAAAAATTTGCAATATGCATGTCTAATAAAGTACTTCTACCCAAAATATTTTAAAAAATGTTTAACACAATAATAAGAAAATAAGCACCCTAATAGAAATAGTCAAGAAACTTAATAGACCACATCAAAGATTTATGGCAAGTAAGCATATGAAAAGATGCTCACTATCATGTAAATTAAAACCACATTGAGATACCATTCTACGGCCACTAGAATTGCTATAATTAAGGCCTGCCCATGTCATTTGTTGACAAGTGTGGGATAATCGGGACTTTCATGAACTCCTGGTGGGAATGGAAAATAGTACAACCGTAGAGGAGAACAGTTAGGCAACTTTTAAAAAAAGTTAAACATACACTTCCCTTATAATCTAGCCCTTCCACTCCTAGGTGTTTATGTGAAAGTGTTAAAAGCCTATATTCATATAAATATTTGAACACAAACATTCTTAGCAGTTTTATTTGTGATAGCCAAAAACTGGAAATAGCTCAAATGTTCATTAACAGGTGAATGGATAAGCAAATTGTTGTATGTCTGTACCATAGAATAATACCAATATAAAGGAAAGAACTACTGGTATGTGCAACAAATGGGTGAACCTGGAGGTCATTCTTATGAGTGAAAGAACCCAGATAAAAAAGACCACATATTTCATGATTCTGTTTGTATAAAATTTTAGTAAATACAAACTAATCTATGACATAAAATGGATCACTAGTTGTCTGAGAAAAAAAAAAAAACCCAAAAACACTGGAGTGGAACAAGAGGGTGGGATTACCAATATGGCACTAGCAACCTTTTGGGAGTGACATAGTCTTTATGTTCATAGTGGTGAACATATGTTAAGACATATGAACTGCGTACTCTAAATACCTTAATAAAGCTGATCTAAAAGAAAGAATATTAGAATTATATTTGATATAATTAAATGTAAATCTTTTCTCAGATTATAAATGGGTAAATTATAGTCATATATTTTACTTAATAAAAAGCCTATTAAAGGAACCTCTCATTCCCTTAGATGTAAATGTTAGTATAGTCACCAAATTGGATTTCTAATTAAGAAAATATCTAGTTCTAGTTTTATTTTATTTTTAAAAAAGATTTTATTTCTTTATGAAAGACAGAGAGAAAGAGAGGAGGCAGAGACAGAGGGAGAAGCAGGCTCCCCGCAGGGCAAGCAGCCTGCTGCAGGACTGGATTCCAGGATCCTGAGATCATGATCTGAGCTGAAGGCAGATGCTTGACCAACTAAGCCACCCAGGTGCCCTCTAGTTCTAGTTTTAAAGTTCTAGTTTTAAAGCTCTTTACCCAGATACATGTTTTCACAGGAAAAAAAAATCTTTCCTTTGCTTTTTGGAGAATTGAGTGATTTCAGAGGGGCAAAAGAGTCTGGGTAGTACTCTTATTCTGGGTGCTCACCAAAACTGGGCAAATCTGGCAGAAACAATTTAAAAATGTTTTCGGTTATGACTATCAGAATCCAGCCAATATGTAGCTCTCACTCTTTTTAAATCTTTGAGTAGCTTAAAGAAATACACAGTCTATTTAGTGAAAAGACTAAAAAAGACTGCCTCATGATAGCCTCATGTCATGGGAACCCGGCAAAGTCCTAGTCCAATTCTGACTCAGAGAGAGAAAGAGGCTTGCTCAAACATGTTAAAAACTTCAAAAATAAAGAAAAAAAAAAAACTTCCTCCCCACACTACACACCCAAACACAAACATCTGAGGTAGGGGTGTGTGGGGAATACTTCTTAAAAGAGACTGAACGACAAAGCTAAGTCATAGTGCCACAAACAGGTTTGCTGTGGTGTCTTACTGTGCAGACCCCATATTATCCAATTTTAACATAATGGAGCAAAGAGACTCTACAGACAAAAGACACAGGGTGCCTGCAAGGACTCTAAAATAATTAGCTCGAGAAATTGAAGACACAAAAGAAATCAAAGGCAAAGATGTTTGGCATTCTAGCCAAGGGGAAAAGGAACTAGGCTGTCCAAGTCTTAAGCTTAGGGACAATTAACATCCCTAAATATTAGCAGGAACCCTAAATAAATACAAATACAGCATCACTCAATATTTGAACTAATCCATTGTGGAATAAGCTGATCTATCGGTTATATTACACTTGCGGTGAAATATTTTCCTTACTTTTAATGCCCTGTGGTATATGTTTTGATTGGCAGATTGCTGTTGTCATACAATGGGGTGATTCAAACCATCCCTTAGCCTTCTGACAAGTTATGATCTGGGCTAAGGTACATGAGAGTATGTACAGAAATCTAGAGAAGAGGCAAAGGAAAAGATGCGGAAAAGTGAGAACTTAATAACACTGAAATAACGACTCTAATGCATCAGTTAGAATAACATTGGTCTGTGTGATAGGCTGAGAAAGCAGGTGTTGAAAGCATTTTGCAAAAGGTCCTCAAAAGAATCATCTGGTAATTTAGAAAGAAACTGTGAATTTCCCCCATGTATGTATGTTTGATTTCATTTTTGAAATCTTTTTTCTAAGTGTTATTTTTATTTTGAACTGCATGTCTACATAGTCCTTCAAATGTTTATGTTCTCTAAAGTTTTTAAATTTTCTTGTTAGAAGTTTATCCTTGCAGGAAATAATGGAATAGGAAAAGAAAAAAAATTGACTGACCCTCAAGTAATAAAGTTAAACTTGTTTTGCAGGGACAATAGAAGAGAGTGGGGGAGACTGTTGATAGAACCTGAAGCAGGAAACGAACTAGGGGTGGGGGAAGGGGAGGAGGGTGGAGGGTGGGGGTGACTGGGTGGCGGGCACTGAAGTGGGCACTTGACGGGATGAGCACTGGGTGTTATTCTGTATGTTGGCAAATTGAACACCAATAAAAAATAAATTTATTATTAAAAAAAAAGAACCTGAAGCAATAAAGATGATGGTGGTGGAAGTCACTGGGCTTTTTGGCTCTGTAGTAACTATTTGCCTAGTATTTCCAGCACCATGAAGATCTTATGCTTGATTTAAATTTAATTAATCAAATGCTTGCTTTATATTTTTATCAAATAGTGTATTTCCTCTGAAAAGGAATATGCATAATGAGCACAAAGAGAATGGAGTGAAGTTAATACTTCACTATTTCTAGACCGTCAGTTTCCTGCTCCTCAAACACTAGAAGCTCTTTCTTTGTTTGATCTGGGAACTTTTACCTTTTAATGCTTGAATCTAAATATTTTGACTATTAGCAGATTTCATCCTGATTGTTTTCACAAGAGTGTAAATCAAATCATTGGTCATGGCGACCCTGCCTATGTGACATTTATGCATACTTTATTTTCTGTTTCTTAGCAACAGGTGATGGAGGCAATAAAAATTAAGTTGGGTAAAATGTTTTATGTTGAGTAACAAGCCATTTTTATGTGGACTATATCCTGCCATGAATATAAGCATTCTAGAATGAAGTCTGTTTTTTTTTTTTTTTTCCCTTTGAAACAAATTGAGAAAAGCATTTTCCAAGCTCTTTGTCTAGCTTAGAGAATTGCATTTTTGGGGTTGTCTTTTCATTAGTAACATGCATGCAAAGTGAATACCGCTGGTGTACTTCACACAAATTTTTATTTTTTATTTTTTATTTTTTTTCACACACATTTTTAATAGAGCCCTTTGTGCTGTGCATGCCACTTTACTGAAAATCATGACATTTTAAAGCAGAATTAAAGCCTGAAGAATGTGTAATTCCCTTGAATTTTTATGCTCAGTTAAACCAAATGTTACCAAGTTACCAATCCTTGCACTTCTTCCTTGGCTCCAAATACCATCCACATCCTGATGACTCTGAAATTTATACCTTTGTTCTGAAACTTTCCAGAATCTCTTACTATAATCTCTTAACTATCTACACGACACCTTTAGTTATATGTTTAATGAGCACTTAAAAACTAACATGCCCACAAATAACTCTTAACTTTCCTCTTAACATTTTCATTATTTCAATTTGTGGCAACTTGTCCATTCAGATGCTTAAATCACTAACCTTAGAATCAACCTTAACTCCTTTTTCCTTTTTCCACATATCAAAAAGTCAACCCAGACACAAAACTGAACCTTCAAAACACATTTTGAATTTGCTCACTTTTCACCACTTGTAGTGCAGTGTTCTAATTGCTTCCTCACCACCCCACCCCTTACACCCCCGGCCCATCTTCCATTTGAATTCTTGCAATAGCTTAATTGGCTTCCCCAATTCCACCCTTGATTTTGCGGTCTGCCCTTAATACAGCAGCCAATGCTTAATACAGCATACCCAATGCTTACAACGTCAAGGCCTCCCATTCATCTCAGATGGTTTCCCAGGTCTTGTAAGATCTGCTTTCCCACAGCTTTGCGGACTCATATCTATATGTCTTTGCTATTTCACATCAACCTCCTCTGGAACATGCTCAGCACATTTCTGCTAAGGACCATTGCACTTGCTGTTTCTGCTGCCTGAAAAGTTCTCCTGCACATAGCTACATGGATTGGTGCCTCTCTTCTTTGAAGTTTCTGCTGACATGTCACGTTGTCACAGAGCCCTCCCTGACACTCCATAAAATGTTAACTTCTCATTGTCTTTCTCTATCTCATACATAATGCTGATTTTTTTTTCTTTTTTTTTTTCATACTGCTTGATTTTCAACAGAGTGCCACTACTTGACATGATTTTAAATCTCTGTCATCTGACTCTCCCTTCTAGGTTGTTAGATAACTGACTAAGCAGGGTCTTGCCTTTTTGTTCACAATGTGTTGGAGCCTAAATCACTTGCCCTGCTTGACCAGCAGCAGTGGCCCTGGGTTCAGCTACCCAGTTATGCTTGTGGGACCCAATAGGCCATCGCGACACAGACTCAATCAGCTTTGTAAGACACACATAGGAGATGATGGGAAGCCAGCATCAAGTGTGTCTGTCATCAGTAGGATTTCCTACCGTAGTCCTGGAACCTCCTGTCTAGTTTTGCAAGTGAGCTCAGGTTTAAGGAGACTATACTTATGGGTGCAGGTACCACCCTCCTTAGAAGGCCCATGACGCATGATATTTGTTGTATTTGTTCCATGAGAGTGTTTTCTAGCAATTCACAAGAAAAAGTTCACCAATTGCTAGAGCAATGAGAGAATTCCTCATACTCACTAAAATTGTAAAATTTAAAAAGCCTATCTATTCTAAGTTTTAGCAAGTATGTGAATAAACTCTCATACATAGGAATTCTAAATAGTACAGCCATTTTGGCAGTCCCTTATGAAGTTAAAAATACATTTACCATATAAGCCAAAAAACTCACTCCTAGGTATTTATCTAAGTGACATGAAAATATTTGTCTATACAAACATTTATATGCAAATGTTCATAGCAACTTTATTCATAATATTCATCATAATAGCTCCAAATTAGAAACCACTCAAATGTCTTTTTGCTTGTGACTGAGTTAACAAATGTGATAAATTCATATAATGGAACACTACTCAGGAATAAAAAGGAACCAGCTACTGATATGTTATGTTTAACAACCTGCATGAATCTCAAAAATATGCTAAGTGAAGGAAGTAAGACACAGAAGACTACATAGTCTGTGATTTCACTGATATGATATTGTGGAAAAGGCACCACTATAGTGATAGAAAGCAGACCAGTAGTTACAGGGTTTGGGGTTGTGGGACGGGATTGACTATAATGGGGCTCTAGGGAATGCTTTGTGATAATGGAAATTCATGGTATGTTCGCTTCCCACTGAAGAGCAGACATTAAGAAGATATAGGGAGTAAGATAATAGGAAAGCATGCTCCCTTAGAAGGTTATAATCTGTGTAGAAAATAATATTATAAGGTAAGTAATAATAAACTTTATATAAAGTTTTTAACTCTGGTCATAGGAATTTTGCCACCATTAATAATCAACAATTTCTTTCATTGCTTATTGTCTGTTCATTATAGATATTGACTTTTGTATAGTGTAAAGAAATAAGGGGATCTAGAGTCTTTGCACTCCACTTTAATTATTTCAAAGAGGAAACACTTATTTTTTTCCTATGAATTATGAACTGAGGAATATACTCGTTCACACAATGCCCCTTAATTTTTAAATATTTTCGAGTACAGTTTACAGAATCTGTGGGTCCTAAATTTATACAGTATAAGTAATTTTAGTTTAGTGACATATACTTTAGAAAGGAAGGCATTCAAATATGTGTTCCACAATCACAGTGGAATTAAGATTTTCCCTATCCACAAACTTTAATTTCATTTAATTTATTCTGATTGACATTTGGTTTCTCACAAAGGAGACGAAATAAAAATTTTTATTCTTTCCAACTTGAGCATGTGGCTTTCATATTCAAAAGCAAATATTTACTGTATAATAATGCAGCAAAGAAAAGAAATGTGAAGTGGGGGAAACTCTGTCAGACATAAGCACTTGCTTTGATAATTGCTCTGTACTATACTAAATATGCTAGTTTGCATAGTAAAAATACACTTAAACTTTTCCATTTAAATAATCACACATTATTTCTTAATTACTAAATCTAGAAGTGTACTCTTCAATTAATATCCATAAAATTAAAAAGATATCAAAGGATACTATAATAGAGGAAAGCACACCGAACATAATTGTCTAGGTAGGTGAATTTTCAGAAGCTAAATGTGCTTGTAACCAGCACCAAGATCAAGAAGCATAATACTACTGGTATCCAGAAATTCTCTCCAAATGCCTCCAAGTCACTACACCCCTCCAGAGGGAAATCTATTTTCTGTCTTCTTGTAGCATAGATTAGTTTTGCCCGATTTTGAACTTTTACACAAATGGAACACACACTCTTTCTTGTATGGCTTCTTTCACTCAATATTATGTTTCTGAGATTCATTTTTGTGTGCAGCTGTAGTTTGCTCCTTCTCATTGTATTTGTATTCACTATGGAAAAAATAGCTCAACTTATTTATTCATACTGCTAGTTTTTAGTTTAATTGCAATTATGAATAGCTCTACTAAAAACATTCTTGTCCATATCTTTTAGTGAATAGGTACATGAAGTTCTGTTGGGTATGTGTAGAGTTGCTAGGCCATAAGGTGGGTATATGTTTAGTTTCAGTAAGTACTGCCAAAAAGCTCTCAAAGTGATTGTATCGATTTATATTCCTATCAGCAGTGTATAGAAATTCTGGTTGCTCTATAGCCTTGCTAATACTTATTTTCTGACTCAAAATTTTAGACATTCTAGGAGAACAGCTTTATAGAATTGTGGTTATAATGTGTACTTTCCTATGTTTAATGAAGTTGAATACATATTTTATATGCTTATTGGCAAGTTGGATATCCTTATTCATGAAATACATGTTCAAATTTTTTGTTCATTTTATTTTGGGGTTTCTTTCCTTATCTCCTTTCTTTAACATTGGTTTCAGGAGTTCTGGATATGAGACCTTTGTTGTATATGGGTACTACAAATATTTTACTTTCTATAAGATTCTATGTATCAAAGAATTTTCAGAAAACTTTCTCATGTATTAGAATACTACTCTACAGTTAAACAGCTCATTGCTTAGCTCTTAGTTCAGCTCTGATACATTGTTGTACAAAAGCAGCTGAAAGGAATGTGTAAACAATGAATGTGGCCAGCATTGGCCTAGGGCTGGCTAGATTTAGCCAACAGGCCAAGGCAAAATAGGAGAAAAAGAAGAGTAGAGTGTAGACATAATCTCAAATATTTTAGTATTACATTAACTGTAAATGACCCAAATGTTTTAATTAAAATTATTTCTCTATTCTAGAGAAAACACACTAGAACGAAGATTGTCAGATCATATTTCAAAGAAACTAACAAGTAATATATCTCAGATATAAGGCCCTGTTTAAAGCAAAAGGATAAAAAGTCATTCTATGCAAACGTCAACAAAAAGAAAGCTGACAAAAGTACACTAGTAATAGACAAAGTAGACTTTGGAGCAAAAATTATTACTAAAAATAATAAAACTCCTAATTTTGTATACATAGTCTCCAATCATGTAAAACAAAGCTGCTGGAATAAAAGAAGTCGTAGACAAAACCAAGACCATAGAAGAACTAAAATACCTGCATTAGGAACTGATACAATAGACAAAATAGTCAGTATATATATAAATTAAAAAAAAATATGATTAATTTTACTGTGTGTGTGCATGTGTAAAACATACTGCTAAATCATAGCACTCAATATATGTATTATGAATATTCTATTCAAGTTCACATGGAGCATTTACCAAAATTAAATACATATGTTTAGGCTTTAAATGAAGTCACAACAACTTTTCCAACTATTAAGTCAAAGTATGTTCTCTGAACACAGTAGAATTAATTTAGAAATGGATAATAAAAATAGAGTGAGGAAGTCCCTAAATGATTTTTCTTTAGAAGCTTCTTTTCCCCCCATGACCCTTATTTCCATTTTCTGTTTAAGAATTTGTGAAAGATAGAAATACCGTATGATCCAATAATTCCACTATCAGTTATTTATGAAAAGGAAAATATTAATTCAAAAAGATATATGCACACATGTTTATTGTAACATTATTTACAATAAACAAGATATGGAGGCAATCTAAGTGTTCATGAAGAGACAAATGAATAAGGAATATGTGGATATATATACACAATGGAACATTATGCAGGCATAAAAAGGATGAGATCTTGCCATTTTCAACAACATAATGGACCTAGAGGGTATTATGCTGGAAGAAGTAAGTCAGACTGAGAAAGACAAATACCATGTGACTTCACTCATACATGGACTCAAGAAAAAAAAAACAAGACAAGTGAATAAACAAAAAGCAGAATCAGAGAACAAACTGATGGTTGCCAGAGGGAAGAGGGGATGAGGGGTTGGGCAAAATGGGTGAAGGAAGGCAGGAAATAAAGGCTTCCATTTATGGATGAATAAGTCATGCAGATAAAAGGTACAGTACAGGGAATATGTAATAATGTTGTATGGTGACAGATGGTAGCTACAACTTGTGGTGAGCAGAATACAATGTGTAGACTTGTTGAATCACCATGTTGTACACCTGAAATTAATGTAACATATCAACTACATATCAATATAAAAAAGATAGATTAAAAAAAGATTTTGTAAAAGAACAGCTCAAGACCACTCAGTGATTGTTCTTATTCATTCACTGCAGACCAGTCTTCAGTGGCAGGCTGAGTGCTCCAGTCTTTAATAGGGAGCTGCTGAAAAGATGTGGGGCATCCACAGGCCTTCAGACCAGCTGGTGACCTTGGGTTGTATAGCAATAAATTCAGAAGCTGGCGCAGTCTGTTCACCCCCTGATTCCCCCATGGTCACAGCTTTTCTGGCAGCAGCCTACTCTTCCTTTTCAATCTGTTCAGGATCTCCATCAAAGTAGAAATCAGGCACGGTCCCCTTGGGTGTTCACTGGAGATGGTGCCACACATGCCCAGAACTTCCCTGGCCATCGTCTACCATATGATACCACTGAGTGAGCTCCCATGTTGTTGGAGGGGGTGGCAGTGTCCACATGTTGCCGAAGAGAGTCTATGTTACACAAAGCGATGTCAGTCAGCTTAATGTAAGACACCTTTCTGAGAGACTGGTGGTCAGCCCTGGGACCAGTAACCATTGGAAGGCTGCCCACAGGAGCTTCTCCCAGGTTCTCTTCAGATTTTTAAAAAAATATTTTTAAAAATTTATTTATTTTATAAGAGAGAGAGAGAGAGAGAGAGAGAGAGAACACACCAGTGGAGGGAGGGAGAAGCAGGGCTGTATTCCAGGACCCTGGGCTCATGATCTGAGCCAAAGGCAGATGCTTAACCGACTGAGCCACCCAGGTGCCTTCTCTCCAGATTTATAATGTAGATGCCATCACTTCTCCTTTCATAGATGTACTGTTCCATTTGGAAGTCAAGGTTGGTGCCACCCAAATGGATTTCTCCTGTAAGTGATTTGAAGACATCTTTTCCTTCATTTGCAGGACATCAAGGTCCATCAGAGCTTCCTTTTGGTTATGAAGGAAACACAGAACAGTGGCATATGGACTCCTTACTAGGCAGAATGGAAAAAGCAGCAATACATTTCTAAATTATCCACGTGTCAAAGGTGTAATCACAATAAAAATTATAAAATATTAAAAATAAAGGATAATAAAAATATGACATCAAAACATAAGAGTCAGCTAAAACAGTCTTAAGAGGGAAATTTATAGTCTTAAATGTACATATTAGAAGGAAAAGAAGTCTGAAATTTTATTAAATAGGCATCCCAATAGGTTAGATTAAAACCAGTGAAATGAACTCAAACAATATAGAAGAAAGGAAAAATATTAAGAAAAAGAATAGAAATAATGAAATTGAAAACAAATGCCAGAGAAAATCAGTATTACTAATACTGATAAAGAAAAAACTGGCAAAACTGATCAAGAAAAAAATTAAGGAAGTTAAAAATCATCAATATCAAGATCTCACAGATATTAAAAAATTACATTATGTACAATTTTATGCCAAAAAATTTGAAAACTTAGGTGAAATATATAAACTAAAACAGGAGAAAATAGGAAATCTGAACAGTCTATTTTCTGTTAAAGATATTAAACTGTGATAAAGCAGGAACAACAAAAACCTCCCTAAAAGAAAACTCCAGGCCCACAACTCAGTAATAAAATCTTCTAAACATTGAGGTAAGACTCTTTTAATATCGTCAAATCTTTCCTTGAATAGAGAAAAAAGAAAACATCCAATTCCTTTTATGAAGCCAACGTGAACACTGATACCAAACCCTATCCGGGACATTTCAAAAAAGAAAACTTAAAGTCCAGTTTGCTACATATGTGTAGATGAAGGAATCCTCAAGGAAATAACTCATCACATTTACAGTTATTTTGGGAAGGAGTGCAGTGTTACTTTAACATATAGAAAATAACTCCCCACAAAATTACAGAAAGAGGAAAAAAATACAATTACCTTCATATCTACAGAGAAACCATTTGAAGTGGTTCTCTGCAAATTCAATACCTATTTTTGACACCACCATTTTTATTCAACTCTTCACTGGTGGAGGTGCCCGATGCCACATAGCCAGCCCTCGGAAATGGGAATATCTCAGGACCTGGCAATATCTCTGGATCCCTGATAATATTATTTCTGCATCTACCAGGAAGAGCACTCTTCTGTACTTCAAAACCTCTGCAATTTACCTTGAAAGGCAGAAATATTGCATGTAGTACAACCCAGCAATTTCACTCATTGCTTTGCCATGGAGAAAATTATGTACCTATGCACCAGGAACAATTAGAAGAAAGTTCATGGAAGCACAGATCATGATATATATCGTTTTCTATTATGAAAATTATAGTTTCATTTCTCAAGATTTTATTTATTTATTCATGAGAGACACAGAGAGAGGGGCAGAGACACAGGCAGAGGGAGAAGCAGGCTCCATGCGGGGAGCCCTATGTGGGACTCGATTCCTGGACCCCGGGATCACGACCTGAGCCAAAGGCAGACGCCAAACTGCTGAGCCGCCCAGGTGCCCCCAAAATGATAGTTTTAAATAGAGTTGATAATAAATTGTGGAAGTTTAACACGATGAAAGATAAAATCATGATAATAAAATAACCATCTAAGTGGTTTGTGAATGTTTAATGTTGAATGCATGCATATATTTGAGACAAAAGGTTTTAAAAAATTAAGGGAATGATAAACACAAAATTTAGGATAGTGATTAGTGCTGATCTGGACAGGAAGCAGGGAAATGGGATGAGGAGATACACATGAATAGAAGCAAATATGTTTTATTTCTGGTTGGGGGATGGCTTGACTGATTTTTATTACATTATTGCTTTATAATGTACATATTTCATGCATATATCTTCTTTCTATGCACCAAGTCTGTATACCAAATGACTAAGTCTTTTATCACCAATGGTAGTAAATTGAGGAGAAAAGATTTGCTGTGGTGATGATTCCCTTGCTGTGGAGTGCAGAGGCACCTACTTTAGGTGGCTACTCAGGTGCTGTGTCTTATTTTGTCTGGGAGATGAGGGTCATCTAAGATGTTTTAAAACTACCAGCTGTGCTTCTTACTTTTGCAAGTAATATGAGTGCACATCCAAAAAGAAAAAAATTACAAGACTCGATTGAGCTCTTGGCAGACTGCTATCATCAGATTACCTCATAGGTTACTGCCCACCCTATGGATGAGCTTCTTTTGAAGACGTCCAATGAGCTGTGATTCCATCACATTCCATGAGCTGAAGAAGCCCATGGACGTTGCAGACATTCTGGGGCTTCTCTAGAAGAGAGAATGCAATCTGCTAGCAGCTTGTTTGGTCTATCCAGAGCAGGGAATGAGCTCATCTAGCAAACATTGAGGAACAAAGTTCTAAAGGCCTGCCCTTTTAGCCACAGGGCAATTTGAATCTCAATATAATGTTTCTTGAATTTTAGAGCTTCCACTAACTTTCAAAACATTTCTTGTAAATATAAAAGTTTTCTGGCCTTAAAATTTTATAGTATCTGAAAGCTAGAGTTGACTGATGTAATATTTGTGTTTTCCCTCAGACTGTTCTGGATAGTTAAATTCATAGCTGCAATGGTAGCTTGCCTTAGTCAAGATTTCAAAACTTTGTCTTTAGTATAAAGTTGCTCACATGTGACTAAATCAGCTTGAGTCTAAACATTCATTTATTTAAAATGTAAGAGTTAGAATTTACTTTTTTTTTTTGATAGTAAAAGCAATTTAGGAGAATCATTTGGCACTGCTTTTGCTTAGCAAATTATCTATTATGTTATGATTTTGCAATGGCTAGAGAAAAACCTTCAAAACAGATAAAGAAAGAAAAAATAACTTTCCTTATATTTTAATTTTCTTTCTTACTATAATGTACTAAATATTCTAGGGTTTGCAGGTTAGTAAAAGAATTGCAGCCATTCAAAGAAAAAGTAAGTGGCTCAAATAAAATATTTATTTGTTTCTGTGAGTCTATATAATCCAACTGTTATGGTGTAACTAAGAATAAATAAAAAGTCATATGTAATTGTTAAAAATGTCCTGGATGGAATTAAAATTTTGGAATTTTAAAATATCAAGCTTCTAGTTAACTGATCACTAGAATAAACTTACACTTAGCACTTGGTGAATTATTTTAATCTCAACTGGCTTTACCTAATGATAAATATTTCACAATATTGCAGATGGCTTAAACTCTGTAGTATTGATCATGGCTAAAAGTTGTAATCATTTTAAATTTTAAAACAGTTTTACCTGTAAAAGGATTAGTCTCCTTTCAGAAGAAACACATCGTTTATAAATATAATGCTAAGCTATGACCAGCTTTGCAAAAACAGTTAACCTCTCCAGTTCAAGCATGCAGCGAGCGTACCTTCAGTTTAGTGAAGCAAATTATTAGTTCTGTAATACTAACTGAGGTGTGCAACCTGACCCAGGATGGGGATAAAAGAACCACTGTGGGTCTTCGCAAGGATGCCTTAGGCTATCCTGCCGGTGCTTGGTGCTTGGATGCTAAGAGAGGAAACTGACTTCTGTATGTAACAGCACTGTGTTCAGGACAAAGGCAGGACTACTGCCTCAAGATACATGAGGACAGAATAAAAACAATAGTCCTCAAAGCCCCAGCTGGCACATTTTGACTTGATCCTGTGATTTTTTTTTTTGTGTGTGTGAAAGTTCAGGTCTTTTGAGTTCTTTTTTTTTTTTTTTTTTTTTGATACCAATTTGTGACTTTGTGAAATTAGCCAAGACACAGAGATCTCTGGCTTGTAGACGGGACCAGCTTTGACAATAATACCCACCTCGTTAAAATCTACATACTTAGGTGAAAAAAATTGGCCTGATTTTTCTTTGGTTCACTGCTAAGGGGATCTGTTAGTGACATTAGGACCAGTTCTGTCACATTTATCTATGTTGTCCTTTATGACAACAAGCAGAAGTCAGGTTTGTCCCATGGATCCCTGTGTCTCCAGCGATGAAGCCTGGCGGTGAGCCCGAGTTTGTTGCTATGTATTGTGCAATCTAAACATGCATGTGAGTGGACTCATCCTTATTAAAACCAGACTGAAGCAATGTGCCAGGAATTATTTACCAGGGTTTTAAAAATCCCAATAAAGCACGATTAAATAATAGATCAAAGGCATTCAAAAATCTGGTGGCCGTTGATAAACTGGACCAAGTTGCTTAGGGACTTCTTAACTAAAATGTTTATATATTGTTAAAAGGGTTATTTAGTGATGTCATCATCAAGGGAGAAAGAAAGCAACCAGAGCTGTAAAAGCTAATAAAGTCACCTTGAAAGAAATCTCTGGCCCAGCAAACGCATTGAACTCTAATGAGATTTGATGAAATAGCAGAGCTGATAGCAGGTATCCTGGGGGCATATTTAATAGTAAGAAAGAAAAAGCAGTAAGAATTTTCTTTCTTTAGCTTACATTTGAATGGTAATAATGAAAGATCCAATGAGGAAGTCCTGCTTGTGGTTCCTTTTTAGTACTTATCGAATAGCACCATGAAAAACTATCTTCCTGTTTGGGGGATGGAGCTATTTGATAAGCACAGAAAGGGCGAGAACAGGCATGATTTCCGTGCCATTCACACTACCTAGTTTTGCCACTTCCCCTGTTGCTTTTGAATGCAAGGAAGCTGGTGTCGTCTGAGAGCAGGGAGCAAGACAAAAGCTAACTGACTCATATGGGTTCTAATTTATGATATAGACTCAAAACAACACGCCCCACATAAGTGACGGCAGCCTTGAGAAAGCGTGGTTGAATTTCTATTGAATCGCATCCCTGTGCAGTTAGAGTTAAGTGGAGCAGAGCAAAGGTAGGATAGACCCTGTCACAGCACCATTCGATGAGAGCATTTGGGAATTTTAAGGAGTGAAAGAGACAAAACTAACATTTGCTAAGAGGCTGGTGCCTTACATTTTTTTTCTTCATTCTATGATACAGTCCATAATATTCCCTTTTTTTTTTTTTTGTTATTAATGAGGAAGTTGAGGCAGAGAGAGCCAAAGTGCTTTGCCAAAGGTTGTGCTTCTGATCAATGACAAAGCTGAGATTTGAACTTGGGACTGCCTGTCTCCAAATATTTTTGTTATTCTAGACTAAAACCACCCACCAGAAACATCTTTGGAGATTTGAAAAAAATACACATGCCTGAATATATCCCTTACAGATTGATTTGAAAGGAGGGGGAAGAAATAATTGATAAAATTTAAACGTGGACTCTGGATGAAATCACAGTGATTTATCTATATTAAATTTTCTGATTTTGGTAATAAAATTACCGTGGTAAATAAAGTTACTGTGGTGATATAATATAATGCCCTTGTTTTTAGGAAATACGCCTAAATATATGTCTATATATAGATAGATATTCTATATCTATGTCTATGTAGAGATAAATGAACACATCAATAGGTAGGGACAATGATAAAACAGGGCAAAATGTAAATAATTGGTGGTTCTGGGTGTGAAGCACTGTATTTTATGAAAATACTGACAATAATACCTTTCATCTCATAGTTCTTTTATTAGTACAAAGGGTTTATTTTCCCCTGTAAATTTGGGTGGGCAGAAGTGATACGTATGATTTTCCAGGCTAGATAGTAAAAGGCAATACAGCTGCTGCCTGCTTCTCTTGCATGCCCCCTCTTTGGAGCCCAGCTGCCATGCTCTGAGGAAGCCCAAGTAGCCCCAATAGAAGCCTGTGTCATAGGGCCCCCTGGAAAGGAATGGAGGCCCCCAGGTCTCAGCCCTAGCCAAACACTGAGCTCCTAGAGACACTAATTAGCCAAAGGAAAACCCATCTTGCAGTTAAAGGCACTTGAGCCAATACTGCTGGTGCTGCAAGAGCAGAGAGGCAAGCCTGCCTTCTCACACCTGCCAAAAGCCAGGTCTGTGAGCTAAAACATAACTGTTTTTTTTTTTTTTTTAAGACACCACCTTTTGAAGTGTTTATTCTGCAGCAATAAATAACAAAAACTCTGAGTAAAGAGCATAGAGCAGTTCTTTATGCGATTCTCGCAGCTTTCTTATAAGTTTAAATAATATCAAAATGAAACTTAAAAGTTCATGTACTCAGACTCTACCTTCAGAGGCTTAGTGCATGGAAGTAGTGTATTTTGAAACAGCTAAACCAAAGCAAACCAAACAAAAAAGCTTCTCAGGAGATTCTGATAGATATCTTTATTTATAAAGCACCAGTCCAGTTGGATCAAATTGATAACTATGATAAAAAATTATATTAGTCACAAAATCATGTCAAACGAAGTCAAGCTAGAATATAGCAAGAAGTTCAATAAATTAATCATGCATATACATAGATGACTGGGATTATTTTTAGTTATTAACTAGAAATTTTTTTAATGTGATATTTCCTTCATTATTTGAAATTTGAGGCCATTCTGATGCAACTTTTTAGTTTTTTTCAGGACTAAGTTTTTTCTTCTAGGACTGTCAAGTTGTGAATTTTTTTTCCATTCTATGTGTGAACTTGATATATGAAATACCTCTGTGGTGAAAGTTTGGAGAACATGGGTCATATTCTTGTTATAGACCTGTACCTAAGAGAGGTGACCAACAACCCAGGTCGTATTCAAGTGATGTTTCACAGTTTGGAATTTATATTGTTTAATGTCAATATTCAAGTGATTGGACTTCTTGAGTGTACCATGATTGTCCTCCTAAGCAGGTCATAAGGAGGAGCAGAGGTTGTGTCATTTTGTAACAACAAAGGACTTCCCCACAGTGGCTGAGATAGAGAAATGACGCTCTTTGCCAAAAAAACATGTCGGGATTCCAGACAAGCAGACTGTAGCAGGTATCCAGGATTGACCTGGAATTGAGCAAAAACCTGCTGCAGATATAGGAGCCCTTTTATATTGACCAGGAAAACACATGTGAGAGTTGGGCAAAGTGGCCATGGCCTTAGGGGTATATTCATGTCAAGCACAATATCATGCCAAGCGCAATAAATTTCACACTCCACTCATCAGTAGAGAATGGGATCTTGATACACTGTCAGATTTGTTTATCTCTGGTGTAGGTCCTCTATTATTTCTTCTTTTCGTGAATGGCACAACAATATACCCCGTACTCAAGCCAAAATCAGAGAAAAAAATTCTAGTTTTCTCTTCGTTCTTCATTTCCAGATCAAATTTCCGAGTTGTTTGGTCTCACCTAAAAATGCTGTGGTCTTCCTCCGCTCATCTTATTCCCATCTGCGATGCCCCAGTTCAGGCCCTTGTGGTCTATTACAAGTATTGCAGTAGCTCCTAACTGATCTCCTGACCTTGAGTATTGATACCTTCTGATTCACCCATCTCTCTTTCCTGCCTGTTACATTTAATAGATATAAGCCATTATATATTACTATTTTTTAAGATAGATTTTTTTGAGAAAGAGAGAGAGAGCAAGCACAGGAGGAAAGAGGGAGAGGAAGAGTGAGAATCCCAAGCTGCTTAGCACAGAGCTTGACATGGGGCTCAATCCCATGACTCTGAGATCACGGCTGGAGTTGGTTGCTTAACTGACTGAGCCACTTGGGTGCCCCATATATTACTCTTGGTCAAAGTTTTTCAGTATTTTTCATCATGTGCAGATTCAATTTCAGGTCTTTTTTTTTTTTTTTTTTTAGGAATCTCGTGGCCCTTCCCAATATGGCTCTTCCCTACCTTTCTAATTTCATCTCTTGCCACTCTTTCTTCTTAATTTAATGCTTCCTCCCTACAAACCCCTTTGTATTCCTAAGTATACTATGCTCTCTCACACTCTTGTGAGAGTTTGCCAGGAGTTGCCCCTGGGCAAACTCCTCTCTGTCACGAATACCCTCTCTATGTTTGCTGCCTGCCTATCTGGCAATTTCCTATCAATGCTTCAAGTCTCAATCTAAATGCCATTATGGGTGCAGTTGTTAGTGTTGTTTCCATTATAGCAGTGATCATATTCATTCAACATCCAGCACATGTTTATTGAGCAGATACTGTAGGCCTGACCAATGTGGGCATTGAGGATAGAGAATTGAACAAGAATATAAAAAGTTTCTGCTTTTAAGGAGATGAGTTATATCACAATAGTAAATTTGCCTTCTCCCCACTAGTCAGTATAGAACTTGAGAGCAGGATATTCATTTTAATTATCTTTGTATCTTCTGTATCAAGCCCAGCATCTGTCCCGTAACAGGAACTGAACAACATTTTATGATTATTTAATGAATAGTCTTATACTCATTTCCAAAGGACAAATTGAATCAAGGAGAAAAGTAATACATATCACAAGACAGACTTCTTTTCAAAATCCTTGTTCCAAGTTTTCCTTTTAACATGAAGGTAATGAAATAGTCCAATGATCTTGTGCCTAAGGTAATCTCTATATGATGATTTTTCTTTATTTTCTTGCATTTATATTGCTTTATCTCCTTTCCCGAGAAATCTATTATGCTGCTATTTCTATGAAGAAAGGGTAACTTCTAAGTGGAGACGATCCCAGGAAATTCATGAGGGAGTGACACCAGCTCTCCTGTCCTCAAACTTTCCTTTATCCCACGTAGATCGTCTTTTAGAGACTCAGGATACCCCCTCCTCCATAGCTACACTTCCTTTCAGGGAAGGCTCAGACATCATGATATCAGGTGATTATTTACCCCTTTGTGAGACTATGTGAACATATGGAAGCATATCACCTCTTCCACTGAATTTGTCTTGATTCTAGTGGACAAATGGAAAATTGTGATTCTAAGAGAATTTCAACTGATATGTTTTTGATGATAAAAATGCTCCCTCTCTCCATAAAACCATAGAAGATAAATGCCTATGTGCCTATTCTTATGCCCTCCCTGTTACTTGTTTTTTGGTGGTCACCCTTGGCAAATTCAAATATGACCTGGTGGTACTTATAAAACCAGGAACTGAAAAAGCATGCTCCATCCCCACCTTGAAACACACAGACATAGCCACGTAGATTGGAGGTCTGGATGGAGTCAGCACGCAGTCACTGGAGGAGGGAGGCTGGGCAGTGGCCCTGGAGATGGTTCTTATAATGCCGTCTTTCTAGGAAGGGATACACAGGTTTGATTCACTGGAAAAATTCTAAATACTTTTAGAACAGAAAGATCCTCCCCTTGAACAGAACTACCGTGGGTTTATTGGTTCAGGGTTTCAGGCTGTAATGGTTCTACCCAGGACAGAATTACTTGAAGGAAGTGGTCATAAAACCTTTTTAGTTCTTTTATTTACTAATGCAGTTTTACACTGTTCAATCTACTGAACTGCAGCTTTCAACAGAAACCACTACAGAGTTCCTACTATATAAAACAATAGCTATTGAAATCCTGCCTGCAGAGCTCCTGATACTGTTTCTGGGTTGAGAATATTTTTATTCTTTGGGTTCTCTGTGTTTTATTAGAAGTAAGCACACAGATTTCAAATATTAAAACATACATGAAAATGTGTCTTTTTTTAAGCTCAGTGGACACAATTGTGCTGAGAAAGTTGGGATAACGCCTGGAACTGACTCACCTGGTACAACAACCTTAAAGTTACTACATGGAGAGGATTATTTCCGTATCCTGTGGCCTTATAAAGAATCGGAAATAAACATTTAATATGTGGCCACTCACTCACATGTACTGAGTCCCCATCGTGCATGCGGTAGGCTCTCTGTTAGTGTCTAGATATTCCATGGCAAACAAAGTGGTCTCTTCCCTACCCTCACAGAGTTCACAAAGAGAAGGCAGATTAAAACGGAAAAAGATGCCTCAGAAACAGATAAACACAGGTCGTCATAAATGCTAAGAAGAAGACAGAAATCAAAAGATTATAGTTGATTCTAATTTGCATTGGGGTCATATCAGGACAATCAAGATCTTTTACTTAAAACCCCCAAATGACTTTCTGTTACATTTAAAGTCAAGTTCAAAGGGCTCACTGATGTGTATAAGGCCTTGCATGGTTTTGTTGTAGCCTACCTGTCCAGTTTCCATTTGTAACGCTCTACTCCCTTATGCCCATAATTTATTCACATGGGTCTTCTTTCTATTGCTTATTGTTCCAAGCTTGATTCTGCTCCAGGGCCTATGCTCTTGCACTTCACTTTTTTTGGAATACTTTTCCCTTGGATTTTCTCATGGCTGACTTCTTCCTGATAGGCCTCCGCACAACAGCAGCTCTTCAGAAAGTCTTTCACTGCTCAGCCAATTCAAATAGCCCCTTCCTTCTCATCTGTCTTTTCATCATCACAATACGTTAGACTTAGATCATAGAATTATTTGACACCCTTGTTTTGTGTGTGTGTGTGTGTGGGGGGGGGGGATCTGGGTGTGTATGGTTCCTTTGTTTGCTTCTTTATTTTCTGTTTCTCACACTGGAAGGTAAGCTCTGTGAGATAAGTGAGACCTCAAAACTGACCCCAGCACTTAGAATTTGGAATGAAGAAGTTTTTCTTACTCTAGAACCACCTCTGAGTCATAGATGCTAAATATAGCCAAATCCAATGCAGTGCTTTCTTGAAGTTGGCCATCCAACTTGAATCAATAATCAGGTAGGGGACCAACTTCTGACTGATATCTGTTGAAGACTTCTTAGTCAATCAGTTGTACACATTTCAAGGAGGTAAAATTTAATATAAGAGTCACAGGACAAAAAAAAAAAAAAAAAAAAAAAAAAAGAGTCACAGGACAGTTAAATCCACTTATAAATAAAAGATTTCCAAAACAATCGAGTTCTAGCTTAGTTGAGACATCTTTTCTTTCTTTTTTTTTTTTTTTTTTAAGATTTTATTTATTTATTCATGAGAGAGACAGAGAGAGAGGCAGAGACATAGGCAGAGGGAGAAGCAGGCTTCCTGTGGGGATCCTGATGTGAGACTCAATCCCAGGACCCCGGGATCACAACCTGAGCCAAAGGCAGACACTCAACCACTGAACCACCCAGGCGCCCCGGAGACATATTTTCAAATAGTGTGTTTTAAAGAGTACACATACTCACTCTAAAACACCTGCAAATGGCCCACTTACAAGTTCTAGTATGTTTTACCCAGAAGAGAGAGTCACTTCAAAGTGTAGTCTTAAGATACAGAAAAATATTTTATAGGAAAAAATTGTGGAGTTCCACGCTCAATCAGGACTACTATTTCCTCTAAAAAATTCCTTAATTTTTCGTGGAATGGCTGATATGAACAACAACAAAAAGAAATGTTTCATTTAATTGCAAAGGCATTTGTGTTAATGGTGGCTTCCCTAATTTAGTATTATAGAGCTGTAGCTAAGCTACATTTGCTAACAGTTTTCTGGAATGTCAGCACATCTGTAGTGAATTTGTAACTGATTGAAGTCAAAACAAAGGAATTAATTAAAAAAAATTAAAGTCTGATATAGTTGACACACAATATTACATTAGTTTCAGGTTTACAGTGTAGTGATTCAACTCCTCCATTTTTATACTGTGCTCACCACAATGTAGCTACCATCCATCACCCCACAGCACTATTACAATACTATTG
Organism: Canis lupus baileyi; assembly: GCF_048164855.1. Lineage (NCBI taxonomy): Eukaryota > Metazoa > Chordata > Mammalia > Carnivora > Canidae > Canis > Canis lupus. The sequence continues at coordinate 56,850,714 of NC_132850.1, read as the reverse complement.
GCCAAATTCCATATGTTGTGCTTTTTATTTCCACGACTTACTCATTTTATAACCAGAAGTATCTGTATCTCACCTTTTCCTTCCCCCATTTTGCCATCTGCCTCTACGCTTCCCCTCTGGCAACCATCAGTTTGTTCTCTGTATTTATAGGTCTGATTCGGCTTTTTGTCTGTTTGAAGAAACTAATTTTGGAAGATTAATTTCTAGTTCCTTCATATACTCTTAACTGCTTTACTTGATCCTAGCATTTTTAGAAGACTAAGGAAGAGCTATTGAGTGAACGTCTACAAAGAATGAAAACAACAGTATTAAAGCCAAATCAGAATAGAAAATGAAGGAGGGGCTCTTGGGTGGCTCAGTGGTTGAGTGTCTGCTTTTGGCTCAGGACGCGATGCTGGGGTCACAGGATCGAGTCCCACATTGGGATCCCCGCAGGGAGCCTGCTTCTCCCTCTGCCTGTGTCTCTGTCTCTCTCTCTCTCTGTGTCTCTCATGAATAAATAAATAAAATCTTTTAAAAAAAGAAAATGAAGGATAAACAACCCTTTAGCATTCAAAATCTTATATAACTTGCCATACACATGTAACTAGCTGGTAGAAGGGACATGGGCCCATCAGTATCCAAACTTACTGACTCTTTCTTCTTCTTCTTCTTCTTCTTCTTCTTCTTCTTCTTCTTCTTCTTCTTCTTCTTCTTCTTCTTCTTCTTCTTCTTCTTCTTCTTCTTCTTCTTCTTCTTCTTCTTCTTCTTCTTCTTCTTCTTCTTCTTCTTCTTCTTCTTCTTCTTCTTCTTCTTCTTCTTCTTCTTCTGTTTTTTGACTTTCTTCTTTTTAAAGGGGAACTAGTAATGCCCACTTGATGTCATGTGAAGGGAGAGCTCCCACTGGGCCTCTTCCTTGGTTTTCAATACCGCAGAGAAGTCTATGTGCAGCTGGTACAGCTGTGTATCTCAGCTCAGACAACGTGAGAGAGCCAGGGGGAGTCCCAGTGCAGTTAGTTGTAGGAGGAAGGCCAGGGCCTCTGCAGTTAGCACCGGGTCTCAGCACCTCTCCTGCACCATGGTTGCCCGCCTTGTCTTGATCAGCAGCTATTTTGGAGCTGGGCTGACAAGGCTCTGTGAGGATGGAGCAGCATTGTATGGTGTCTTTCTTGTTAACTGGCTCAGGTAGAGGCTGAAGCATGACAGGATGCTGAAAGGATTCTCCATGTGAGAAAAAAATTTTCAATTTATTAGGGAATTCCAGCTATTGGGTTTATTCTTATTAACTTTTTGTTTATCAAAGACCTTGGTCATAGAATAAAAAGAAATTAGTTTCTTTACCATAAGATGGTATAACAGCTGCATTTTAACTGCAGATGTGGTCGGCATAAATAGGCTTTTATTTCCCCTCCCAAATAAGATTTTACCAGGAATAACTGTGGGTGTATTGAGGGAAAGTAAGGTAATAATGGTGATACTTTTATTTCTCCAGGTAGCATCCATCTCCTACCCACACACTGACAAATTAATTTCAACTAAAAAAAGTGTCTTATGGCTTGTTAGCAACCTAAATTAGCTTATCGCTCATTATTCTGCTTCACCACGTTGCCGGAGAGATGCTGACACTGCCCTTTTCCTTTCTTCTTCGGTATATGAAAGACAAGTCATTAACAGAATATTTGTGATTGCTGTGCCATCCTGAGCAGATAAAGGAAATCCTTCTCAAGTTTCAATACATAAAAATTACAAATAAAATAGAACAACAGCAAAAACTAAAAATCCTCATATATCCACCTGAGCTCCAAAGAAAGGGGACTCCTCAGGTAAATGAATGAAGAGGGAATTGAAAACTCAGTTCAGAGCATTTGATGTGACATGAGGGCCCGACAAGGGAATCCGGACTAGAAGTGGGCTCTGTGTCTGCAGCAGGCTGGAGCTGAACTCCCCTGGTGACCCAGAGCACCAAGATAAAAGCACATAAAGTTGGTCTTAGACTTGTGAGACCCACAGGGCTCAAAATTCAAAACTCAGAATTGTTCAGTAGGACTCTTCCCCCATATCTAACCAAAAATGACAAGCGAAACAAGCAGAAACAATAGCCACGAAGGCACTTGCAGAGAATGCAACATGTGAGCGACTTTGCTCGCACAAATATTGTAGACATGAAATGTCTGACAGACCATATGGGGTGATAGCCAAGCAATAGATAAAATGATAGGTAACTTTTGAAACAAACTGAAAAAGAGTATTTAGAAATAAAATTTACAGAAAGTGAAACTTTAAAAGTGCAACTAATTAAGTGGACAGTGTGATCATAGAGTTGAAAAAGGTAATGGAAAGACATAAAAATGGAGAAAAATTAAGCATAGATAAAGAGACAAAAAATATGAAAGAGATGCTAAGATCTGTAGAGGAGAAAATAAAAAGATCCATCAACATATGCCGATAAAATTCCAGGAAAAAAAAAAAGAGAGAATAAGGCAGAGCATGGTATTAAAAAAAAATAATAGCTTGGAACTTCCTGGAATTGGAGATCATTCTTAGGTTGAAGAAGTACACCATGATCCAACAGGAAGGAGAAAAATAAATTAGAAACCATGGCAAAATTGCAGAATATCAAGAAGAGAAAAACTTAGTTAATCAGAGAGAAAAGCCAGCTAACTTCTAAAGGAAGAATGATTAAATTGGCAACAGTTTTCTCAGCAGCTGCAATCAGAGCGACAAAACAGTGAAATAAGAGCTTCACTGCTCTGATGTAAAATCATTGTCAACCTGGAACTCTACTCAACTATGACCTGAGAGTGAAGGCAAAATTAAGATATTTTGAGCAATTTAAGATAGAGAAGACCTGTTTCCCAAGCATAGGTGTCAGCCTGTTCTCGCCCCAGATGCTCTCTTCTTTAGAAGTTTAGCTATTTCGAGATGGATGCTGTGTAGCAAGAGTGGACAGACATGGATTTGGTGGATGGGTGCTGACCACCCATTACTCTCTCTTTTCAGGGTGCCTTCCAGGATGAAGAGGCCAAAGCTGCGCTCTTAGACACCATCTTCTATGTTTCCCAGGCTCCTCGCAGTGGCTTGCGGCAGTGATTCATGCCCTGTCAGATGTACTCACACAAGATCTGCATTTGCTGTTTGTGCTGTGTCTTGTTGGCAAGCCGAGTTGTGAAGCTTTGTCCCCATGCTGGAGTCCTAGCAGAGGCCCCAGGGGCCATGAGCTACTTTTTATGTCCATACAGAGGGGCGGTGTGGAGAACACCCAATTTTTTGGGTGTAGCTGGAGCAGTGTGCCTTGGATCTCAAGATGTGTAATAGCAGAGTTGCAGGGATTTTGTTTGTTGTGGCTGCGTGTGTGTGGTCTCTTCCTCACCGAAGGGGGTGATTGTAGCTGGGAAAGGATAGTTCTGGAGCAAGAGACTTCCTGTATATGGCAGAGGTAGCAAGTCTTGGTAACCTTGTTTTTTTTTTTTTTTTCCCTCCTCTGGTGAAGATATTTTATTTTTCTTAAAAATATAATTGTACAATGCTCTTCAGAGAAAGAAAAATTCCCTCAATGCCCCCAAATACCATGTGGATTAATAATCTTCTTCTCTTTCAAAACTAAATATGTAATTGATAATATGCAACTGATTTCTTGTGAAATATAATATTTATGCTTTTTAATTTTCTTTCCCTTTATTTTAACTAAAGTCCAGTTTAAACCTATGCTTTTTGTAATGAGCCAAATCAAGTTTATCATAGTTCAAAGATGATGAAATAAAATGCTAAATGGTGATGCTGATAAAAACTGTCAATTAGCTGGTACACAGTGATATGAATTTGCTGCAGGAAGACAGATTCTGATTTAGATACAACAGTGGTGAGGTGTGGCCATAGCGTAGGCTGCAGTGCCATGCCCAGGTCATTATTATTCACTCACACACCCATGCCCCGGCTGCCATGGGTGTTGACTGCTGGTAGCTCATAGCTGTCCTTCTCTAAAGAAATGTTCCAGATGTTGGTATCCAGGTTACCTGGAAATTTATGTATCACCTTCCAGGGGCGGGGATAAGAGAATAGAGCAGAGTGTAGTATTAAAAAAACAAAATGTCAAAGAACTTTCTGGAGGGACACCTGGGTGGCTCAGTGGTTGAGCATCTGCCTTTGGCTCAGGTTGTGATCCCAGGGTTCTGGGATCGAGTCCCGCATCGGGCTCCCTGTGTGGAGCCTGCTTCTCCCTCTGCCTATGTCTCTGTCTGTCTCTGTGTGTCTCTCATGAATAAATACATAAAATCTTTAAAAAAGAGAACTTTCTGGAATTGAAGACAGTTCTCAGGTTGAGGAAGTACGCCAGCCAACATCTGAATGGCAACAGGGCACAAAAGGCCAGTCTTCCTACTGCAGGGGGGATCATCTCTAGGTGATATGTGTTCCAGAGTTTTCCCGTGAGATCAGGCTGAAATGAGTCTCCAGCTGAAACTATATTTTCTTTCTGCTTCCCCGCCCCCCCCCCCACACCTGCCTTTTGCCTTCTTCGGAGAACTCACTCAGTAAATCTTGACTATGAAACAGACCATAAGGATAGGATTTGCTCAGTCTCAAGTGGTTTGCAAAAGGATCCTATTGTTGGTAATGGCAGGCGGAATGCTGATGGCTAGGAGAATGCTGTATTGATAACGTTTGCAGAGACTTTCCCTTGTGGTGGATTGGGGTGGGATAGAGAGGTGAAAGAGGGCGCACTAGATAGTGTAATTTCTTGAGCATTTGAAAGGTTGGCTGGTGTGGGGGGGCGCAGGATGGTAACTCTAAGGACTATGGAATTGGAGGTCTGGGGTTAACTGCAAATCCTGTGTTGCCAGGGAGGAATGGTAGGCTTAGATACATTAATTAACAACTTCAAGTTCAGTGTGATGTTTAAAGAACCTTTTTTTTTAAAAAAAAGATTTTAGAAATAAAATCTATAGAAAAATCTTCATGAGAGATACAGAGAGAGAGGCAGAGACATAGACAGAGGGAGAAGCAGGCTTCTTGTGGGGTACCTGATATGGGACTCAATTCCAGGACCCAGGATCATGACTTGAGCCGAAGGTAGATGTCCAACCACTGAGCCACCCAGGTGTCCGTAAAGAACCTTTTTAACAACATTTCAAGAGTCTTTCCTCTTCTGCAACCAGAAGGCCACATAAACCATGACTTCGGCATAGGACTGAGTTGTACAATTGGAAAAGACTTCAAGGAGGTTGAATTTTCAGCCCAGGTAAGTCTCTGTCCAAGTCAGAGCTGTGCTACGGGAGCAGTGGGACCCCAGGACATGGAATGGATATACTTGAGAACCTTGAATACATAGAGAACCTCGAACCCTTTGCAGTAGTGGCCTATTTTCTCATATTTGAGGATAAAAACTGCAGACACAGTGCTTGTTCTCAGCATTGGCCCTTATTTCACACTCCTGATCACCAAAAAATAAGTAGAGTCAAATTCCAGCATCACTTAGAGAAAGAAGTGATGCGCCTATCTCAGAGGCAAAGATTATAAACCAAACAAACTGTGCAACTTGATTAGCTTGTACTGGCAGGAACCAGGAGAATATGAAGAAGGTCTTGGAGGTCCCTGATAGATAAACAAGAGTTTGTCAATATGGGGCATCCTTCAATGGCCCAAGATTCAATACTCTGGCATAAGCAGTTGTAATACCTTCTAGATTGGAGCCAGAAGCCGGGAAAGCTGTGACCTGTACTGAAAGAAGTAAGAGGGCAGGGCTGCTGTGGCAGACTGGAGAAGAGGGGATGGGTTCAGAGAATTAGGAGTCCTAATATTTATCCTCAGGAAGACCTGGAGGTTACCATGCTCTCCAAGTCAATAGGGAATCCACCGATGAAGGGGAATCCAGCTTCACTGAGAGATCCATGGTGCTTGGTTTCTCCAGGTTAGAGCTAATGGTAGGAGCTATTACAGATTAGGCTCCTTAATCTCAATGCAGATAGGAGAATCCCAGAATGGCTGAGGAAGACACAGATTTAGCCATCAGATGCAACATGGAGCCCCTGAAATATATTTCAGCATTCCCTTGATAACTACTAAGTACAGTATAAAAACAAAAAGCACAAGTCAAACTTTCCCATCAATGAAGATACAAAAATTTAAAAATACTGATAAACCGAACGTAACAATGTATGAGAAATTAGTATGCGTCTATATAAATATATGTTTATATTTGGGACCAAACTAAGTTTATTCCCCAAATAAAAGGTTAGTTTAACCTTAGGAGATGAAATAACATAAATTACCACACTAACAGAATAAAGAAAATAAAGAAGGCAATTACTTTGGCTAAAGAGAAAGAATTGATAAAAATACAAAAAAAAAAAAAACTATTCATGTTTAAAAAGAAAAAAGAAAACCTCAAACAGATTAGGTATGAAGCCAAACTCCTTCATCTGAGAAGGGTAGCTGCAAAAAAGAAAAAAGAATGGTGACATATAGAATCACTCCTTTCAATAGAAAGAATAAGATGGCAGTGACTATCGTCACCCCTTCATTCAGCATTGCACCAGAATTCTTATTGGGTGCAATAAAGGAAAATAATAATAATAATAATAATTAAAAGTAAGGACTGGCAAGAAAGTATGAAAATTGCTATTACTTACCAATGATATGACTATGTAGTTAGAAAATCCAGAAGAATTTATAGCTAGATTTTAGAATGAATAAGAAAGCTGATCAATTTTCCTGGATGCAAAATAAAGGTACCAAAAGCAATTTCATTTCCATACAGCAGCAACAAAGAGATGAGAATATAAAAAGCTTTGGTCCCACTGTAGGAAGAGAGTGTAGGCGGTCATAGAGGAGACTGAACACTCCCCATCAGCCCCCTCCCCCAAGCATCCTTTCTCAGTTCCACGGTCCATTTCATCTTCAGATTATGGGCCACCTTAGTTCCTGGGCAGTCCAGGAATAAGAGGACGGACACCTTTCTATAGCCTTGAGCACAGCTAAAGTCACCCTGTGGAATTGGTTACACCAGGGGCCAACCATGTCTATACGGCCTTAAACGAAGGAAGCACCTCCAGGGGAGTTTCAGATTTTAATCAGCATAATGGAAATCACCAGCTTGAAAACCTAGTCATGTTCGGATCAAAGGTCATACCCGACTTGCGTGGCGTCCTGGGCCAGTTGCAAGATAAACTAATTCTAGTACAAGTATCTAAAAATAGCTGAATAAATGTTCTATGCAATATTAACCTTTGCTAATTCTGTGTGTTAGGTAGAGGAATACGTATTACATGGGTCTCCAACCTTGTCTGTAGTTTTTAAACTTTTCCAAGTAAAGAAGTGATTGGTGGGATTTGATTGTGATTGTTATTTGTGCGTGTTGAGGTTTATCTTTTTATATGAACAAAGGTTTGTCTAGTTTGTGTTTATAAAATGTGATCTCTGCAAGTAAGTTATAAGCATGGTCACCTTTTGATCTTTTCATTATAAGCCAAGTATGATCAAGTTGACAGGCTCTCAAAGATTCCCCAGCTTCCACTTATTCCTTTGAATACATCTATTTTTCAATATATAGTATTTTCTCAGGGGTCATAGCTACTACCAGGACTTCTATTATAATTTAGGCTAGCCAATTAACTGGAAAGGTAAAAATTTCTTGATAAGACTGTTGAGACTGGCAACAGTTCCTACTTGCAGTAATATATAAACTTCTTTCAAATAAATTAAAATTTTCCTCAAGAAATTGTTATATTTCTATCATCTTAGGAAATTACAATGACAACTAATCGCTATTGTTTCTTCTCATTCATTGCATTATAAAAATGTAACTGAATAGTCTTTAACTCAGATATTTGACTTTGTATCTCAAGAGAAATAAATTGCTTAATTATTAGCCGAATTTTACAGATGGCCTCAAATTTCAGACAATCACCTCAGTTGGGCCAAATCTATCTTTTCAAATATACTGAAAGTCCTATTTTTTAAAGCTATCAATGAAGTGCCTTTAGAAGGAAAATTTTCCCTAAAGTTTCAAGTAAATCCCCAATCCTTGCAAGACATCTTCCCAGCGGTCCATAAGGAAATTGTCTTTCATAAAACTAGATTAAGAGAATTCTATTAGTGGACCAATTCAAAGAGAACTTGTACCTTCCCTCAGGAAATTTGAGTTATATTTGGGGCACTTGCTGCAGTAATGTACTACTATTATTTTTTTCTAAGGTAATGAAAAGGAGTGAGTGAAGCAAAGTGATCTGACCTGGTACATCAGCACTGGGTAGCAGTGAGACACTGCCCGCGCTCACAGTGCCACTTAGCTCTTGGGACACACTGGTGCTGATCTCCTAAGTACAGGGTAGGGATGTTGTATCCCATAACAATGATACAGTGTCTCTTACAGAGTAAGGAGTCAACACGTGCTTTCCATCTAATGCAGACAAATGTTCAGGAGAGACATTGATGTCTAGGTCGATGTAGTTGACCATTTATGTTGGGGACTTTATTTCATTTCATGCCAGGAATGAAGTAACACTGTGAAAATAAAGTGTTAGGTGGTGATGTCTGGTTTGATTTGTGTATTTTAATCAATTTTTAAAGCCATTGCCTTTTCTCTGTGTGGACAAGGTTTCGGAGTTTGCCACGCACACAGATTCCTCTAAAAGCTGAACATAATTTTATACCTTAAGCATTTCAACACACGGAAATAAATTAGATATCTTTCATGTATTTGTGAAACCTAACCAAATTCACATCTAAATTGGTACAGTGTTTTGACATCTTTCTCCTCCTTGATTGAATTAAAGCTATTTTTTATTAAGCCTAAAAAAGCCTTGGGAGATTAGAAGTAGTGAGTTGGTACAATGGCTCCATAGGTCCTGATTATAAAGTGTTTTATCATCTTACAGTTATCTTGAAGTATAATAAAATAGAAATTGGAGTTATGTGATTGAATATGCAGAACTTCAACAAAATGTTTGCGTTTACCACTGTTACTTCACAGTGAAGTCAGCAAGAGCCGTCGTTCTCTGGAAACCATACCACCACCACTGCCAACATAGCAGAAAGCAAACCATTTACCCTTGCTGCTTTCACTGTACCAGTGGAAACTGAAAGCAAAATATCCTTTATACTACCTTTCGTATGTTTTTATTCCATGAAGATTACCAGATTGCTTGTTTTTGTAAGTTGTGTTCCATAAATTTTCAGAAACTGTGGGACAAGAATTGATTTTCTTGTAAATAAAAAAAACACAACCAAAATCTGAAACAAAAACTTTCTTTTCTGGGATCCCTGGGTGGCGCAGCCGTTTAGCTCCTGCCTTTGGCCCAGGGCGCGATCCTGGAGACCCGGGATCGAATCCCACGTCGGGCTCCCGGTGCATGGAGCCTGCTTCTCCCTCTGCCTATGTCTCTGCCTCTCTCTCTCTCTCTCTCTATCATAAATAAATAAAAATTAAAAAAAAATAAAATAAAGCTGTTTAAAAAAACCTTTCTTTTCTGAAAGGATTATTTCATACAAAATCATTGGTATATAGTATATTTCTTTAAATTCTACTCTAGCTAGAAAACAGAACTCAAATATTCCCCTTCTTAAAAAGGCTACAAACACCATTCCAAAAGGAAGAACTTATAATGTCTCAACTTTATGAAACTTGGTATATTTGAGCTTTTTAAATTAAAATCTTTAATTTCCATAATATCTATCAAAGCTATAAAAGGTATGAAGTGACTGCAATACATTTAGCCCACTGGTTTTGTCATGCAAACTGGAAAACCAATTTGGCCTTCCCTTACCAAACTGTTTGTATCTATCATAGGATTGCTCCCCATAAGAATTTGCTCAATATAAATGTGCATTCAATATAGAGTAAACATATCTGCACACACACACACACACACACACACCCGTTTCTTGGAGGTAGAAATAAAGGCCACTACTTAACACCTTGGCAGGTGTCTGCAGTTGTTCGTTAGTTGTCTCATGATACAAATATCTTCTCAGCAGCGTAGTGTGCTGTCATCATGGCTGGATCTGGAAGGGAGCTGAGGAACTATAGGCAGAGCCATGCCAGAGTGTAACCCCAGGGTTCCAGTGCTCAGCACAGAGAAGTAGAAGCACATGCTGCACCTCTGTGTTGGGATAAAATACCTTATGCGAATTAGGCAATGCTAATGAGTTGAAGCTGATGAAATTTCCAGTCCCTGGAAAGTGCACTGGTTTTGTAAAGACTCTACCCTCTTTACTTGTTATCTTGAGAAAACTTGGACGCTGGCCTCAGGTAGTTTTAATTATCAGACTTTAATAACAGTTTTGAGAGCACTTATCTCCTATGAGGAGATTTGGCTCAAACTCCAGCTCCGCCACTAACCGTTCATTATGAATTAGACACTGAATCTCTCTGAACTTCAATTTCCTAGCTGCAGAGTAAGAGGTTTAGAGTAGACTAGATGATCTCTAAGGCTGCCTCTGGCTCTATTTCTCATTTTCTTACTTCATGGCACTAGCCCACTGTGGTATGTGATTCCGCATGAACCACCTTGAACACAGATCACTGTTGCTTCCTACCTCCAACTCTTTCCTCCCCGTGAACTTTGTGGTCTCCAACTTTCCTGGTTTTCCTTAATACCTCTTTTCCTTCTCTAACTCTTTACTTTTTCTTCTCTTAGCCTTCAAATTTTGGTATTTTCTACAGTTCATGCTATTATCCTTCTTTCTTGCTCTATAGCTACTCTCCTGGTGTGTGGTCTCATAAATTTTAGGCTACCACTACCTATGTGCTGTGGGTGCTTCTGACTTTAGGAATGTTTATCTAACTGCTGTACATTTTCTTACTTCACATCAGCTCAAATCAGGGTGTCCAAAACAAATTCACCACCTGCAATTCTATTTTTTTTAATAGTAAGTTCTTTATTTAAATTCAATTTAGTTAACATATACTGTATTAGGAGTTTCAGGGATAGAATTTAGTGATTCTTCAGTTGCATATAACAGCGCTCATTACACCATGTGCCCTCCTTAATGCTCATCACCCAGTTATCCTTTCCCCCCATCTATCTCCCCTTCAGCCCTCAGTTTGTTTCCTAGAGTTTATCATCTCTTACGGTTTGCCTCCCTCTCTATTTTCATCTTATTTTATTCTTCCTTTATTTTTCCTTCCCCCGTCTTCATGTTTTATTTCTTTTTTTTTTTTTTTATGTTTTATTTCTTAAATTCCACACGAGTGAAATCACATGGTATTTGTTTTTCTCTGACTGACTTATTTCACTTAGTATAATGCCCTATAGTTCCATCCATGTCATCACAAATGGCCACCTGCCATTCTAAATCCCTTCCTTTTTGTTAATATCACCATCATTCACCTAAGTCATTCCTGTATTGAGCCTTGATTCTTCTTTCTATCACCATTTCCATCCAATCAGCTAACTCTTGAGCATTTCACTTTTTCACTGCCTTCATGCAGGATTTTTCAGATGAAGAGCCACTCCACCCTCCTTCTGCTCTCCTTGTCTGAGGTCTGGCTTTACTATATAGTTCTGACCACCTCTCTCTTGATTTGAAAGCATTCACTGAACTTTAATGAGCTGCAGTGTGGTACCCAGTTTGGGGCCTACAGGCCTTAGGAATCTTTTAATATTTTGGTTAATGTTTTCAGATCTATGTTGACTGCAATCTTTATCTTATCAATTTTTTTATTAAATTCTAATTAGTTAACATATAGTGTAATATTGGTTTCAGGAGTAGAATTTAGTGATTTATCACTTATGTATAATACACAGTTCTCAGGACAAGTACCTTCCTTAAAAGCCACTGCAATCTTTGAATATAGACTGAACAAATAATATTTCTAATGTGTATACATGACTATTTTTTAAAAGTCTATAGATATAAGTTATGATTAGTAATATAAACAACAAACTCCTAAGTTTCAGTGACTTTGTAGTAACTTTCTGATATTGTGTATTTTTAAATGTATAGGAATAGTAAGAGCACAGTGACAATCATGCGGAAGCCCTAAATTCATCCATGTTAAAAATGGGTGCTGGTATTTGAAAAAGTTGGCAACTTTTGACTAAGCGCTAAGCTTCTCAAAAGTGACTCACAGTTTCATGACCAGGCTCTATGGCTCCTGGCTACCTCTTCTGCTCATTTTTATAACTACTCACCTGGTATTTTACAATCCAGGGACACTTAATTCTTTGTGGTCCCCATTATACAACATGCTATTTGTCTTTTGTGTATCTTTGTCCCTATAAACCCTTTCCCTACTGCTTGACACTTCACTGCTAAATCTTATTTTTTTCTTGAAGACTCAAATCAAAGATTACTTTATCCAGGAAGTTTTTCTATATTCTAAGAACCTTCTCACCCCCAATTCTATATGCATATCTCTGTCCTTATTATGCCCATCAAATTGCATTATACTTGAATACTTAAGCATTTATTATTTTTAAAGATTTTATTTATTTATTAATGAGAGCCAGACAAAGAGAGAGAGAGAGAGAGAGGCAGAGACACAGGCAGAGGGAGAAGCAGGCTCCATGCAGGGAGCCGGACGTGGGACTCGATCCCCGGACTCCAGGATCAGGCCCTGCGCTGAAGGCGGCGCTAAACCTCTGAGCCACCCGGGTTGCCCAATACTTACGCATTTATTTCCCTTCTGGACCATAAATCCCTTGATGTCTCTACCTTTACAGCCTCCACTTGGTACCCCCAGGACTCTAGCACTTTGATTGGCATCAATAAGCATTCAGTACCAAGCTTCTCTAGACTTTGTTGAAACATTATTACTCGTCTCCCAATACTGTAATGTTTCCAGGGCTATTGAAAAGATGATTTTGGATGGAGACCCTTTATTACAAATTGCTTTAAGCCAACTTTCTCATTCAAAATTATGACATTATTTTGTTAGATATTGGTAATCTCCAGACGTTAATGGTTACTTAGAGCTACAGTTGTCCACAATCTTGCTTATGGGTAAGGTGTGACCACCCCTGTTGTCTCAGGCCAAATTCTGTCACATGTATAAATATTTATTACCAAAGAGGTGAAGAAAGGGGCAAAGAGTCTCTAAGCTTGAAGTCCCAGCTTACTGTCATTGTAGACATTCTGTGAAGCACCATGAATGAAAGGTGCATAAGGCAATTGTGACAATATGCCCGCAGCTTTGTTCAGCTAAACTTCGAGTCAGATCAGGTGGCATGATCTTTCAAAAATGATATACAAAAGACTCAGAAAAGTCCTTAGGCTTGGGAATGGCTCTCATAGATATCAGCTGTTAGCTTTGCTAAATATTTCTCTCGCAAGAGTTAAGGTATCGGTACACCATTTCTAGTTGATTCATGTCTTGAACACCATTTATTTCTCCAGTAGGGAAAAAAGTCTTATGTTCCTTATGCTAAATAATAACTCCTTTAGTATTGGGAAAAAAAAAAAAAAGAAGAAGAAGGCTGAAACACTTGCAGCAGCTACCCATGTAGTGTGGGCTTCTGATTACAGTTTTTCAAATGCTAACAAACTACCCTGAGTCTAAATTAAAACCTAGGTGCTCACATAGTTATATTACATCGTCTATGCTTAGATATCTTTAAGGTTTCACACAACAGAAGTTTTTTACAATAGATTATTATGAAAGGCAACTACCAAAATCAGTAATCATTTTATATTTTAGGCAGCAAGGAAGAAAGTAATGCAATGAAACCTTTACCTTGCAGTTAATGTTATCTTAATACAGATTAGAGATGCATGTGTTGGTTTGGCTTATAAAACAGACCAAAATGTCATTTTAAAAAACTCTGATGTCAACAAGTATTTTTTTTAACAAGCATTTTAAATACCAGATATATTTCCAGGTTCATGTCTAATAAAATTCACTTTGTATTGTGAGAATGATCAGCAGGGCTCAATCTTTATGATTCCAGGATTGCATCTGATGGCTCTAATCTTAGAATGATGGGGAAAAACAAAACAAATAATTTCCTATTAATTTGTAGGGATGGGTTGAATTGTACTCTTCCAGAGACTGAAGGAATCTGTAAATGGACTTTTCTCCTCCCCAGAAACACCCAGTTCTTCTCAACTATGACTTTCTCTCCTGTGTATATCCTTTACTAGTTACAGGACAGACTTGGCTCCCGATCACCAAATCCCTACTATTGGAATTTTATGGAAGCTTTGCCACACAGGCATGATCAGTTATTAACTCCATTTTCAGCCCTTCTCCTTTCTCTGGAGGATGGGCGGAAGGGTAAGTTGGAGCTGAAAATTCCAAGCTTCAAATCATGGCTTGGTCTTTCTGGACCAGCCTCCATCTAGGAGTCATCCAGGAGCCCACTTAGAATTGCCTCATTAGAACAAAAAATGTTCCTTGTGTTTTTATCACTTAGGAAGTTACAAGGGCTTTAGGAACTCTGTGCCAGGAACTGTGGGCAGACACCAGTATATATATTTTCTATTATCTCACAGAATCTCCTGAGTTCACAGGTTTTTGGCTTCCAAAGAATGGCAAGGCAGGCGAGAACAAGTTGACTGGCTTCTGTTTATGACTTGACCCTATGATTAGCCTCTTTTCTCAAAACATAACCTGCATTTTCCAGACTTTTTAAAAGAAGTTTTTCCTTCCATCTAGACCAACCTACCCATAGGTAGTACAGATGCACCCTTAAAGGGGCGAATCACATCCTCCTCTTCTAGAAAAGGAAGAAAAGAAGAAAAGAAAGATTTTCTACAAAGGAAGAAAGTTTCTTTCCATAGTTCCATTTTTTGGTCTTTATTATATTAGTATTACCTATGTATATAAAACCTCCCCTGCTTATCTCCTCTTTATAACTTGAATTCATGAAAAATAAGATCTATGTGTTGTTTGCATGATCTTTGACACAGGATGAGAGGACAGGCTTTGCCCACTAAACATGTTCTACAAAGGATTGGTAGATTAAATTGATAGAAGAAGAACACTGGTGTGCATTAAAGAAAGGACTGGTTCTTCCCCCAACTACAAAAGTGTGCAGTGGCCTTCATTCTTCATCGAATGTGTAGTCACTTGGTCATTTCTTCCTGCGAATCTCGTTTTGCACCCAGAGCCTAGAATATTGCCTGGCTTTGTAAATAGCAAACTTGAGGTAAATATTTGTAGAATATTTAAAAATTAAACTCTAGACTTTATAATTAATTTTTCATCTTTACCAAACATTTGAAACTATTTAAACATTACTTTCTTCCCTCGAATTTCAAATATAGCTATTGGAAACCTACAGAAAACCTGAATCAAGTAATTTTTAAGAATAAAACATTATTAACAAACAAAAATACTATATTGGGGGCTGGATTAGCCTGAAATGATGAGGTTTCAAGTAACTTTAAAACTTTGATATAGTATTATGTTATCAGAGAAGCTGGAAAGTGAGCGCATAGAAACCTATATACCCATTGCCCAAATCCCTTAATTGTTAGCTTTCTATCACATTTCCCATTGTCATTCTTTATCTTTCTCTCTGTGTATGTCTATATATATATAATATGTATTAAAATTTCATTCTTGGGATCCCTGTGTGGCGCAGCGGTTTGGCGCCTGCCTTTGGCCCAGGGCGCGATCCTGGAGACCCAGGATCGAATCCCACATCGGGCTCCCTGTGCATGGAGCCTGCTTCTCCCTCTGCCTATGTCTCTACCTCTCTCTCTCTCTGTGACTATCATAAATAAATTTAAAAAAAAATTTCATTCTTTGATGCTTCTTGACTTGAATTAAATGTTGCTGTGATCACTGCCAAATGGTAACTTTTAAATTCCATCATTCCTTCAATATTTATTAGCAAAGCTCTAAGAGCTTTTCTTTCTAGTCTGGTTATTATTTAGATCAGTATGGATTCTTGTTTTATGAGTTCTAATTCATTTATGTCTTTAATTCAATTCTAAAATTTTATAAATTTGGCCAGTTAAAACCTCTTCAGAGTGTCTCCTGGGTCTTTTTGATAGGTTCTCATCATTCTCGAGAATTTCCTTATTCTCTGGCACAAGCTGGTCTAGGATCATCTTGTACTTTCCCTGTTCAGCTTTTGGATCAGCTATTTCTTTGAGAATACTTGGTTCCTTTCAGTGGATAAGGATATTCAGAAAGTGTCTTGTGGTTATCATTGGTCTGTTCAAAGGTGTTAATTTTATTTTAGAATTACTGTATATGATTAATCTCACATTTGTCCTCCTTGCACATTTCCGAATTTGAAACAACCTCTAAGAAAACTTAGATTCTTTGTCATTATTGATATTTAAAATAACCCATAATATCATAATGCTTTATATTTTAAAATCCTGTTATAAGTCTCTAGTTAGCTTAGTAATATACATTTCTTTGGGTGTCATGTCTTATCAAAGGGGGAAAAGAGCACAGCGTACCTTTTTCCATCTTTTAAAAAGTTCAAGTCATTGTGTATTTAGGAAGTAAGCTAAAGTTACAAGAACAGTTAAATATAAGTTATTTTTGCTTCTAAACTAATTGCCAGTTCCAATTTATTCTACATTAATATGTGTAAAATTATCTACCAACTTAGTAATAAACATTTGATAATTAAAATTGACAGGCAAGACTTGTCTGTTCCATTTATATTTGTTGCTGTACCATCTATTTTCGTAAGTGTGTTTCTATGGGAGACTAATACTTTGAAATGTTTGAAAAGTATAATTATGTTAACGTGGTTCAAGGCTTCTTTGACATCTGTTTAGACACACAAAAAATAGATTAGCTTTTCAAGTGAGTATTTTTAGCAAAATTCTAGAAAATTTTCAGATTTCCCCAAAATGTATTTTCAAATTTCGCAAGCAAACGCCTGACTTTAATTATGGAAAGTGGAGTACATGTGAAAATTTTCTTGACTTTGTGCTGCTGTTACCCTCTTAACTAAGTGCAGGCCACTTAACTCTCTGACTTCAACTCAGCTCAAGATTCTGGGCTCAGCAGAGGCTTTGTGAATCCTACAGGAGGGTCTCAGTGGCTATTGTATTTGCTTTTCTGCTGAGGAGGCTCTGACCAATCTGCCTTAATAGGACCCTGCCAGGTCTATTAACTGGTACTTTTCTTGTATCCAGTGTCATTTTTTTTTTTTTTTTTTTTAGTTTTCCCATCACCATGGTAATATAAATGTCAATAAACCTAGACAAAACATATTTTTAAAATATTCGGATAGATTTCAGTGTGAAAAATTTAGCTCTGGGTTTCAGGGTAAATATGAAAGTTTGCATGTGTAAAGGAAAAAAACATTTTTTTCCTCCATTCTCCTAGGCTCAATAACTGGGCTTATGAAATAAACTGACAACAGGTAGATTAATAGGAGAATATATATACAAATTTATTAATTTTAATATTATGTGTTTGAGGTATCACAGGAAAACAAGAGTGAATTAGCAAAGAACAGTGAGATTTGGGAGCTTATCTTTGTTTTAATAGGGACAGGGGAGGGAAGGATGTAGACCTCTGAGGGAGAGTAAATGATTTTTAGAAAAGATGTAAGGCTCTTAGTGAAATAGATGGGAAGTATGATCATTTGTGCTAAAGTTCATCTGGGTGTGGTGTCAACTTCTAGCATCCTCTCCTGTAATAAGAGTGAGTCTTCCTTAGTTGGTGAAAATCCCAGGAAAAGGTTTAATTATGAAAACTGAGTTCCTTTTGGAGGATCTGTCCTTAAGCAGCTAAAAAGAATTTCCTCACATTATGGATTTGGAGATAAAAAATGAAGATGCAGCTTTATTTATACAACTCACCAACTCTTAATTTCTTTTCAGTAAAGTGTAAATTAACCCCCAAGTTCAAAATCGAGGTATGCTTTGCCTTCTCTGAAGGTTGATTTATTGAAGGTGTAATGTTTTACCACACAAGTACACATTTTCTTCTCTTCCATTGTTCTTCTCTGTTCACTTCTCTTTTAATCAATTTCAATGATGTTAATTAATTTTAATGGCATTTTTAATAATTTTGCTTGCCAATAATTTCAATCTTTTTTTTTGCACTTTGGAATTTTGCTTCATTCCATTATTCTTTGTTATAATTTTTTTTCTTTATGCTACTTCAATCTTTTAAACTTTTTGGAACCTAAGAAGCATTGTTGGGAAAGCTCTGCTTTCTTACTTCCTTGATTGGTTGCAATTGAAACAATGTATAGGCTAATTAAAAAATTTAAATTCAGGTAACTTCAATTCAAGATATAAAAGTTCTGAAGATAATATACCCACCTTAAAGAAAACTGAACTGATACCAACAGCATTCTTCACAGAATAGAACAAATAATTCTAATATTGGATGGAACCACAAAAGACCCTGAATAGCCAAAACTTTTTTTCCCCCAAAACAATCTTGAAAAAGAAAAACAAAACTGGAAGTATCACAATTTCAGTTTTTAAGTTATACTGCAAAGCTGTAGTAATCAAAACAGTATGGCACAGTATGTCAAAATAGACACATAGACCAATGGAACAGGATACTATGCTCAGAAACAAATCCATGATTATATGGTCAATTGATCCTTGATAAAGGAGGAAGAATATTCGAGGCACCTGAGTCACTCAGTTGGCTAACATTTGCATTTGACTCAGGTCAGGATCTCAGGGTTGTGGGGTTAAGCCCTGCATTGGGGTTTGCTCAGTGTGGAACCTGCTTCTCCTTCTCCTGCTGCCTGCCACTCTGCCTACTTGTGCTCTCTCTCAGTCAAATTAACAAATAAAATCTTTAAAAGAAATTAACAAAATAAAATCTATTCACTCAGTGAATAGATTCTGAATATGCAATATGAAAAAGACTGTTTAACATATGATGTGGGAAAATTGGACAGCTATGTGCAAAAAATTGAAATTGAACCACTTTCTTATCCCATACACAAAAATAAACCTGAAATGGATTAAGTACCTACACATGAGACCTGAAACCATAAAAAATCCTAGTACAAGCAGTAATTTCTTTGACATCAGCCATAGTAACTTTTCCAGATTTATCTCCTGAGATGAGAGAAATAAAAGGAAAAGTAAACTACTAGAAGTACATCAAAATAAAAGGCTTCTGCACACAAAATAAAATAATCAAGAAAACCAAAAGACAGCCTACTAAAAAGGAGGGAAGAGATTTGCAAATGACATATCTGATAAAGGGTTAGTATTCAAAATATATAAAGAACTCATACAACTCAACACCCAAAAAGCAAATAATCTAATTTAAAAATGGATAGAAGGCATGAATGGACATTTCTCCAGACACATTAAAAGATGCTCAACATCACTCATCATCGGGAAAATGCAAATCAAAACTACAACAAGATATCACCTTGCACTTGTCAGAATGGCTAAAATCAAAAGCACAAGAAATAAGTGTTGGCAAGGATGTGGAGAAAAAGGAACCCTTGTGCACTGTTGGTGTCAATGCAAACTGGTGCAGCCACTGTGGAAAATAGTATAGAGGTTTTCAAAAAAATAAAAAAGTGGAACTATCCTATGATCTAGTAATCACACTACTGGATATTTATCCAAAGCATATGAAAACATGCTTGTCTGAAAATACTAATTCAAAAGGATATTTGTACTCCCATGTTTATTACAGCATTATTTACAATCGCCAAATTATGGAAGCAGCTCATATGCCCATTGATAGAGAAGATGTGGTATATACACACAATGGAATATTAAGTCATAAAAAGAATGAGATCTTGCCCTTGGCAGCAACATGGATGAAGCTAGAGAGTATAATGCTTAGCAAAATATGTCAGTCAGAGAAAGACAAATACCACATAATTTCACTCAGTGAATAGTTTCTGAATTTTGGAAACAAAACAAAGGAACAAAGGGGAAAAAAGAGACCAAAAAAATAGGCTCTTAACAATAGAGAACAGAAGGTTAGCAGAGGGGAGGTCAGTGGGGGGGATGGGTGAAATAGGTTATGGGAATTAAGGGTACATTTACCATGAAGAGCACTGAGTAATGTATAGAATTGTTGAATCACTATGTTGTACACCTGAAACTAATATAACACTATATGTTAACTATACTGAAATTAAAATAAAGAACTTAATAAAAAAAAAACTGAACTGAGTCAAACACAAAATTCTGGTAGCTGTAACCTACTTTTTTTGAAAATCTGATGGAAATTAAAATAAACCACATATGTGTCGTTCTTTCAAATACCTCTTTTCATCTCAGTAACTCAGACCATATTGAATAAATCAAAATTTATGGAAATAAAACAATTGGTGAAAATGTTTAAAATAAAAATATAGCAATTGCATATACTGTTACTGACAAAACATTGAAAGATGTCAAGTACTACTGAAGCAAAGAATAGGATTTTTAATAAATTTGGTCTTAGAATAAGGGAAAGGAGTGACATACAATGTTCTCATATCCAAAACTTCAGCAGGATTTTAAAGGAAATTTCCAATGGTATTAAGATTTAAAAATAGACTTCCTTTTAGCCTTATTCCTTCCCCCAAATACTCAGCATGAGTATGTCTCTAGTTTCTAGTGAGAGGACAACTGCTTATCCTCAGGCTTGTTCCAACTTCAACTTAATTATTGCCAAATATGATGAAGCACAATTTATTATTCATAATAATAACCATTTTTGTGAAGTGCGCTTACACTGTGAACTGATAGCTCTAATGGCCTGTCTAAATGTTGACATACGGCTTGCTTTTTGTTCAAACTACTGAGAATGATTGGAAAAAAATATCAGACTTCATTCCACATTACAATGTTTTTTCCAGCATTCTGCAAACAGAGCTACTTCTGTGAACGGGTTAGTATTTATCATCAGAGATGTTTTTGCAGAAACTAAATTACTTGGATGGGTTATAATCATACAAAGTTAAAAGGAAAATGATCTTTCATACCACACTAAAAGACAAGCATATGTTTTGCTAAAGTGAGCACTATACATAGTAATGAATTATAGACTGGTAGGCCATATTTCTAGAATAATACAGAGAAGTATAGAAAAACCTCATACAGGGACTGTTGGGGTGATAGCCCGTCCAAAGTCTAGCTCACTCCTAATGAAAGCTATATTAATTCTTTCATACCAATGCAACACTTTGAATCAGGCAGGATTCAGCAGATTGTGGCTCTCAAGGCCACCCAAGAGACTCTTCTCTGTTGTCAACCATTAGCACTCAGGGAGAAAAAGGAAAGAAAGGTCACATTCAGGGCTATAATCATGAGGAGTATGTGGTGGAGGTAAGAAAGGAAGAATATAGAACCTAGAGGAGTTGGTTAGAATGTTCCTGAAATAGCTGAGGTGCCACAGTGTGCATGAATTGCACTGACTTCTTGTCTGCAAATTAACTTACACTATTTATTTATTTTTAATTTGCACTTTTCTAGCTTGCAAAGATTAATGTATTTCCATATGTGTTTAATAGTGGCTGAGAGCACGTTTGCCATAGACAGAAATGCAAATGCTTAAAAAAATAGCATTTACACTTTTCAAAAATCAACAAATGTTTCTTAAATATCCGTTACCTCTGATGATTAAAAAAATGCATAAGAAAGATGGTCCCTGTCCTGATAGGCTTCCAGATGTCTAGGTGGCTGTCCTGTTTGCACATAGCTACGGATTACCATGAGGGAAGGACCAGATTAGAGGAGTGAATGAAGCATTACTGGCAGAGCAATTCATTCTTCTGCAGTGCCTAGGGAAAGTTTTCTCAGAAAAAAAGATATTTCTACTTGAAATTGTCCTTGAAGACCTAATTGAGTTATGCAAAATAGAGAGGGAGCAACAGCAGTTAAGAATAGTCTATTGGTGTTGAAATACTGTTTTTCTTTTTCTTTCATATACCTTAAAAGAGGGTTCCGAATTCAAATACCCATAGAATCTGCAAGGTAATATCACCAGGGACACTATTCAAATCATTTAAGCGTTTAATTCAATTATACTTTGTTTTATTATCTTTTAAATGTCTCTTCGTAATATTCAAAATATTTTTAGGCAGTTCCCTTAAAGTTGTTCAAGATCAGGTCATTTGAAAAACAACCTACCACATTATCATCAGAAAATGAGTTCACTGTTGCTATTACCTTATTATTACATTCCCTTTGTACTGCCCATAGGACATGGATGCTCTCTACATTTTGCCGGGCAACCTACCAGCAGCATATTTTAGAGACTGATTTTAGATTTTAGAGACCGAAAATATCAAGTGAGTGCCAGTCAAGCTCGTGATCACTCCAGTTGAATATTTTGTCTGGGACACCGTGAATGTCTTGATCCTTCAGCAGACCAATAAGGACTCTTGCGCAAAACACCAGAAAGAGACAATAACTGTTTATAGATGCTGCCAATATCTCTAAACAGTGGAGGGAAAAAGTTAGAATTTAGTGACCTGTGCATAAACACGATTGGCAATTTTATTTTATTTTTTTTAATTTATTTTTATTATTTATTTATGATAGTCACAGAGAAAGAGAGAGAAAGAGGCAGAGACACAGGCAGAGGGAGAAGCAGGCTCCATGCACCGGGAGCCCGACGTGGGATTCGATCCCGGGTCTCCAGGATCGCGCCCTGGGCCAAAGGCAGGCGCTAAACCGCTGCGCCACCTAGGGATCCCACGATTGGCAATTTTAATAACACCTGAAGAAACTAAACATTTTTCTTGGAATTTCATGGCTATGTTGGGTGGTAAGGGCTTTCCTTTAGAGCCTGAGTAGCTTTGGTTTCCAATGCAAAAGCTTGTGTATGTGAATCAAACCTCATTTTTAGAGCCATTGTGGTTTTGGTACTATTTTCTCTAGCATATGCTACCCTCAAGCAGTAACGGTGCAGAGTTCAATCATTGAAAAATGCACATGTTCACGGAGCATGAATAAGGAGTATTACCATAATATATATTTCCATTTTTATATTTATATCTATCTCTATATTATCTGTCTCTCCATCTAGAGATATATAATGTGCTTTTAATTTCTATATTTATTCACTATGTGCATTTCTG
Source organism: Canis lupus baileyi (assembly GCF_048164855.1). NCBI lineage: Eukaryota > Metazoa > Chordata > Mammalia > Carnivora > Canidae > Canis > Canis lupus. The sequence goes on along the minus strand of NC_132850.1, from coordinate 56,827,810 downwards.
GATCAAGGTAGGTTATTATTACTTAGAGCAATAACTGCATCAGTTCCCTTGGAACCAGTTCTTGCCCTTTCTGTAGCAATGTGATGAGGGCCACAGGGGCAGATGAGCGTGTGCAAAGGTTTTTTTTTTTTTTGTGTGTGTGTGTCATTACAGGAAGGGAACTTCAAAACTAGGAACCTAGGAGCTTATATAGGAGAAATACAGCTTCTGGAGAGAAAAGGAGAAACCCAATCTCCCCAGTGTAAACAAATTCCATTTGGGAAGAAAAAGGAAGGGTCTCTGGGATCTTGCCTATGGAAATTTAAATGTCTCCAGAGTGGAGGTAAGCATTTCAGGGTTTATACTCTAGGGTTTTATATTTATAAGTGATCAAATGAAAATCTGATTTTTTAAAGGAGATTCGTGAAATATTAAACTAGATGTTCAGAAAGGACTCTTACTTAAAAGTAGCCTCAATGGTTGCCCAGGTAGGGAGAATAATGTCTACCCCATTTTGTAATAAATATCTCTGGTGATCACATCAGGAAAAGACCATACTTCTGTAGATGTGGATGGTTTCCTCCCTGCTGATTCCCTTTTGTTTGGTTCCACTAAGATCCCCTATTTGCCACCCATCACTAGTGTGGTTGATTCAGACTGTGCAAATTTGGACCCAATTAGTCTGTCCTCTGCACCCTGGCTTAATGTAGCCTGTCCACTGCCTGAGGCATTTGCCTCTTAAGTATTTGCAGTGGGAGGCTGAGTCTCCCAACTCCTTAGTTGCAAGCTCTCCCAGCTACTAGCAAAGATCTTGCTTCTTTTAGGGAAGCTTAGTCCTCCGTTGATGAATCAGTTGCCTTCTGTTTGCTGAGTTTCTTGCCTCTATACCAGCCATTGGATTTCTAATTAATTAATATACCAAAACTTAAAAGAAAAAAATGTTCTCACTTAGAAGACTGAAAAAAATTAAGAGGCGTTTATGTGTAGGAGCAGGTGGCGGGGGGTGGGGGGAAAGCAGCTGTACAAGTGGATAGAAATTGTAATGGGGACCAGTGATGGTCGCTGTTTTGGGAGATTGTCTCCAGAGGAAAACAGTAAGTAGTTTTTACCTGTGATTTTGAAATTTTAAAAATCCCTTTTTCTTTGTGCCTTATCCTTTTCATACCCCATCTTTTCCCCCTGTTTTTAATGTAAGTAGTGAAGGAGAAGAAACAAACTCTTAAGCTAATACTATGAATAGGACTGCTCTTGATTTCTTTCCTGTTCTTCCTGTAAAACAAAACTCCTTTGAAAATACTCTTCTCCACGTTCCTAACCCTATAATCAGTGAAACTACCGGTGTCCCCACCTTTTTGAAAGTTCACATTCCACTTTTATAAAAGACCTCTTTTACTAACCTGTCTTTGGTAACTAAAAGAAATCCAAAGGGATTCTAACTTTTACAAAAAAAAAAAAAACTTTTACAAAAAAAAAAAGGACAAAAAAAGCAAAATTAGCATTCTGTGTTGGTTTTGCAGCAAGCTGGATAGAGCAGCAAGAGTGGCCCCACCAAGCTCCTTGCTCAGCAACTACACTCAGCATTGCAGCATCAAGCTGCCAGAGCTTTGAACTGTGTCTCTCAGCATCCGTGCTTTACCTCAATTTTATTTTGTGCATTTGTTAGCAAGATGCATTCTAAGGTGTCAGAGAAGCCTAGGAACAGTTATTTTTTGAGTCTGGGAAAGCTCAAACATTTTTCATATAAATTAATGGTGATTTCTTCTTTATGCCTTTTAAGTTTATGGAAGTGTTCACTGGAATACTCTACATTCAGATAGTAGGAGAGATCTGCATTTTATTTTATTTCTGAATTTTATTTTATTTTTTAAAGATTTTATCTATTTGAAAGAGAGAGAGACAGTAAGCACAAATGGGGGGAAAGGTAGAGGGGGAGGGACAAACAGGCTTTCTGCTTAGCTCAATTCCAGGACCCCAGGATCATGATCTGAGCCAAAGACAGAAGCTTAATGGACTGAACCACCCAAGCTCCCCAGAAAAATCTGCATTTTAATATGCTCTTAACACTGAGGAGGTTTGTCTGATAGGCTGATTGAGTAGCAGCTGCAAAGCAGTTTGGGTAGTTTTAGTTTTAACTAATGTCATTTGAGACAATATAATGAGATGGTGGGCGAATGAGATGGCAGACAAAATTTGACTTTATTTCTTTGACTTAGAGAACAGTTATAAATAAACTCATGATGAGGAAAAGTTTACAAAAAACTCATAGTATTTATCAGATACTTACTAAATACTAGGTAGTATGAGGTAGGTATATTAGCTAGTGCTTGACCATGAACTCAGGAATGCACAAAAAACTATGAAGGGAGAGAAATAAGACTGCCTTTTGAGAGCTTATCACAAAATCGGGAAAAAAAATTGCCTTAAAAGAAAGAAGAGCTCTAGGCCTAGAAGACTCCATTATGAAATAACTAAAGGTTAATATGCTTTTCTTCATGTATTGTATCAATTGAAAGGGCAGCTGATTAGTAATGGAAGACTTTGGAGAAGAACAAAAAGTGGAGGCCAATTTTGAGAATGTTCTCTATGAATGAATCAGGAACCTTCTGGACTGGACTAGTATGACAATATGACAAATATGGCTGTAGGGGAGGAAAGACTTTTCCTAGACCCTCTTAGATTCTGCATCTAAGTCTGAACTGACAAAAGACAGATTAGTAGGAGAAAAGCATCCACGTTTATTTGGTATTACTATTTGTACATGTGCACAGAGCTTTCACATGTAAGAAATGAAGACTCAAAGAAGCAGATGGGCCTGAACGCTTACATACCATTTTAACAAAGAGCAGTATATCGTGGAGATGTGACAAGACAAAGGGAAAAGGTGTGTGCGCTAGGGTGGTACACTCTGGGAAAGTGACTGGCAAGTGTAAGGGGGAGACTAATGGAAGGCAAGGGTTATTTTGGTCCATCTGTTGATACAGTTGTTCATTTTAGTGTCATCTTCCCATCTCCAGTGATATGAACTGATAAGAATATTCTCTTCCGGGAGAGGAAATATTTCTCATAGGAAATTTATGCCCCATTTTAGGTAGAAAGGAGAGATCAGAGAGCCTTTTCTGTATCTGCTTTTCTTCATTTGCCTGAGGCTCAAAATAAATATCAAAGTGGCATTTTTGGGGTGATATGTTCGATCCCTTTCATAGACATTAAAACTAATGTACAACAATGTATACTTGTCTCTTCTTCTGTGTTGATAGGTTAACTTAGAATTGCTGAGGCCAGTCTCTCTAAGGTCCCTACGACTTCTAGAATATCTAAAACCATTAAACAATATAAACACAAGTGCATGATTTCATATCTTAATCCCATTTCACTTATGCAGCAAAAATACTCAGAATAACTATTACTTTGACTACTACTTACATTTATATTTCCTCGGATAATATGTAAGCAAAAGCCCTTCTCTTAAATATACTTGATTAGGTCAACGAGAATCATAACAAGCAGTTAATGTCACAGCACGTTAGTTTACACGATAATGCTTTCATTTGCATTATTTCCCTTGTTCCTCCAAATAATCGAGTGCCAGGCAGGGCTGATATTTAAAATTTTTATTTTATATTGTGAAAACTGAGTTTCACATAGTCAGAAATGGTTCTCAGACCCTCTAAAAAGTCCTGGATGAAGAATCTGTCACAGGGAAGTCAGAAAAAAACCAAACCAAACAACAACAACAACAAAAAACCCCCTTGAGTTCTGACAGGCACATTATCTTTTCTTCTGTTGTGACTTTAACATGCATCTGACACTACTTCATTATTGTAGCTGTTGTTACTTTTTGCTTTGTCCCTTACAACCTGGTTAAACCAATTTGGGGTTTGGCCTTTTTTGTGAACTCATTTTCGTTCTAATGACCACTGATACCACCTTGTGTTCCAGGCTCCCAGCTTAAGCATTCATTCTCTGCTTCTTTGTGTGACCAGCCTCTGGAACGTTGCCATCCCCACTTCTGTGCTCTTCGGCAGTCTGGCAAATAGCGGGTCTTCATAATAGATAAAGAAACCGAGGCTTGGAGAAGTTAATTAAATTATCCAGTATCACACTACTGGTAGGTGGCAGATTGGGATTTTAACCCTTGCCTCTCTGACATCAAGCTGTATGTTCTTCCTATTAGCTATTGCTGAAAATTATTATGTCCAAAGTCTTGAACATGACCCTCTGCACGATGCTTCACCTTAATTCTAATGTAAATTCTAATACAAAGCTGCGCTGCCACAGTTCAAGCAAAACCTCGACTCTAACTTGTCCACACCTAAGAGACTAGTAGGGTTTAGTAAATTGTTGAAGCAGCATTCTAAATCTGATCCAAGGGTCATCTGCATTTTCATTGGTTGTCCTTCATCAGATAGCTGTTCTATCAAGTGGAAGTTGGGACATCATCACAGCATGGACGATTTTAAAGTTCCGCCTAGCACAGTTGTTTGCATAGGATACGGCATAGGCACAGGCAGTCCTGCTATACTGAAGGAACATGTGATGACAGTGAAACAAGTTGTTTGGAAATCAATTATATTAATTTCGTCTGACACTTTAATTTTTTTTTCAAATCTTTTAAAATTTTAAAATGTTAGCAGTACCAATTTCGGAATTATATATCAAAGAAAAGTAGACATCCCTTCAAATAATTTTTTCACTCAAAGAAGTTTGATCTCCAGTTGAAAACTTTGATTCCCTTTGTGATTGGCTTCCTGTTGAGCCAACTGAAGGTAGATTAATTTTGTGCTTTGGAAAGTTACAGATTAAAAGAGTCAGTTGATACATTATTCTAATCACTAAACACACATTTCACATGATAAAGGACATAACCTTAATAAAACAATCCCCTGAGAGCAAGACTTTTAAATGATTAACAAATACAACTTTCATAAATCTTGAAGAGCAAAATTCCTGAGCAGGACAAATAACACCAAGCACTGCTTCTATTTGGCTCACCCTGTGGAAGTTAAACAAGGCCATTCTTTGGCCAAACTGGGAAGTCTTTTAGATTTGTATTCGGTGAAGACAAATACTTGAGTAAATGATTTGATAGCCAGTTCAATTCATGTATGGGTTGACTGACTTTCTTGTAGTGAGTTTTTCATTCACAAACAATTCTTGTTTTTAGCCAGGGATTTGACGGTAAGCCTGTTAACTCTAAGTTGTGAAATAAAAGGTTTACCTCTTATTAGAGGCATTTCAGGCAATAGTATAATTGATTTCATTAAGTACAATACATACTCTGTACCCCTAGTGATCATATACGAGCAGCCAATATTAGGGAGTGGATGCGTTAAAAGCATGGATTTTGAAGCCAGACTAGCTGAGCTGCACCCTGGCTCTGGCACTTATCAGCTCTAGGTTCCTAGGCAAGCCAAACTCCTTGTGCTTCAGTTGTTTAACCTGTGAAGTGGAGAAAAATTGATAGTAGCTATATTACAGGCTAATTATTAGAATACGTGTTAATATGTGAAAGCATTTGGGATACAGACTGGTACATGGTAAATATGGTAAGATGAATATGCAAGGGTAGCATGGCAACTTTAATTGAAAAACCCACAGGCACATGCAGCCCAATGTTTATAGCAGCACTACCAACAATAGCCAAATTATGGAAAGAGCCCAAATGTCCATTGACTGATGAGTGAATATAGAAGAGGTAGTATATAAGTATAATGGAATATTATTCGACCATCAAAAAGAATGAAATCTTTCCATTTGCAACAATGTGGATGGAAATAGAGAGCATACTGCTAAACGAAATAAGGTAGCCGGAAAGACCATTATCATATCATTTCACTCATTTGTGTAATTTAAAAAAACAAAACTGATGAACATAGCAGAAGAGAAGGACAAATAAAATAGGATAAAAACAGAAAGGGAGATGAACCATAAGAGGCTCTTAACTATAGGAAACAAACTGAGAGTTGCTGGAGGGGGTGGAGTGGGGGGATGGGCTAAATGGGTGATGGGTATTAAGGACGGCACTTGATGGGATGAGCCCTGGATATTATGTGTGGGTGATGAATCACTGGATTCTACTCCTGAAACCCATGCTGCACTATATGTTAATTAACTTGAATTTAAATAATAAAAAAAGAAAAACCCATAGAAATGCATCGAGTATCTAAATTACAGATACTGAGCTTGCCTCACACTGTGCACTTTGCCTCTTGATCTTGTGTTTTCCCTTCTTGCTTATGGATTTAGTAGGTCAAGTATGAAGCCTAGGCCGACCCATTCCCTGAGCTGTGATGTCAAGTATGATAACCATTAGCCACATGTAGCTATTAAAATTAAAATGTATATTAATTGAAATAAAATAAACTTGAAAAATTCAGTTCCATAGTCACACTAACCACATTTCAAGGGCTCGATAGTCACATGTGGGTAGTGGCTACCATTCTGGACAGTGCGGACACAGAACATTTCTAACTCTGCAGAAATCTATTGGATAGCGCTGATAGTTTGCTAGTGCATAACCTTTCTTGTTCCATTCTAACATGTATCTAATATAAACAGCTTCTAATTTACAAATGAGATGTATTCTGAGAATTCATTTACAAATTGATGCGGACTTTGAATAAGACTCCCTATGGACCAATTACATTAAGATTACAGCAACAGAAAGCATATGAAGAGGCAAATGGTTAACCAACGTAAGAAAATGTTCAAGCTTATTAGAAATGGAAACAGCAATAATGAGCTTAGTTTCGATCATCTGACTGGAAAAAAATAATGGTCAGGTACTACGCTGGTAAGTGTGCTATGAGGCAAAGGCATGTTGAGTATATATTTTTGGTAAAACCTATCTTTAAAATAATTTGGCAATACATATTAAAAAGTCTTAAAATTGTTTATACTCTTTGGCCCTGTAATTCTGGATTTAATATTTCTTATATTAAAGTTTTCTTATATTTAATATAAGAAAATAGAGATGCTTACAAGATTCAGTACAAAGGTGCTCATTATAGCATTAATTATAGTAGTAATTGGAAACAACTAGTCGGGTGAGGGTTAGCTCAGTTGTGACTTCGACATGTTGGAACACTATATATTCATTAAAATGTTTTTGTAGCATTTTGACAATGTAGGACATATTCACGTAGAAAAAAATGAGAAAATGATAATGTATAGTATGATTAAATAATGAAAACATCTCTGGGAAGCGCTTAAAAATTAACTAAAATATCAACAGTGGTAATCTAAGTTTTATAGGAGGGTGTGTAATTTATTTTTTGCACTGTATATTTTCAAGTTGTCTACAGTGTGCATGTGTTCCTTCTTTCAGAAAAAATAATACAAGAGTACATTAAAACTAGTGAAAATTATTGGCAGCGAACCTATAGTACTACAAATACAACTAGTCAAATGAAAATAGTCAATAACCATTGGACACATCATCTGTACTTTGTCCTGTGTGAGATGCTTAGGTTAAGAAATAGAACTGAATAATGAATAAAATTAATGAAGCATGAATACTTAATCTGATTAGGGTTTTCTTTTTTTTTTAATTTAAAGATTATTTATTTCCTCATTCATGAGAGACACACAGAAAGAGAGGCAGAGACACAGGCAGAGGGAGAAGCAGGCTTCCTGCAGGGTGCCCGAGGCAGAACTCCATCCCAGGACCCTGGGATGACGCCCTGAGCCGAAGGCAGACGCTCAGCTGCTGAGCCACCCAGGTATCTCTGATTAAGGTTTTCACATGAGATACAGACATATCCTGCTAGGTTATGCTGTGGAAACAAACGCGCTTCAAATCATAGTTAGTAACAACAAAGATTTCCGTTCATGTTACATGACCCTTTTAGGCTACCTATAGCTGTGATCCATGTCCTTTTCACTGGAGGACCAAGGATGAAGAAGCAGCCCCCATATGGAACACTGCTGATCCTCCTGGCATAGGGAAGACAGAGAAGGTGGAAGCATGAACGGCCTTAAAGCTTCTGCTATGATAGAGCTTCACTCCATTTACATTTCATTGTCCAGTGCAAGTCACACAGCTAAACTTCATGTCAGTGGGATAGGAAGTACAGTATTTCTACAGGAGAGGCTAGAGTGGAAGTGACTAGATACTTCGATGCTTTCATAGAGCCACACCCACTCAGATGTGGGGATTTTAATTCTATAGATAAGGCTCAAGAAGCTGTATTTTAAACAGTGCTCTTTAAAATTTTGATGAGTCCAGTGATGAAACTCATCTTGCGGAATAAATAAATTAGAATACACAAAAATTTATTATTAGAATCTATGGCAATCATAGGATAAAAGTAGAAGCTTGTAGGTCCTGATTTGCTAAGGCTAATTAGTTGGTGCAATGTAATAAAAAACTCCCCCCTGCCCTTTATTCTCCAAGGCATCCTGATTTGTGTGATTAAATAATATGGCCACCCTAAGAATAGGTTATTATTATTATTATTATTATTATTATTATTATTTATTTTATTTATTTATTTGAGAGGGAGAGAGAACACAAGCAGGAAGGAAAGGCAGAGGGAGAGGGGACCCCCACCCCCCCACCCCCACCAGTGAGCAGGGAGCCCGATGCAGGGCTTGATCCCAGCACCCTGGGATCATAACCTGAGCCGAAGGCAGACATTTAACTGACTGAGCCACCCAAGTGCCCCAAGAATAGGTCATTCTTTACTGAAACAGGGGAAGATATATACAGTTTCTCCTTCTCTCTTTCACATTTGCTTAGCTCAGTATATTCAGTCTTTCCCTAAGCCAATCATATCAACAATATTTCTTTGGTGCCAATGGATGGTATTTCAGAGAAATTCTAGCCATGATCTCCCCTTACAATTTACTGACACGCTATTTCTAGAAGTCTTCAGAGATAGCTTACATGTCCTCAAAAAGACAGTTTTCTTTGCCCTTTTAATTGTTGTGGTCAATTGTATTACCAAGAAAATAATTTCTGCCTCTCCTTCCTGAACCACTTTCTACCAGGCATTTCTCTACTCACCTGTCTCTGCTGAATGAATATACTTTTTACCCTGTTGATACCAGAGTTGGCTGGGACACTGGCATTGACCGGGAAAAGGTGAATGTGAGTGGAAATAATGGCATCACTTCAGAAGTTTTGAACACCATCACATGGTTCTGCTTTCTCCCTTTTCTTTCTTCCAGGAGAACAGAAGTTTCCAGATAGAGCTGCTTCTTCAGCCTTCGTCCTGGAATGAAGAGGATGTAGAACACCAGATCTCAGAGCAAGACAGAGACCCTGCTGAATAAGCCACTGTGGTTCTGGGATTGTTTGGCGATGCAGCATAACTTAGTCTAAACATAATGATAAGATTTTCAGAGCTTTCCATTTCCTTTTTCTATTAGAGCTCTCTCTTATGGTCAGTCTCTGATGTCATGAAGCAACATATGGTTCTGAAGAGCCATTGATATGTTGGATTAGCAGATGCTACCTCATTGGACATAGGTATAAGGATACCAAAATGTCTTGCCTCATATCTTCTGGGTCAGAGATGCTGCTGTTGTAAAAGCTGAGCTGTAGTGGATACATGCTATTTTTATTTGATGTGCCTCTTCCTTCCTTTGTGAGGTGGTCTTTTGAGAGAGTGAGTCTTTTTTTTTTTTTCTCTTTGATCATGTTCTATTGGGGGTGCCATTCACAGATTTCTCCCTCCTCACATAGGAGTTAACAGTCCACTCATTCATGGTATATTCCATTCCCCCAGTCTAGTGATTGCTCCAAGGGTAAGCAGGTGACTGAAGTCACCTGAGTCTTTCGGGACTCTGTAGTTTCTAGTTGACATAGAAAGCGCTTTTCTTAAGAGATGTTGGAGCTAGAATGGTAGCTAGCTGGAGCTTTTTGTGAATTCACACTATCATGTGGAGATAGCTTATATAAGAATAAGGAAAGAAAAGGCAAGCAAGGACATGTAGGGCTGAAAGAGAGTCATAGAACAGTTATGGGAGCGGAGGGAGAAAGGAACAAGGTGGCAGGAGGGAGAGAGACTGCCCACTAATTCTGAACTGAGTCATGCCTGAATACCATTATATTTACTCTCTCCCTATTTATATAAACAAATAAATAAATTCTATTTATTTCAGGTTAATTTGTGCTACGTGTTCCTCCCTTGAAATCCAAAGAGAGTTAAGCTGTGCTAGGTGAAGCCATGCAGAAGTTATCCTGTGGCTTCTACCAAAATCCTTTATTAGGAAGACTGAGAAATAGAGTGAGGGTAGGGAAAGCTGGAAATGCCTCTGTTGGGGCCTCTCCTTTGCCGCAGAAGGGCAAGGAAACATGCAGAGGTGTCCTCTTTATTTTGTTTGATCTAGACTCTTAATTCAGAGAAGCAGGCTGCTGATCAAATTTGGAAGAACAGGGATTAATAACCAGGTGAACAGCTATGAGCTACGTGCTATCTCTTTGAGCCATGTCCATCTATTGCTGGGGGCATCTTCTTCCTCTGAATAGGAAACCACAGAAGATGAAAGGAGCTAACCCACTGGGACAGGAACACAATAGACCTAAAAAATTCTGAAAGTGATTGCTGGAATAAAAGCTATAATTTACTACCCCAGCCCCTCCCCTACAATATCTTTGAGCAAATTGCATATCTAAATATAACAACCTCACTGAAAACATGATATTTAGAAAGATCTAAGACATGACTTTTCGTTAGATACTACAAAATAGCAGAAAAGAAATGTGGGAAGTAAATGACAAATGAAGAATACACGTAAGTAAAATGATTTTTCCAGCATGCAAGAGAGTTAGACAATTCTTGGTTTCTATGTGTCACTTCCCAGTAAAATGAACTAATATCTTTGAAGAAAGGATTGATAAAGGTTTGGGTGGGTGAAGTAGAAGGTGAGTTTATGTATCAGAAAGCTAAGAAGTGCACAAAGACTGACAGGGAGGCACTGAGAGGCCCTCCCTGCTGGCCTACTTTGAGGAGCTGAAGTATGAAGAACAATGCCATTTACAACAGATTTTGACACATTGAACAAGAACAACAATGAGTTTCCAAGTCCATAGAAAAAGAGAGAAGGGAGGGAGCAGGAAAAGTTTATTTTCACAGAAGAATATTGTGTAAAAAATATACAAGATCACCTTTTTGTAATTACTGATATAATTTGTTCAGACCAGGGATCATCACGGATGTGGTAGCCAATAGGGGAAAGTTAGTTGGGGAACAGGATATTAACAAAGCCTCAAAGTATTTCTTAATAATATTTCAATCTGGTAGGAAACACCTAATCAAATCATCAAACTCAGCATCTCTCTTGATATGATACATATACCGTATTAACTATTGTATACAGATAAAAATATCTAAATTGAAGCTATTCACAAGGAAACGATCTGACAAATCAAGATTATAGGCTATTTTATAAGACAACAGGCCTAGATTCTTCAATAAAAAAGTCAGTATCATTAAAGATAAAAACAGCTAGGACAGGTATAAATAGAAAGGCTGTAAAGAAACATGGTAACTAAATTCAATGTGTAAGTCTTGAATGGACTTGGATCAAAAAAGTGATAGGAAGCTATAAAGGACATTATTTAAAAAAATCAGGGTAATTTAAATATAGACTAAGTGTCAAGTAGCTATTGCTGTGCAACAAATTCAAATTCAATGGTTTAAATAATTACTTATTGTTTCTCAGGGTTCTGTGTATTCTCTTCTGTTGATAATGTTAGCACTGCCCATGCAGCTGGAGGGAACCACAGGGTGGCTGGAATCCTCTCTTCATAGGCCCTTGTCTTTCAGGAATAAATAAATAAAAATCTTAAAAAAAAAAGAGAGAACTGGACCAGCTTTCTCGGTGGCACCAGTGACCTTCCATAAAGACAGGCCCTAGTTAGTTAGCATTTGGGTATCTAGTCTCTGCTTGCAGTGGGTCTTTGGTTGGCGTCTTAGAGGTTCACAATGGCCCTTAATGTATCAACCACAGATGTCATATTAGATAATATTTCTGGATCAATGTTAAGCTTTTTGGCTGTGTTAATAATATTGTGATCATGTGTTAATAATATTGTGATCATGAAGCACAATATTCTAGTCTTCAACCATAAAGGCAGGGGTCATTAAAATAATGTGGCAGGATTTGTTTCATGGGTGGAATTTACCTTCAGGAACTCTAGGGAGGGAGGAGAGAGAGACAGGAAGAGAGAGAGAGCAAGTAAAGGAAGCAATATGCTAACAATTATTAGAGTTAGGTTAGGGGTGTACAGGTGTTTCTATTACTATTCTTTCAGATTTTCAAATCTGGGTTTGTTGCACAAATTTCCCTATGTTTGACGCTTTATTAAATAAGACTTGGTAGAATTTGAAAAAGCCCTGGCAAGCTTGTGAAGAGCAAGTCTATACCTTGAAAAAACCCTGGCAAGCTTGTGAAGAGCAAGTCTATACCTTTTCTACCTCTCAGATTCTGGATTCAGTAGGCCTGGGATCTGCCTGTGTGACAAGAACCAAGGTGACTCTCTTGGTCTCTGGTTCACACTTTTAGAGACACTACACCACACCAGAAAGGTGAAGAGGGGCCCATACACTTTATAATTAAACAGAGGGCCAGAAAATACAGATTGTACAGAAAAAGATGGGAAGAGGGAAGTTATGAAAAATGAAAAGGTAGCAAAATAAGATGGAAGAAGTGAAACTAAGCAGGGTTTATAAGAATAACTATACATAGGATAAACTCATTGGTTAGATTAAAAGACTCAATGGATCAAAAAGCAAAACTCATCTATATGCTGCTCATAAGCAACTCAGCTAAAGTCAAAAAATACATTTAAAAGGCACAGTGGAGCTTTATAAAGATAAATTTTACCTTCTGTAATGAAGATCTAACTGGAATAAATTTTTCTGAACTAAGTAGTATAACATCAGAATTCAAGAAGCAAACCTACAAGAAATAGAAAAGGAAATGAATAGAAACATTAACTGACAGATTAAATTTTAAAAATAAATATTTGGCTTAAAGGATGTGAAAAAGACAATAAATAAAGCTGATTTGACTTGTATATGCAGAATCTAAACACCTGAGAATAGTTAGGATATCTTATTTTTAAGCTTCCATGAAATACTTATAGAAATTGACCCTATCTTAGTGCACAAAAACTGCTTCAATAAGTTTTAATAAATAAAAAGAATATGGATTACATTAATTTTGTGAATAATAAAAATGATAAAGATAAAAATTCAAAAACTTTAACCACCTGGAAATTTTAAAGATGTATTTATTTATTTTGGAGAGAGAGAGAGAGAGAGAGAGAGAGAGAGAGAAAATCTCAAGCAGACTCCCCCCTAAGCACAGAGCCAGATCCAGGGCTCGACTTCACTGGGTCTGATCTCATGACCTGTGCCGAAAAGTCAAGACTCAGGTGCTTAACTGAGTAAGTCTTTGAAGCCCTAAAAAATTCTGAAAGTGATTTTGCCCATAACTACATGGAAATGTTAAAATGCTATCTTAATTATTCTTGTGCAAAACAGAATATTTTAACCAATAGTGCAGAATGTCTAGAAAATGAAGATAAAAACTGTGTATTGAAATTTAGGTGACTTGTCTATATTTATAGCTATATTTATAGAAAACTTAATATATATAAATACTTATACTTTACTATGAGATAGAATAAAATATTGAATTAAACATGTGACTCAGATTAAAATACAGAGGATTTAAAAAAAGAGATTTTATTTATTTACTCATGAGAGACACAGAGAGAGAGAGAGAGAGAGAGAGAGGCAGAGACACAGGCAGAGGGAGAAGCAGGCTCCATGTAGGGAGACCCTTGTGGGGACTCCATCCCGGACTCCAGGATCACGCCCTGGGCTGAAGGCAGACTTTCAACCGCTGAGCCACCCAGGTGTCCCAATACAGAGGATTAAAATGATTAAAACAGAAATATAAAAGGTAAATAACAGAATTGATAAATAAAACTAAGAGCTATTTTTTCTTCAAGAACTGGTATTTTAAACCAATAATAATAAAATAAAAACCATGCAGCAACACAATCAAAGTACTAAAAAATTTGAAAGATGTCAATTGTCCCTGAATTAAATTTATAGATTTAGATGCTATTCAATCAAAATGCCAACAGATGGGGGCCCCTGGGTGGTTGGTTAAATGACTGACTCTTGATTTTGGCTCAGGTCATGATCTCAGCGTTGTGAGATGGATCCCACGTCTGGCTCCATGCTCAGTGTGGAGACTTAGATTCTCTCTCCTTCTGCCCTTCCTCCTTCTAAAACAAAACAAAACAAAATGAAAAAACCCAACAGATGTATTGTTGCTGCTGTGTTTGTTTGATTGGAACATGATAGGGTTATTCTAAATTTATCTTGAAATGTAAACATATAAGAATAACCAGAAATAACCTGAAATGGAAGAGGAATAACAGTGAGTAAGCTTAACAACTTTAAGCCATATTATTAAGACAGTAAGTACAACTCTTTGATCCTAGCACAGAAAATGATTACAAGATTCAGAGATTGACTCAAGTGCCTATAGGAATTTGGCATACATAAAAACATTACAGAACTTTGAAGAAAAGTAGAATTATTCAACAAATAGTGCTGAAAAAAGTTATGAGGTTTTGGGGAAAATAGTATAGGTAAATCTTCACCCCTTGCTCTAAAATTAACTCCATATGATTTAACATTTTAAAAATAAGACATGATAATAAAAGTGTTAGAAAAAAAATCATAGAGATTTAAAAGAATTATTTTGGGAGTGTGACCAAAATCTGTTAAATGGGAACACTTGATACGTTTTACCTTGTAAGAATTAAATGTATGGGTGGTAATCATCAACAAAACCAAAATAAAAAATAAACTAGGAAAAGTATTTACCAAAAAACATATACCACAGGCGAACAGATTAATTTCCTTAACATAACAAAAGGATCCTACAAGTTATCCTTTTAAATCCCCAGATTTCCTAGAAAAAATTGTCAAGAGATATAAATATGAAGAAAGGTCACAAGAAAGGCAATATAAGGAGTCGATATACGTAGAAAGAATTGATCAATTCAGCTCACAAACTAATATACACCTACACATCCTAGATGTTTAGATGCCGTTTTTAATCAAATCACATTGGTTAATAATTAAGAAACTGATAAAAATCATTTTGGCAGTGTAGAGAGAAATGTGTTAACAGGGTTAAAATACAGTTACAACTTCCGTAGAGTATTGTGGCAATATCTATCAAAATTTAAAATGTGTATCTATCTTGTGATACAATAATTAATTCTACTAGAAATAAGCCTCATAAACATATACACAGAAACGCACAAAATATACATGCAAAGATATTACTGGTAGCATTTTATTTACTTTTTAAATAACAAATTAAAAAAACAATATACTTTTGTTTTTTCATTGCTTTAAAATAAACTTGTTTTATTGGGAAACCAATTTAAACAAAATCTATGTCCATTTTAGTGAGAATGTAGATGGGCATCATAAATTCTGTGAAGAAACAACAAATTCTTGTTCTATAAAGAACTTTCTTTTAGGGTAAAGTCCAACCAATATGAATAACAATTTATGTTGATGCGCTTCTCTCCCTCTTTCCCTTCTTTCTTTCTCCCACAAATAAACTGCATAAGAATGGGTCATAAGAAAAGCCCTGTTGGATTCTGAGAGATTTTTCTGAAAAGTTTGCCTGAATCAATAGTAAGTCAAACAGCTGGGGATGCAGAACTCAGTAAAACCACACAAAAACTCAGAGGAATTACGTTTTTCTTCCTTTGATTTATGATTTTGGAACATCTTTTCAGGAGGATAAGTCAATCCCACAAAGCATTGAAGTTAAGAAATAATTAGGCATTTTGAATTTTTGCAACAGCCACAGAAAAGAGATCCACATTTACATAAAATAGCGCAGCATGTAGAAAGAGCCTGGTTTTTGCAGAAAATCCTTCCTACATGAAAGCGTTCAATTCCAAATTGCCTTCCTTCCAGTTGCTCCCCCACCCCCCACATAAAATGCACAAAAATCTATTGGAATATATATTGTGAGATTTAGATTTTTTATATATTTTCCTGCCACTTATTTAAGAAATCTGTCACATTCCTGTATTAAAGTTTATGGTTTTATTACCAGGACAACACATATAAGTGATTTTGAATTTCAGACCTGAGGTCCTCAATAAGAAGTATCCTGATCAAGATGATAAAAGTGAAGAGACAGGGTTTGAAAGGACTTTTGTTGTGTAAATGAGAAATGAAGAAGGTTCTGGAAAGTATCTCAGCTTCTGATTTGAGTATTTTAGACATGTCCAACTTTCCTATCTTCATGGAATTTGCTTCTTGGTAATTTTCCATGAAGCATTTCAGAGCTGGGAAAAAGAGGATTGTTGGGTACCCGACCTTTCATCAGACATTTACCTTAGTAAAACATCATTCTTTACCCAGGAAACAGGAACTGAGGACACACCTTCCTTTAGCCAGTCCACCCAGTGATGGTAAGAAGCCATAGGAATCCATATTCAGAATCCATCCAATTACAGAAAATGATTACTTAATAGCCTATTGGGAAAACATTTCCGCCTCTGGGTTGCAAAAAGGTCTTCAAAAATAGCAGGGCAAATAGTCCCAGGTCTTTGTGACCTAAAATGTCTAATGAAGCTGAAGAAGAATTATTAGAGCATCTTAGAGAAAACTGAAGCCGTTCAGCCTAATGATTTAGTAATGATGTCTCTGTCATTAGGTCAGAGAATAATGTGGCTTCTAGCTCAGTATTTTTTCAACCACATTCACCACTGCTAGGAGCACCGGCTTTGAGAATTGTCCTATGCCCTTAGTATTCTCAGGCAACACGCTCTTCTGTTTACATAACTCTAAAAATGGATTTATTTTGTGATGTGTTCCACTTCTAGGAAATTAAATGATAAAGACTAAATAATAAAGTCAAAAAGTAATAAAAACCCAAGACTGCAAAACAGATTACCACACCAAGAATTCAACTGAGATGTGTGGAGTGTAAGGTAGAAAATAGTCTTCTTAGTCCAGATTTAAAAAATCCATAAATGGCGAAGTACAGTCATTTCAGAAGAGAGAAGCAGAAGTTGGGGAGGAGAGAAAGGAAGCCCAAATTAAAAAAAAAAAAGAAAAAAAGAAAAAAGTTTACTTTTTTTTTTTTTTTTAAACATAAAGACTATTACGATTAAACCTGCACTGGCCTCTGGTGGTCAAACTTGAAAATGTATTTTTACAGATGAATTAAATGATAATTATTTAATACACATTAATAACTAAAGGTGAGGCAACCAGATGCTTTACTTTGAGTGAATAATTCCTTTTAATCAACTCACTTGACTACAACATTTCTCCTTATTATACATGGCTTCTCTTTGGAGAGGTCATCATTGTTCCAAACTTTAACTGTGATGCAGGAGCTAGAAGTAGAGGTTGTGTTGGATGACACCACTTATATACTTTGGACTAAGGTATTGGTGTGTGTTACAATTTATATAGAAATAACAGAAAAGAATATTTTCCTGGATTTCTTAGGCTACTTCATTTGAGAGAAGTAGACTATGACTTATTTAATGCCTTATTTTATCATGCACATTAAAATGAAAGTTTTAGGAACACAAACACATATATGATTGTCAGAGAATATCAGGATATAGAATCTTAACCCAGCAACCAAACACAGTGCTTTTTGGTTACTCTATGTGAACGTTAGACATATCTTAGGGTATTGATCCTTAAGCAAGAAAAAACAAAAACAAAAACAAAACCCAAAAAAGGTTGTATAATTCATTACAGCTTTAAGAAATATAAGATTTTTAACTCCAAGATTATTTGGAATATTAATTTTTCTATCTAGAGAAAATTAAAGCCCACATTTTCTTGGCTGTTTAGTTTTAATATCAGCTTGAATAATTTCATATGGAAGCCAACAAAATTTTTTACTAATGTATTCCTTGAACCTCAAAAAAATCCCCCCAAAACAGCCTCCAAAATGTATAATTTTATTGGACTTCTATTTTTATTCTAGTCATAAGACATTCTTGTAACTAAGAAAGATGACAGAAACTGTTTTGCTTTCATTCTTTCTGATAATTAGAGGATTTCAAATGATTTCCTGTTAAACTTTGTAAGTTTTAATCTACTATATTAATTGGATGTGAGCTCTTATTAAAAGACAGTTACATAGTGAAATTATAAATGGTCTTGAATTTTAATACCTTAATTTTTCTCAAATAAACTTCTTTTAATATAAAACCTAAATATGTGATAGGAGATATTTTAGCACCAAACGAGGCCTTTAGGAGTTAGCTTAGTTTAATTCATTCAATAAACATGCATTGTGTACCTATTTTTTAAAAATTATTATGTTGGCTACAATACAGTGAGGGTAAACTACAAAGGTAAATCAGAAATGGATCTTGAGATTAAGATACTTCTGGCTTTGCGGAGAGACAAGAAGGACTTAAGGAAAGTTAGACTGTAGAGTAGAAGATGAAGACATGCATTGTTTCAAAGAAATGACCCAAAGTGCACTTAAGCTGAAATAAAAACTCCTATTGAGGAGATGGACAGATGGTAAAATAGAAAGAGGAGCATTTTTTAAAAAAAGGAATACATGCAAACCCAGAAGTAAACATTAATATTCTAATAGATCAAAGGATTATGGTACAAAATGTCAATTCATTAAAGAGAAAACTTCAACAGAAAAATGTTAAAACAAGTAATAAAAGAAAGACAAATGAAGTAAATGACAGGCTATTTTTTGTTTACTACATATTAACTTAAAAGTGTTTTTAAATTTTTATTAGAGAAAATTTAAAACATACACGAACGTGTAAATGATAACATAACGCATCTCCAAGTACCCATCAACCACTTTCTGCAACTATGAACGAATGTCCAACTTTGTTATTAAAAGCCCCACCCACTTAACCCCACTCCTATATCATTCTGTAACAAATCCCAGGCCTCATTTGATTTCATCCATAAGTAATTCAGTTGGAATTTCTAAAAAAAGAGGACACTTCTAAAAAGCAACCCAAATACCATTATCCAACCTAAACATACTTCAAGATAACTTAGTTTTCCAATCGCTTTATTATTGAAATAAGGATTGAAATAAGGTCCTGATGTTGCTTTTGGTTGGTTCACATGTCTATGAAGTTATTTTAAATCTATAGACCTTTCTCTCTTTCTCTCAATATACACCTCCACGCACGTGTATATATGAGCCAGGCACGTGTATATATGAGCAGCTAAATACATATTATATAGATGTATAGAAATACATATGTACACACACACACACACACACACACACACACACACACCCACACACGTATTTGTTGAAGGAATCAAATCATTTGTCCCATACGGTTTCCCACACTTGGTATTTTGCTCATTTGATGTCTTTAACATCTCTGTGGTGTTTCTAACATCTTCCATTTCCCCCTATTTTGTGTATATTGGTAATTATAGGGTGTTAGACACTTTAGGATTGACGCTCCATTAGGTGGTTTTGGAGAGGGCTTAAGGAAATGGGGCTTTGCTCTGGATTGGATGTTGTCAGAAAGTGAGTAATTCTATGACTGGGTGTCTTTATAAATCTTATCTAGGAGGAGGGAAGACTAGAGAGAGGCCAAAGCTGTCACTGGTAAAGCAGTCAGTCACTCATCTCAGCCAGATGGGATATTTTGTGGCTCAGATGATATTTATGTTTTGTCTGGGCTCGGATATGGTTGTGGGTTTTTCTTTTGATCTTTCTTGGTCACAAGGTGGCCTTGTGGGATGTTGAGGTTCTGTGAAGTTGTTTCGTTCAACAGAACCCCAAGGCCTAACTGAGAGTACTGGGCCAGGTCCTGGATATTAGGACCACTTTTCTCAACATTTACTTACCAGTTCATCTCCTCAGTATATGCCTGAGAAAGAAATGCATGCATATCTCCACAGAAAGTCTAGTGCAGGAGTGTTCGTAGTCTCTGAACAGAAGAATGATAAACAAATTGTGGCGTATTCATAAAACGCAATGGAACACTACTCATTAATGAGACAAACTGTTGATACATATAACAAAACATTTGAGTCTCAAAAACATGATGCAGAGAGAAAATAAGCAAACACCAGGGAAACATATTGTATGGGTCCATTATATCCATTGCATGATTCCATTATATATGAGCAAAATTTATAATGATGGAGGCACAGTGGTCACCTAGAAGAGTGTGTGCGGGGTGTGGGGTGGGTAGAAGTTAGAGGCCTGGGAATTGACTGCAAAGAGTCATGAGGGAAATTTCTTGGGTCTAGGTAGAAGCAAGACTTTATAACTTGATTTGTGTGATGGCAGGTCAAATGTTTAACTTTGTAAAAATTCATCAGAGTGAGCATTTGTTGTACATAAATTGTGCTTCAATAAAGTAAATATCATATTCAAGTATAATTTTTCTATTTGTTGGGCTATTACTGTCTCTTCACCTTTTTTTTTTTTTTTTTTTTTTTTTAGAGATTTTGTTTATTCATGACTGATACACAGAGAGAGGCAGGGACATAGGCAGAGGGAGAAGCAGGCTCCCTTTGGGGGAACCTGACTTGAGACTTGATCCCAGGACCTGGGGATCATGACCTGAGCCAAAGGCAGATGCTCAACCACTGAGCCACCCAGGTGCTCCTCTTCAACTCTTCTTATCCATGTTCTTTCAACATGCAAATTTCATAAATTGACTTAATGAGACTAATCCTCAAATTTCCCCCAAACCTCTTTGTCTTACTATATAATATTTTGAGCCAAATATATTGTTTTTGAACACAGTCTTAACATGTTTCTTACCCTCAAATTTATGGAATTTTATCAATAATAAAACATTTTATGTATTTTTAAAATTTATCATGAATGGACTGACCACTAATCTCATAGTGCTGGGCCCAGTCAAGTAAATGACAATTTGATTTATTTGTCTTTCAAGAGTTATATGTTGTGTTTCAATTGAGAGATACATTATGTATGTGGAGAGAATATATTGAGCTTCCTTCTTTAGACTGTGCATGATTTTTTAAAAAAGTTCTAACAATATATTTTAGTAGGCTCCTTACCGCCCACCTCCCCCAACACCTTTGATTTGACTAGAGCTTATTTTGACTTCAATATAAATGAGTAAAACCCAGGTATGAGCCAGAGGAAAACTTCCCAAGAATTCCATGTTCTTTTGTGTGTTTATAAAAAAGTGTTTTTACTATAGTCTCAGACATGTTCTAAAGCAATCACCAGGGATCCCTGGGTGGCGCAGCGGTTTGGCGCCTGCCTTTGGCCCAGGGCGCGATCCTGGAGACCCTGGATCAAATCCCACGTCGGGCTCCCGGTGCATGGAGCCTGCTTCTCCCTCTGCCTGTGTCTCTGCCTCTCTCTCTCTCTGTGTGTGACTATCATAAATAAAAATAAATAAATAAATAAATAAAGCAATCACCACAGACTAGTAATACCAAGCAGCGTATTTAGGAGTTTAAACTCAAATTCTTTTTATGGTTGAAGAGCTAACTACTGCAAAATGGTTTACCTACGTGTGATGGTTAATTTTATGTGTCAACTTGACTGGGCCACAGGGTGTCCAGATACTTGGTTAAACATTATTCCTGGTGTGTGTGTGAGAGTGTTTCGGGAACTGATTAATATCTGAATTGGTGGATTGACTAAAACCAATTGCCCTCACCCATGTCAGAGGCCTCATCCAATTCATTAAAGGCTGAGTAAGAGGGAATTCACTGTCAGCCTGACATCTTTGAGCTGGAATGTTGGTTTTCTCCTGCCTTGGAGGATTGGACTCAGAGGAGAACTTGGAGCATTGGCTCTCCTGGTTCCCAGGCCTTCAAACTCAGGAATTTACACCATCAATGCTTCTCCTTCTCAGATTTTTGACTCAGACTATATCATGAGCTATCCCAGGACTCCAGATTGCTAACTGCAGATTTTGAGATTTCTCAACCTCCAAAATCTGTGAGCCAATTATTTATATAAAGGTTACTCTAACATCAGTGTAAACAAGTGACAAGTAAGTCATAGCACACATGTTAAAATTCTCTGTTCAATTTTATTTTTCCTCAGGATGCTTAGAAAGATAGGAATTGATTGGTTGATTGATTGTCTTAATACTTTGTACTGAACCCTAATACAGATATTGTCAGAAAAAATCTGGGAACTGGGTCAATTACAGAATCAATGGGCGTCACGCACAGCACTACTGTCATTCACAGGAATTGACAAATGAGGAAGAAAAAGCTTTGCAGGTATGAACATTAAAAGAAACTAGAAAAAATATTTGTTGTTGCTGTTATCTTTTTCATTTCAATATATGCTTGCTTTTGTATTTTCAAACATTATAGAAGTATGAGGAACTTAAAAGTTTTGGAGTGTTTGGCTGGCTCAGTTGGTAGAGCATGTGACTCGATCTCAAGGTCGTGAGTTCAAGCCCCAAGTTGGGTGTGGGACTTACTTAAAAAAATATATTAAAAGTTTCTTATTAAAAGTCTCATTTAAAAAAATACAACCAATTTTATGTGTTGATTTCGTATCCTGCAACTTTACTGAGTTAGTTTATAAGCTCTAACAGGCTTTGTTTTGTTTTGTTGTTGGAACCTTTAGGATTTTCTACTTAAAAGGTCAAATCTGCAAACGGAAATCATTTTACTTCTTCCTTTATAATCTGAGTGCCCTTTAATTCTTTGTATTTCTTAATTGCTCTACTACTTCCAGTACTATACTGAATAGCTGGGAAAAGGGGGCATTTTATCTTGTTCATGATCTTAAGAGGAAAGCTTTCAGTCTCACCGTTGAGTATGATGTTAGCTGTGGGTTTTTCATATACAGCCTTTACTTTATTGAGGAAGTTCCTTCTATTCTCTGTTTATATTTACTATGAAAGGCCAATTTTTGTTTATTAGACTTTGTTTTATTTTTTAAAGATTTTATTTTTTAAAGTAATCTCCACACCTAGCATGAGGCTAGAACTTACAACCCTAAAATGAAGAGTCACATATTCTACCAACTGAGCCAGCCAGGCATCCCTAAAGCTTTTATTTTATTATTTATTTTATTTTATTTTATTTATTTTATTTTATTTTATTTATTTTTTTCTAAAGGTTTTATTTTTTCAGGCAAAAGGTAAAATTATTTTTTTCTTTTAAAATTTTATTTAAATTCAATTGATTAACATACAACATATTATTGGTTTCAGAGTTAGAGATCAGTGATTCATCAGTCTTATATAAACCCAGTGCTCATTACATTTTAGACTTTCACAATATGTAATTTTTCTGCTTCATCATCCAGTTATCCAATGCCCCCACCCAACTTCCCCTCCAATGACCCTCAGTTTGTTTCCTATAAGAATCTCTCCTTATGGTTTGCTTCCCTCTCTGATTTCATCTTGTTTTATTTTTTTCTCTCTTCCCCTATGATCCTCTGTTTCTTAAATTACATAGTATGAATGAGTTCATGCAATAATTGTCTTTCTCTGATTGACTTATTTCACTTAGCACACTATCCTCTAGTTCCATCCACGTCATTGCAAATGGAAAGACTTCATTGTTTTTGATGGTTGAGTAATATTCCATTGTATATACATATCCCACATCATCTTTATCCATTCATCTGTTGATGGACATCTGGGCTTTTTCCGTAGTTTGGCTATTGTGGACATTGCTGCTGTAAACATTGGGGTGCAAGTGCCCCTTTGGATCACAACATTTGTATCTTTAGGATAAATACCCAATAGTGCAATTGCTGGGTTGCAGGGTAGCTCTATTTTCACCTTTTTTAAAAATTTCCATGCTGTTTTGCAGAGTGGCTGCACCAATTTATATTCCTACCAACAGTGTAAAGGAGTTCCGTTTTCTCCACATCTTTGCCAACACCTGTCATTTCCTGACTTGTTCATTTTAGCCATTCTGACTGGTATGAGGTGATCTCAAATAAATAAAATCGTGAATGAAAGTGGAGAGATAACAATCAACACCAAAGAAATACAAATAATGATAGGAACATATTTTGAGCAACTATATGCCAACAAACTGGGCAATCTGGAAGAGGTGGATGTATTCCTAGATACATATAAACTATCAAAACTGAAATAGGAAGAAATGGAAAATCTGAACAGACCCCTAACCAGCAAGGAAATTGAAACAGTAATCAAAAACCTCCCAACAAACAAGAGTCCAGGGCCGGACGGCTTCCCAGGGGAATTCTACCGAACATTTAAAGAATTAAAACCTAATTCTTCTGAAGCAGTTTCAAAAAATAGAAATGGAAGGAAAACTTCCACACTCTTTCTATGAGGCCAGCATTACCTCAATTCCCAAATCAGACAAAGACGCCACCAAAAAGGAGAATTAAAGATAGGAGTTTAACTGTTGTCCAGAGAGAGTCTGTCTTCAATAAAAAAAACGAGATGCATTACCAATAAGGACTTCAGTAGCTAAAAAACAACTGAGTTAGCTCTGATGTCCTTTGTTTGCTAGAAGAATCTTCCTGTTAGTATCAAGAAACTTAAAAAAATTCCTACTCCTTTATCTAATTCCTGCCAAATCTTTTCTGTAGAGAGGTGTGCCTAATATGCTTTCTACAACATTCCAGGTCATCTGGTTCATTTATTTCTTAAAAACAAACAAACAAAAATCACTTGACTTATTCTATTTCATTTTAAACAGGAAGAGAGGTATGCCCCATCCTGTACTATCTAAAGATGAAATACTAAATTGTCAAGACAAAAAGCTACTTTTGAGACCTTCACAACACGTAATTTTTCTTACTCTATGTTTGCTTTGCAACTGAGCCAACACTTTTATCTGAGTAGTATTGGCAGTATTAAAGGTTATGGGTTCCATTCGTGCGTCTTATTTTGTATGTTTGTTGGATTAATTTCCTAGGGGTGGGACAATAAATTACCACAAACTTGATGGCTTAAAACAATGGAAATATATTTCTTCACAGTCAGTGGCTAAAAGCCTGTCAAGGTTGGTTCCTTCTAGGGGATCTGAAGGAGAATCCCCTTCCATGCCTGTTTCCTAGCTTCTAGTGGCTTTCCACAATCCTTGGTGTTCCTTGGCTTATAGTTACATTACACCAATCTCTGCCTTCATCTTCATGTGGCCTTCTTCTCTTTCAATCAAATATCTCTTTCCTTTTTCTTATAAGGATACTAGTCATTGGATTTTGAGTCCCTCCTAAATCCAAGATGATCACATTTTAAGATCCATAATTTAATTGCATCTGCAAGGACCCTATTTCCAAATAAGGTCATACTCATAGGTCCTGGAAGTTAGGACCTAGATATATTTTTTGGGGAGCTATATGCAATCAACTATAATGCTGAATTATTCTTTGATGTTACTGTTCATGAAAATGTGACAAAAGAGAACTTAAAATTAAAATGTAACAAAATGCTAATCAGAGGATTTCTACTTCTGGCAAAGATGGGGAGTAACAGGAATCATATTAATCCTTAAACATTAAAGAGATAGCAAAATGTGTAAAATGTATGGAACACTGGGCCACAGGCAGGACATGACCATGATCCCTGTCAGAAGGGGAAACAAATAAGTTGAGCACTATAATTTTTCAATTTTACTGCCTAGATAAGAGTTTGGAGGCTGCATGCAGTACAGTAAGAAGGAACACAGAATCCAGAAGCCTTCCCTGAGTTGAATAGATAGAAATAAGAATTTGGGAAGGTCAGGGCAGGTAGAATAGATGTGTGTATAATTGGAGACCTAGAAAAAGAGGAAGGGGATAGAGAATAAGAGCCAGTTAAAAACTTACAAGAAACAGAACAAATAGTAGAGAAGAAAAATCAATAAAATTGAAGAGAAAAACACAATAGGGAAAACTCAAGTAAATCTAGAGCTAGTTTGTAGAATAGATGAATAAAATTGATAAACTTTTAGCTAGAATGTTCATAAAAAGAGAAGAAACAAATTACCAATATTAGGAATGAGAAAGTGGACATCATGACAGATCTTATAGATATGAAAACATTCATATAGATATGAATTATAGAAATAATTCATGTGGAAGTTAAGTGGTTTGACCAAAAAAACAGAGATAATATGATATTCAGTTATATTGTCACTGTTTTTTTGTCAAATAATTCCATTTAAACAGATTGGTTTTAAGCATTTCATTTTTTTCTCTCAAAAGTCTTCGTAAAGTTAAATGGACACCTGTTCTTTTATTTTCTTTCACTATCTTTAGGAGTGGAGAGAGAATTTTTATTTTTTCATAGCCTAGCTCTTTGAAATATTTTAAATAGCAAAATATAAGTCACAAATTTAAAAAATTTAGAGCACAAGTGTGATAAGAACTACCAAGATTACTTGTAAAAAAATGCAAATTCACACTTTGCAGCCCCAGAGATTAAAATCCATTTGATAGTTGAAGGAAATCCAAGAATATACACTTTTTTTAAAATATAGAAAATGGAGGGATCTAGTTTAAGCAGCTTAATATTTTATAGCCCCCTCAAAAGAAAACATTATAATCTGAAGATGGACTCAGAGGGTCACTAAGAATTTTTTAAATTAATTTAAAACCATGATTTTGTGGAACAAGACACATCACATACTTAAATATAACATACTTAAATATAACTCAAATATATCACATATATTTGATATATCACATATATATTTGATATATGTGATATAACACATCACATACTTAAATATTATATACTTATAATTTAAGTATGTGATAATGTCTTAAAACACATCACATGCTTAAATTATATATATACAAAAATATAATCATTTTTGAAAATGATTCCAAATGTTAATCATTTTTGCTTTAGTTGTTATCTTGAATAGACACATATGTTTCTTCCACTAAAGAAAATAATTATTAAATTAATAATTATTAAAACAATTAATAAATTAAGTTAATAAATTAATAATGAATTATAATTGTTTTAGATCATATAGTTTAAAAGTAGCTATAAGATAAAAGAAATCAGACACAAAAAGGTCTATACTATATAATTCCATTTATGTGAAATTTTAGAAGGGGCAAAAGCATTCTAGAATGACAGAAAATAAATTACTGGTAGTTTGGGGTTAACTACAAGGAAGCAGAAGGGAACATTTCGCTGGAAATGTTCTGTATCTAGGTTGTAGTGGTGATTACATGAGTGTACATATTTGCTCATAACATTGTCCACCTGAGTGGGAGAATTTTATTGGATGCAAATCACACCCCATTAAAGGTGGTTAAAATAGGCTAGATTTGTGGGGGTTTTTGTTTTTTGTATTAATGAGGCCAAATTTCTGAAACAAGCATTAGGCAGCTCACAGAATCTCAATGGAATTGACCTTGGAGGCCACATAATCAGGAAGGACACATCCTACTGTAAGGGAGACTAGAAAAGTGTTTCTAAATCCTACCTTTAGAAGGTGGCACTTTTAAGTTGGAAAATTTCCCAATTTTGCCTTAATCTCGTGTTTTTCATTTGTGTGTGTGCATGATTGCTTTGAAATTAAAAAGTATTAGATAAAGAGGAAAATAACATTCAGCCATATTCTGTTTACCTAGATTTAATTACTTTAACATTTAGACACATGTTCTGAGCTCTTCTGGTGTTGATTCTTTACCACATATTAAAGAACAAGTATATGAATTCATTGCCATAAAAATTAGAGTATTACAGATAATGTTCAAGCTCACATTGACCGTAGTGTTGCCATTCTGATCTCATTTATTCTCACTAGAGGCAAACATTATTATGAGCTTTGTATATGTATTTTTCTGGTTTTTGCATATATAGGCATTTATCGAAAAAATATATATTATTTTGATTCCTAAGAATTTGCCTAAATGGTATCATACTGTGCACATGGCTCTACAACTTCTCTTTTTAATTCAACGTGTTTTCCAGCTCACCAATACTGATACATATAGGTCTAGTACTTAGCAACTCTAAGTACAAATAAATGAATATAATAGGAATAAATGGAGATTTGGTAGCTTGAGGGAAATGCTGTACTATTCTATGAAACTCATTAGGAATTTTAAGGAATTAAGAGTTTTTATTCTGATATTAAGCCATTCCCATAATCCGGATGCCAGCCTCACTGGGTGGCCATTTCCCTATTGGGTAGTGCCTTCTCTGTACTTAGAGGCAGCAAAACGAGAAAAAGTGAAAACACAAGAATTTGACCATACCAGACAAGGAAACATAATGCCTCAAAACTTTTAGAGAGATAGGTATTAACTTCCTAAATTGAGCAAAGAAAGTGGAGATTTGGTAATCATTTGTTTAGACTAACCTCTGCATAGCATGTGTTTTCCATGGTAACCATTTGGAAAAGCTTATTCCCCCCCACCCCCACTCTACTCTTACCTCTTCCTAACACCAAAGGCATTGTGTGGTGGCAGAGACTGTATAGTGGTAATAAGATTTGTTTTTCATTTTTCTTCCTCAATTGCTTTACTTCACATTTAAAATTTTGCATATAAATTGGCAATCTCAACTACAGAATAATTAAATGCTATCAATATGAAATTTGAAAATATACTTAAGAAAACTAGTTTTTGCATAGTGTCAATTTATTTAAAGTTATCAACATAATGGTATTTCAGGTTAAAATTAGAATGAGTTTTTATAAGGTGTTACAATCAAAGAATTCAATAATGAAATAGAGACTCTAGTATCATTTTTTAAATTGCACTCAAATAGAGGAATGAATTTTAAGTGTCTGGATGGGCTGGTGGTGAGGGCAGTAGCTCCTACAAAATATTCTCCAACTTATAGACAGGTTTTCTTTCTCAAACAGTAGATAACAATAATAGCTAAAAATTATACAGTTCACCAAGTGCCAGACACTCAAAATATGTTACAGATTCTAATTAATTTGAACCTTGCAATAACCATGATCATGATCATTATCATTATGTCCATTTTATGGATGAGCAATCTGATACAGGAGGCTCAGGAACTTCTTCGAAGTCATATAATTAAGATGAAGATTTCTATCCATTTGGGTTAGGGCCAGAGTGCATACACTTACGCAGAATGCTATTCCATCTCTTCTCAATTTATATATAAAAATAACATGCCGTTATTTTATTTTTTTTACCTAAAGGAAACCACTAGTTAAAACAGGAAGAAAACTTTCAGTTTAAAGAGGGATTTTAGAAAAGTATATTTCAGAAAAAAATAATAAATTTTACATGCAAAGGAGTGTTTGGTCCCTGTAAATTCTTACTCTGATAAGCTAGACCCTTGCTGGAGCAACTCTAGAATTTCCCACAAGTTTGGAATCATGCACACATATGTGTGTCTGTTCATGACTGTGTACCTATATATGTCTGTATATGTGTTATACACATATTCTCAATGGCTGGAACTTTTTGTTCTCTGAAGATGGATTTTATCTGGAGAGAAAAGCATTTTGAGTTAGCATGAGTGGAGGATGTAGAGTTGGGCAATATTAATTTGAAGTAAAGATAAATTTGGCCTAAAAATGAAATGGCCTTTTTAATACCCAGTTACCAACTCTGACATTTACTTTCTCTGGCAAAGGATCCAGACATCTGACTCCCCATGTCTCTCCCCAACATTTTTCTGTCTCTCTTCATTAATGAGGGCAATATGTTGGAAACTTGGACATGTACAAAAATTCTCTGTGTATGTGAGCTCCTCAGTGTTTTGCAGCTTGCTCAAGACCGAGTGCACATTGTGGTAAAAGGAGCACTCTCAGATGTGATGCTGTAAGAATGAAGACATTTTAGCCACCTGGTAAAGTCTTACCTTCATAAACAGTTCATTAGAAGAATCTTTCATTTTTATACTTGACTGAAACTTAGTTTTCCTTTATTCTTACATTTGTGAAAAAAAATCATTTACCCAGTCCAAGACGGGTAGAGACCCATTTGCTGTATGAAAATGAACTCTGTTCTCAGCATAATCCGGCCAAGCCCTGCAGCGGTGTCCTCTTACCCACTCCTGCCATCTGCTGGTCTTGGGATTGTTAGACTTTAGAGAAAGCCGTGCATAATGCTCCAGTCAAGATGATGCAAAATGCAAATATCATCAATAGGTAGTTTTGTAGACCCTGAATAATTAAAAAAAAAAAAAGTAAGTGTAATTAAGAAAATCTGAAGCAAACATGCAGAATGTCCAAATTGCTAGGGACCTTACTAACCATCTGCTCCAGCCACCTGTATGCCTTTTGCTATCCCTCCAAATAAACATCCAGATTTTCTTGAAAACCCATTAGAACCTTACTAATTCACTCACTCAGTAAATGCATGTGGACACTCATTTTGCATCAACATGTGCTGGGGTTAGAATGGTGAGCAAAATGCGTGCTTATTCAGATAAATGTATAATATGGGAGACAGAAGTTAATAATCACAGAAAAGAATGTTACAAAGCGAGAGGGGTGTTAATGAGTAAACGACCATGATTGTTTCTGGGGTGTGTTACAAAGGAATCTTAGTGAGGCTGGTTTGGAGGGTGAGAAATTAAGCTTCAAACTGTAAGTACCAATTAATTGGGCAGGGAAACAGGTAGGCATTCCAGGTAGAAGGAATTTTGTGTGCAAAGCTCTGTTGTAATAGAAAAGTGTGATACTTGCCAGGGATGGAAAGGAAGTCAGTGTGACCACAGCATCGAGAGTTAAGTGGAGCAAAACCAGCTATGGCCCGAGTTTACGGGGATCTCATAGGCCACGGACACTGTGGGGTTTTATTTTTCCGAAGAAGAATGGGAAGACTTTAAGGAAACAGGCTGCTGGATGTGGTGAAAAGATGGGATTCACATTTCATAAAGCCCACACTTTTTTTTTTTTTGCAGATGGTGAACAGATTGGAGGGGTCCAGAATGGATGCGAGGAGATGATTAAGGAGGCGACTACAGTCTTCCTGGGCACAGATGATGAGGTGCAGATGGAGAGACAGAGATGGATCTGAATGGTGAGGAAGAAACAGAGACTAAGTTTGTCTTGCCCGGCCATGGGTAGGTGTACTGGTCTTAAAGATGGGAAACACTGACAACCAGTTCCCAATGAAGCCAGTCCATCTTTGGGTAACAAAGAAATAACTTTTTAAAAAAAGATTTATTTATTTATTTTGGAGGGGAGGGACAGAGGGAAAGAGAAAATCTCAAAAAGATGGAGCACAACTGCCAGGCTCCAGCTCACGACCCTGAGATCATGATCTGAGCAGAAATCCGGAGTTGCCTAACCGGCCAGCATCTCCCTAACTTGAGATATAAATTCTAAAACTACATTGAGATCTCCTGACAGATCATATAATATCAGCTCTTAAGATTAATGCCAATTAACACACAGCCAAAATTCCAAAAGGCATATATCTTCTTTCCTCAATTTCATAAAGAATTGGGATAGAATGGATTGAATGATCTCTATTTGATGACCAGAGAGGGAGGTTGTTTGTAAGTTGGGTTGGAGCCAACTGAAATTTCTGATTCACTGTGAGTATGAATACTACCAGAAGTCACTCTAACACAAGTTCCACAGACGAAAGACAGCACCACAAAGCCTCGCCAAGCACAGAACAGCTTTTACACACACACACACACACACACACACACACACACACACACACACACTCCTGCTAAGGCTTTAAGGTTCTCTGACATATTATCAGTTCTAAAGACTGCAGATACCAGCCCTGATGGAGAGAAGGCACTCAAATAGTTGCTCAATGAATAACAATCAGGTGATTTCTAAATGTCCTTTGTGAATTAGACAATTGATACAATTACTTAAATAAGAAAAAAACATCATATGGGTACTCAGTTATCAGCACTTTACAACCCGATTGTGTGAATACTTTGCTGACCCCACTCCTTTATTGTCTATGTAGATAAGAATAACGTCCTCAGAGAGTAAAATATTTTTCCCCTTTAAGGTTAAGAATCTGTCTGCCTCCTAGGTTTAGAGGGGGTTAAGAACCTGCCTAGTCTCACAAGGACAAAGACCAATGATATTTGGGCAGTAGCAACAGTTTCCCTTTGTCAAATGTGAATATTAATGCTTAGAAAGTTCATGATAACATTCTCCCCAAAGTGAAAAGTTTTTAACTCGGATTTCTGAAGCAGCTATTAAGATAGCAGATCATCTCATTCTTTATCTGGGAGTAGCTACCGCCCTATAAATTGTCGTGGTAGTAATTCCCTGCATTGGTGTTTCTGTAGACATTGTGACTAAGGCGTGTTTCTAAAAATAATAATGTATGTCTAGCTTAAAATAGCTAAAGTAAAATTCTAAAACAAACTTTCCAAAGACGAATAGATATCAGATATGAAAGAACATTGGAAATGGAAAGCCTCCAACTGGTGGTGCCCTGATGGCATTAAGACTCGATGAAATCATCAAACTCTTTACACAAAAAATGCTTGGATCTCAGATTAAGTTCTTAACTGCTGTAGGTTGCAGACTTTCAAATATGTGTCTTCAAGATGCTTCAAGATGTAACTGATAGGATCTAAAAGTCATAAAGATACATGTTTTGTTTTTGTTTTCCTCTAGGGTTTTATCTTGTTTCTAAGAAAAATTATTTTCAAAAATTCTTCTGGGATTTTGGTTTCAGTGTTTAGTTGATAGCTCTTTCTTAAACTAGTTGGCATGTAAAGTATTTAAAACTCGCCTTTAAGCCACCTGTTAAGAGGCAATTAGGTACCTGCACTGAATGATAAGTCTTACTGGACACTTAACTTTTTTTTTTTTTGGACACTTAACTTTTATTTGTAGACAGATTTGTAAGTTTGTGGGTTTTTTTTTTTTGTTTTTTTGTTTGTTTGTTTTTTTCTTTAAGCCCAGAATGTCAATAAAAGTCACTCTTTGCTTTTAGCTTGGTCCTCAGTCTCTTCATTTTTACATATGTACTTGGCCAAACTTTAGGACTCATTTTCAGAATTTCAGATAAAACTTCACTTTAAAGAAGATGTTACATGCAAATGACATTTTTTTCATTTTCTTTCCTACATCTATTTCCCCTTCTTTCTTAATTTTATTTTACCATACTGGCTAGGATGTCCAGAAAACACTGAATAATAACAGTGATGGAGATATCTTTGATTTTCAACTTACAGAGAACTTCTTTTCTCAGCTTTATTGAGATGTAGTTTAGAACCTTCATGTTTCACCTTAGCTATGTGTTTGCTCTTGTTTTTTGACAGCTTTCTCCTATTTGTAGCACTTCTAAGAGGTTTTTTTCTTAATTAAAAACTGGTTTTTAGTTTCAGCACATTTTTTGAATATATATTATCACATAGTTTTTCTCTGTTTACTTAATATTATATTACACTGATCAATTTTCATATTGTGAACTATCCTTGTACTCCAGAATTAAGCCCTCCTTGGTCATGGCTTATCATTAAAAAAAATTCTTCTCAGGCAGCCCCGGTGGCACAGCGGTTTAGCGCCACCTGCAGCCTAGGGCGTGATCCTGGAGACCCTGGATGGAGTCCCAGGTCAGGCTCTCTGCATGGAGCCTGCTTCTCCCTCTGCCTGTGTCTCTGCCTCTCTCTCTCTCTGTGTCTCTATGAATAGATAAATAAAAAAATCAAGAAAAAAATTCTTCATTCTTCTCTGTTTGGTCTGAGTTATCTTTTAAAAAGTCTATCTTTAAAAAAAGCTTTCTTTCAATGTCTTTTAGTGTCTTTTTTAGAGGACTCAGGAATTAACACTAAGCTCAATGGCCAGGGGTTCTCTCTCTCAAGTTCTTGTAACTAGGGAAGAGGATTTCTAAGTCCGTATCATTATTACAGTAGTAGTGACTAAAATATTTTCAAATCCTTTATATTAAATCCATTCTTCGTTTGTGCTTCTTTTTACCTAAAATTGCAAATAAGCTATGCTCACTTGTGATTTTCTAGGACTTCAGGATGTTATACTGGATAATAAATACCCAATTCCTAAATAGTGATCATTTATCCTTTGGGAGGTGAATGAAATATTTACAATGAAATTATGGCATGTTTTGGACACAGAATTATTTTTTGTGGAAAGCTACCCTAAGTAAAATAAATGAGAAATGTGTATGGAAGTAATTTATGGGTTTATAGATGTTTTAAGTTGCCTTGTGTACTTTAAAAAATACAAAAATTGAGATCCTGGCATATTACTCCTAAACAAATTCATTATTTTTTAAAATTTGAGAATCTTATCAAATTAAAGCTTTCTGAATCAAAACATTTCACTCAGAATAAATGAAATGATATTTTAAATATAAAATTGAATAATAATTTTAAGGATTATCCCAGAGATTAGGAACATCAGATTTTTGGTTCCCAGAGATTAGGAACATCAGATTTTTTTTAGAACCAGGGATTATTTGTTGTTACAGATGCATATGAATGAAGGCAGAAAATATTATGTCTATGATACCTTGACAAAATATCTCTGATTTATATATATTTTTAGTAAAACCTATTACAAAATACTATTTACATATATTCCTCAAATAAAAATAAGTGGGGAAAATTCTAAAATAAAGATTTTTTTGGGAAATATTTTGTTTTTAAGCAATCTCTATACCCAATGTGGGGCTAGAACTCATAACCCCGAGGTCAAGAGTCCTAAGCTCCACCGACTGAGCCAGTCAGGTGCTCCTAAAATACTTTTTAATGAAGACACACACACACACACATCCTACAGCTATTTAATAAATGCAGTTTTAAATCACCATCATTTACACTTGAAAGAGAAGTGGTCCTAGTCACCTGCTACCATATTAATTTCCTATAAAGTTGCTGGTTTTATATAGGGGCCTTTGGGAGGCATGAGAACCAACAGAAAAATCCATTCACAAATTCCATTTGCCTCAGGGATATTTAAATCTTTAGGATAAAAAGTATTTCATCCTGTTTATCTATAATATTTTACATCAAATAAAATCTCCCCCATCATATTTTATTGGATTATGTAACCAAAACCTCTTAAGGGAAAGAAACTAAAGTCAACTAAAGCATTTTCCCACTGGGGGCTGGGGTGGAGAGAAACATGTTTCATAATATTGATCATATCTTCAGTATTTTCTTTCCTTGTTAGGGATGATAACATTTGGAACATCTGATTTGTCAAATCCATTCATATGTTTTCTGCCCTGGGCTTAGGGATCACATACAGTTTTCAGAAAATAACACAAATACAGTATTAAATACCTTTCTTACGTGGCTCTACACCTGTTTTCTAAATTTGTCCTTCTTGTACATACCTTTATTTCCTTAAACATGAAGACACCCCACATTGCAGCTATAAATCCTGGACCCTTAACAAAAAGAAAAACTTCAATTAAATTGGTTATTTTTCTGTGACTTATACTCTACATAAATACAGTAAACTGGGGAGCTGACCTCATACTTTAATTGAATAACTTTTTACTGTAAAAAGAGTATAACCATATTGTCAGGGAAAACTATTCATAATCTCAACCTTAACATTAAACTAAAGTAACATTAGGTAAAAAATGAAGATATTTTGTTTCTTTATGATTTTCATATTTATTACATTGATGATGCTATACTATTATGTGATCTATTTTACTAATTAGTTTATTTACTAATAATAAACTATTTTAATAAGCAAATGGCTTATGTTTTCTAATGAACTAAGGACACAAAAATGGGATTAACAGGAGAAAGTCTAGGAATAACTTAAAAAAAAGATTTTATTTATTTATTTGAGAGAGAGAGAGCACAAGCAGAAGAAGGTGATGAGGGAGAGGGAGAAGCAGGTCCCCACTGAGTGGGGAGCTGGATTCGGGGCTCTATCCTAGGACCCTGGGATCATGACCTGAGCTGAAGGCAGATGCTGAGCTGATTGAGCAACCCAGGTGCCTTGAAAGTGTAGGAGTAATTTATAACTCTTTTTGGCATGAAGCCATCTTATAACTGAAGAAACTGCAGTATGTTCTTTCGGATCCAGTGAATAATGAACTTTAAAAAAATTCTTAAACTGATACTATTGCACAGTGATGAACTATGTCTAAAGTTACACTCCAATGGATCTAAAGACAGTATTATGGGAAGTCAGAAAAGCCATGTGAGGAAAATAAGCAATAGGTTTATTCAGACAGGAATGAAATAATCTAGGAAAGGGAAATGAGAAGAAATGAGGTGGGAAGAAAGGATGATTCTGCAGTTTGAAACAAAGCTATTCAAGTTTATTAACTTTTTTAAACTGAGAAAGAAAAAATGGAATTTGGATTAATTGTGGTCTTTGTGGAGAAAGTGTATTGTATCAGCATTTTTACGATTCCTTTTCAATCCCTGCACAAACTCTGCAAGAGTTTCTCATAAACAATTCCAACATTTTTCTTCCCTCCACTACTCCAACTGTCTACACGATTGGGTTAACAAAGTTTGACTCCACTCCAGGCATGTAAGCGAAGCAATAAAAATACGTTACCCTGTTTATCAGCGTCTGGAAAATTCAACATCAAAAGAGTCAGAGAAATAGGTCAAAGGAACTGTCTTTTATCAATGACGTAAGGTCCTAAGCCTCAAAATCCAAACCAAACAAGAAGCATCTGGGTCCTTTAGGCAGTTCCATAGTGACTTGGGCAGGATGGGAGGAAACAATAGAACAGGGGACGTAATATTAATGTTATCAGGCCAATTGCTCAAGAATTTTATCCTCTCTAATCCGGAAATTTTTTTCCCTTCGGAGAACACGATAGAAGACAATGCCAAAAGGTATCACTGTCCTTTGAGGGTCTTTGGCTGATGATTTCCTAAATATTTGTTTGGACATGGTCTATGGGTTATTGCAAAGAAAGAAAAAGAAAAAAGAGAAAGAAAAGAAAAGGGGCACCTTTTCTTTTCTTTTTTTTTTTTTTCCAAGGGGCACCTTTTCTGAAATACTTCTTGTCTCTCGAGGTTATCATGAGATTCAAGTGTCAAAATATACACAAAAGCATTTTTAACTGATAAACTGTTATACAGAGATAAGTATTGTTATAAACAGTAAATTATAATGTATCCAAAATGACATTAGGTAAAACTACCAAAGACTACAAGGATATCTAAAATGAACAAACCTGCTAGAATGAGGGTAGCAATCAGTGTTCCCTTAGCAATCAGGGACGGAGGTGAGGGGGTGTTGGAGAGTGTACATGAATCTGTTCTACAAACTGTACTCCTAAAAAATTGAACTCCAAAAAATTGAAGTCCTCAATGATTCACTAGGTATGCTTCAGAAAGATCAGATTTGCATTTGCAAAACAAAAATTTGGAAAAAACATTCAGCTACTTACCGCAGTGACTATTGGAAAACTGACCACAGCGCTGAGAGAGTGGTTAGCTATGAGCCAACAGCAGGTGGCTATTGCCCAAAGAACTCCTGACAGGAATCCTGAAACACATGCAAACAGCACACACTTAAAAGCCACGTTCCTTTCCTGAAAAGTCCTTGCCTTCAATATGGTGGGAATATGAAAGTGCTCGTATCAATGCATTCCTATAGACATTTTTGGCCAACATGATTTTATGGTCATTTTGGAAACCAAATCATTTTTTTTTTCTGGTTCATGACTGCTGTGGGTATAACTATCAATCTTTTCACTTTATTGACATTAAATAAAATACCCAAAGTTGTAGTTGATGTAAAGATTGGGTAGTGGAGAGGGACCTAAGGAAGATACTGGATCTGAGCATGCTCTGCAAACACCATTTACTTTCAACTCTCAACATAAAATGTGAAGTTCAGAATGATCTTATAGCTAAAGTGGTGGGGGGGGGGGAAGCTCCTAGAATTTGAACGAAAATACCAGATAAAAATTTTAGGATACTTTAGTTGGGTGTTCAATAAATATCCTATCTTTTATTTTTTATAATGGTATAGTTGTATACTACACCATATAGTGGCGTACTTTGACTTAAATGAATCAGGTAAACAAAATGAATCTCTGACATATGCTTTATTTTGTTCTTAAAAGTTTTTTACTTGTGGACTTATATTCTAAATTGCATTATGGCAAACTTCTAAGTAAATGAGGAATTATAGGCATATTTTTTTTTTTACCACCAGCGCTGAATGAATTAAGTCCAAAGTATGTGCATTTATCATATGCCCTTTTCAATATCTAAAACAATTTCTTATTTTTCAGAGAAAATGTTTGTTTACCCAAGTGACTACAAAGTTCTCTTTGTTCATACCATTTTTTTAAAGAAAAAATAGTCACATGACACTGACTTTTAATAAGCATTCTTTGTATAGGTCAATACTCAAGGTATTTTGGCACAGGAAATCATCTTAGATTCACTGTTCAAGTTTCAGGTTCTGTAATGACTGTCATTTCACACCCAGTTTCATGGTTTTTAAATCTTTTATATTTACTGGTGAGTAGGGCCAAAGCAATTAGGGAATGAACATATACATAGATACACACACACACAGGGATGGCTTGATTTCCAGAAGACGATTACTCAAGCTAAGTGAGTAGAGAAGACTTTCATAGAGTAAAAATATTTTTTGTAGTAAATATTCTTACCTGGCAGGACTGCTTTAGGATATAGCTTAAAGTTATTTTTCATGGCTATACAGTAGGCCAGAAAGTAGACTGTGCTTGTAAAAAAGATGCCACTGAAGTGTGCAAAAACGTAGTCTAAATCTGAAAATGCAGATCATAAAACTCTCAAATGTATCCTTTCATTCATTTCAAATATATTTAGAGTTCTAAAAATAAAGCAAACTCACCAAAATTAACCTTAAAAGTAAAGGAACCATTAATTATATTTTATCATCCTGGCTTTCTACATGCTGTACATAGAGTTTTAATGAACATATTTAAAACTTAGAAACATTAAGAGTAAATTAGTCACTACAATCAGATCTAAAACGCGGATTTATGATTGGAAAGGTAAATAAGAAACTATAAACATTACGTGAATACGACCTTCTTTTTAGAATAGGTTTCGACTTAATTTTACAAATGGCAATTGTAGCAAATCTCCAGGTAGACTGTAGTGGGGGGGGGCATTGTGAAGAATATTGGGGAGTACTAATTTTATATGGTGACTGATCTGGAGACCAGTGTGTCTGTTGCAGATGACAGCTATATGGAAAGATAATCAGGAAGTTCTACCAAAGAGGGTTTTATTTAATTATTTACTCTAAGCCTTATTACATGCGAGTGTTAATGACACATGATGGTGGTCCAAATCCGAGAAACCCCAACTACGCCAACTGTTTAAACAGATTGTATTTTAGTCAGACAAATGGGTCTATTACAGGTTCTTGGCTGGGAAGGTCACATTGGATTTAATGTTTCTACCAACTAAGGTTTTGACAAAGATGAGGGGTCATATTTAACGAAAAAAGCTCAAAGGTCAAAGAGTGTGCCTTTTCTTCTAAAATCTTAAACCCTCTTTCTGGATCAGGTAAGAACAACATATCTATGGACTACCACAAGGAGCAGCATAACATAGTTAAAAAAAGCACAGATCACCTGGGAGAGATCTACAATCCACTACTTGCTAACTTTGAGACCTGGGCAAATTACCTAATCTCTCACTGTCTTAATTTTCTTAATTGTAAAACAAGAATAATAACGGTATCTAACCAATAAGGTTACTATAAGGGTCAAGTGAATTATTATTGTCACGTGCTTAGAATAGTGTTTAGCACAGTACATGTGATACTTATGTGTTTGTTGAATAAATGAAATAAAAAATTGTACCTCCCTGGAACTATTTTTTAATAAATTGGAATGAAGTGTGTTCCTATTAGATGACATTAACATTGTCATAAGAAAGGTCCCTAAAAAATGACTATGTATTATGTAAAGAGGACATTATTAAGTAAAGAGGACATTATTTATTATGGCCCAGGACCAAGAGCAACCATGCTCCTGGATGATTAGTTCTTTTTATCTTGCGTTCACTGAATTGTGGGACTGATTTGATTTCCCTTGTGTCTATAAGAAATCTTAGAGCCAAATTTATGGCTCATTTCTAGCAAGTGTACAAATATGTTATGGTTTTTAGACTCATTCCTGGTTTTGTTTTATTTTTTAACTCTTGATTTTCTTTCTCTTTTAATTTGTCCTCTGTTATTCTATTTTTATTGATTTTTATCCTTTACAAATGAAAATAATAAAAACACACAAAGCATTTGCGGAAAATCTTTAAAAAAAGACGGAAGTTAGTAAAAGGTTTGAATGCTAATTGGACTGAATATAAAAAGGAAGGAAGAAACAATGGTGTCAATGCAGTCTATCTATTCCATTAAAGTCTTTCAAATCCCAGTTTTGTCATCAGTCTCTCCCTCATAACTTTTGCCTTCCAAATTTCACCCTTATCTGAACACAGATCACATTAATTTTCTCTACCATCCAATTCAGAACTTTATTGCCTATGATCTCATTCTTTTATGGGTTCATGGGTGGAAGCCATGCTTCAACAAAATGATAGGACCCCTGAAGTAGACCCTCTTTCATTTTCTGATGAGCCTGTACAAGGCTCTTGGACACGGTGTTGAGTTTACACCAGACAGACTCTACATCCAGAAACTGAGGTAATCTGGGAGCATTATGTTGAGCCTTTCAATGCACTTCTCTATGTTTTAAAAATAATATCTTCTGACTAGGCCATATTTTGACCATTAGGAAAGTTATACTTTGACGTTTACCTGAAAGAGCAGAAGAATATATATTTTCTCAGAGATTATCTAACTGGAAAATAATCTCTGAATCTCACTGTAAAGCTAAGAAGCAAGTGTTAAGATCTAAGTAGTTGATATAAATCCTGACTAGAATAAACTTGATTATATTTGTATTTTGCCGATCATGTGAGATGACTCAAACAGTCCTTTATTACTTTTAGTCTTCAGTGGTTTTCTAATTCACCACTTACAGTGAAAAAGTAAGATCAAATCTATGCACCAGGATTTACTAGGACCACATTCTCTTTGTATTCTTAAGAAAAACAGGTATTGAATTTATTTATAAAGTAAAATAATGGTTTACCCTTACCATATTGGCTTGCCCCTGCGTATATACTATCATTTCTTTTGCTGTGGTCCTTGATATAAATTATTGGCACAAACGTAGACCCATAGAGTATTCCAGATATCACTGCAAGACTGCAGCCCCTTAAAAAACAAATACGTTACTATTAATCTTGGCCCACAGCAATATTTCTGACAAACACACAAATGGAATCATAACTAAAGCATGCTTCAAAGTGTAAATCACAAGCAGTTATGCAGAAATCACACATCTATTTCAAGCTCTGTGACTGTCAAAAGTCAAAGAAATACCTTGCAGGGTCAGAGCATCAGGGTCAGAAAGACATCAAGACCTAAAGTGTAGCTTCTGTCCCCCACTGCCTGGTTTTGGAAGTATACGATTCATAGAAGTTCTGATGGATTATCATTATAAATTGTCACTGCATCGACGTGACTATGCTATCATTATACTGTCTGCATAATAAACTTGGCTGTCTAAATATGAACTATTTGTAGACTGATACTATGCCCTAGGCTTATTTTTTTTAAAAAAAGATTTATTTATTCATAAGAGACACACAGAGAGAGAGAGGCAGAGACACAGGCAGAAGCAGGCTCCACGCAGGGAGTCTGACATGGACTTGATCCCAGGTCTCCAGGATCACGCTCTGAGCCAAAGGCGGGCATTAAACCGCTGAGCCACCCAGGGATCCCCAGGCTTAT
Source organism: Canis lupus baileyi (assembly GCF_048164855.1). Classification (NCBI taxonomy): domain Eukaryota; kingdom Metazoa; phylum Chordata; class Mammalia; order Carnivora; family Canidae; genus Canis; species Canis lupus. The sequence goes on along the minus strand of NC_132850.1, from coordinate 56,786,165 downwards.
TTTGTAAACACTCAATTTATCCAGCACAGGGCTAGGATAGACAAAATACTAAATGAATGTCCCTGCACTTGCCCATACCTTCACTGATGAGGGCATGGTCAAGAAATGCTGATTTAATCAAATAATTTGGGTATTACAGTTCTTGTTATAAAAACAGAATACTTCTTCTTAAGCACTGGAGTCATGGCGCCTCCTCAGTCTTGGGCCACATTTGCATGAGGCAAGTGTTCCTGATAATTTTGTTGCGAGATGATTAATATTTTGGAACAGTCCCTTTAACTTAATACAAAGGGCAATGGCATAAAACAGAATGTTAGGCAAAAACAAACGAACAAAAACATTCCTTTCCAAACTTAAAAACAAATTCTTAGAGTCTATTTTAATAGAAACTCACAGGCCAACCTGGCAATCAGCTCTATCCACACTGGAAATCCGTGTGTCATGGGGAAGCCTGGACTCCACAGTCCTGAAAGAGGTGCCCCAGGCATAGACAGGACTAAAAGACCAGGTCTGGCTAATCATAAGACAATCAAAAGTGCCTTTTTTTTTTGTTTCCAACAAAAATTCCTTTAGAAGGGAGAAGCTTTGTGAAAAAATGTTTTGAGAGATCTGTTTTACTCTGAAGCAAAAACAGTAACATATTTATCTTCCAAAGCTTGTTCATGAGCTCGTTCCTTCCTTCATTCAAAGATCTATCAAGCATTTATTATGCGCCAGGCACAGGCTCTTTCCCACTGTGAGGTTCATGTCTATACTAACAGAGAAAATGCTTTCTATTCTTGAAGCGCTTTTGTGTGTCACCACATAAAGTCCGAAACAGTCATCAACTGTAAAACTCAAGCTATCTATCCACTTACATGCTTTCATATTTCTCTGCTAATCCAAAAACATCCCACAGTAAACCCTAAGATATAGGGGCTGCTATTGAGCCATCCCACAAGAAACCCTAAGATATAGGGACCCACTTTATGACAGTGAGGGGTATAATTACAGGAACCCAAAATGTCTACTATATTTGAAAATGAATATCTTGGGATTATAAAATTGTCTAACACCTGAGTGTAGGGATTTCCAGCGGAGGACAAGCGTCCTGGGCAGTGCAGTATTAGAGGAGTGTGTTGTCTAATTTGATCGTGATTGGTGAGAGCCTGTTGATCATTATATACTCCGGCCTATATTACCTCTTGTACTTTAGGCACAAAAGTACTGCAAAGCGAGATTGCTTTCGTAAGCTATTTATTGGCTAGAAATACCGCAGTGGCTTAGGAATTTCTTTTTCTGTTTATTTTTTCATTCTTTTTTTTTTTTTTGCTTAGGAATTTCTTGAAAGAAACACTGATATCAAGGACCTCTCAAACTGAAAATTCAGCAGGGGACAAGAAAATCTGTCCACCACAGCACTACGGGAGTCAAAGCTTATGATACTATTTGCTTCTTGAACTTAGATGAATAGCACTTCACTCTGATAATCCTTGCTTTAATTAAATATGAAAGAGAATAATAGAACCTCTTCTTACACTGTGCGCTGCTGTGCTCTAGAAAGTTTATCCACCCAGGAATAATCAGGACAGGGATCTTGACTGCTGTTGATCACCTATTGAAAATATTGGCACAAACAAAAACAAAAACAGCATTCAATTGATAGTCATACTGGTGGCAAGAAGATTTTCAGTGTTTTTCTCTTCTTTCTCAAACATACTTTAAAAATATGAGCATGTGACACTATGCATTCTGATTCTGTGCATCTCTCCAGACTCAAATGTTTCTGATTCTTTTCCTCTTTCATTCAGAATGGTTTGGCTGTGGGCAGCTTCTCTGTCTAAATTTTTTCAGTTTAATATATGGCTGTTTTGATACACCCTTTACAAGTAACAGAAGTTAACAATGCGTGTGTTTAATCTGCATGTTTTAATAATCTATAAAAAATTAGAACCAAGGAAAACTCAGACTCTTCTATGGAATACTTTCGATTGATAGGTACTTTTTTATTCACTTTTTAAAAATTTATTATTATTTTTTAAACGCAATTTATTATTTTTTTTTGAAAAATTTATTCATGAGAGACACACAGAGAGGGAGAGAGAAGCAGAGACACAGGCAGAGGGAGAAGCAGGCTCCATGCAGGGAGCCCGACGCAGGACTCAATCCCGGGTCTCCAGGATCACACCCTGGGCTGAAGGCGGCGCTAAACCGCTGAGCCACCTGGACTGCCCTTTATTCACTTTTAAAAACTGAATTAGTTAATAAAACATTTCCAGTCATGTTTCATGTAAAGTCAAAATTCTTTTTTCAGGTTAATAGTCTAAGGAAAAATTACAAGCACACTTAAAATATTTCTAATATTGAATTTTAATCATTTTTGCCTTTTAGCTGAAGTTTCTTTAATGTGATTCCTAAAGCCTTTGTAAGAGATAAGAAACTAGATTTGAATTCTTCGTCATGTGTTAAGTTTGGCAATACTGCTTTCTTTCAATGATGAAGAGCTCATAGTGTATGGTTGCACAATACCCAGCCATGCTGATTATGTAACTTTTCACTTGGTTTGCTCATATCCTTCCATCTCGCCTAGAAAAATCTTTTTTTTTTTTAATTTTTATTTATTTATGATAGTCACAGAGAGAGAGAGAGGCAGAGACATAGGCAGAGGGAGAAGCAGGCTCCATGCACCGGGAGCCCGACGTGGGACTCGATCCCGGGTCTCCAGGATCGCGCCCTGGGCCAAAGGCAGGCGCCAAACCGCTGCGCCACCCAGGGATCCCCTAGCCTAGAAAAATCTAAGGCAGTTAACCTACTACTAAGATACTATGTATCTTTTTCTGAGTTGCAGTTTTCTTTTTCTCTCCCTTGGTTTAAAGGGTGGTTGGTCAGGAGGTATCTGACTTCCTAGGGGAGATGAGGAATTTTGGACACATTCTCTCAATCCCAATTCCTCCATTCTCTCTGCAACATTTTCTGGATTAGAGATATCTATGGGCTAACAAATCTCTTTTCTCTTATACTTAAGCTAATTATTAACTAACATGTCAATTTAAGGTTTCAGTCATCTTATTTGAGGACTTTTTTTTTTTTTTAGATTTTACTTATTTATTCATGAGAGACAGAGAGAGAAAGAGAGAGACAGAGACAGAGAGAGAGAGAGAGAGAGGCAGAGACATGGGCAGAGGGCTCCCTCCATGCAGGGAGCCCAATGTGGGACTCGATCCCGGGACCCTGGAATCACCACCTGAGCCAAAGACAGGTGCTCAACCACTGAGCCACCTAGGCACTCCCGATAATGGTTTTGATAGGTGAAGAGGGAAGGAAGAAGAAAAGGTTAATTTTGAAGTAAGGAGTAGAGGCAGCACCTTCCAGGGAGGCAATGACTCTGGAGGGGTATAGGACACTGGTTTCTGAGGGCAGCTAGATAGCCCTGGACCCACAGCAGATAGAAGAGATACTTGAAATAGGAAGGATTGAGTCTGGACTCATGGTAATGGGAGTTTGCCCCAAAATCACTTTTGTATATGTAGCCACTGGCCCTTATGCTTTGTCAGATCTCTTTTTTGGGTTGTTTCTGTTTAATCAAGATTTGCTACTCCAGACTAATTTAGGTTCTTCAAGGTCAAACAGCAACTTTTTTACATATTTCTTGACTTTACCTTTGAGTGGAACAGGATGTAACAAAAGAGAAAAAGGAAGAAAATCAAGTCCTACTCTTCCTTTCATATGACTTCCTTTTCATATGACTGGATTTATTCTTTCATTGGCTGCCTCTGATCTATTCTCCATTGCTCTCCCTGGGTCTACCTTATGGCCTCCCTCCTCCCTCTTCCTAAAAGGGCTTTCATATTCCTCTTCAGTACTTAGGGTCCTCCCATTCCAGAAATCTTAAGCCATTCCAAAATAAGAGCTTGTAGATACATTTATACATAAATGGACCTCTGAGTTTGCTGAGAAGTTTTCCTGTGGCAATCTTGATTGGTTGATATATAGATCTAACTATAATAAATATGCAAACATGTTTTCAATGGCCCCAAATGAAAAAAACAAAAACAAAACTACCTTCTCATCTGTGTTTCAAATCTATGCACTTTCCTTTTATTTTAATTTTATGTTTCCAATCATATTGTTTCTCATATTGTACTTACATGCTCTGTCATTAATGGTGTGGTGTCCACCGAACATGTGTTATTTGGTATTTCACTTTTGATGAACAAAAATATGAAAGCACTGTAAGGAAAAGAAATTTTGGAGATGTTTATCATAACCCTGATTCATATTAAGCTGCTTGAATTTTATGAGAAAACATGACTTAAATCCAGCCCATTGGTATATTGATTACTTCCACACTGCCTCCTCAGGGGCCCTGACATTTCTCTAGGATTGCCTTTCTCTTTGACATCTCTTGTTGTCCTTAACTGCAATGAGTTAGAAGCCTAACTCACAAGAATTCCCCTCAAATCAGATCTTCCTCTTGATTTTCTTGTTTCAGTCAACGGCTGCATTTTTCTTTAATTCTTGCTTAACTCTGGAATCACATGGTAAAAAAAACAAATGAAACACATGGTAAAAAAAATACAAAAAAAAAAAAAAAAAAAAAAAGCAAAGTGCTACCCTGTAGCACTATTTCTCACCTATTATGCTGACAAAACCCTAAACATTTAACAACACCCTCTGTTGGACAAACTTTATCATCAGGTTGTTGTGAGGGTGGTTGTACAACCCCCCTGGAGGAGACTCTGGGGCCCTAGAACACCACCACACCCACACTCAGATGAGGCAATCTTCATGGCCACACAACAGAATGCAATATATATATATATATATAAAACACAGATATATATATATAAAAGAAACGAGGGACACCCTGTGTGCTTGATATGGAAAGATATCCAGAGTGTATTTTAAGAGATAAAAACACACACATAAGCCCAATGACTTTCCCCCTTCATCATTCTCTCAAAATGCACCGTCTGTTCATGTTCAGTATCTTTGTAATGGATGCTTCACTTACCATTGACTTTTGAACCATGTAAATAGGTTAAAATGTGTTAAAATATTAAATTAACTTAAGGAAACTAACAACTCTGGTATACTTTTGACATTCTTTTTTAAAAATATGTTTGCATGGTTCAAAAGTTATAGCAATATAAGAAGTTTTGCAAGTACAGAGAAGGCTGAAATAGTATAGGTACGTAAGTGCAGACTAGTGCTTAACGATGTGCTATTTTTTGAATACGAATTTAAAATTTCTTAGCTTCCTTGGTCCAGTCTCTTACTTGCTTTAAAAACTTGAATGGTTCCATATTCCCTTCTGCAGCAAATTGAACTGTCCTTTTTGAGTTGTATTATTCTCTGCATTATGTTCCCCATAACCTACGCCACATCATTCTCCACATGGACTTTCAACTTTGACTTGTCCCTGTTCCAACCTCCCTTTCACCCCCATCTTTTGAAACCACCTGTTCTTGCTTCTCTTTCTTAGCTGAACACAGCACATACTCCCCTCTTCTTATCCAAACTGAAGAACTGAAGTGCTGAATGTGACAAGAAACCCCCACTCGCAGCTCCATGCTCACTGACTCTTCCTCTTCTCTGAATTTCCACAACACTAAGAATAGTCATTGCATAATCCAGACCATTTACCACAAAGCCTTGTAAACTTTTTTCTCTACAGATTTTCTAATTCAGTGGAAGATAAGAGCTCCTTCAGGGTCCTCAAAGTGCTTAACACTTAGTAAAAATGAGTGCATAAAACCTAATTAAATGTGTGTATCTTACTTAAATGTGTGCTTACATACATGCTTATTTGCAAAGCTATTATTAGATGTCTCAGTTGCATTTTTTCTTCAAAGTTACAATGGAAACCTTCAACTTTGTGTAGACCAGTGTGTTTTCCTAATAAGAATACAGGAAGGTATGTTAGAGATACTTGAAGGGAACCAATGAGAAAGTCTTTGAATGTTTCTTCAAATGACCGTCTGCCCCTCCTACAAATCACTTGGCCTCTCTGAGTCTCAATTTTTTTCATCTAAAGAAATGGAAACTGATGGATTATTGAAAATTACATCTGAAACTAATGATGTACTATATGTTGGCTAATTGAATTTAAATAAATAGAAATGGGTATGTGCCCACTTTACAAAACTGTGATGAGAATTAAATAACAAGGAATATAAAATTCTCAGTGTACTTTTTAGAACATGGTAAAATTTCAAAACATGTTAGGAAATAAAGAGCCTATTGGATGGAAGAGGGGGTTTTGAGCATAAGAAAAAAATCAAGACTAAGAAATCAGTGGTTTTGAGCTTGTGTGACTAGTGCTTGTCACAAAACAGGTAAGTCAGCTCAATTAGGTCAACAAGGGGTGCAGAGCACTAAATTAGGACAAGGTAATGAAATTTATCTTATGTTTACGAACATAAAACCAAATAGGTCACAGGTCTTTTGGGCTACAGACTTACAGAACTTGGTACAGTGTGTCAGATACAAAGATCCATGATAAAGTCTGTGAATGTTGTCAAAAGCATGGAAAATTAAAAAAAAAAATCAATATGTCATACCCAGGAGTGCTTCTCTACATTTTCAATCTTTCCAGTTTCCCGAGATTTATAACTCTCTACATCTATTAGCAAAACTTGTATGTGTTCACCCTGACAATTTAACAAGCCTTCATTGAGCATCTATTAAGTGTCAAACACTGTGTGGCAAAGTCTGTTGGTGATGATGGGAGAGATTGTATTCAAAGAAAATAAGACTTTGTCCTTCATGATCTCACAGTTCAAGGATAAAGGAATTGTATGAATAATACAAAAGAGGCCCTTCCATAATAGAAGAAATTCAAAATGCAATGGAAGTTTAGGGATAACTCTTTCTAATTAGGAAGAAGAGAAAGCAAGAAAACAGCACAGGATGGAAAATCTCTACTGACATTTAAGGGTGGCGAAGGAAGCTGAGGAAAGGGTCTTCGGGCTGGGGGAAGTGTCTGGGATATGATGTGATAAATAATCCTGAGTCAATGAACTGACAATACAGGGAGAAGGCCGATCTAGGAAGAAGGCTTGAATCTGTGACTGTGGAGGGCATACCAGAGTAAGAAGACAGATTTATTCTGAATCCAATGGGAGGCTTCCAAATTTCTTAATTAGGAGAGTGATAACTGAGTTGGTAGCAGATACAAGGAAGTTATACTAGTAATAGGAAAAAATGGAACTAGGGAAAGTAGATGTGAGATTTTTTTTAAATGATCTCATTTCTATTAACTTTTGAAACTTTACAGCAGTTAAGGCATTTTTGATTCTATGTATGAAGGTTAAAAAATTATTTTTTTTCATAAAATTCAAGAGCAATGAATTTCACCATGGAGTAAAAGTAAAAACTGGGATTCTTTTTAAAATTAGTCCAGAGTGGCATTTTAGGAACTTAGTTGTAGGCTGCTGCACTGACACCAGGACAACCAAAGTGTACTGCTGGGTCTTGTTTTGTTTCTGTTTTCTTTTCAATATCCAATGGTCATGAATTAAAGTTCTGGAAATGTGCCAATTGTAAGGCAGGGATCTGTTTGGATTCCACCACGGGTATGCTCCTTGGATTGGATGCTGGAGAGTGAGGCACATTTTGCTGGACCCATGTTGACTACCTAGTAGTCATCAAGGTAAAAAAATTAATCATCTCCTCCATGGTATTCCATTCCCTGGATATCTACTCGGTATCGCAAGATACCTCCAATCCCACCAAATCCTTTCAGAAACTGGGATTCTTCTTGTGACTTATCTATGACAATCTCCAACCTAGCTTCAGGTTTTTTTTTTTTTTTTTTTATAGTTGTTAGCAAAACATTTCAGCAGGGACATGCTCTCAATCAGCTCATGTTCTTGTCCTGTCTCCTGGTCTGGGAATTGAGACTTATCTCTTATTCTGTAGTTAGAGAATTTTCTCCTCTTCTGTGTCTTGGCAATGAAGAATGTATCTCATTAGATCCAAATTTTCATAGACTATTAGAATCTCTACAGCTTCCAATTTCTAACAGCTCTCATCCCCTTCCCTGGCTGATTTCCTCAAAGTATCATCCTATTGATTTCTTCTTTTGAATGAGTTTTGTGTTGGAGAGGACTTTAGTCAACAGCTTAGTTGAATCCATTTTCACCACTATAGGAAATAACAACTAATTTTTAAAACTTTTGATTGCAGCCTCTTATCAAACATATCAGATGGACTTGGTTCACTTTTAAAGTCAGCTGATCCAGCTAAAACAAGACCAGCCACATTCACTTTGTCCTCAGAATTAAATCGCTGAACAGCAGTCTCTGCTGCTTTCCGAACATGGTTGTTTTGCTTTTCCACTCCTAAACATGCAAAACGCAAGGCTGATTGACCTCCTCTGCCATGTTTCTGTGGGAGATCCACAGTGAATTTGTGTAGGACTTCTCTTGTGTTTCCTTGGAGTGTGCCCAAAAGTGCACCACTACCATCTATTACAATGAAGTCAAACTTGCTGTCACCCAAAAGTAGTGCTGTAAGAGCCTCTGTATGGGATTTGTTGTCACACAAATACAATGATGTATTAATTGGTTTGAAAGGTTCAAAGTCAATGTTGACTTTCTTTTCCTTTCCTTCTTACAATTGTGCCACAGTAAACAACCAGGCCATTTGGAGGCATTTTGTTATAAAGTTTGAGTCTTTGTTTTACAGATGTAATAGCTCTCAGGACAGAAAGGCAGTTTACTGGCAACTTAATGTTAGATGCAGTTCCAAACTTATCTGCTAACATTTTTGGCACTTGTGAAATCTGGTCTTTGGGAGAATGATCAAGGACATGATGCTTGTGCCATTGCTTTGGGCACAAGCTCACATCTGTGGGGTTGTCGCCATCTTCTTGCCTCCTCCTCCCTAAGGGGCCTAGTCCTGGGTGGCAGGGGCTGCTCCTCTCCAGTAGTGCCTCTTGGATTTTTTTAAAAAAAGATTTTTATTTTATTTATTTATTTGAGAGAGAGAGAGAGAGAGAGAGAGAGCAGGGTGAAGGGCAAAGGGAGAGAGAGAATCCCAAACAGATTCTGAGCTGAGCGTGGAGCCTGATATGGGGCTCCACCTCATGACTCTGAGATCATGACCTGAGACGGAACCAAGAGTTGGATGCTTAACCAACTGTGCCACCCAGGCCCCCACAGACGTGAGATTTTTATAATCATATGCAGGTGGATGTATAGTAGGGAACTGGGGGAGAAGAGAGGAAAAACCTGTGAAACATTCACAAAAAACTTTTTATAGGATTATATATAAGATGGGGGATGAAAGGAAAAAAAATTAAGGTGACTAAAATTTTGAATTGGAGTAACTGTGGAACAGCTAGGTTTTGCCCATGGGAGGCATACAGTCAGACTTACAAGTTGGGAGAAGCCATTTGGTTTTGATGGTGGCTCAGCTGCGATGATAACTCAGGGCAGAGGCAACTGTGCGGGTTGGAGTGTGGACTCTAGGACTTTGGGCAGAGCCCCCTTACTCCTTTTGCTCCATTGGGCCTTGCAGTTTTTTAAGCAATTCCCTGTGTGAAATGCTCTTCTGTTTAAAATACCTAGAGTGGGAGAACCTGGGTGGCTCAGTCGGTTGAGTGCCTCTTGATTTCAGCTCAGGTCATGATCTCAGGGACATGAGATCGAACCTCATGTTAGGCTGTGTGCTAGGCGTAGAGCCTGCTTAAGATTCTCTTTCCCTCTGTCCCCCACCTTCAAAAAATTAAAAAAACAAAAAACAAAAAAAACAACAACACCTAGAGTGGTTTTGGTTGTGAAACCTGACTGATACTACCTTACCGTAAGCCTTGAAACAATCCCACCTATCCTTTAAAAACTGGACTCTACAGAGGAGAGGATCAATAATGTCAATTTTGAAAAGAAAAGCAAAAGGATGTGACCAACAAATCTAACCATATTCCAATTTTCTTTACACTGGGCATGAAACCGCAAGCTTATTCAGTGAATGCCCTTTGAACAAACTGATTTAATGGAGTTAAAATGATCAAATGAATGTTTCTAGGAGGTCCTCTTGGTAAAGAACATAGACGGGAGCCAGAATGCACTACAGGAAGAGATCGCTGCCTTTCTGTGCCACAGACCAAGCTCCTAATCCAGCTGCCTGATTCCCCAGGTGCACTGACAGTTTACCACAGACTGAAAGGGAAAACAGTGATTGCATATGAACTAGTTACTAATCAAAATAATGAGTCTTATAATAAAAATTATCCAATTTATAGAGCATTAGCCATATGTATGCCTAGAAATATACATAGCCCTTGATATATTTCTTCTCATTTCATCTTCAAAATATTTTATAAGGCTGGCACAATTATTACTGCCACGTTAGCTCCAGATGGAGAAACCAGGGCTTAGAGAAATCAAGTGATTTGCCCAAGGTCATACGGGAAGAAGTGGGCAGGACATGCATAATTTGCAATTTTAGAGTGTACAGTTTCTAAAGAAAGAAGAAATATGGAGAAAAACAATGCCTGATGGACTGAGTAAATTGGCCTTAAATTACTATTAAGTCACAACTAAGGCACGCTACATTACAATTTTGGGGCGTAAAGAAATTGTTTTTGACATGAGAGACACCTAACTCTGGGAAATGAAATAGGGGGGTAGTGGAAGGGGAGGTGGGCAGGGGTTTGGGGTGACTGGGTGACGGGCACTGAGGGGGGCACTTGGCAGGATGAGCACTGGGTGTTATGCTATATGTTGGCAAATTGAACTCCATTAAAAAAATTAAAAAAAAAAAAGAAATTGGTTTTGAGAGAGCTATTCAAAGCCAGGATGCCATGTGAATTGTACAAAATACATAAAGTTGCCTCTAACCAAAAATGTCAGGAATCTGCTTTTTTAGAATAATCTATGTTATTTCTTCTCCAATTGGCCTGGAACCACTCTCTTAGGCAACATTTCAATGACAAAGAGATTGTTCCTGAAATGTGGCTGGGGAAAAGCCATCGTTGAAGTAGGAAGAGAAATATAGTGTTCTTTCCCTGAAGAATAAAAAAGTACTAAAATCTTTCCAGACAGTGCTATCCATTATGCGAAGCACTGACAGGGAATATAAATGGAGTCTAGAATGGAAAGGGACTGAATTTAAGGTGACCTAATTCCTGTTGGAGTTTTATTGATTGAACACTGCCAGAGATTTAAAGTCATTTTCATCTTTATTCATATAGTACATACGACTAGACACAGATACATCCAAAAACACGTACAAAAATGAATGTGTGTTTTTATAGGTGAGGGAGTAGTTATCTGACTGGGATAAGACCAGATGAGGTGACAGGAGTTTGGAAACTGGGGGGCAAAGAGGAAATGAGTAATAAGAGGAGAGAATTAATGTCTATTCCAGGGGCATCTGGGAGCCAGCATAATATTTATTTATATCGTATTTTTTAGTTTGCAAAATAATGTGCCATTTGATTCCAATTTATGAGATATGTACTATGATTTTTCTAAAAATCACAGATAATGAAAGTGAGCTTCAAAGTAGCTAAATGATTTTCCTAGGGTCTCAGAGCTTTTCAGAACTAAAGCTGGGGCTTGCGACCCCAGAGCTGGCCTGCTTTCTCCTTGAAAAGCCAAATCTGTTTCTTTTGCCTTCGTGGATGTATCTTGCAAGAAGTTACTATGGCCGAGTTCAAAAAGGGTGTTGCCTGTGTTCTCCTCTAGGATTTTGATGGAATCTTGTCTCACATTTAGATCTTTCATCCATTTTGAGTTTATCTTTGTGTATGGTGAAAGAGAGTGGTCTAGTTTCATTCTTCTGCATGTGGATGTCCAATTTTCCCAGCACCATTTATTGAAGAGACTGTCTTTCTTCCAAAGGATAGTCTTTCCTCCTTAATCGAATATTAGTTGCCCATAAAGTTCAGGGTCCACTTCTGGATTCTCTATTCTGTTCCACTGATCTATGTGTCTGTTTTTGTGCCAGTACCACACTGTCTTGATGACCACAGCTTTGTAGTACAACCTGAAATCTGGCATTGTGATGCCCCCAGATATGGTTTTCTTTTTTAAAATTCCCCTGGCTATTCGGGGTCTTTTCTGATTCCACACAAATCTTAAAATAATTTGTTCTAACTCTCTGAAGAAAGTCCATGGTATTTTGATAGGGATTGCATTAAACGTGTATATTGCCCTGGGTAACATTGACATTTTCACAATATTAATTCTTCCAATCCATGAGCATGGAATATTTTTCCATCTCTTTGTGTCTTCCTCAATTTCTTTCAGAAGTGTTCTATAGTTTTGAGGGTATAGATCCTTTACATCTTTGGTTAGGTTTATTCCTAGGTATCTTATGCTTTTGGGTGCAATTGTAAATGGGATTGACTCTTTAATTTCTCTTTCTTCAGTCTCATTGTTAGTGTATAGAAATGCCACTGACTTCTGGGCATTGATTTTGTATCCTGCCACGCTACCGAATTGCTGTATGAGTTCTAGCAATCTTGGGGTGGAGACTTTTGGGTTTTCTATGTAGAGTATCATGTCATCGGCGAAGAGGGAGAGTTTGACTTCTTCTTTGCCAATTTGAATGCCTTTAATGTCTTTTTGTTGTCTGATTGCTGAGGCTAGGACTTCCAGTACTAACCCGGCCATAGTAACTTCTTGCAAGATACATCCACGAAGGCAAAAGAAACAAAAGCAAAAATGAACTATTGGGACTTCATCAAGATAAGAAGCTTTTGCACAGCAAAGGATACAGTCAACAAAACTCAAAGACAACCTACAGAATGGGAGAAGATATTTGCAAATGACATATCAGATAAAGGGCTAGTTTCCAAGATCTATAAAGAACTTATTAAACTCAACACCAAAGAAACAAACAATCCAATCATGAAATGGGCAAAAGACATGAACAGAAATCTCACAGAGGAAGACATAGACATGGCCAACATGCACATGAGAAAATGCTCTGCATCACTTGCCATCAGGGAAATACAAATCAAAACCACAATGAGATACCACCTCACACCAGTGAGAATGGGAAAAATTAACAAGGCAGGAAACAACAAATGTTGGAGAGGATGTGGAGAAAAGGGAACCCTCATACACTGTTGGTGGGAATGTGAACTGGTGCAGCCACTCTGGAAAACTGTGTGGAGGTTCCTCAAACAGTTAAAAATAGATCTGCCCTACGACCCAGCAATTGCACTGTTGGGGATTTACCCCAAAGATACAAATGCAATGAAACGCCGGGACACCTGCACCCCGATGTTTATAGCAGCAATGGCCACGATAGCCAAACTGTGGAAGGAGCCTCGGTGTCCAACGAAAGATGAATGGATAAAGAAGATGTGGTTTATGTATACAATGGAATATTACTCAGCTATTAGAAATGACAAATACCCACCATTTGCTTCAATGTGGATGGAACTGGAGGGTATTATGCTGAGTGAAGTAAGCCAGTCGGAGAAGGACAAACATTATATGTTCTCATTCATTTGGGGAATATAAATAATAGTGAAAGGGAATATAAGGGAAGGGGGAAGAAATGTGTGGGAAATATCAGAAAGGGAGACAGAACGTAAAGACTGCTAACTCTGGGAAACGAACTAGGGGTGGTAGAAGGGGAGGAGGGCGGGGGGTGGGAGTGAATGGGTGACGGGCACTGGGGGTTATTCTGTATGTTAGTAAATTGAACACCAATAAAAAATAAATTAAAAAAAAAAAAAAGAAAAGCCAAATCTGTAAATGTAAATGAAGAATCTGAGAACAAATCATGTCACTTTTGTGAAATGCAGGTTTAAAAAAATGTAAACATTTTATGATCTCTAAAAGGTATTCTAAATATTGTAAACATTTGGAAGAACACTTAAATCAGAAATGACTGTGTACCTTACTACTGATAATCCAGCTCCAATGTAATTTAGCAGCGGGTTTGATACTTCTTCTGCATCCATTCCAAACCAACCAAACCTGGAATTGAGAAAGTTACACCAAAGTAGGTGTTTTTGAAAATGTGTTCATCAATTGTGTTCAAGAGCATGGACTCAGGGTCGGATTCCTGGATTCAAATCCTAAATCACTCTCTTATTAACTGTGATTTGAAAAAGTTGACTCTTTACCATGCTTCCAGCTCCCCATGTTTAAAATGGGGTACCTACAAGGTAGGTATACTTATTGTATATTATAATACCTTCCTTCTTATGAAGATATTTTAGATGAGTTAGTATATGTAAAAGTGCTTATGAGGGTCCCTTTCTTATTAAGACTAAGGAAGAAGACAAAATAGATTAAGTGGCTAATTGAATGCCAAATAACTGGCTGAAATTTTGTATAGCATTTACTGAAACAGACTTTTAGGTAACTGCTTGGTTAATGATCACTACTTTTTTGCATCACCTTCCCTTTTTTTTTTTTTTTTTTTCCACACCTTGAGATTGTAGCAATCATGACCAACAATTACTATGAACCACTCAGGGCAAGAATGAAAGAGGCAAGAAGAAAAAGCAAAAGAAAATAGCACTTGTGAGAAGCAGGTAGGAGAGTGGGGAAAGGCCAGGAAAGAACAAATTGGAGGTTATTTTGTTCTGTTATTACTGAGGTTGTTATAATGCTTTGCGAGGGAAGAGGAGCCCAAAAAGTAAGAGCGACATAATCCCTTCTACTCCTCTTCCCAAACTCAACTTGAATGTTAATTTTAATGCTAACCAAGGGCAGCACAGTCATACAGAAGTTTCTAGGATGAGGAGGATCTTCTACAGGTGCACTGTATAACAGGGGAGTTCCTAGCCCTCTATGGCTATTGAGCTCTTGACATATATATATTTGGGCAGTGCAGCTGTAGAACTGTTTAATTTGATTAGATTTTAATTCATTTAACTTTAAATATAAATGGACACATGTGGCTTGTGGTGACCCTGCTGGACTCCTCTAGAGCCGGGGTTGGCACACTTTTCCTTAAAGGGCCAGAGAGTAAATATTTTAGGCTTTGCGGGCCAGCTGGTCTCTTGCAATTACACAACTCTGCCACTGTAGTGTAAAAGCAGCCCCAGACAATATGAAATGGATGGATGTTCCAATAAAATGCTATTTTCAAAAATGGCTGGGAAGGTGGGCCATGGCTTGCTGACCCTGGCCCAGGCTCTAGAAGGAATATGTGCTTTAAAACTAGTAGGAGACTGGGGTTTGAAGCCTAGCTTATTCATTCTGTGATATTCAGCAAGTTACTCCATCTCTTTGTCTTTCAGCTCTCTTATAAGGCAGTGCTCACCTCACATTTGTGAAAATGAGGAAAATGATGCATATAAAATGATGCAATATGTCCAGCAAATTGTCACACAATAAAAAGAGAAAATAAACATCAGTTCCCCTCCTCTCTTCCTTCTTCTGTTCTGAGGAGATACTTCTTTACTGTATCTTAACCAAATATCTAGATCAGATATTAGAATTTGGGGCAATAATAATTAAAAATTGCATATTTTATGTGTCTGTCTTCCCATTTGTAATCTCTGTGAAGGTAAAAACCAGGTTATTCCTCTTAGCTAGCCCAATCCCTAGAACTTGCCTTACATCAGTGTAGAGAATCTTAGTTGAAATTGTTTTGCGTTACCTTGAGCTTGCCCAGCCAGTTAATGTATTAAATGATCCCCAGATTAAGATTCCAAGGCCTAAACCAATGGTTTTGATAACTGGGACAACAGCGATGTTCCCTGTGGATGTAACATACAGAAAAAAGATGTTATTTTTAAGACAAAAAATACATTTATAAATTGAATTAACTTTTTAAAAAGATTCATTTATTTATTCATGAGAGATACAGAGTGAGAGAGAGGTAGAGACATAGGCAGGGGGAGAAGCAGGCTCCTTGCGGGAAGCCCGACTTGGGACTCGATCCCGGATCCCGTGATCATGACCTGATAATAGAAATTAGTTCAGTTTCTTTTTTTCTTTTAAGATTTTATTTATCTATGGTGAATTATTCAGGATTGCTGTTTGTGCTATTTTATTATGAACCAGAGTTCTTTTTAAAAATATTTTACTTATTTATTCATGAGAGACACACAGAGAGAGGGGCAGAGACACAGGCAGAGGGAGAAGTAGGCTCCCCACAGGGAGCCCGATGCAGGACTCGATCCCAGGATTCCAGGACTACAAGCCGAAGGTAGACGCTCAACCGGTAAGCCACCTAGGTGTCCTCAGAGTTATTGTGATCACAGTATTAAATAATTAAAGAATAAATTATATCCTACATTACCTGTTGCCCAAATGCAGCCCCCAACCATTGCAAAAGGCCAAAATTTAGGGCAATGTAGTATCAGATTGACCACAAGGGCAATCGACCATATGGCAGCACAAAGTACCCACTGGAGAAACATTCCTGAAAAGAAAAGAAACTGGTTTCAGTGGTTCAAACTAAATTAATGCTTCTGAGTATCAAAGAGATATTATTACAGGAATGGCCACAACTTATTGAATGTTTATATGGGGGTACTTTGCACACTCAATATAATTTTTACAACTATGATGCATCCGAGTTAACTCCAGTTTAAAAAATGGAAAAAATGAATGTGAGATGAAGCAGCCTGTCTCAACAGCTAACGGTTGGTACAGCTGGAATTTAAACCTACGCCGTCTAGTCCACAGCTTACCAAACACAGCGTGTTCCTGCGTAACATTCTTCTGTCTGTTTCACCTATTAGACAAATCAAGAATTTTCTACCAAAGAGTACTGGCAAGACCAAGTCTACGTACTCTTATTCGAATGCCACAGCTAGTGCCATCTCTCACCAAAACATGGCATTCAGAACTTCAGAACAGCACAACAGTAAGTTGAATCTTTGGGATTGTTTATGCCATCTTTGGGATAAAAACAAAACCACTTATGGCCACATGTAGACCTCTCCCAGTTAGAGTTGAATGCCTGTGATGACCAAACATTACAAACCTGACAATTAGCATTCTGGGTCAGGGCATTCTCCTTTCTGTGCTCTGGGTTGCCATTTGCCAATTAGCTGAAGAAGACACGGTGATAAGAAGTATGTCTGTACCTGACGCTTCTGTACCATCAAGGGTTTGGGGATTAAAAGGTTAAAGAAAACGTTGACACTGGAAGAAATATTAGGGCAGTTATGACTCAGTGTAGCAGTTCTGACTCCCCCTATGGAAGATATTTGCCTGTTGAGATTCAGTCTCATGGTGGAAGAGAGAACAAAAAATGACTGTTAACCTCTAGGACAAAAAAGGGACGATCCCAGAGATGAAAGGGAACTTCATCTTAACAAGTTCTTCATTTTACAAAAAGAGAAACTGAGAACAAAAGAGCTAGTGAGACTTGTTCAGGACCACACAGTTATGGAAAGACACCTAAAAGCCAGTTCCTCTACCCCTTTGTATATATTTTGTTCTTATTTTAGTCGTTTCCGTTTCCATCCTGCTCGGAAAGAAAAAGACTTGTAATCCTATTGTTTAAGTAGCCACAAGTCATAAGGAGCTGAGGTGGCAAAGTAACTGCTTCCCACCAGGTGCTCAGCGTTAACATCTGAACATCCCCTTCTCCTGGCTGTAACGCTAAAGGCATGTGGATTCAAAAGAGAGAGAGAGAGAGAGAGAGAGAGAGAACTTCTTGCTTTTCCTTCTCTGAAGTTCACATTACAGGCAGGGCAGCTATAATGTGCCACGTGTGTTCCTAAAAACATTGCGCTACACAAAATCACATAATAAAAAACTGTAGAGTTTTTATGGGGAAGAAGGGAATAGCACTCAAAAAAAATTTCATCAACAACATATTAAAAAAAAAAAAGACAGGAACCCAATAAAAAACAGTAGTACACTTTTACACTGGCTTAGTGGCCCAAAATTCACAAGTCTTCCAAAAATATGGCACCTGAACTGGAACTTGGTGGTTTGCTTCTGGAAGTGGGCATTGGAAGTGTGGCAGCTTGTGACGTTGGGGGATGGGGGGGGCAGTGGGGGAATGGTGGGGGGATCCTAACCTCAGATGGGACTGGGTGTGGTGCTGAGGGGGCTGGGGATGCTGCAGGGTGTGTGTGCAAGTGCCTTTCAGGCTTTACTGGGCCTCTTTATTCACCTGGGTGCAGGTTTCTTCGTTCACCTGACACTGTATCAGAGTCAAAACTGCACATAAACACAACATTTGTGTTGGGCTCAATGTGTTCTCTATTATATGAAGCATGTTCGAAATTCATGTTTTCAAAACAAGTGTATGTGAGTAGAACCGACTAACCTTTTGTAAACATAACAGATATGGCTAGAAAGCTCTCCTGATGGTCACTCTCTCAGCTTTACCATGGAACCACGCTCACGATTATTCTCTACTGACCAAATCTCAGATAAACTGGCACGAGCACCATCAACTGATTTAGCGTGAGCTCTATTCATTTGGTGCCAGGTACAAGAAGATCTGTGGCCATCATTAAGAAAAAAAAAAAAAAAAAGAAAGAAAAAGACCAAAAAAGAGAACTTGACATTTAAACATAAAGTTAGCAATGAAGGAAAAATAATTACCATCACCAGTCTCATATTTTTTAAGCGGTACAAAATTTGAGCCAAACAAAAGGACGGCTACAAAGCAGCAGATGAAACCAATGGTTAGGTCTGTTCCGTTACTGCTCATGATTCCAGCGCTGCCTGTGAGTAAGCCGGTTCACTTCACACTTGATGTCCTTTTCAAGAGCTTCTGAAATAAATCAAAAATAAAACCATTAAAAAAATAAATAAAACCATTAAGAAGCTGTGAGTTCTGTGAACAAATTGTGATTACTATGTGACATTTATTGAGGTTTTCGAAAGTATGCTAAGATTCCTTCCTCCAGATAAAAAGTTAGGACATTATGAAGTTATGTATTATGTTCACACCCCACGTTCATTTGTTTTCTTATTTTATTTTACCAACAAATACTTTTTTTGATCACTAATGTGCAATTAAGAGAAAAATAACTTTGTCTTTAGAGCTGGAACACTTCTAAGATCTGGAAATAATTTTTTCTTTTTTTTTTTTTTTAAGATTCATTCATTGATTTGAGAGAGAGAGAGAACAAGTGGGGGGAGAGGCAGAGGGAAAGAGAATCCTCAAGCCATCTCAGGACCACAAGATCACGGCCTGAGCCGAAACCAACAGGTGGATGCTTAATGAACTGAGCTACCTGGGCACCCCTGGAGATAATCCATATTATATTATACAAAATTCTCCTGTGTAGGTGGACTGGTGTAATGAAAAGATTTATGGACCGAGACTCAATTTACTTCAATTGGTTGTTGTGACAATCAAATGAGAGAGGATGTGTGACGACTTTCAGAACTACCAGCCTGGGGTACCTGTGTGGCTCAGTAGGTTAAACATCTGACTTTTCACTTCAAGTCATACATGAGATCAAGCCCTGCCTTGGGCTTTGCTTTAGGTGTGGGACTGGCTTAAGATGCCCTCTCCCTATTTATATATATTTATATAAAAAAAGAACTGTTAGTGCCTCAAAAGCAAAAGGTTTTTTTTTTTTTTTTTTTTTTTTTTTTTTTTTAATTTCAAATAGGAGCTTAAGGGCACATTTAGGTTGTATTGCTTTTACATACTCAGATCTACCTAGAGGCAAAGGCACTTTTTGCATCAGTAGTACCCTCATGGTGTGTATTTAAGAAGTTCATGAAATCTTATATCTTTACAACTTAAAAAAAAAACTGCACAGATAAAACAATCTCTTAAAGATCTCTTCAAGAATTTCTTAAATTTCTTCAAGATTAGATCCTTGAAATATCCCTTCGGGAATCTCCTAGACTCTTAAGGATAGAGAACAAACTGAGGGTGGATGGAAGGAGCTGGGTGGAGGACGGATGAGGGATGATGGAGATTAAGGAGCCGGGCACTTGTTATGATGAGCACTGGGTGTTGTATATAAGTGATGAATCACTAAATTCTACCCCCGAAGCCAATATTACACTACATGTGTACTAAGTAGAATTTAAGTTAAAATTTGGAAACAAACCCAAGGACTCTCCTAAAGTGGTGTGATGCACGATACCATCACCTGGTCAGCAGAACAACGTGAGGCGGCTGGTCAGCCACCTGTGCAATCTGGTGGCCACTGGCCACGAGTGGATAATTAAATTTTCATTAAAGTTAAGTAAAAAAAAAAATTCAGATCCTTAGCCAAGCTAATTAAATATCAAGTGCCTGATAGCTCCTCATAGCCAGTAGTTACCACTCTGAACAGTGCCGATTATAGAACATTTCCACCATTACAGCAAGTTCTATTGGACAGCACTGCTAAGCTTATTAAAAAGTCTGAATCCCTATGAAGAAAAAAGGACCCAAATCACAAATAGCCAAGATTCAGATATTTTTCATTACATTTGGAAAAGGCTATGGAACATGATTCATTCACCCTTTTAGTTGTTTAACCTACATGAGAAAAAAAAATAATACAAAAGGACTCTCTTTTATTACAAGAGATAATCAGAGTCTTTCCACAATACCATTGTGAAACCATATTTTGCACATTGACCCTTTGGTTCGCTTCACTTCCTTAAGCCTTCTGGAATGGAAGATAATCAACCCAGTCTTTTTTTTTTTTCCCTCCAGATTTAATGTTGGGTGATGACTTCTTGGGGACATCTGAAATCACCTTTCCTTGTTACCTTATTTTACAATGATATTCACTTTAAAGGTGTTTGGGGGAGCCTGGGTGGCTCAGTCGGTTAAGTGCCCGACTCTTGGTTTCAGCTCATGTCATGATCTCAGGGTCATGAGATTGAGCCCTGAGTCAGGCTCCACGCTCACTGGGGAAGGTTTGAGATTTTCTCTCTCCCTCCCCCTCTGCTCCTCCCTGCCAGGTGCTCT
Source organism: Canis lupus baileyi (assembly GCF_048164855.1). NCBI lineage: Eukaryota > Metazoa > Chordata > Mammalia > Carnivora > Canidae > Canis > Canis lupus. The sequence goes on along the minus strand of NC_132850.1, from coordinate 56,765,363 downwards.
CTCTCTCTCTCTCTCTCTCTCTCAAATAAATAAATCATAAAAAAAAAGGTGTTTCATTTTTCCATGTATTGTTTCTTAGGTTTTCTTGTTGAGAATATTAAATATAGGACTACCTACAATATATATTCTTTGGCATTGTTATGGATAATTTAACTGAAAATAGGGATAACTTCAGAATTGCTCAATAAATCTTAGTAAGAAAAAACACCTATTTGAAATTGTATGTGCTGTCTTGAAATAAACCACAAACCAATGTCTGTAAGACAATATCCTCCTTGGGGACGTAGGTGAGAAAGAGACACTGAGACGTATAGAAACACTAACACAATAACACTACTCCAATAAAAGTAATAGTCTTACTGTGGTGCCACGTTTTAGCCCTGCAGTTGCTTACATGGACTATTGCTCAAGAGTCAGGCAGGTGGACTGCTGCTAAGGTATCAGGACCGGATTAGGCCAGAGGGGCGGGAGTTACCTGGGGAGGATTCACGGGACCAAGAAGATTTGGTTGATAGCTAAGAAATCGTTTTTTTTTCTATTTTAATTAAAATAAGCAAAGTGAAATAAGCACACTGATAAGAGAAGGCCTAACCCTCAGAAGTGACAGATTTTTTTAGTGAAAAGATGGCTTTCTTAAAGACTGTTGACAGCCCTAAACTTACTTTCATTCCAACTGAAGTACTAATTTGAAGTGCCAATCAGAGGGCATAAACAGCATTTTCACTGCTGCATGAACATTATCAGTGTTAATTTACTTAAAGCTATTGGTGCAAATAAGTGAAATGTATTGCCCACAACTCTGGTACGTTTCAGAAAGCAAGGGATCTAGTTTGCACAGCGGGCTGGCGGGTGGGCAATATGCCCGGTCTTTAAGGAAGAACCCGCCTCTCTAAGTCAATAAAAAATAAGATTTATATGAAAAGGTAAGGCCAGATGGCTTTTAGCACGTTACTTCAATCCTTTTGTAGTGCAGACCTGTTGAATGAACAAGTCTCAAACCATTTCCGAACAAAAAATAGTTTTTAAATGTTTGCTTTCCAGTGTCCCCTGAGATTTTTTTAAACCACATTCATTTGTATTTTAATACTTACTTCATTTATTAAGTAAATGTTTTTTATTCTCGATTTTGCCTGTCACTGTGAGCTTCTATGGAGGGTCTTTTTTTGTTTTGTTTTTGTTTTGGTTTTGGTTAGTAGTTGGCACGTTCTGGTCACTAAGGCTCGTTCTACTGCAGCCAAGATTTCACTTTTAGTTTCGCGCTAATTTCCTCCACGCTCCCGGCGAGCTCCGCCCGCCTCTTGGGTACAGTTGGCAGCGCTGGACTCCTGACTTCTGAGCTTTGGTTTTTCCTTTTAAGCATCAGCGTGTTCTGGAAAATCACGAGAGGCTCCGCCGCAAAGCCCCCGGGTCCCCTGCAGGTGCTGGTACTGGGCCCTCGGGTCCCCCAGGAGCTCGTACTCGGCCCCAGGGTCCCCCGCAGGGGCTCCTCCTGAGCCCCCGGGTCCCCACAGGTGCTCCTCCTCGCCCCGGGTCCCCGCAGATGCTCCTCCTCGCCCTGGGTCCCCGCAGATGCTCCTCCTGAGCCTCCGGGTCCCCGCAGGTGCTTCTCCTGATTCCCCGGGTCCCCCGCAGGTGCTCCTCCTCGCCCCGGGTCCCCGCAGGTGCTCCTCCTGAGCCCCCGGGTTCCCCGCAGGTGCTCCTCCTCGCCCCGGGTCCCCGCAGGTGCTCCTCCTCGCCCTGGGTCCCCCGCAGGTGCTCCTCCTGAGCCCCCGGGTCCCCCGCAGGTGCTCCTCCTCGCCCCGGGTCCCCTCAGGTGCTCCTCCTGATCCCCCAGGTCCCCGCAGGTGCTCCTCCTCGCCCCGGGTCCCCGCAGGTGCTCCTCCTCGCCCTGGGTCCCCGCAGATGCTCCTCCTCGCCCTGGGTCCCCCGCAGGTGCTCCTCCTGAGCCCCCGGGTCCCCCGCAGGTGCTCCTCCTCGCCCCGGGTCCCCCGCAGGTGCTCCTCCTCGCCCGGGTCCCCGCAGGTGCTCGTACTCTACTCACCGCGCCGCAGCTCCGCACCGCGCCCAGGAGGCCGCTCGGTCCCCGCCCGTGTCCCCCGCCGCCGGCGCCGCCCGCCGCCTTCCCCCGCGGGAACAGCCACCTGGCCCGGGGCTCGAGCAGGGCGACCCCGAGGTCTGCGGCGTGGCGCCGCCCGGTCGCGGGGACGAGCACAGCCGGCGCGGAGGGGCTGTAACCCGGAGGCCCTAACCCGGGAGGCCGGGGCGGCCCAGGGCGCCAGGTGCGCCGGCGCCTCCCTCCCTCGCCTTGGCCCGGAGACTCACGTGACTCCCGCGGGCGCCCTCAGGCCGTTTGTCAATCAGCCTGGAAAGGCCTCTGGGCCTTTGTAGAGACGGTTGCCCCTGCTGGGGAGCCCTGTGCCCCGCACCCTCTACAAGTCAAGGGGCCAGGTAGGAGTCCTGTTGTTCACGGTGACACAGGAGGCTGAGGCATCTCACACAATCGCAAAGGCTATCTAAAATGGAATTTGTTGTGGCTATCAAGAAATTCATCTGAACCACTAACCCCCCTGTGACATCACAAGATTTCCCCTGTAATCACTAAGGCTTCCTAAATGCGCCCAAATCGGTTTTTTCCACCTCTATATTTATCTAATAGGTATTGAGTACCACGTGAGGCCGTGTGTTCCAGGCCTCTCAGACTTGATTGCATATTACCTTCACGGGGTTTGGTTTTGTTTAGTTTTTGAAATACTAATATCTCTGGAGATGTGGCTTAGGAATCCGTTTCTCCTCCAGGTGATTCTAATGTGAAGCCAGTCTCGAGAATCACATTCTAGATCAAGGGTCAAGTTTTATTCCTGGGAAGAATTACCCGGAGAATGAGTTAAAAATCCAGGTGCCTGATATCTTGATTTCGATTTTGAGAAACATTGCCTTAGTCTTCCACTGTGAGATATGTAACATATGGCTATTTGAATTCAAATTAGAATAAAAATTCAGGAGTTCACTTGTACTGGACACTTTTTAAGGGCTCAGTAGCCGCATGTTTAGATTACAGAACATTTCTATCACTGCAGACAGTTCTGTTGGACAACACTTTCTGGACTCAAGAGCCCTGAGAGTGCAGCAGGGTAACCTATAGGGAGTCCTAGCTTCATATATATTCCAGAATGGCAAGGGACAAGGGACACAGAGACAAACAAATAAATTTAGAAAAGGGGAAGTGCCGGGTTCTGTCCTAGTCTAAGAGATCAAGGAAGGCCTCTCTAAGGAAGTGACATTTAGCAGAAACAATTTAGTAGTTGGTAATGACTGCAGAGTTACAAGAGGGAGAAAGCATAAAGACTGCTCAGAGATGAGGTGTCCTGGAAGGAAGTCCTGCTTTAAACATTACTCATATGCATAAACAATAATGTAAGAAGCAAGGGTGCCTGGGTGGCTCAGTTGGTTAAGCAGCTGATTCTGGATTTTGGCTCAGGTCATGATCTCAGGGTTGTGAAATTGAGCCCCACCTCTGGCTCCATGCTGAGTGTGAAGCCTGCTGGGGATTGTGTGTGCATGTGTGTGTGTGTGTCTCCCCCCATCCCTTCCTGCTCATATTTTTTCCCTCTCTAAAAAATAATAAATAAAAAATAAATAAAATATTAAAAAAAACCCAATAGTGTAAGAAGCAGATGGGAAGGAAAAGTATCATGTTATTTAAAGAATTAAGGAAGCTAAGGATTTTCACCCAAGGGAAGAAGTTAATTCAGCACTTCAGTAAAATTTTGAGGAAACAAGTTGCCCTTTTGTCACAATCTGTCTCTCCTCCCAGAATCCAACCCAGAATTGTTTCACTTCATGATTACAAGAGACTTCAATAATCCATGTGTTCATTCTTGCTTTAGTTTCACATTGGGAAATCGAGACTCACATTATTGTGAATTTCCTAAAATCTTAAAGTGAATTGGGGGCTGAGTCAGGATTGGGGACATTTATTATAGGATGTCCCAGGTCGAGTGCTTTTCACATCATGCCACAAATGCCACTCAAACATGGATGATTCTCTGCTTAATTTAAACTCTCCTTTTTTCAAGTTGTTTCATATGCCTTAATGTCAAAACATAAAGACTTGTATTGGAAGAGGCACTAGAAGATCCAGATTAACTTCATATACTAGCCATTTATCTCTGGAAAAATCATTAAATTTCTCTAAACCTGTTTCTTTCATATGTTATTATTGACATAATAAGATCTGGGGACCTCCCCTTTTTTCATGGTCAAAAGATAAAATGTATAACAAATATTATTAGGATTCTGGTTTCTGCTCTGGCATTTGAAGATCTTGGGAGTTATCCCTCCTGTCATCAGGATAAGAAGAAAGCTGAACACACTGAAAATCAGCAACTCTTCTTAGGTCCACCAGATAGTTGAGACTCCAGGTAAATCACCTCCCTGAAAACTGCAGGGGTAGGTGAATGCAGAAGATCATACCTTATGACCACTAGAGCCAGTAATGGGCAGGGGACTCTTCAACAGTAATGGTGAGGACCTAGTGTCAGGGGAGCACGCATACTTTGAATTTACTTTCAGGAGCTCAGCTAAGTTCTCACAGTGACGATCAAAGAAAAATTTCTCTTGCTTCTGGAAAGGGGAGGGAAAAAGTAACCATTATGAAACATGCTCAGAGTCTTCTGTTCTCTGAAATAAAGAGAACTTTCTAGGTAAAGAGATGCTTTCTAGGTAAGCATCTTTATCAGAGCTTTACCAGATTTGGAATTGGAAGAAGAGCAATTGAGTGATTTGAGCCCCTTCTAGCTTACTTGTCTCTCATGAGGGGAGGGGGAAAAAGGGTTAGGAAACTCCTCAGCAGGTTTACAGTCCAGGGATCCTGGCTCACTAAAAATGGAGATTTACTCATTAGAGTATAGAGTGCTTCCACTCCTCAATATCTTATGACCATATTTAAAGTGTTCCAACAATAACAGTGGATTACAACTGAGAGAGCTGCAAGACACAGACGCTGTTTAAGAAGGAGTTTCCAAGAAAACCCAAAGACAAAAGAGGAGAAAGAAGGAAGGACATTAGGCGAACTTGAAATCTGTGACGCCTTACTGCTATAGCAAATATTAAACACAGCCTAAGTTCTGGTGAGATAAAAAGAAAATCTCACACTAAAGGCCTGTTTGCAACAGTGCCTATTATTTGACACGTAATATCTGGCTTGTAAAAAAAATTACAAGGCATAATAAAAGGCAAGAACAAACACAGTCTAAAGAGATAAAGCAAGCCTCAGAACCAGATTCAGATATGGTTTTGGAATTATCAGACTTTGGATTTAAAATGCTTATTATTAATATGCTAAGAACTCTATTGGAAAAAATTAACATACAAGAAAAAATGATGTATTATGTGAGAGACAAAAACTTTAAGAATCAAAAGAAAATGTTAGAAAACAAAACACTGCAACTGAAATGAAGAATGCTTTTTTTTTATAGCTGAGAAATAATCAGTGATCTTGAAGATATGTCAATAGAAACTTTGCAAATGTAAATGTAAAGAAAACAATGGAAAAAACACAACAGAATATCTAAAACCTATGGGGAAAAAAAGTGTAACATAAAGGTAGTGAGAACAACAGAAGGAAAAAGAGAAAGGAAGAAAAGTATCTGAGGTAATAATGGCTGAGATTTCCTCAAAATTAATGACAAATGATATCAGATCACAGATCCAGGAAGCTCAAGCACTAAACAGGATAAAAACAGAAAATATCGACATGTGGGCATATCCTATTCAAATAGCAGAAAATCAGACAAACTAAAAATAGTGAAAGAACCAGAGGGGGGCAAAATGCACTTTATCTATGGAGGAGTAAGGATTCGAATTTTATCAGACTTTTCTTCAGAAACCATGCAAGCAAAAAGAGACTATATGAAATACTTTATATTGAAAGAAAAGTCCACCATTTTAGACAACTGAATTAAGTATAATTATTCTTTTAAAAGTGAAGAGAAAATAAAGACTTTCTCAGACAAAAACTGGGTGGAGTTTTTTTTTTCTTTTTTAACCAATAGACCTATCTTGGAAGAAGGGTTAAAAGAAGTTTTTCATAGAGAAGGAAACAAACGTAGTTCAGAAAGTTGGATCAAGATGAAGAAATGAAGAACTTTAGAAAAACAATAAATGGAGGCAAAGTAAGATCTTTTATTTTTCATTCCTAATTGATCTAATTGATAGCTTCAAAATAATAATAGCAACAATGTATTAGATGGCTATTATAGATTATATGGTTATATAACTTATAGCATAAATGAAATAAATGACAGCAATATCAGAAGGGACAGGAGAACAGAACTGGGAATAGTCTACTATCAAGTACTTGCACTGTCTGTGAAGAGGTATGGTGTTATTTGAAAGTGGATTTAGATTGGTTGCAAATGTACACTCTAAACTCGAGGGAAATTCCTTAAAAAATGATAAAAAGAAGTGTAGCTGATACACCAAGAGAGAAGAGAAAGTGGAATCATGCTTAATTGAAACCAGAGGAAGTAGAGGAAATTCCTTAAAAAATGATAAAAAGAAGTGTAGCTGATACACCAAGAGAGAAGAGAAAGTGGAATCATGCTTAATTGAAACCAGAGGAAGTAGAGGAAAAATAAAGGTGAAGACAAAAGAAACAAAGAACTGGACAACAAATAGGAAACAACATATGGTAAGAGTATCCAGCTTTATCAATAATCATTTTAAATGTGAGTGACTTAAATACACCAATTAAAAGATAGAGCAAATAAAATACAGAACCCAGATACATGCTGTTTACAGGAAATCTACTTTAATTATAAAGACACGGATTAAAATGAATGGAGAAAGATATATCATGCTAGCACTAATCAAAATGAAGCTAGGAATAGCTATTTTAATTTCAGACAAAGACTTCAGAACAAGGAAATTATCAGGAACAAAGAGGCATAACATAATGATAAAGAAGTTGACTCTCCAAGAAGACATGACGAGAAGAGGTAAGACCTATGCACATCACAGCAGAGTGTCAATACATTAGGCAAAACCAGTTAAAATTGCAAGAAGTCAACACAAATTCACTGTTGTAGTTGGAGTTTTCAACACCCCTGCATTAGTAATCGACAGATCCAGCGGGCAAAAAATCAGTAAGGATATAGTTGAACTGAATAGCACTATCATCATCTGGATCTAATTGACAGTTATGTAATATTTCATCCAACCACAGGAGACTACACATTCTCCTCAAGCTCACATAGAGCACTGACCACAATAGACCACATTCTGGGCTATTTAATACATTTTGACAAATTTAAAAGAATAAATATCATAGAAAGTATGCTCTTAGACCACAATGAAGTTACACTGGAAATAAATTACAGAGAGATGGCTGGAAAATCCCAAAATATTGGAATATAAACAACACACCTAAATAAGTCATGGATCAAAGGAAAGCTCTCAAAATGGAATATACTTCAAACTAAATGAAAATGAAAACACTATTTATGAAATTTATGAGATGAAGTGAAATCAGTGCTTAGAGGGAAACTTATAGAATTCACACATCAGAAGAGAAAGCTTTGGAATTAATAATCTAAGTATATACAATAGGAAACTAGAAACAGAAGAACAAATAAAATCCAGAGTAAGGAGAATTAAAAATAAGGCTGGAGTAGAACTCAATAAAATTGAAAACCAGAAATCAGAAAACCAATGAAACAAAAATTTGGTTATTTGAAGAGATACATTAGTAAACCTCTAGCTAGGCTAGTTTAAAAAAAGAAAGAAGACACTAATTACTATTATTATAAATGAAAAAGATGCATCACTACTAATCCCCTGGATGTTAATAGAATAATGAATATTATGAACACCCCCACCCCCACACATTTGGTAACCTAGATGAACTAGACCAATTCCTTGAAAAACACAATCTGCCAAATTCACTCAAGGAGAAATAGATAATCTGAATAAGCCTATATCTATATCTAATATATCTATTAAAGAACTTGTATCAATAATTCGTAGCCTTCTAAACCAGATGAGTTGACTGGCGAATCATACATTTAAAGAACTCATACTAATTATCTATGATCTTGTTCAGAAAACTGCAACAGAAACACTTCCTAACTCATCCTGTGAAGCCAGCATTATCCTAGTACTAGATGAGAAAATTATAAGAAAGGAAATTCTGTAATTTGTCTCATAGTTCCATAGATGCAAAAATCTTCAACAAAACATTAGCAAATATAAGCCAACAATGTATAAAAACGAATTATATGACATGACCAAATGGGATTTATCTCAGCTATGTAAAATTGGTTCAACAATCAAAATCAGTTTCTGTAATCTATCATATCAGCAGATTAAAAAGGAAAAGTCACATGATCCTACCAATAGATGCAGCAAAACCATTTGACAAAGTCCAGTACATTCATGGTAAAAATACTCAACACACCAGGAACAGACAGGGAACTTCCTCAACTTGATAAAGAACATCTTCAAAAAACCTACAGCAAACATATATAATGGTGAGAAACTTAAATCTTTCCCGTTAAGATCAGGAGCAAGAGAAGGATGATTGCTCTCACTACTGCTTTTTAACATTAAGTCCTAAACTAATATGACTAACTAATAACTAACTACATAACTAACTAAGTCCTAACTAATATAATTAACATTAAAGTCCTAACTAATATAGTAAGACAGGAAAAAGAAATAAAAGCTATACAGATTGGGAAGGAAGAAATAAAACTGCCTTTGTTCAAAATGATATGATTGTATATATAGAAAATTCTTAAGAATCGCCAAAAAATTCCTGGAACCAATAAACACCAATAGTTGCAGGATACAAGGTTAATATAGAAAAGTCAATTGTTTTCCTGTATACCAACAATGAACAATAAAATTTATAATTAAAAACAATTCCACTTACATTAACACTCAGTAAAATAAAAAATGGTATAAACCTAACAAAATCCATGCAAGATCTATAGGAGAAAAAGGACAAAATTCTGATGAGTAAAATCAGAGAAGACCTATTTCCATGTTCATGAATAGAGGACTTAGTAATGTTAAGATGTCACTTCTTCCCAACTTGGTCTATCAATTCAATGCAATCTGAATAAAAATCCTTGCAAGTTATTTTGTGAACATTGACAAATTGATTCTAAAATTTATATAGAAAGGCAAAATACCCAGAATAACCAATATAATACTGATGAGGAACAAAGTTGGAGAGATGACACTAACCAACTTTAAGGCTTAGTATCAAGTATTGTGATGAAAACAATATGGTAAGAATGAAACAATAGACGCGTGGATTAATGGAACAGAATAGAGAGCTGAGGAAATAGATTCCCACATATATAATCATCTGTTCTTTGACAAAGGACAAAGGCAATTCAGTGGAGAAAATACAGGCTTTTCAACAAATGGTGCTGGAATAGTTAGACATCCGTGTGCAAGACAATGCTAGATGCAGACCTTCCACTTCTCACAAAAATTAATATATACCATAAACCTAAATGTAAAGCACAAAAGTTAAAAGCTTGCAGAAGATAACATAAGACAAAATCTAGGTGAACCTGGGATTCTGATGAGCTTTCATAAACAACACTAAAAGCACAATTAATGAAGTAAACAATAGATGAATTGAACTTATTAAAATTAAAGAAACTTCTGCTCTGCAAGATATTAAAAAAAATGAAAAGGCAACCTTCATACAGGAGAACATATTTGCAAAATACATACCTGATAAACAACTTCCATCCAAATATATTTAAAAGACTCTTAAAACTCAACAACACAACTTGAAAAGCAGACTAAAGATTGGAACAGATGTCTCACTAAAGAAGATGCAAAAATGACAAATAATGATATGAAAAAATGCTCAAAATAATGTATCATTAGGCAATTGCAAATTAAATTGCAGTTTAAAATCATTGTATACTTACTGGAATAGCTAAAATCCAAAATTCTGACAATATCCCCTGATGGTATGTATGGCTGTGGAGCAACCAAAACTCTTATTTCTTGTTGGTGGGAACGCAAATGGTGTGGTTCCTTTGGAAGACAGTTTAACAGTTTCTTAAAAACTAAACATAGTCTTACCATATTATCTAGCAATCAAGTTTCTAGGTATTTGCCCAAATGAATTAAAACTTATGCCTACACAAATGTTTATAGCAGCTTTATTCATAACTGCTAAAACTTAGAAGCATCTGGGGTATCTCTCACTCGGTGAGTGGATAGACAAAACATAGTATATCGTACAATGCAATATTATATAAAAATAAAGAGAAATGAACTATAAAATTACAAAAAGACATGAGGAATTTTAAATGCATATTGCTAAGTGAAAAAAGCCAATCTGAAAAAAAAAAAGACACACTATATGATTCCAACTGTAGACATTCTGGGAAAAGCAAGACTATGGAAACAGAAAAAGGTCTGTGTTTACAAGGAGTTCAAGGAAAGGAGGGGATGGATGAATATGTGAAGCACAGGGATTGTAAGGGGAGTAAAACTATTCCATATGATACTCTAATGTGGGTATTTGACCGTGTACATTTGTCAGAACCCAAGGAACTGTACAACCTAAAGAGTGAGGCCTACTATAAACTCTGGGCTTTAGTTCATAGTAATGTATCAATATTGGCTCATCAATTGTAATGATGCAACACATCATTAATGGGCAATGATATGCACTAATGAGATGTTATCAATAGGGGAAGTGTGAGAGGGGAGAGAATCAGTCTATGAAAACTCTGTCCTATCTGCTCATTTTTTTTCTATAAATCTGAAACTGTTCTAAAAATAAAATCTACAAAAATATTATTATTTTGAGCCTGTGACTATTTTATAGCAGTTACACTCTTTTCTCAGTCAGGTAAACCATACCAACTACATCAAATTTAATATATATATATATTTAAATATATGATAGATGGGGATCCCTGGGTGGCGCAGCGGTTTAGCTCCTGCCTTTGGCCCAGGGCGCGATCCTGGAGACCCGGGATCTAATCCCACATCGGGCTCCCGGTGCATGGAGCCTGCTTCTCCCTCTGCCTGTGTCTCTGCCTCTCTCTCTCTCTCTCTGTGTGACTATCATAAATAAATAAAAAAATTAAAAAAATATATATGATAGATGTACTTATATATTTTGATATATTTTGTGTCTTTTCAACCATTCACTAAATGAGTACTTATAAAGTGAGACATCTACTGTCAAGTACTATTTTATTCTTTTCTATAGAATCAAAACCAATGTTTTCCATATATAATCTCTGAACTCCTATTTATCATTTGTCACACCCCTATGTTATATGTATGGATATAACAGCTTTAAAAAAATCTCGTTTATTTTCTCTCCTTCCCCTAGTTGCTAAGTGATCCTAGAGGATCCTACAGAATGTGTGTGCTCCTGCTCCCCATTTTGAGGATCTATCTATATAATGAGAAATTATGAATCGTGTGAAGGCAGAAAAAAAATCTTCTAATTCATCAAATAGTGTAATCATGTACTTTAGTGTTTAAAAGAGCTCTTCTGGGGCGCCTGGGTGGCTCAGTTGGTAAGCATCTGCTTTTGGTTCAGGTCAGTACCTCTGGGTCCTGGAACCAAGTTTCTACATCAGATTCCCTGCTTAGCGGTGAGCCTGCTTTTCCCTCTCCCTCTTCCTCTTTGTCTCTCTCTCTCTCAAATAAATAAAAAAAAATCTTAAAAAATATATAAAAGAGCTCATCCTGAGTTCTTTGGAAAAGAAGGAATCAATTTAACACAAATAATTTCAAGAAGAGTTGTATTATATAATGAAAGCAAACAACATTTTCTAAGAATAATTTGAAATTGGGTAAAATATACTACGGTACTGAGAATTGATGACTTAATGTTGAAATAAATATTCTTGTCTTGATTCACAGCATATATACCAGTAAAATATTTTAGAATAAAGTTTAATTGATGGATGATAAAACTATTACCTTATGTTGACTTTTTATTTTTTTTTATTTTTTTTTTAAATTTTTTTATTTATTTATGATAGTCACACAGAGAGAGAGAGAGAGAGGCAGAGACACAGGCAGAGGGAGAAGCAGGCTCCATGCACCGGGAACCCGATGTGGGATTCGATCCAGGGTCTCCGGGATCGCGCCCTGGGCCAAAAGCAGGCACCAAACCGCTGCGCCACCCAGGGATCCCTATGTTGACTTTTTAAAAAAGGGTTCACAAAAAAGTTAAAGCTTTGTTCCTTAAAAAGTTCACATTTCTATATGTGTACTAAACCAATGATGGTTTTAATCTCCTGTTCTGAGTTTAAGAAAACACAAACACTATTTACTTGTTTTTATTTATATTAATTTCATAATGTCTTTGGAACTTGTATAATGAGAACATACAATGAAATAATAAGAATAAAGGATTAAAAACAGGGAACTTGAAAGAATGAGAAAAAAATCAAGAGGAAACAAAAGGTACAGACCCCGAGGACTCATATAATTACTATAATTTCATTTCAATTTTGATCTGAGTTTCACAAGGAAAAAGGCAAACAGTTGGTTAGAAAAGTTTACCATTTAACTGCATTTTTTGTGTGAAACAAAAAAGAAAGAAGAGCCTTTTCTAGCAGTAAATTTTAGAAGCAGCTTTATAAAGTTGGAGTGGGTTGCAAAAGGTCTATGTTTGAAGCCTTTTTAAAGTTACTATTAGTTGGGTATTCTTACAGCCTTCACATTCATATACTCATTGAACAAATCTTTACGGAATACGTACTATAATAAATCAGGCACTGCCCTAGGCATTGGAAGTAGACAAAAATTGCTGCATCAGCTCAGCTTTCGCCTTAATAAGGTGAGCCAGATAATAAGCAATATGCTAGGAAAAAAAAAAAAACAAAAATAGAAAAAGGAAGGGATAATGGAGAATGTGTGTGGGCGTGGGTGTAGGTAGGGAAACTGCATTTTTGGAAGGGTAGCCAGGAAAGGCCTCATCCAGAGAGGGACATTTGAGTAAAGACCTGAAAGAGGTGGGGGAGACGGGAGGAAATGGTGGTTAGAGGTCCTGAGGCATATTTGAGGAAGGCAGGGAGGTCATTCGAGCTGGAGCTAAGGTGAGAAGAGAGTGGTGGGAGATGGAGTTGGAGAGGTAATGGAAGATGTCAGTCATCGAGAGGACTTTGGCTTTTTCTCTGAGGAAAACCAAGAGCCACTAAAGTATTTTGATCACAGGAGGTGCACTAGTTATCTACTTCTGCACAGCAAGTTCTCCTGGCTTAAGAACACCATGTATTATCTCTTACAGTCTCTGTGAGTCAAAAATTCAGGAGCACCTTGGGCAGACTCCCACTGATTCCCTCATAAAGTTGCAGTCAGATGTTGGCTGAGGTTCCAGTTAAGATCTAAAGATGTGATTGGGCCTAGAAGCTCTACATCCAAGTTGCCTTACTCACACGACTGTCAAGTTGGGTCTAGCTGAAGACCTCAGTTCCTCTTCACACGGGCTTTGCCATGGGACTGCTTGAATGTTCTCATGACATGGTGCAGCTTTTCCCAGGGTGAGAAATTAAAAAAGGTAGAAGTGTCATTGTCCTTTATGAAGTAGTTTCTGAAGTCACACACCATTGCTTCTGCAGTATTCTATGGGTCACAGGGTTCATCCCGCATTCCATCAGAGAAAAGCTTTCATAATGGCACGGATACCAGGAGTGGGGGATCACTGGGGACTGATTCGGATGGAGACTACCAGGGGAAAAAGGAAGAGAAGTACTGGAACAAAGGCCTTGCCTGGGCATGAGCGGACAGGATCTAGCACGGGAGCAGAGGTTAGCCCTTGTTAGGTACACAGAGAGGTCACTGATACTGAGTATGCAGATGCAATTGCAGGGAGGTGGGAAGAAGTGGTGGGAGTTTGAGCACATTCTCTTCTGTTTTTTTTTTTAGTCTCTCCGTGAGATAGAAAACAAGGTCATAGGTCAAGAATGAGGACGGGGAAAGAGGTTTTTGGAGGTTCACATTTAAAGTATTTTAGTATCTCTCAAGAGATGCAGTGGTCCTGTTATATTACTTGCTTCATCATATTAATAAGGAGAAAAACTGTGGCACTTGGGGGGCTCAATGGTTGAGTGTCTGTCTTTGGCTCAGGGCATGATCCTGGGGTCCTGGAATCGAGTCCCACATCAGGCTCCCCGCAAGGAGCCTGCTTCTCCCTCTGCCTAGGTCTCTGCCTCTTTCTTTCTGTTTCTTTCATGAATAAATAAATAAAATCTTAAAAAAAATAAGGAGAAAAAAACCCCTCTTTTTGACCATTGTTGTATTCTAAGAGGCACAACCTGAGTTTTAGCAAAGTGAATGGAAAACAACTCTGCTTGTTTTGTTTCATTTTAAATCGAATTTTTTTTCCTCTTCGGTCTTAAGAAATTTTTATGTTTATAACATGGAAACTTTTAGCTGTAAACATACTTTGATTTGCAATCAGATCACTTTTTTACTTCTGTTTCTGGAACAGGATAAAATACAGATAATTTAGTGTGCTTAAAGGAGACTCTAAAATATAAGACATGGTCTTTTCCTAGCTCAATCAGCCTGAGACCCCGTGGGACAAACCTGTAGACTAAATAAGTCAGGTTTACTGATTCATCAAGATGTGGGGGACTGCACATCGGAGGAATTGAAGAGTGTTTCAGCAAAGGAAGAAAAGAAAAGAGTTAAGGATTTTGCAGAAGAGTGGAGTTTAGTGCAATGGACACACAGTAGTGTTTCGATGGGCTCAAAGCAAAATACTGCTGAATGTAAAGGAGCCAACATCAGTCCTGGACTGTGAAATGGTCCTTTCTTGGAAAGACTGTTAAAATAGAAGTAAAAAATAAAATAAAATAGAAGTCAAATGCTATATGCAAAGACCCACTATCTGAAGCCCTGCACATGGCCTGGAAATCAAGGCTGCTTCGCTGTGTCACAACTTCGCTCTTATAGACAAGAGTGGGATGTTTTATTCCTACTGAAACAAGAGTGTTTTTCAACAAGAAAACAGTGTTTTCTTTCAAACAAGAGTGTTTCTGATAGTCTATGATTTTAGAGAAGAAGATTTCTCAATAAGAAATCAGTAAATGCTCCAGTAATTGGGTTCTTATGGTATTTTATGGCTACAGATTTGGGAGAAATATTGTTTTCTGATAAATTTGCACTTAGCTTTACCTACAGTTCCAATTCTGGACTGATGAGTGGTAGAGAAGATTTTTGTTTTATTTTACTTTCTTACTTGATAATATTATAACTTCCTAGCTTAAAATATTGATGTACAAGTTGCTGTTTCTTCCTGGGTAATCTTAGTCAAGACACTTAAAGAGTTTGTACATAATTTCAAAAAACCTGTAGTGTAAGGAAGTTGAAAGAAATCCTCATCAGTGTTTGTTTTTCTCATCAGTGTTTGTATATAAAATTAGACTTCTTTTATTTTTAATTCCCAAATTACAATGCCTCCCACACTATGTTTACAAGACCTCAGCATTCAAGTGTCCTGCAATTATATCTGCCAATCTCCAAAGGAAGCCTCCCAGGTGTTCACACTTCAAGTGTGACATCTTCATATTCTTCCTTTCTTGTTCTAGCTCCCCCAGGCTAACAAGCACTACCATCCAAATAATCTAAAAAAAAATCTCCTGTTGTTGTGACTGATGAGTATGTGGCACCATAGCCATGTTCTCACAGCTACAGCTCACCACAGATGCAGAGCATTGTTGGTTCTATAAGGACCTTAGAGGATGTCTCTTCTCATTATGATATCTTCTTGATCTTGGAGCATTCTGTTCATGCTGTCTTTCAGGAAAGCTGCTTCTGTCTTCAATGCCTCATCTCTTACAAGTAATCCTCAAAACTTATAATAAACAAACAAAAAACAATAACGAAATCAAAGAAGTAAGTCAATCAGTAATAATAATAAAAGAAATGGAATCCATATTCTCATAGATCTAGCTCTGATTCTACCTTACGCAAGGACTCATCAAACCACAACACTTGACTTTAGCCTACAGGTCATCACAATTTCATCAAGAACAAAGGGCTTGCCTTAAATTTATATAGTTAAAGGGATCATCTGTTGATTTTCTAGAAACAAGGGAACGGTTTGTCTAGGTACTTTAAAGTCTACATCTTTAGAAGATCAATAACTTATTATAGTGCCACATTCAATTAAAATTTTTTACTTAATTTTATTCATCGAAAATCTAAAGTCTCTTGACTCCAATCTTAGCCAGGATATCCTTTTGCATAAATAATCTTTAACATGCCCTCCAATGAACATTTGTGGCCTTTTATACCTTGCTAGTTGGCATGACCATGTGATTTTTCTTAATAATGTTTCAGAGGGTGAATGTCAACATAATACTTATGGTGGAATGACACAGGAGAAAGGTCATTGGAGGTTTTGATGAGAATCACAGAAAGGAAAAAAAATACATGATCTCATTTATATATGGAATCTAAAAAGGTCAAACTCAGAGAATCAGAGAAGCACAGTATAGAATGGTAGTTGCCAGAGCCTGGGGGGCAAGGAAAGTGGGGAAATGTTGGTCAAAGGGTACAAACTTTCAGTTGCAAGATGAGTCAGTTCTGGGGATGTAATGTGAAGTGTGATGACTACTTAATAATACTGTATTGTAAATTTGAGATTTGCTGAGAGAGATCGTAAGCATTCCACACCACACACACTCACAAAAGGTAACTGTATGTATGATGATGGATATGTTATAGCTTGATTGTGTTAATTGTTTCACACGGTCTACGTATATCAAATCATCATATTGTAACCTTAAATATATACAATTTTTATTTGTCAATTATACCTCAATAAAGCTGAAAAAACATAATAAAAAGAATACATGAAGGTGAAAAACTTAACACAGGCAACAAATCCAATACGAGCATAAAATGTAGTTCCTTTAAGTTTTGTCTTCACTAGCTTTGATTTTTCTCTCCACTGCTGGTAAGAAGGGAGGTTCACATTTAAAGTATTTTAGTATCTCTCAAGAGATGCAGTGGTCCTGCATTAACTTTAATTTAAAGCTTAGTCTAATCTGTTCACTTAAACAGAAGCTTTATCTAATACTCAGTCTCTCTCAGCAAATAAAAGCCATATAAATAGTGCTCAGTTTTTGAAATAACCTCCCCACACCTGATTTTTTCTCTCCCTTATGGTGTCCCTGTGTATGGGGGGAGAGTGTGGCTTATGGGACATCATGAACATGGAAGAGTCAGAGTCCTGAGATGTTACATCTTATGCATCCTTTGGTTTCCGGGACTGTGTCCCATTTCATTTTAGTCTTTTCTGCTGGCATCCTTGACTAAAGTGTAACTTTTGCCTTTTGCTTCCATCACTTAAGGGAAACTGTCAAAATCACCAGTGGCAGCCGCTTTGCTAAATCCAACAATTACTTCTCTGTCATTATTTATGTTACCCTTCAGCAGGATCTGTCACAGCTGATTTTCCCCTTCTTTTTGATGTTTTTCATTGATGTGGCTTCCAGAACATCACATTCTCCTTGTTTTTCTCCTATCATCAGAAGGCTCCTTCATCAATCTGCTTGGATGGTTTCTCATTTCATCCCTTTTAATATTGGAGTGCCCCGATTGCTCTTCTGAAATCCAGTAGCATATTTTGGATAGCTTACCTGACATCATCACCTAAATGTCTGAAAGAAAACTCAAACTTACCCGAACCCTGCCCTCCTCATAATCTTCCCTTTCTCAGTTAATGGCAACCTCATTACTCCAGTTGTTCAGATCAAAAATCTTGGGATCTTGAGGCTCTGCTTGTCCATGACTTTGTCTCTCACCCAATAGGGGAGAGACATAGATCAGGATTTTTTGCTCTTGAGGTCTTGCCCCTAGGATTCCAAACCCTTTCTCTTCTCTTCTCTTCTCTTCTCTTCTCTTCTCTTCTCTTCTCTTCTCTTCTCTTCTCTTCTCTTCTCTTCTCTTCTCTTCTCTTCTCTTCCAGTGTCACTCTTCTAGAGCACATAACCATCTTAAATTGTGCGTGATTGTTTTGAAAACTGGAGTTCTAGGTGATCTTAGGGATAAAATTATATATATAGGTTACAGTTAAGTTTGCAGTTTATAGTCCGAGGTGACACATATTGTACCCGATATTGTGCTGATAGTTTTAACAGGTCACATTTCCTTGGCCTTCTTTTGGCCCTACACTGGGCCTCAAATTCAACATGTTTAAAACATCACCCTTCCAGTAAAGGACATTGATAGCTATGTTTGCCCTTGGAATAGTACTTCCATTCTTCTTGGACTGTCCCTGTGCTTCCTCCTTGAGCTTCCTTGAATGCTGCTATTTTCTTACCTGAGTCTACCTCACTGGCCTCATTTGATTGGTTCAGGGAGGTAAACCCGGCCCATACCAAGCCAACCACAGTATTTCAAAACCCTGGTTACAAGTGATTGATTTATTATTTTATGATCCTAAGTGGGTCAATTAGAATCCTTTCTAGAATTTTTGAACTCGGAAGCACAGAGTAAAAGGCAGAGAGTAAAACTGTCTTTTACTCTTTGTGCTTCTGAGTTCAAAAATAGGGATAAAACCTTGTTTAAAAATAGAGATAGAACCAAGTTCAAAAATAGAGATAAAACCTATGAAAAGTAAAACTAGGGAGCTGTTGTGGCCACATTTCCAACAATGTAAAGAAAGTGGTCTGTAGTGAGAATGAAACCAATGCCCAGAGAGGCACAGGTGAAAGGTAGAGGACTAGTGATATTTCAGTCCCTAGATCTAGTTTTCCTGAGGCCCGGTTGTATCTCTAGGCTTTTGGAGGTATTAATGGAGAATCTTATGCTTTATATTACAGAGACCCAAGGCTAAGTAGCTCAGGGGAGAAAAAAGGAATTTGTTTTCTTATATGGTTGGGAAAGAGATTACAGTACTAACATGATCAGTGAAATAACTGCATTATACAGGCCTCTATTTATGCCTGGAACTGACACTTCAGAACCACTGGATCTCTTTATATCCATCTCTCATCTCTGCTTGCCTCAGCGTTTGAGTTGGTCTCAACTGAACTTCATGCAATTAGGCTTTTTCTAGGTTGCTGAGGAAGAGACTTGCAAGCTGCTCCAGTCTTTCATCCTTCCTAAATGGTAAACCCAAAGATAGAAGCTCTAGAGGAAGGTCTCTGCTATTTTAACAAAAAATCTCATGAGGGCTCAGCTCTCAGCCAATTCAGATTGGCTCAGCTCATGTCTTACGACCACCTCTGAGCTAATGACTATGGCCAAAAGCACAGGGTGCTCTGATTGGCTAGACCCAGCTCATATACTACTTCCATGGGCGTGGGTAGGTCAGACACAGCTGTACTCAAAACAGGAAAACCCTTATTATAAGGGATATTAAAATTTGTTTTAAGAAGGCAACACCATAGCTATCACAGTTTACTACATTATTGTTAGTTTAATCCTTTCTAGATTCCCTTAGATCTAAGGAATCCCTTAGATTCCAGCAAGAAAAGCCATTTCCTCCTCTAATCCATTTGAGTTATTTTTTCTCATTTGCAATCAGGAGTCCTGATGAATACACACTTTCTCATCTTGCTTTTTCTTCTTAGGTGCCTATTTCCCTGAATGAAAGTGTTTGCTGGACATGTGGGGATCCTCTTCAATTTCTGCCTTTCTCCCTCTCCATACCCAATTAAATATCCTATGTGAGTTCTAACTATAAAATATTTCTAAAACCTACCTCATTATCCCATCCCTATTGTCACAGCCGTTGTTCAGGCCTTTGTCATCATCTGCTTCATTTGCTCCCTTAATTAGTTTTCTTACTTTTAGTCTTGTTTCTTCCCATTCTGTCTTTCACTTTATTGTGCAAGTAAAATGGTGTCATTTCCCTGAATAAAATTTTCTCTTGGCACTCATTGCCAATAAGCTAAAAGCTTCCTGGTGTTGTGTACAGGAGCTTTTGTGTAGTGTTGCTAAGGTCCCGTGGTGTCCACGTCTCAGCATCAGTTCTTACCTGTGTATCACATTTACTTGGCTGCCATATTACCTTTGTCCTATTCCTTTCAGGTATTGCTTGCTGCCCTGGTCCTAAACTCCAATCTCATAATTGTCTTTTATTTGGTCTTGGGATGCCTTGATAACCTAACTCTTCCTGCCTTTATTATTTACCAGATTCTCAAACCTAGTATTATGCATAAATCTGCTTTTAAGAAGTACATAGATCTTTACCCAACCCAGATACATCGCATTAGAAATACTTTTTAAAATGCTTTTTAGAGACTCAGAAGCAGATAGTTTGGAGAAGCACTCACTTGGCAAACGCTATGCTTGAATCTCTCTACTGCCCACTATTGAAGTCCTCTGGTTCCTCTTTTCTACTTTGACTGGATTCCTCTACCTGAGGAATCCTATTCCTGAGGCTTCTGATTGGCTGAACTGTCCTGGAAGTCACTTCAGGTTTACATCCTGGTCATCTCTGCCCTGCACCCTTGTGCCATCAACTAGGAATCAGCTATTTCAGCCATTGGCCTCTCCTATAGTTATGTAGCCCCTTCATTATTGAACATTCTTGGATTTATTGTGTCTATTCTTGCTTTACCATCTATACTTCAACCTCTAGTTCAAGTGTAAATTAGTTTTCCCAACTAGTTTGGCTATGTCTCCCATCATAAATTCTCCTCCTCATTTTAGAGCCCTGAATTACCATTGCTCGATATTCACTAGTACTTTAAAATTATTGTAATGGTTCCAATTAGTGCTGTGCTTTAGCTGAGGGCAAGTTGTGTACATCTTTTCCAAATTCCATATTCAATAAAATTGTGTTGTTTGAAATTGGCTGTGGTGAGATTATATACATCACAGAAATCGGCAAATACTCAGAACCTGCTACACCCCCCCCACCCCTGAAGGACTGGTAAATGTTACCTGCATACCACTATTTCCAGTGGAAAACCAAGCTGTGGGAGTCTTGGTAACAACCTGGAGCACCTGGTATAACCCTTGTAGGTAAAAAAATGTGTATTAGTATAGACTAATAGCATCTGGGAGCAAAAGTGGACTGAGCCTGGACAGTTAGTAAGTTAAAAAGGAGAGAAGTAAGCTTCTAATCCTGTTCCAAATCCATTCCACTACTTCACTAATCCATTTCAGTTAATGGCCACAACATTCACAAGAACCTTGCACAAGCTATTTAAGCAACGTGTGTAGCAAGTCCCTCATCTATAAAATGGGAATGCTAATAGCATCTATCTCATAGGGTTATGAGGATTCAGTGAGCTGCGGATTGGCAAAGAACTTAGGACAATGCCTGGAACAATCATGATTTCCTGAAACAGTATATAAGTATTTAAATAATTGTGCAGGTCAAAACCCATAGAAACAGCCTTGCCTCCATTCTTTCTCTCATACTTATATCCAAACTGTCAGGAAATTCTCTCAGCTTGACTACATATATCTCAATCTGACCTCATCTTATTATCTCTACTGTGACTGATGTGGGAAATAAAGGCAAAAAAAAATTAAATTTCCTTACTACCTACAGTCCATTGAAAAGTCCTTGAAACAGGCAGAGTGACCTTCCTCTAGCAACTCAGCTGCCTCAATGTTACTACTTTGCTAAGAGCAAGAGGCAATGATAGCTTAACCTCCAGGATCCTGGAAGTCTACTTGAACATATACAAATTCCTTTGGGAACTTTCTTTATCTCTAAACCCCAAGACACATGTTGGCAATTATCTCCCAAGCATATGGCCCACCAGTAGACGTCCTGAAGAGTCTCATGATTGGGTTTTTACTAAAGAGTAATAAATGGCTTTTTCCTAACGATAGCTAGGCCCCTCAGAATCCTGGAAACCTTGTTTCCAAAATACCTGGGAAGCTTACACTATCCCTAACCTCTTCCCAACTTGAATGTATATAATGGGCCCTCCTCATGACCCCAGTGCATCCTTTTCTGCCCACAGATTCTGTCCCCATGCTTTAATAAAACCACCTTTTTGTACCAGAGACATCTCAAGAATTTTTTCTTGGCCATTGGCTTCAAACCCTAACATCCTTCTTTCATTATGACTGCCTTGGATCAAGCCTACATCATCTCAATCTGAATTACTTTGATGGCCTACAGATGGTTTTCTGGCTTTCACTCTTGTGCCCCTACCAACCCCCCAGACTATTCCTAAAATAACAATCAGAGTGATTCTTTTCCATCATTTTTAGACCATGTTCACTTTTTAGCTAAAAACTTTCCAGTGGTTCCCCATTTCCTTAGGAGTAATAGCCAAAGTCTTTACAATGGCTCCCAGGTCCTTGGCCCTACTCTAAGCTGCCCTCTGACATCTCCTTCTGTGACATTCCCTCACTTAATCCTGTCTAGTCTTTCTAGCCATTCTTTAATGGACTAAGAGAGGAGAGTATAGTAGGGCTATGAATAAGAATGGATGAGAAAGCAAGAATGGACATTGTGAATGAAGTGGAGGCAGGTGTGGAGGGTTGAGTTTAAGTAGTACAGGGCAAAAAAGAGTCAGTAGAGTAGGAGCAGGTCAGGAATTTTGTCCAAAGCAAATCAAGTAAGAACAGGATCTGTACCCAGCCACTTGGAAATGGGCCTAATATGAAGGAGCCAAGAAAACAGCCCCAACTAATACCCTGCAGAGAAACTGGAAAACTTGAATGCCCTGGAGTCCTAGGTAGAAACAGGCCAAGTGTGGGCTGGCTTTTTTGTAGAAGTATTCAGTGTGAGAAAGCCTATGCATGTCTGGACAAAAAAATATTTCCATACCTGGTGGTATGTAGAACACATTCCACTAATAATATTGACCTGCCTCTTTTCTAGAAAAATGATGGGAACTGAATGTTCTTTGGGAGCAGCTGGAATGGGGCTAGGATGAGGGCAAGGGTTAACACAGCAAAGAACAAAACTGTGGCCAAGAGAACAATTGGGAGAATCAGCCTTGATCTAGCTCATAGACAGGTTTCCTTTTTTTTTTTTTTTTTTTGCAGATAGAGAAGGCATAGACCAAGAGCAGACAATACTGAGTGCCATCTTTAAAATATCATCTTGGTAGAGCCAGGATTGTAAACCAAACAAGCATATGGTTAAAAATAAAACAAATTAAAAAAACAAGTCTTTTGCTTCTCCAATTTAAAAGCATTGCACTAAGAAAAAGATCCCAGAAAGGAATCCATTGGAATCCTACAACAGAATTGGGGTGGGATCCTGACTATTGTCTTACAGCCTGGCTTCATCCCCTGATTCTTATTTTCTGGTGCTTCTTTTAGTCTATGGACCCCATTTCAATACCATTCATGTATCTTTTTTGCTGTATTTCTCCTTCATGTGCTCATTGTTATCTCTTTGTTTCTAAGGTTTGTTACCCCTTACAGTCAGCTGGCTATGCCTCGTCTACTCACTACCCACTTTGCTTGGGTCTCTTTGCTTTAGGTGCTGTTGATACCATTTGATCTAGTATTTTAATTTTTCTCTTGCTGCCCTGTTGTTGCCTGTATATACCGACCGCATCCTGGTTTCTTGCATTCCATATCCTTGGGTTAACCCAGATTACCCTGATACATATCCATAGAGATAGACTGTGTCAACATCTCACGGCAGGATAGAAAATTCCATCATACCACATCTGTCCACCAAATAAAAGATTCTGGAGTGCTGACAAGGTCCAAGCTTGGTTTTACACTATGAAAATCGGGTCCAGCTGAGAATTTAGGACCTGGTGATGAACTGTGTGTGCTCATATGCAGTCGATGCTGTTGGTTTCCCATATAGTTTCCCACTAGCCAGTGTATCCTTCCCCTAGGTGCTGAGAGTACAGAAGCTAAGGCTTAGATCTACCACTATTTCAGAGAATCACTCTTGGGTGTTGGGAGCTGTCTCAGCCAGAGATACTTGGGAAATTATTCCTCTCTTTCCCAATCAGTCTACCTGCATTTGATTCCAAACCTCACCTTTGGTGTAGGATGGAGGTGGAGAGGAAGCATCCTATGTAATCACTGTACATGGTTCTCTGAGAAAGGTTAGGTGTCTGACTTTGTGCTGAATGGAATGAGTGGTGCCAATTAAAATGGTCTTGCTTCCCATCTTAAAATAAAATTCACCTTGTGGCTTGTTTTTTTTTTTTTTTTTTTTTAGTCATTTCAAACTTGAAAACCTTCCTCCAGCTGTGATTAGGGGATTATTTCCAGATGAGAGCTCTGATACATCTCTTGGACAAGCTATCAAGCTCATACTTCATCGGGTATGCCTTACCCCAATAATGACTTGTATCTTTTGAGGTATGATAGCTCCAGACTTATAAAATACAGGTAGGAGGTAGTATGTTAGCCCCTCACATCAAATTGCATTGATGTGAGGCTCTAGAGAGAGGTATTGGATTCTGTTTCCATGGAAACTGGTTCACTGCTCAAGGGGAAAACAGGACAGGAATTGAAGTCTGTGTTAATAGCAGCTCTAAAAATAATCAGTAATGTGTTGAAACAAAGTGAAACACCCAGGAAGGAATAGTAAAAATTATAACCACGCAGGGTGGGATGGAACAATACAGTGTTGTGCAAATATTATTACAACCACAATATACTTTAGGAATTATGGAATGGTTGATGACAAATACATTTCTGAGGAGAAACAGTTATTTCACTTGTTCATTCATTCAGATGACTATTGAGTACTGATTATATGTCAGCTCTGAGGTAGGGCCTGAAGATACAGAGATATGTCAGGATTGTCTCTATCTTCCAGGCTGTCATGGCTTTATAAGACAATGGAAAAAAAATCCACTACAGTTATAATGGATGTTTTGTTTGTCTACCTAACGCCATTTTGTTTTGCACTGTGCAGCAGTCAGGAGATAAGGATTTGTGTGGGATGGATATCACCACATCTGGCTCCAGGGCAATTCAGAGTCACTTACAACAGTGATTATTTCAGCAATAAGCACATAACCAAGGTGTAAACCTATATGACACTCTTTTATCTATAGTGACTGCCTTCTGCGCAGAGCTGAGAAATCTTGTTTGATGGCTGTGAGATGCTTGTAATCTTTTTTTAATTTAATTTATTTTTTTTTACCTAGATGTGAAAGAGGGATCATGCAGAGTCTGTTGCTTCTTCAAGAAGCCACCTTGTGATCAGAAGGAAAGTCAGCCAAGATACAGCTGAAAGGACCACAGAGAAACTTAGCCAGACATGACTGAACTGGGTGGAAGCCACTCTGCCTCTGGATGTTGGAGTGAAACCAGCCAATAATATTTCTTTTTGTGGAAACTTGAGTAGGATTTCTGTTTTTTTTTTTTTTTTTTTTTTTTAATGTTGTTGTTATTGTTGTTGTTGCCTGAACCCAAGAAGAGCCTCCAACTAATTTCAAATGAAAATACCATTGGGATGAGTGGAAATAACGGCAATAAGTAGAGGGAATTATTGGATGTACAGAGGAAGAATAAATCAAGGGAAGAAGAGGAGGTAACAACTGACTTAATCTTGGGAAAATGAGTGCAAGACAATCAAGTTTCCTGTACTGTGAAGTAGAGAGTTCAATTTTTTTCTGTCAGCATAGTGCCTGAGTGTAAAACTCTCTTACTGGCAAAATGGGTGTCTCTTAACCCAGGCTTCTATGGAGATGTAGCATGAACCCAAAGAAGCTTCAGCTCAAGTGCCCTTCACTTACACTTGCCCCTTTGGGCCTGGGATCATATAGCAGCCCCCCAGCTGCACATTAGCATTCTGGCTGCCCCAACCTAAAGGTCATTCTCTAAAACCTGGTGGTGTCTCTTGGCTGTGGGCAGGGTGAGGGTGGGCTGATGGCACCATTGCACTATTTCTACATTTTTCTGGCTTCTAGTTAACAAGCCCTAGTAAACCCCATCAGGTACCTGGACCTTATATTTGACCTCAGTGATAATGGTAGGAACTTCTTTCTGTTCTCATCTCTGCCTTGAACACTATGGCTCTCTAGAATAGCATGTCTGCAGCCTGAAAGAGAAAATAGGCGAAGTATGGCTGAGCTAGACCAGCTGCTCCAGAAGCCACGTGTGTGCATGCAAGTGTGCATGTGTGTGTAAATTATTCCACAAGGTATACATATACAAAATCATCACATCTTATACTTCAGGTATGTACAATTTTGTCAGTTATACCCCACATAGCTGGAGAAAAAGGCGCTAAAAAATCAGAAATTGTATGAGTCACAAAATAATTGCTAAGGTGAAGGTAAAAGAACAGGAGTTTTATGGTCTTAGATTCAGTGCACAAGTGCTATTAAAAAACCGTAGCACTCGGGTGCCTGTGTGGCTGTCAGTTAAGCGTCTGCCTTTGGCTCAGGTCATGATCCTGGGGCCCTGGGATCGAGCCCCATATCCGGCTCCCTGCTCAGCTTACCCCTCTCCCTCGGCCCTGCTTATCATGCTCTGTCTCTGTCTCAAATGATTAAATAAAATCTAAGCAAAACAAAACAAAACAGTGACACCAACAACAAACTAGATACGAAAAATACTCTGCAATTGAAAGTTCCATAATCTGAATTTCTGTCCCTGCTCTACTTCTACCATGAAGCAGCCTGAGCAAGTGATTTACCGAGAGTTACTTTTTTACATTGTCAGTCTGTTTGGCAATACGGAAGTCAGCAAGAAAGATTTAAAAATAATTTAGTTAAGAAAACATAATTTTAAAATGATAGAATGATCTGTATCTTTGAATAATGCTGCTGACATATAAAGTAAAGAGGAGAGAGAACCTTGTACCGTGAAAACATCACCTAATCTGAATTCAAGAATTCTGATTCCGTCTGTGCATTATCATGCCTTTCTTGGGTCATTTGTTTATACAGTTGTTGATCTGCTTCCTCTCTAAAATCAGGGTGTTAACGTCAGTTTATCTCTCAGACCTCTCCCAGTTCTAAGATTCCACTGTAAAATACAACTATGCCTCAATTATTCAAACTTTATATTGTTTCCTTTATAAAAATGTTTATAATAATCCTTCCTGAGGTTCATAGTATTTCCTGAATCTGAAAAATCAAGGCTGTTTTTTTTTCTTCAAATACTGCTTTAGTCAGATTCTCTCTCCTTTCTTTCTATACCTCAGATTATTCTTGTTTTAAATCTTTTCTCATAACCATGTCTCGTATATAGTCCTTTCTGGATTTTCTATTCTTTTAACTGTCTTTGCTTCATTTCATATGTTTTCGTTTTTGGTTTTTTTTCTGACCCACCTTTCAGTTTACGAATTCTCAGCTGCATCTATTTTGGTTTTTAGTAAGTTGACTATGAGGTGTTTATTGGTAGTTTTCTTTCACATATCTTTTCTCGATCTCTGTGAGTTTTTTTTTTTTTTTTTGGAACTTTGAATTGATGTCTTTTGCCAGTTTGAAAATTCTCTGTCATTATCTTTTCCAGTATTGTTTCTGCCATATTGTCTTTCTCTCTTCTTCTGGACATCCAGTTGTACATTAGATCTTTGAGCTGTGTCCAATGTGTCTCTTAAACACTCAGTTTTTATTTTTCTCCATTTTACTGTCTGACACTTAGTTTTTATATTCCCTAGAGACCTGTTTCTGGTTTACAAACCTTGCATTTACTGTGTCCAATCTGCTTTAGAAACCCAAATAAATACTTTTTATTGCCTATGTATATATTTTTTATTTTTCATATTAAGAATGTCCATTTGATTCCTTTTTATAGGTCCCAATTTCCTACAAGTGAGATTTTCTCACTTCTCATCTTTTTTGTTCACCTTTGCTTTTTTAACTTTTATACTATTATATACTAATCTTAGTGTTTTAAAGCCTGAGTCACCTGTGGATTCTTTCTCTCTCTCTTTTTTTAAGAAAAATCATTGTCTCTATTTTATAGGTCAGGAAAATAAGATATTTTATGGAAAATGAAATCCATTTAATGGTGTGTAATACAGTTACAGGTCTTGAAGTAGAATTTGGTGTCTTAACCATCATTTCCCACATTTTAAAAAGATTTCTTTATTTATTTTAGAGAGAGAGACAGACAGACAGACAGGAGGAGCAGATGGAGAGACAGATTCTAAAGCAGACTCCCTGCTGAGCATGGAACCTGATGCGGGGCTTCATCCCATCACCCTGAGATCAAGACCTGAGTCAAAATCAAGACTCGGTCACTTAACTGACTGAGCCACCCCTTTTATTCCCCACATTTAATCAATAAACATTATTACTCTTTGGAGGATTCAAAAAAGTTGCCCTATTAAACATACTGAAAATAAACATTAAACACCGTTAAATGATGAGTAGCTCTAAATCTCTCTAACCTCTTTGCATTCATTAACTAGGACTCCAGAGTAAAAATAATTATGATTTTCTATTTTTTAAAAATATTTTGACTGGATAAAGTTTCCAATTTTGGAAAGAGATAAAAATTAATACCATGTGGTTTTAAACAGAAATATACCTTAATAGTCTTTACAGTATCCACATGACTGTTTAAAGTATAAACACATTTATCCTAAGACCTACATAGTAGGTAAAAGCCTTTTTTTTTTTTTTTTTTTTTTTTTTTTGGTAAAAGTCTTTTATAAAGACTATAGCACACGATAGTCATGTGGATACTGTAAAGATTACTATACTTGGTGAAATGTCTTGCCTTCCTTCATAATTTCTTTAACCTTTTTTTTTTTTTTACAGTAAACAAATAATCTTCTAAAGTCTGAATCTTGTGAATACAGGTCATTTCCTGGTTAAAGCTGGAGCACCTCTCAGCAGTGAAAAATGTGATGGGCAGTCATTTTTCCCCTGCTTTCTAACGTATAATCCAAATAAAGTTTATAGAAGTTCAGAGAGAAGGACAAAATTTTCAAGTCTTCTTTTACAGATTTTATTTACTTATGCCAGCCAAATTTCTTCTGATAAGAAATTTTCAATTGCCTTTGGGGGAGATGACCACTGGCAGCCTACCACAGGGGCCATTTTGGTGCAGGAGCATGGGAAGAAATCTGGCCAAGCCTGGGCTAAGAGAAGTCTGGTGTGCAGTGAGGTGTGCTCCCAGGTGCCAAAAGTGGCCACATAGCATTGGACTGGGCTTCTCCAGGTAGCCACGACAGCAGCACTCCTGCTTCTATGGTGGCCATGTGGTTGAGGCCTGTATCTTTTTATTTCTTGCCTTTTCTCTTCATATTGATCATTTGCTTTTATTTTTAGTATGCTTATACTTTTCAGTTGCTTTTCAGATTATAGATGATAAACTGTAGAGGCTCTATATGATATTCTCCCAAAAAGTGTTAAGATTTTTAGTCAAAGAGTTACAGTGAATGATCTTGATCCTGTCAAGACTTGTTTTTCAGTTTTGTTATGCCTATTTTGGTTCTGCATTGACTCATAGGGTTCAGGCCTGAAGTTTCCTCCATCTTAAATATCAATCTTTTAACACCCTGGTGCTGTCTGGTTGCTAAAATCCACCTCAATTCTTGAGCTTCTTGTCTGCTGTTTACCACACTTCTTCAGGATTGCTTTGCACATTCACAGCTCAGAAGCTGACCAACCATTCGATGGAAATTTGAATGCAGAGTTTTGAGCATTCCTTTGAATTCCAAAAGAAAAGTTTTTTTTTCTCCAATATTTTGCTCCTCCAATCCCATCTCCTTTGGTATCCCCAAACTTATTCTTTGACTCCTCAGACCTAGGAGCTTGCTTTCTTCTTGAGCTCTTTCCACTCTTGCCACAATTGGGAAAGTGCCCTCAGGAAAATTCTGAGGTGAATGTGGAGTACATCTTGTGTGCTTTCCTTGCTCAAGGATTCTAGTTGCTCAATGTTACTTGAGCTGGTTTTTCAATGCTTTCAAAGCATTGTTTATGTGCTTTCCCAACATCTGAAGTTATTTTTGGTATAAAATTTAGTTCAACATAAGCTACATTATTAAGTCCAGGGCCAAAAATCTTATCCATTAAATTTTAATTGCAGTAATTTGTTTTATCATCTCAGAATATTCTTTTTTTTAAAATTTTTTAAAAATTTATTTATGATAGGCACACAGTGAGAGAGAGAGAGGCAGAGATACAGGCAGAGGGAGAAGCAGGCTCCATGCACCGGGAGCCCGATGTGGGATTCGATCCCGGGTCTCCAGGATCGTGCCCTGGGCCAAAGGCAGGCGCCAAACCGCTGTGCCACCCAGGGATCCCTCAGAATATTCTTTTTAAAATTTCTTTTTAATATGTCATCATTATTTTTAATTCCTTTTTGTTGCATGCTCATTTGTTCTTCCTTTAAACATTTTTTACATATACTAAATTCATATTTAGATTCTAATAGTTCTAAAAGTTCTCAGTTTTTTCTTCTTCTTTGTATGCTTGATGGTTTTATATAAACTAATAAAAATTTGTGAAAGTTTTAAATTTGAGAGTCCTTCCTTTTTAGAAAACTTGTAAATAGTGGATTATATATGTTTTTCCTTATTTATCCTGGGTCTTGGTTTAAAGTAAGAATGCCTTTGAGAGTATGTAGCCTGAGCTTTGCGCAGTGGCAGTATCGTAGCCAATGAGGTTTATCCGAGGCGCGATTATTGCTAATTGAGAGTATGTAGCCTGACATACTGCTGAGGCAGAAGTTATATATTTTAATCTTGAATTATGCTCTCCATGGAAAACTTAGGAAAGCAATACAAATGTTTTGTGACATACTTATTTTTTTTAAGTTATATTTTATTGGAGTTCAAATTGCCAACATATAGCATAACACCCAGTGCTCATCCCATCAAGTGCCCCCCTCAGTGCCTGTCACCCTGTCACCCCCACTCCCCGCCCACTTCCCTTTCCACCACCCCTTGTTAGTTTCCCAGAGTTAGGAGTCACTCATGTTCTTTCTCCCTTTCTAATATTTCCCACTCATTTTTTCTCCTTTCCCCTTTATTCCCTTTCACTATTTTTTATATTCCCCAAATGAATGAGACCATATAATGTTTGTCCTTCTCCGATTGACTTATTTCACTCAGCATAATACCCTCCAGTTCCATCCACGTTGAAGCAAATGGTGGGTATTTGTCGTTTCTAATGGCTGAGGAATATTCCATTGTATACATAAACCACATCTTCTTTATCCATTCATCTTTCGATGGACACGGAGGCTCCTTCCACAGTTTGGCTATTGTGGACATTGCTGCTAGAAACATCGGGGTGCAGGTGTCCCGGCGTTTCATTGCATCTGAATCTTTGGGGTAAATCCCCAGCAGTGCAATTGCTGGGTCAAAGGGCAGATCTATTTTTAACTCTTTGAGGAACCTCCACACAGTTTTCCAGAGTGGCTGCACCATTTCACATTCCCACCAACAGTGTAAGAGGGTTCCCTTTTCTCTGCATCCTCTCCAACATTTGTTGTTTCCTGCCTTGTTAATTTTCCCCATTCTCACTGGTGTGAGGTGGGATCTCATTGTGGTTTGGATTTGTATTTCCCTGATGGCAAGTGATGCGGATCATTTTCTCATATGCATGTTGGCCATGTCTATGTCTTCCTCTGTGAGATTTCTTTTCATGTCTTTTGCCCATTTCATGATTGGATTGTTTGTTTCTTAGCTGTTGAGTTTAATAAGTTCTTTATAGATCTTGGAAACTAGCCCTTTATCTGATACGTCATTTGCAAATATCTTCTCCCATTCTGTAGGTTGTCTTTGAGTTTTGTTGACTGTATCCTTTGCTGTGCAAAAGCTTCTTATCTTGATGAAGTCCCAATAGTTCATTTTTGCTTTTGTTTCTTTTGCCTTCATGGATGTATCTTGCAAGACGTTACTGTGGCCGAGTTCAAAAAGGGTGTTGCCTGTGTTCTCCTCTAGGATTTTGATGGAATCTTATCTCACATTTAGATCTTTCATCCATTTTGAGTTTATCTTTGTGTATGGTGAAAGAGAGTGGTCTAGTTTCATTCTTCTGCATGTGGATGTCCAATTTTCCCAGCACCATTTATTGAAGAGACTGTCTTTTTTCCAGCAGATAGTCTTTCCTCCTTTGTCGAATATTAGTTGACCATAAAGTTGAGGGTCCACTTCTCGTTCTCTATTCTGTCCCATTGTTCTATGTGTCTGTTTTTGTGTCAGTACCACACTGTCTTGATGACCACAGTCAAGTAGTACAGCCTGAAATCTGGCATTGTGATGCCCCCAGCTATGGTTTTCTTTTTTAATATTCCCCTTGCTATTCGGGGTCTTTTCTGATTTGTTTTGTGATATACTTAGATTCATCAAGCTTCTTAGACATGTAAAAGCTTTATCTGTAGAAATTCCAAACCCATGTTATTAAACTTATTTATTTAGAAATATGTATTTGAGAGGGAAAGTTACCTACTTGTTATCTGAAATTCAACTAATTTTA
Organism: Canis lupus baileyi; assembly: GCF_048164855.1. Lineage (NCBI taxonomy): Eukaryota > Metazoa > Chordata > Mammalia > Carnivora > Canidae > Canis > Canis lupus. The sequence continues at coordinate 56,733,051 of NC_132850.1, read as the reverse complement.
AAGGATTTTTTCCTTATTTAAGGAAAAGAAAAATGTCTTTTTTTTTTTCCAGGATCCAATAAGGGGATAAGTGAAAATAAGCTTTGGTTCAGTTTGAAATTTATGATGGATTGGTAGGTGAATTATTCATGAAGTGAAAATGAATAATCTATAAAACTAATCAAGCCAGTCTAGTACTGTTACTTGGCAGATGACAAATTTGGCCAGATTAGAATTGTCATATTTGATGCTATGTGTAGGCATGATCTACAAGACAATGGGAAGACTTGACATCTGAACCTAGATGATGTGTCTGCTAGGTGTGGGCAGGTTCTAAGCGTGGTAGATGGGCAAGAAGGTGGAGAACTGACAGGGCTGAAAGTTTTAGAAGGCTATCTAGTCTGGAAGGTCAGATCCTATATGCCCCTTGACTGCTAGACCATTGAGTATATTTTTTGCACCTACATCCAAAGTGGCTTGACAAGCCTGTCACATAGTAGTCGCACCAAAACAAACAAATGAAAATTAAATAAAAAGTTCCAACAAAATAATGTAGGAGTCTAGAGATAAGGTAACAGGCACCTCAGTCTCTGAAGATCACAAGTTTCTTCATAGTAGGGAGATATCTGCCAGGAGAACTGGAGAGATAAAGTGATCCAATAATTGAATGATCTCTCCCCAGATCAGTATGTAAATGGGCACAATGAACTCTCAATCTCTCTTTGCCCATAATAACTGAATATTTCTAAGGTCTATTTTCCTCATCACAGTCCCAGTAGTGACAGTAGCTACAGAATTAACTTTTTGGTAATGGCTTTTATTTATTTATTCATCTAATCTTTGCACCAATTCTATGAGGTGCTATTATTAAATTGTTATACTACTATTATCATCAATCATTTTTGCCCTGGGAATATTGCTAAAGGCCTAGAAGGAGTGTGTCTAACCAGGCTGAAAGTGTCAAATTGCCTGAGGTTAAATTCTTCAAACTGTGGTCTACACTAAATACCTTATATGACAAATGCCCCATGATTCCACTTACATTGCCAAGGACCCACCTTGCTAGAGTCTCACAGTGGTTACCATGGACTAATTCTAAATACCAATGGCAAAAATGACCAAAGATTTGAATCCAAAGTAGCATGCCAAATATGGTCCTGATTAATTTTAAGCCCTTTGTTAAGTATAGAAAGAGATAGGGAGCAAATTCTGGATAATATGCTGCATTAGTAACTTGGTAAGAATGACAATTATTTCTTGAACCTGAAATTGTGTATTGATCAATGTTCTATCCATCAGTGTTTTCTTGGGGTCTCTTTAGAGAATGCCTAGTCATTAGCATCATCCTTGCAAGAAGAAAAGAGCAAGTCAATGAGCCATTATTTCTTACTGTGTACCATAACTATGCTAAGTACTTTATGTATGACATATTTTAGAATAGCCCAATGAGCTAGATAAGTATAAAAAGATTTTCACATGAGGAAGCTGAGCAAAATGAAATATTTTGGTGTCTTAGTTTGGGCTACAATAACAAATTACCTGGACTGGATGGATTAAAGAGCAGAAATTTATTTCTCAAAATTCTGAAGGCTGGGAAGTCTGAGATCAAAGTGCTAGCATGGTAGGGTTTTGGTGAGAACCTTTTCCCTGGTTCATGGATGGTTACCTTCTTGCTGTGACCTCACATGGCAGAGACCAGAGAGAGGAAGCGAAGTCTCTTTTGTCCCTTCTTACCGGGGCAGCGTTTCCATCTTGAGGGCTCTACATTCATGGCCTTCCCGAAGGCCCTGTCTCCATTTACCTCACGTTTACCTCACGTTGGTAATTAGTATTCCAACATATGAATTTTGAGGGGGTGCATTCAGTTCACAGCACTTGCCGAAAGCACCCAGCTAAGAATATTTTGTTTACAAATTCCTCAACTCAATGGAATTAAATTCAGATTTATTGTCATAAACTGTATTTCTGGCTATTTCTATATTATAAGCAATTAGTACAAAGATTAAGAAAAGGAATGTTGCCTCTGAGCTGGTGATTATCTCAATCAAGTTTGCTTTATTCCCCAAAGAACTGCAAAATAATGTGCATTCTTAACCAAAGCATTGGTTATTTCCTATGGAAAAATGATTGAGGTGTGTTACATGTAGGGAAACGATATGTTCATTCTTATACAAATATTTAATTTTTTTCCATGTGTTATACTGCTTTGTATCTGCTCGTTTTTTTACATTTCAAACCCCATTCCAGGCTTCTCAATAAAGCTTTTGGGCTTATAATTTTTGTCTATGCTACACATTATGTGGCCATGGGAGCCCTATGACTGTCTTTTGGAAAACAGTGTGATTTTCCTATAAAAGGTATCTTTATGGGTACAGAACTGATGATGGCTTGTAGAGGATTTGATTTCTTCCTGTAATTTCTTCCTGTGGAGGATAGTCCCTCCACACCCAGGAGTGTTCCTGGTTTTCGTTCTACTCTCTGTGATTGTTGTCTCTCAGATTTCTTCTTTTCCCAGTACCTACATGCTATGCCCTTGCTCCGAGAAAGGGGCTAGAATCAATAGGGCTGTGTAGGTGAGGGTGCCTCACTGGGCAAAACATGTGCTCTTGGTGTATTTTGTCTTTTCTCAACCAATAGATGAAGTGTCAACGAGGAAAGGAACTCTCATAAAGAGGGACAAGTTCAAGAAAAACTACATAAATTACAAACGCTGTTTCAAATCTGCTTACAACTTTTTGGTTTATTTTATCCTTCCTCTTTCGGCATTTTTCTATCTTCCTCCTGGCCTGCCTCACTCTTTTTGGCCTTCCTCCATGAGAGCAATGGTTCTCAAACTTTAGCATGCATCAGATTGCCTGGAGGTCTGTCAAATACAGTTGGCCGAGCCTCTCATCCAGAGTTTCTAACCCCGTAGGTTTGGGGTGGGGTTCAAGGATTTGCATCTTAACTTCCCACGGAAGTTGATGCTGATAGTCCAGGGCCACATTTTGAGTGATCATGGTCTAGGTTTTGTGCTTTATTATCTTAATATTTTCATTTGTTTATTCATTGTTTCACTCATTCATTTATTCATTCATTCAATATTTTAAAAATATTTTATTTAAATTAGATTTGCCAACAGATAGTATAATACCCAGTGCTCATCCCATCATGTGCCCTCCTTAATGCCCATCACCCAGTCACCGCAACCCCCACCCACCTCCCCTTCTGCAACCCTTGGTTTGTTTTCCAGAGTTATGAGTCTCTCACGGTTTGTCTCCTCTCTAATTTTTCCCCACTCCTTTCCCTTATGGTCTCTTTCACTATTTCTTATATTCCACATATGAGTGGAATCATATGATAATTGTCTTTCTCTGATTGGCTTATTTCACTCAGCATAATACCCTCCAGTTTCATCCACATTGAAGAAAATGGTGGAATTAAATAAATGTTAAGTGGCCGTGCATTGCCCTGAGTCTCGGCAGCCTAGGTACCAAGCACTCTTTAGTGGGAGTGACTCACATTGCACTGACTCTTACTCTCTCCTGCATAAAATAAGACCTCCAGCACCTCTCAGACAAGTATGCAACCGTGTCATAGGATAGGGTTTGCTCAAGTGCTTGTCATCTGCTCAATTCTGGGTGCCACATTCTAGCTTCTCCTGGATGTTTTCTGTCCGTGCAGCTATTTAAGGGTGCCTCACAGGTGAGCCTGCTGCTTCTGCTGCCTTCCATGGGAGGCGTGAGGTCGATGCCAGGGGCGCTGCCTGCCAGGGCACCTGAAATTGGAAAGGTGGCCACAGAGGGATGCTCCCTGACTCTGTATCACCTCTCCTTGCCTGGAAACCAAAGTGGGCTGCTGCTGCCTTGATACCTCATAGGACAAGACATGAACATATCTTCATCTGTGCTTGCCTACAGTTATTTCCTGGGTCTTGAATCTCTAGAGCAGGGGAGGTGGGAATGGGTGGGTGGGCAGGGAATGTAATATTAAGACTCTCTGTCTTTTCTAATCCGGCTTCTCTAAAGGTTCATGAATCCTGAGTGTGCAGTTTCCACACCCCAGCAACTTCTCAGGTGTGCCATGCAAGTCTGACATGCAGTGGGAGACACGGCTGAGTCTCAAAACTGCTTGATGCAAATGAAAAAAAGACCCCAAATTTCTCTCTACCTTCTTCTTTTAAGGTGTTTATAAATTATAATCCTGTTGCATTTCTAATATGCCAAATTTAATCCAGTCCCGCCAGGGGGCCTTCCTTTCTCTAACTGTACTCTGCAGCTTATTTCTTTTATGCAAACAATGCCTTAGGTGAGGAGAAAAGAGATCATTTGTAGCTCTGCATAATCTTCTGCAAGGAGCCTAAGGATTAAGACAGCTTTATCCAATCTTTAGTCCTCTACATAGGCCAAAACCCACCTCTGTTTGGGTTTTCTATCTAAGCCAAGAATGAAGCCAAGAATGACCTAGGACCGGATGTCCTAGTTTCTGTGAGTGTGGCCTGGGAGTGGAAGTGGGAGGCAGAGTTTCAAGGCCTTCAGCACCCACGGCTGAAGTAGAGGAGATTAATTGCCTAGGTTGTCCGGGGATGTTTATTTATTTATTTATTTATTTATTTATTGAAAGGCAACTTTCTTTTTTATTGATTTATTCATGAGACACACACACACACACACACACAGAGGCAGAGACATAGGCAGAGGGAGAAACAGGCTCCATGCAGGGAGCCTGATGTGGGACTCGATCCTGGGACTCCAGAATCATGCCCTGGGCTGAAGGCAGGCGCTCAACCACTGAGCCACCCAGGGATCCCCTGTCCAGGGGCTTTTAGAGGGAACTCAGGTGGCCTCTGATTTACTTAAGTCTTCTCTCACTCCATGATGAGTGCATGCATCTAAGCATTCCTGGGTTTTAGAATTATAAAACAAGTGCTGGTTATTATAACATGCATCAATTATCTAATTATCCAGGAGTAAAATAACAACCATATAAAAACGCTATGGCAAACGTATGTCAAATCGGCTGTCATACGTTTTATTAGTTTCTTGTATTATGCTCTGTCCATATAGACACTGCTCAGTTTCTGGCCATGTGGCAGAAGCAGCCTGACGTGATCACAACTTTATAGAAACGAAATACACACTCCCAGGGAAATGAAACTACATGGATAATTATTGCAGTAGATTTCTATGTTGGGAAAAGGCAAGGAGGCTCGTGTTCTTCTTTGCCAGATTATAAGAGCAGATAGAGGGGAGAGCACCCAGTGCAATGAAATGCCAGGCACTGGGACCCCCTGGAAATATGCCTATCTGGTGCCCTCCTGGTCACACATGAGAGATCAAGCTATGGCACTCAGCGTCACTTTATAGATTTGTAAGGCTAGCTCTGAGTAGACAGGTAGTTCTCTTTGAAAGCGCCTCCTACCTGGCAAGTAGATGTAGGGCTATAGGTGAACAGGAAAGATCCTTCAGTGACCCAATAATCAAGTGTCAGATGGAAGTGCACACATTTTTTTTTAATACAATAGAACACAACGACTGTAACTTCTTTTGCATAAAGCCAGATATAATATAGAGCACTATTTAAGGGGCTACAAACTTCTTGATCCCAATCAAACACCTTTATGACAAAATTTCAAAGATCATAAGGCTAAGAATTCTCCAGTGTTAGGACAGGCCAGCTTGGCTGCCACCCAGGCCTGTTATCAAAATGGACAGCAAAGGTATTAGCAAATTCCGTATAATAAACAAGACAGAGTTCATACCTGAGAACGTAGGCCAAAGCCAGGATTGTACATTTAGAAGGGCTCTAGGTCCTAGAGAGTCAGGAAGGTTTGTAGCAAGGGTCAGGGACCCAGTGGAAGGGTCTGGTCAGCACAGAGCCAGGAACAACGTGTTCATTTGTAGGTCTGTAATCTATGTAACAAGCATGTGCAATAACAGCAGGGAGAAGCTTGAGAGTTTTTCAGTCATTGGAGTCCTAATTTATTTCTCCTCATCCCTTTCTGAATGGCTCTGAGGAGGTGGATAAGCTTGGGCCCACGGTAGCCGCAAAAGGTAGACCTGACAGGAGGAGAGAATTGAGAAATGTGACTGCGAAACTGGAGGCCTAGACACTGTCCCATCCGCTCCTGGGGTCCTCCCCGCCCGAAGGAGAAGCAGCCTTCACTGCACTTGAGCTTACAATCGGAAGCCTTGAAAGATTTAAAGATTACTGCCAGTGAAAACGAAGACTTATCACTTGACTGCAAGAAGGTGTTAATTTGTTTCTGAAGTGAGCCATTTAAAAAAAAAAAGATTTTAGAATTTTATTTGAGACAGGAGCACAAGGGGGCGGAGGAGCAGAGGGAGAGGGAGAAACAGACCACCCCCACCACCCCTATCCCCCTCCACTGCCCTCCCACAGGGAGCCCAATGTGGGACTCCATCCCAGGACCCTGGGGTCATGATTAAGCCAGAGGCAGATGCTTAACCTACTGAGCTACCCAGGCACCCCGAAACTAGCCATTTAACTTCTAGAAGAGTGAATTATAACCCCGCACATTGGAGGTTTTCCAAAGCATGGATTGCTGACCTCGACCTCAGACCAATTAAATTAGAATCTCTGGGGAGGCGGATGAAGCCTAGGTATCTACATATTTTTAAAATTTTCAATGATTTTAGCTTTCTTTAACTTAAATTTACTTTTAAAGGATGAAAGGATCACAAACTGTTCATCGTAAATAAAATTATGTAAAAAAATTCTGACTTCTACTCCCTCTCTATATAGTGTATACAAGATATAAAGAATATAAAGAGAATATTTGTTTACTTACTATCTTTTTCATAAATCATAATGTATAGCCAATAAATTGTCCCCAGATAAGCATCCTTTCATAAATACCATATAGGCCAAGAAAACGAACACTATCAGAGGCTCCAGCCCCTGCTCATGTTGCTTCCCACCATTACCCTCTCTTGGCTCCACAAAGCTATAAAAAGTTTTCCAGGAAATTTTAATGAACCATATCATTGTCTTATTGCCCACCTTTCCACTTTGTTTTCTTCATGTTTTTTTTTTAATGACGAGAAAGTATTTTAGGTATGAGGATTTGATCTCTCTGATCAAATGATATTAATACCAATAACAAATAATTGGAGTGTTCTATGTGTGCTCACATGTTACCTGTGAATGTTCTATTGCGACAGCAAACTTTCAAGCCATTACTCATTCAAGGAATGTAGGCTTCTTTTCTTTTCTTTTCTTTCTTTTCTTTTCTTTTCTTTTCTTTTCTTTTCTTTTCTTTTCTTTCTTTTCTTTTCTTTTCTTTTCTTTTCTTTTCCTTTTCTTTTCTTTTCTTCTTTTCTTTTCTTTTCTTTCTTTTCTTTTCTTTTTTTTCTTTTCTTTTTTTTTCTTTTCTTTTTTTTTAAGATTTTATTTATTCATTCATGAGAGACACACACACAGAGAGAGAGAGAGGCAGAGGGAGAAGCAGGCTTCCTGGGAGGAGGGGTCCGATATGGGAGTCGACCCCAGGACCCCAGGATCACACCCTGAGATGAAGGCAGGCCCTCAACCACTGAGCCACCCAGGTGGTTTATTTTTCTAAAACGAAATTAAACTTCTTTCTTGAGCTCCATAGCACCGGATGGTAGAAAATACCTTCCTGTTCAGTTTCGACAGTGACCATGAGCAATAGATGGCAGCTGCTCCCCATTGCAAAATGAGGGTCCACCACGCCAAGGGAATAAGTGGCCACACTGTGAAGCCTGAGCTTGCTGAGGCAAAGGATGGTGATTGTGCATATGGGACCACTTGTGGGGACACAGGTCCAAATGAGAGAGCCACCCTGTTGGCCATTTTAAATGCTGCCCAAGGAACAGCCTGAAGGGAGAAGGTGACCTCAACAGAACAGAGGGCTGCTAGATCCCAAGGGGCTGAAGGGACATCAACAGGCAGCCAGAGAGACAATAACAGTGGTGTTTTGAAATGACCGCAAAATGCCCACCAGATGGTTAGCTTTAATACCTGTGCTGAGCCCGGAGAGCTTATAAACCAATTCATGACGATACAGTGGAGGGGCAAGAACATTTGCGCTGCCACTACTTTTCCGTCCCCACTACCCCTCAACTCTGGAATAGCCAGAGACAGACTCAGAGTGGGGGCAGTGGGTATGCAGGTGAGGGACAGACGGTCTAGACAGGAAAACAAAACAAAACAAAAAACCAATCTGGGATGGATTTCCTCTCCTCCTTACAGTAAGCTTTGGCCATGCTTTTTGAGGGACGGCTAATTTCTGGAAAGGGAAAATACTTTAAACTTAAAAAGCATTTGAAAATTTTGACTATGTTTGGATCAAACATTTGGGTTAGTTTATGTGCAAATTATGTGTGTGTATGTGGAGACATTTAAAAAATAGAAAAATAATGTCTCTGTGTTTATCCAAAGGAGTTGAGAAGCGCTCCTAGGCCACAGAGCAGGTTTGAATCGGCAGTGGGGAGAACGATGAAAATTATTTTCTTTTCCTTTTTTTCTTTTTTTTTTTCTTTTATTTTTTGTTAGAGAAGGGGAGAGAGAGAAAGTGAGTGAGTGGGGGGCAGGCATGGGGAAGGGGCAGAGGGAGAAGGCGAGAGAGAATCTCAAGCAGACTCCCCACTGAGTGTGGAGCCAGATGTGGGGCTCGATCTCATGATCCTGAGATCATGACCTGGGCTGAAATCGAGAGGCTGACATTTAACTGACTGAACCACCTAAGGACCCCGATGAAAACTGTTTTCTGATTATATCTGATGAGCATTCTCATCCACTGTGTTGGTTTTATCAATATACTGACTATCCCAATAATTCAATGCGTGTGTTCCTAATTTTACCATGACAGCCTCGCCCTGTCAAGCTGCCTGGGCTGGGAGAGGGCCTCTGAGAAGTTCAGGAAGGCGCTGGGGGAATAGAAAACATTGACTAATCTTTCGAATTGTCATTCAGGTCACCGTTATCTCATTGAACCACCACAAGAAACTGATGGAGTAAATGCTAGTCTTAGGGAAACTGAGGCTAGAAAGGGAAGGCTGCTTGTCACAAGGACCACAGCTAGAATAGGGGGAGGACTGGGAGCCAGGCTTTCTCCCTGTGGATCCCACTCTGCAAACAGCCCACCCTTCAGCCTCTGCCAGTCCCTCCCACGGCTGCAGGGGGGGCAATGTGCTGCTCTTCCAATAAAGAGACCTTTGTCGCAATGAGGGGCAATCAAGCAAATTTACCAACTCACTCAACTCTCATCTATCTCTGAAACTAAAAGTTTCAACTAAAAGTTGCTTTAGAGGGACTCTGGGGGGCTCAGTGGTTGAGCGCCTGCCTTTGGCCCAGGGTGTGATCCTGGGGTCCCGGGATCGAGTCCCACATCGGGCTCCCTGCATGGGACCTGCTTCTCCCTCTGCCTGGGTCTCTGCCTCTCTCTCTCTGTATCTCTCATGAATAAATAAATAAAATCTTAAAAAAAAAAAAAGATTCCTTCAGAAACAGCCAGTTCTATCTGCTTGTTATAACCTGGCTTCTGCTTTTAAATTTAAGATGCACTTTTAATTTTTAGAACCAGGTCAGTTATTTTTCTGGATATGTGAAAACTATACTGTTACAAAAAGCAACTCAGTCACGGCTTCCTTTCAAGAAGTTAACATTTACTACCTAGAAAATAATTCTGTGCTTATGGAAGTGAGCGTTTAGAATTTTTGGAACACAAAGAAAAATGCTTGTAGAAGAATGCTTGAAGTCTCAAGAAGTTTAGCCGAAATCCACAGGTACTTGTGGACCGTGGTCGGTATTGGAATTGTTCTTCGCCTTCCTCCATGTGGCAGGATTTTGAAAAAAGAAAGAGAGGTCTGAGTTCCAGTGCTAAAGTAACAGTTAATTTTTTTTTTTTTTTTTTTGGTATTTTACCACTTGGAAGCTTATTCTTTCCTTCTCTCTCTGTTTCAATTCCTTGATCTTTTTTTTTTTTTTTTTTGCATTGTTAAATGTAGTATTTTAGGATTATACACCATACGCTCCTCTCTTACCGCCCCCTGGTAGCACAGACTTCTTTTCCAGTGGGGCAAACAATCCCTGTCACCTTGCTACCTTCTGATTCTGTTTGCCCTGGAAGCAATAAGAATGGGCTTAAATGAGACCCAGAGGTCATCAACCCTGCCTTTGTGCCAGGACATGCAAACTCCCCAAGCCAATTACTAACCTGTTTTTAAAACCCCCTCTAATCAGGAAGAATCCATGACTTCTTTTTGTGAGCTGTTGCACTGTGCAAGAGCACACTATAAACGTGCTCTTTATCTGTGTGTCCTCTTATCTCACCGTTCTATTTTTTCCTCATTTGAGTTAACCCTTTCTTACCTTTTTATGAACCTCTAGGCCTTCTCAGAAGAGGTGGGAGACAAATGTCACCCTGTACACAGGCAAGACGGTAAGGTGAGTCGTAGTCCCTGGGAACCTTGGTGCCAAGATCTCCAGCTACGCTGGATGCACAGGAAGGTTCTAGCATTCCTCATTTTATAAGGTATTTATCTGGCTGCTGCTAAGCAAACATTCTCAATCCTTTTGAACTCCCGGAGACTGCCATTTCAGAGTCTGTTTCCAAACAGGACGCTAGAGGGCTCCCAGGGGTTAAAAATGAGTGGAAAATGCTCTGAATGAAAACTGCTTCTGTACGGCATTGGCTCCCCCCCCCCCCCCAGAATTTAAAAATTAGAGTTTATATTGCAAACTATTAAAAAACAAAAACAAAAACAAACCCTGACGCGTCTTAAAACTGGGTGACCAGCAGCCAGTTTACAAGGAACCGTTTTTGCTTTGCAATCGGTAGTTTTCAAGGGAGCTTTTAAAGCTGAGCTGAAATATTTGAAATGTGGAACACTCTTGACCAAGAAATATGTTCTACTTACATGCCTCAGCCTCTAAAAGTTCTTTGCATTACAGTCAGGGATTGCATTCTTCCTGGAGCCAAGCGTGGGGCCAGCTGTGTAAGTAAGGTTGCTTCTGAGCTCTTCTTCTTTTTTAATAATTAAGTGAAAAAATAGAGCTAGAGATCCCTTTATTTTCTTTCAGCTGACTTTTGTGGGAAGAGGAGGAATGAAAAGCAGTTAGATTTGTGGTGTGTGTGTCTGTGTGTGACTGCATAGACGTAACTTCTAAGATATACGGACACTTACAGCTTTCTATTAGAATAATTCTTACTGTAGGATGATGAAACACGATGAAGGAAAAAAAAAAAACAACAACTGTGCTATCAGATTAAGAGAATAGGTTTCTGGATTTGAATGCTAATACTTGGTGCTTCTGCCCAATGCGTAATGCAGGACTTTCACGAATACGCATGGGATGGCTACAGATTATCCTTTTATTATTATTATTTAAAAAAAAAGCATCTTTAGTTCTCTTAAATCATTCCTAAACTTCAGAAAGCGCCTGCCAGATTTTAATACTTTTCTCTCCGCATCAAATTCAACGAGCGGCCACAAGTTCTCAAACATCCTTGGCTTTTCATGGTTCGTCCTCACTAAATTTAAACTGCAAGTGGAATCTGGACATCTGTGTCGTTTCGCTTTTTTCAAACTTCATCCTTTTAAAACAAACCATTTCACGATGGGGAGATCTGCGAGGAAAGGGTTACTTTTTCCTCTTGAAGAGGAACCGAACCAGTTTGCGACCGTGACTCAGGTCTGTTCCCATTCATTTGCAGGAGCCAGCGCCGCGTGCGCCCGGGGAGGCGGCCGGAGCGGACGAGGCTGCGCCCTGCGCCCTGCGCGCTGCACCCTGCACCCTGCGCCCTGCGCGCTGCACCCTGCGCCCTGCGCCCTGAGCCCTGCGCCCTGCGCCCTGAGCCCTGCACCCTCCGCCCTGCACCCGGCGGCGGGGCCCCGGGGCGCAGGCCACGCTCCGCGCAGCATGCGGGCGCCGCGCAGCGATGACCGGCCCGCGCTCGCCGGGGCGGCTCCTGACCCGGCTGCTGGGCGCGCGCTGCGGCCCGCGGCTCCCTAAGCTGTGCGGCGGCCGGCGGCCCGGGGCGCGCAGGACCCTGCTGCTGGGCACGGCCTGCGCCATCTACCTGGGCTTCCTGGTGAGCCAGGTGGGGCGCGCGGCCCCGCGGCCCCGGGACGCGGCGGGGAGGGCGCAGCCCCGGGGCGGCCGCGCGGCCGGAGCGCCCTTGGCCGAGGGCCCCTGGGCCGGCACCGTCGGCGCCCCCGAGCCCCGGGGCGCGGGCTCCGCGCTGCCGCTCAACGTGGTGTACATCACCCTGCGCTCCCGGCGCAGCAAGCCCGCGCACATCCGCGGCACCGTGAGGCCCAAGCGCAGGAAGAAGCCCGCGCTGGCGTCGCCGCGCCCCGGCCCGGGCCGCCACGTCTCGGCCGCCCCGTCCCCCGGGCCCCGGCGCTCGGCCGCCCACGCGCCCGCCGGGGCTCGCACGCGGGGCTCGGGGGCGCCCGCCGGGGGCCGGGAGAGCGGCATCCGGATCTACAGCGAGAGCGCCCCCTCGTGGCTGAGCAGAGACGACATCCTGAGGATGCGCGCGCTGGCGGACGGCGCGCTGGCCCGGGCCCCGGGGGGCCGCGCGCACCTGCTGCTGCTGGGAGCCGGCGCCCCGGGCTCCGCGCGCCGCTGCGGCCCCCGCGCCTGCGGGCTGCTCCGGCGGCCCCTGGACCTCAGCGAGGTCTTCGCCTTCCACCTGGACAGGATCCTGGGCCTCAACAGGACCCTGCCGGCCGTGGGCAGGAGATCCGAGCTCATCCAAGGTACCAGCCCCCCGGGGCTGGCGGGGGTGGGTTGGGGGGGGGGCCCGATGTGCAGCTGTTGGGGGTTCGGGTGGCCCTTGCTCCCTCCCGAGCTGCTTCCTCCACCCCACCCCCCGCCTCGCACCCGCACAGCGGCTCGTCCCTCCCAAAGCGGGGCGCCCCGCATCTTCCCGGCTCGGGGGCTCCCGGGAGGGGCTGTCCTGGGCGCAAGGGGGTCCCCCTCCGCGCGGCCCAGGGGCTCATCACATCTAATTAAAGCCAGTGGTAATTAGCATGATGAGAGGAGGCGGGGTGGAGGCCAAGGACTTGCTGACAGGTGTGTTATTAGGTCACTATGCGAGTACATAGGATTCCATTCCTTAGGAGTTTTTTAAAAGTAAAGGGGAAAGCGGTTATCCTTCTGCAGCAGATGCAATCTTTATCTATCATCTATCTATCTACCTATCTATCATCATCTATCGACAGAGAGACACAGGCAGAGGGAGAAGCAGGCTCCATGCAGGGAGCCCCACGTGGGACTCGATCCCGGGTCTCCAGGATCAGGCCCTGGGCTGAAGGCGGCGCTGAACCGCTGGGCCACCCGGGCTGCCCTGAAATGGAATCTTTAAAAGGCCCAGAGCCTGGGGACCTGGGCGGCTCAGCGGTTAAGCATCTGCCTTTGGCTCAGGTCATGACCCCGGGGTCCTGGGATCGAGGCCCACGTCGAGCTCCGTGCATGGGGCCTGCTTCTTCCTCTGCCTGTGTCTTTGCTTCTCTCTCTCTCTCTCATGAATAAACGAGTAAATCTTAAAAAAAAAAAAAAAAAAGGCCCAGAGCCAGACCACGTTAGAGTTGGCCCTTTGATTCTCTTACAATGGATTTAACCCTCTTACTTTACAAAGAAAATGAAGCAAAGATAGGTGATTTGTTCAGTGCGTATAGTAACCAGCTATACAGTCTCGTTGAGCCTATGAGTCTTATTTATTGAGCCTGATTTCTAAGACTCTGTCACGTGACAAACATTTTGGCAGGTTCTGGGCTGTGTGGCCAGTCACTTTAGTTGCAGGCAAAGGGCCTGGTCTATGGCCATGCTCGTGCCACGTAAAGGATGTTTTCCGAACCTTAAGGCTGTTCCAGGCTTTGCAGACAAGTAGGGTGGGCCAGCGACTTCTGTTTGGAAGCACAATAATCCCAGAAGTTGCCAGTGTGAATCTTGGCTGGCTCGACAGGCTAAAAAGGACCATGAGGGGATTAAAAGCTTAAAGAGTATTTTTATTTTATTTTATTTTATTTTACTTTTTGTCATAAAATTTAGCATTGTACGGAGTCTGGAATGGGATGAATTAAAATTCTTGGGCGTGGCCAAGATCTAAACTGCATTTCCAATGGCTTTAGGATTATAATTTAGTCTTAAAATGGATACTTCTTGAAGTACCAGCGATTTACTTAGAAAGGCTTGGCATTTCTTACTTATCCTGGCTCGTGTCTAAGAGCTTCAGATTCACAGGTATGTTCTGATGTCTCAAGTTCATAAAACAGCCCGCTATGATTAGGGAGATGTGCGATAACCTCTCAAATATTTAAAAAAAAAAGGTTGGTAAAAGCTCATTTTTCTTGGGTGCTTAGTATTTGCTAGGCACTATAGTAATCGATTCATATAGTTGATACATGTCCTGACCCTCTGCTTCTCACGATGGTGCCATCAGGTAGGTACCGTTATTATTTCCTTTTGGTACGTGTGAAAACTGAGGCTTATTTAGCTAAACTAATTGACCTCAGTTTCCACAGCTAGTTAATGGCTAAGTTGGGTTCCAAACGCAGACTCAGAAAACTGCAGAACTTAAGGTTCTTAATCCCTGGCCTTGGGTGGCCCTATAAGTCCTCATCCAAAGTAGACCACCATGGAGTAAAAGAAGGTATTGGTGAGCATTCAGAGAACAGGCATCTGCCCGATCTGTCCTGGGCAAAGCAGAGCACAGCATGGGGTCACTCTTGTTGTCCTGTACTGCCATTCACTGTCATGTCTGAAAGGCCCCTGTCACAGTATCTCTGAATGCCTCAGTTTCCCCAGCTGTAAAAGGACAATAATACCTACCTCATGAGGTTGTCGTTAGTTAATATGTGAAAAACGCATGGAGTGAGGGCTTGTCAGACGGTAGGTCTTCAATAAATATTGACTACTTTTGTTACCACATGACTTGCAGGAGGGACCAAGTTTATGGAATTACTTATGTGGCCTCTAAGCCTCACGTATCATTTCTTTACGTGACACAACCGGGTCTAAAACCCTGGTCTCTTGATTGCTCAGTTAAAGTTTTTAATATCAGGATTCCGTGTATATATTTAGCCCTGTGCTCTGAATATCCAGAATCTTTGTAAAAAGATTTTTGTTGGGTTATTTTAGAGAGAATGAGAGAGAGAGAGAGAGAGAGAGAGAGAGAGAGGTGGGGTGAGGGGGCAGAGGGAGAGAGGGAAACTCAGGCAGAGTCCCTGATGAGTGTGATGATCCTACAACCCTGAGGTCTTGACCTGAGCTGAAATCAAGAGGCGATGTGGACGCTTATCTGACTGAGCCACCCAGGTGCACCCAGGATATCCGGCACTTATGGGGATGGAGAGGGCAGTTGCATTCGATATGATGGAGGGGTTGGTTTACAATCCCAGTACATCCTGGTGTTCTCCCATTTCAGATGTAAGTGGTGATGGAAAGAACCCAACAAGGTGCTATCAGCATGACTCTCAGTGTGATGACTTAAATGCCCAAGATTACATCTCAAACAATGCTAGATCTTTCCTTGTTTTTTTTCTTTAACACCTTCTCCTGTGTGCTTATTTAGAGACGTAAAATCAAGCCAATTTCCTTGGGAGTCTATGACCTGATTTGAATATAGGTATGAGTCCTCTACACAATATAATTCTACTCATGTAGGCTATTACATGGAAATAAAGTACATAAATAGATCAGTTCTGGTCTTGGTAGGAGACATATAGACAGCCTTAGGTTCTCAGTGTCTATCTCCATCCACCTATTTCTAGGCTTTTCCTGACACGTCTTTCCTCTTTTGATTTCCACAGAAGTGCGTATTTTCCTCTAGGGTCCTCTTCTCTTGGTCTAAGCTTAGATTTATTTCAGGTTCCCTGCTTACCTAAGGAAGTGATAGATCTCATCTAGTTGCCCAAGACCTATTTCTGGTTCGTTTGATGTCATCTCTTTGCATTACAGTTGCTCATTTAATCATCTTTTCATTTCCTCCAGTCTCTAGGTTTGTGAAGGCAGAGGTAGCTCCTGTCTTATCATTTCTAGATCCTAGTGGTGAGTCTCAGACATAGTAGGTGTTCAAGAAATATTTTTGAATGAATGCAGGAATACATTCGTGGCCCGTTCCACGGAGTCTTCACAGTACATCTGTATTTGCTTCCACTTCCAATACTACTTGTCAGGAGACAAGCGCTACCATCGTTAGTCCTAAAGTTCAGGCTGAGATTTCTCACTGTAGGGGTAATGAAAAATGTCTTTGGCAGCCCCTGTGTTATGCAAATAATGAGGTTTATAGAACTTATTTTTGTGAGGACCATCAGTATGGTCTGCTGGCCTCACACTGCAATGTAATTTGATAATGAGTTTTCTGTAGGAGGAACTGTTGGATTATTTTAGGTATATATTTCTCTGGCGATTTGGCTTGGTGTAAGGATAGATTTTTTTTTTAATATCTGGGAGAGTGCGTAGCCAGAAAATCCTGTAAGTAATCCTGCTGTGTTTCTGTTCTCTGACTTTTGATTAATGTTTGTGAAAATAAATTCATGCCCAGCATCAAGAACACAGCGAGTCTGTATTATGAGTCAAATACAGATATTACGCTTATCTCAGTAAATCTTTCCAAAACACCTGTGCAGCAGAAACTTTTTTTTGACCTTAATTTGAAGATGGGAAAAAAGGAATGAGAAAATTGTGCTAGGTCATACAATGAGTTAGTAGTCATCGAAAAAGAGCTTCCTTGTCTTCTGACTTCCTTGGCTTTCCTGTTTCCGTCAACCTACTTCCTTCAACAAATCCTAGAAGGGGCCTTACGGTAGGACTTTTTTGTCCCTTACCACAGTGTATTGGCATATCTGGTTATTTAAAGCAGTGAAATAGATGGCTTATGCAGTCATGCACAAGGACGAGAGCCTTTTTATTGTCAAGGAGGCAGCAACCTTAACCATGGCAAAAGTCATGTTGAGGTTATGATATACTAGGCACCGTTTTAAGTACCGCACATGAATTATCTCATTAACTCCTCATAAAAATTTTACAAGATGAGTCCTCTGTGAGAGATGGTCTGTAGATGTGGAAGTGGAGGCCCAGAGTAATTACCTACTTAGCTCAAAGTCACGTAAATTGCCTGTATGTAAAAAGGATACATGAGATGGAGAGGGAGATGTGAGAGTATTAAGTGCTATCACTAACTGATCCCCCTGCCTGCCCCCTGCCTCACAGATGGATCTCTCTGTTGATTCAGCCCAAAGACAAAAGGTCTCCATTACAAAGCTCATCTTCAGGTTTTGTTTGTTTTTTAATTAGTAAAACTGTTGTGGATGCTCCTATCAGCACGGAGCCGCTAGCTCAGCTTAGCTTGGGACAGGTTCTTGGTTGTGTAACTTGATGAATTCGCTGCGATTCTCTTTGAGCGCAAAAAGTGTGTATGTGAAATCAGTGGACTCACTGACCTGGAGCTGTATACCAGACCTTTCTCCGACAGGTGCTATTCCAAAGAGAACGGAGAAAATGAGAAGGGCGTCCTTGGGGAAAGGCAAGGGTGTAATTAGGTAGGGAGCGCCAGTGGTATACCATGCTGCAAAATCTAGCAATTATCACTGGAACGCAGCCTCATCCTGTGCATATCCATGTGGGAAATGCAAAAGTGAATGGAAATATAGCATCAAAGGGCTTTTTAGAAAAAAAAAAAATCAGGTTTTGCAACAATGGCATCTTCTTCAGCTGCGACTTTATAGTGGATCTAGTGTTAGACGTCACCCAGTTGCGGCACTGCATTTGGTATTATATGTCTATGCATCACTTCCTCATTCTATAAGGAAGATATTATCTCTACTTCAAATATGAGAGTCAGCAAGATTATGAAATTTGCCCAGGGCCACAGAGCTAGTGAGCAGTGGAGCTCGAGTTTGTAACCATCCTGTCGGATACTAAAGCTTCCTCAAGTTGATTCTCTTAACCTACATCACCTCTCAGATATAACTTGGTATAAGTATGGGATAGTGGCAAAAATGGGCAAATTTTAGCATAGTGATTTCTGATTTGCCACTACTACTGTTTCTACCTAATTCCTTTTTCAATTCCACAATTTAACATTGATAATGTTTTTATACAAAGGAAGTATGACATATCACCCTAAACACTGCTGCAAGGTTTCCATTGTCTTTTTTTTTTTTTTAATGCAAGCCAGTGCTTACCAGACTTTCTTGTTTTGCTCTAAATGTTCATATATATGCAAACACGACTGAACATATTGGTGTGTTTTCTGCCAGACGATCCTTGCAAAAGTCATAAGTCATTTCAGAGATCACCAGCTACTACATGGTGCCGATACGTTTGATTTTTTTTTAACAAAATATTTTTAAATGTTTATCTAAGATTGGAAAAGCAGACTACATTCATGTAAAAGTCAAGAGCATAAGAAAGCTCAGCACCCCTCTGTGATCTTCAATTTAGCAGCTTTGCCAAAGCTTCCCTAGCAGGCTGCACAGTAATGTGAATGAATCCCAAGGGACACCATTTTGGTAGCATTTAAGCATTGTACTATTTTTCATGCCCAGCATGGAAGATGCATTATGTATGCTTTATTTTTAGGATGCTGCTTTATTGCCACAGAGCTGTCATACCGAATTAAGGTAGCCTAGTTCCAGGAATTCTGTATGTCAAGGCTACTTAGATGACAAACTGCAGGCACCCCACCAGCTTCCATTTAAATTCATTGTGGATCCCAAGTCGCTCACTGTTTTCCAACTTGCATTGCCTCATCTTATTATAAAGTAGGAGAAATACAGTGTGTATTTTCCACTCTCTTTTTGAGTCCTCGTGGGTAGCACTCTTATTTGTTGGGTGATGAGGCAGTTGCCAGGGCAGGCATTTCAAGTGATTTTAGGCTCTCAGTTCAGGACAGAGCATTTTGTAGAGAGCAATGAGGAGAATGTAGATACCCCCACAATGTGGAAACACATTGACTCAAAATTCTAAAAGTCTTGGACATACGTGCAAACTTTCTTAAAAGATTTCTTTGGGAGTCTAGGAATCACATTTTGTTGTGAAAAATCAGGATTGAAAGCACATTGTGTTATCAGAAAAGCCCTGAGGGTGTTACTTTAGCAATCAGATGGAGCTGGTCTGCTCAATACTTTCTTTCACTGGTGAACAAAAGTTTGCTGAACATCTGCTCCAGGCAGCACTCTGCTGGAGTATCCTCTTGTTTGCTCACTACGTACCTTCGTAGACAGGTAGGGGTACCCGGTAACCTTCTCTGCCTTGCCTCTGCAACTTGTCCCTTGACCCCCATGTGGCGAGGGTAGAAAGCACAATCAGTGTCATCACAGCGTGAAGATGTACGTGCCTCGGTTCCATGCAATCTGCTTCCTTCTCCAGTATCACATTCATCTTTTCTTCTTCTAAGAAATATGTTATTGAGCTTTGCTCTGTGCCAGCTGCTCTTTTAGTCATTGGGGGCCATGTTAGTGAACTAAAAAGTCGAGAATCCCTGCGTCTGTCCAGCTGGCACCAGTGGGCCATGTGAGAGTTTGGTGGCCCAAAGGGAGTCTTCTTCCACCACTGATTTCAGGATCTGCTCAGAACCTTCTTGGGCTCAAGGTTATGATCTTTCCATTAGGACTGAATATGTTATTGTCTTTGGACTGGCCTAAGGAGCATGCAGGTGCAGAAGGACTGGCTTGGATTTTGGATTTTGGTTAATGGGCAAGTATTGCAGTCCTATTGGGTTGTAATTAACGTTTGCTTTCTAGGCCCTGTTTTAAACATGGGGAAGACGCCGTACACTCTCTAATCCAAACAGCCTTGTAGTTAAGGGCGTGGGTTGCCACATTAGTTTTCCAGGGCTGCCATCACAAAATACCATAGGCCTAAACAGCATATGTTTATCTTCTCACAGTTCCGGAGGCTGGAAATCTAGGTGTCCACAGGTTTGCTTTCTGCTGAGACCTCTCTCCTTGGCTTGCAAATAGCCACCTTCTCCCTTTGTCCTCACAAGGCCTTTCTTCTGTGCCTGCCTGTTCCTTATGTCCCTTTGTATTCAAATCCCTTCTTAGAACAGCACCAGGCATTTGGGATTAGGGCCCACCATAAGGGCCTCATTTTAACCTGACTACCTCTTTAGAGGCCCTGTCTCCAAATACAATCCCATTCTGAGGTACTGAGGGCTTCAACGCATACATTTGGGAGGAACATAATTCAGTTCACTACAACTGACGATCTGGACTTCCCGAGTTTGAATCCTGATTCTACCACTTGTGAATCAAGTGGGTTTGTGAGCTCAGAAAAATGAACTTGATAGTCACTGGGCACCTTATTTCTTAATTAGTATCCTAGGGATGACAACAATAAAAATGATGATGTTAACAGTATTTGCCCCATGAAGTTGTGAAAACTAAGTGAGTGATATGAAAAAAATATTTATAAAAGAGCCTAACACAATGTAACAGTCAGTAAATGTTACCTCTTTTTATCCAATTTTCAAGCTGATTCAGCTCTTTGTGATGTGTTTGCCTACATTTTCTGAATGTGTTTATCTAGATTAACATTTACTTGAAGCAAGCAGGCACCTAGAGTGGTCACTGGAAGAAAGTCCTTGGAGTTGATAGTGGCTTATGCCATTATCTCTCATCTGTGGAACACTACGCACTCTACATTTATTATCTCACAAAATTTCACAATGGCCCCATACACGAGGTATTGTCAGACAGACTTTCTGTGGAAGCAATGAAGCTCAGAAGATTATACGTGTCCTCCAAAGGGCCACAGGTCTTGTGTAGCGGGGTTGGAAGGAGCCCAGCGCCTTGTTCTTCATCACTGTGCTATCCTGTCCCCCATTAGCCATTCACCTCGTGTGTTAGCCTCCAGGGGTTGTGGCCTGGGGCTTTCCCAGTTAATCATACATCCGGATTGTAACCTGCTTTCTCCACTGCCTTGCAGTCTGATTCCTGACGTTAGCCGTGACACCTCCACTATTCCGCTTCTCATGACAGTGATCTGGGGTCAGGAGGAGAGAGGCAGGTGGGTGTTTCCAGCACCCTCATTTTCATGATTATTCCAGTGACTCACAGGATTATGGAGACCTGAGAGTGGACTGTTGTTGAGCACAAGCTGACTGGAACCAGCTCGTGGAAACCTCTGCATATCCTCACCTTTGTTTCTCAACTTTCTCTCTGATCTTTCTTAGCTCAGTTGAGAGTGAGGACAGTCCAATCACAGCTTACTGTAAGGATGTCCCACTAATCAAACTTTGATTCAGAGCCCACTGACTGACAGTTCTTTGGAACTTCAGGGCTCTAGATGAAAATTGAAGCATTCTGAAAAATTCATTCATTCTCCAACATTTTTTTTTTAAGATTTGTTTGTTTATTTATTTAACACAGAGAGAGGGAGCACAAGCAGAGGGAGCAGCAGAGGGAGAGGGAAAATCTCTGCTGAGCAGGGAGCCTGAAGTGGGGCTTGATCCCAGGACCCTGAGATCATGACCTGAGCTGAAGGCAGATGCTTAACCAACTGAGCCACCCTGGTGCCCCCATTCTCCAACATTTTTGAGTGCTTGCTTTGGTGCAGACATCATGTCAGGACTTAGAGGTCCAAAGATGATTAAGAAATAGTCCCTGTTCTCACAGAACTCTCAGCTTGAAGGGTAGGAGACAGCTAAGCAACTGCACCATATAAAAAAGGTATGAGGAAGACCTCAATGGAGATATTTTGAGGAGGCCTTGCAGGCATAGAGAGGGAAAATTTAGCCCAAAATGTGTGCGTGGTGGGGGGGTGTGGGGGGACATTGTAAAAACTTCTCGAAGAGCTAATGTCAGAACTGGATCTGAAGTCACTGTGGGTGGAGTGAGAGATGGAGTGGGTGTCGGAAGGGGAGAGAGAATAGATGTGTGAAAAACTTGTGAAGGCAGAGGTACTTAGGAAATCTCAGAGCTCTGAAGGACATGAGGATTTGGGAGGGTTGTGAGCGAGGATGAAGTGAGATAAAGCTGTGGTGCTCAAGAGTGCCTGGGTTTGATGTCATGTAAGGACATGGATTTTATCTTGCAGATAATGGGGAGTCATTGAAGGGTTTGAAGAAGAGAAACGATAAAATGAGTTTTGCATTGTAGGAAGGTCACCCTGGGCAGGAATTCATGGCTCCTTTATCTACATTAATGAATACTAAATTGCCCAGGACTGTGGTCATCCTGATGTGACCAGGACCTTGTTCACAAACTACGATTGTTTGTGGAGCCTGGCACAGTGACCATATCATCAGCACCCTCGGAAGTCACATTTGATTTCTGTTTTTTTTTTTTTTTTTTTAAATGGAATATCGAGACAGGAATTTTCTGGGAGTTTTCATTTCTAGAGAGGAAGTCCAGGGCAGAGCTAGAAAGCAGAAGTTCCTGTCCATTAGTCAAAGGTTCAGAAAAGAGAAGGACACTTTGTTTTTAAAGTAGAATTGGTGATTTAGATTGTTTAAATAGCTTGTGACGGAGGAAGTCACAAGATACTCTCCTTTCCTGCTTCACACTTAGCTAACTCTTGAGGAAATATGGAGATTATTGTAACCCAGTCCAACCTAGAGAAAACAAGTGAAAAACAATTAAAGAGGTAAATAAATACTTTCTTTGTGGTTTGAAGAAATGTGGTATAAATCACCCAGCAATCTATTTCTGAGACAGGACTCGATTGGCTGTACAGAATCTCGACCTATGAAATCTATAGAATTCTCTCTTTTGCCTCTCCTTTTTTAAATCATAAAGACCTCACATAGGTGTGTGTGTGTGTGTGTGTGTTTTTCCAGTATTTGACAAGTGCCACATTTTCAGTATTTCACTGGTTTCTGACTCAACCGTGAGATGATTTGGAAGGCACTCTTCTCATACCTCGGGGAACTCAGTGCCTTAGTCAAGGTGCCTGAGGGATTGGCCCATGTTCCTTGGAGACTAGTGATAAGTCAGGGGTAGAGTCAAAACATTTGTGATTTCTTTTTCTACCCCCTGCCCCCAATATTCTTAGCTCCTTTTCAGTGAAGTTTCTTCCCCTATTGACTGCGACATTTCAGCATATAGCTCTTCTAGGGCACGGTATTTCTTCATTTCTTAACTTTGCAGTGAAAGCTCAATCTTTATGTCAGCCCTTCATTTGTTCCCTTCAAACACTTGTTCAACTGGCAGATATTTTTGTCTGATCATCATTAGGTGTGCACACTTGTCTATTCCTACTAAGCCTCCAACTCTCTGAGGCTGGGGCCTTGCCTGGGAGGGGGGTCTTGTAAGGCTTCCATCTTTGCTGTGCCTCACTGAGCTCTTTCTGTCCGAAACCCCGGGAACTAAGAGGTCCACTGGAAGACAATTGTAAAAACTTGCATTCTGAATAAGTGAATCAACAGTATTTAGAATCCTCAGCACAAGGTAAATCTCATCACATCCTTCAAATTTTCTCCTCCCTTGAGGCTGTCCTGGAATCTTGCATTCCATTCCTGTTTTCCCTTCACCCACCTCCACTGGCTTGTTCATATTTACCCACTCCAAGCCAAGAGATGGTGCCTGCTTTTTCACTTCAATCTAATACTTTTAATGGCCCAAACCCTACTGGGAGAGGCACTCGAGAAAAATAGAGCAGGCAATACTTAAGGGATCATTGGCAACGAGACACCTGCTACACTCTCATTGGAGTCACATCAACACCGGCAATTGCCTTTAGCAATTAGAGATCCAAGACACTAAGGTTTTCCTGCAACGCGCTGCTGATAGTTGTGGAACCCAACAGAATCCATTTCTTATAACAAAGACAAGTCTCAAGGTTTGATTGGCCTTTGTTTTAAGAGATTTTGTAGAGTTGTTTTTAATGAAGGGATCTGAATGGATACCCCCACCCCCACCCCCCAATCCTGTCCTGTCTGGTTCACAAGGAGTCTCGGAATCCTGGAAGGTGGCCCGTATGATAGAAAGGACTTCAGATTTCAGAACTCAGAACGTTTTTAACTTATTTTTGTTCAGTGACAAACGCAGACAGATGCTCATAGCTCCATCCAGCATTCTTAGCATTTACCTGTAGTTCAACGACACTGGGTAGCCGGTGTTCAAAGTGAAGGACATTTAATAAATCCAGGCAAAGGAGATTGTGTATAGGACTCGTTCTTAGTGAATTTTCATGTTCATCTTCTCAAAAGATGTCTTCTTTGTGCTTTTGAAGAAATGTGGTATAAATCATAAATCTTTATTCTTTTGAATAAAGGATGGGCTTGGGAGAACATAAAAAATCAGAGGAAATATTCAGATTTTGGGAAAAACAGTTTTACTGGTGACTCTCATTTTTTAAGGCAGCTGTATAACCTTTAATTCACACAAACACCCACATATCTTTTAAAACCTGCTTTCTCGCCACTCTGACAGTTAGAATTTTATCTCTTCACTGTTAAGATTTCTCTAGAGAGTACAATACTGCATCATTTTGACAAACTTGAATGCAAAGAGATGAATGCTCCTCATCTCTGAAACACTTCAGGGTAAGTTGCTTTAACCAGTTTCCTGTTTTCAGAGGCTATTTTTCTGTCATCCCTTCAGATCTATCAAAGTTCACTTAATTCTTTTAACAGCCATATTTTATAAAAAGTGGAAATCTTTTCTCACTAGTACTTGTAGCTCTGAGGTCTGGAGCCGTACTGACTACTGCTATTATCTCAAGGGCCAGATACACTGAGATGAAAGAAGAAGACCAGTGTGTACAAAGGACCCGTCCCAGCCACACTCTACCTAAGAACTTCTACTCACCCCACTTTCTTCTTGCTTTCTGGAAATCCCCCCTTGCCTGAGGTGCACAGATTTCCAGCAGGGCGGGATGGAACATTTTTATATTATAGTCAGCATTGAAGCTATTTTGCTGAGGGGGCATGGATAGATGTGGAGAAAAACCCAGAATATTAATTGAAAACCAATTATTCCTAGCAGCTGAAAGCTCCCTTTGGCAGTTTGAGAACAGCTTTTAAAATAATAGCGTAGAAAATGTATCATTCAGAAAATTCAATTCATTAAAGTAGAGAAATGGTAAATGAAATACAGTACCCTCTTAGACTAGATCAGGGGTTGATACACTACAGTCTGCAGGCCAGAGATGGCCCCTTGCCTGTTTTTGAATGGCTTATGAGTTACAAATGCTTTCCCCAATTTTTTAAAAGGTTAAAAAACCTCAAAAGAATAATAACATTTCTATGGCTTGAAAATGAAATAAAATGCAAATTTCAGTGTCTATAATAAAGTTTTATTGGAACACAGTCACATCCTCCTGTTGTTTTTGAGTGCTTTTGTGCTATAGCAGAGCTAAATACTTGCTGGGTCAATAGTTGTGATAGACCAGACGGCTCTCAAAGCCTAAAATATTTACTACCCACCTTTGACAAAATGTGCTGACCAGTAGGCTAGATTATTGTATGACAGTTAAACTGATGCCAATTAAATATAAATATTTAATTATAAGAAATGTTTGTGGTAAAATATTTAGTAAGACAATCATGACAAACTGTATATATGAAATAGTCTCAAATAGTTTATTTTCCTTTATCCTGGTGGAAATGTAAATGCCAAGAAAATAAATATAAATTGACATTCATTTATTAATTTAGTTAGGTTCAGTTTCTAGAACAATGCTTGGCACATAGTAGATGCTCGATAAACAAATGAAGGCAGTCAAAAACTGATAAATTGGGGATCCCTGGGTGGCTCAGCGGTTTAACGCCTGCCTTCGGCCTAGAGTGTGATCCTGGAGTCCCAGGATTGAGTCCCACATCGGGTTCCCTGCATGGAGCCTGCTTGTGTCTCTGCCTCTCTCTCTCTCTCTCTCTCTCTCATGAATAAATAAATAAAATATTTAAAAAACCTGATAAATTGTGTGATTGAATAATAATATATAATAATAGTTATAGCAAAAGCTTTCTGGAATATGCATACATGTTAGGACTTCAAATGCATGAGCCCATTTAATCCTAAAAGCCAGTTAGGGAAGGTACCTTCTCGCCCCCATTTTACAGAAGATGAAAGCAAGGCTTACAGAGGGTGTTTAACTTGTCTACTGTTACAAAGCTACGAAGTAACGTGACCAGAGTTCAAAAGAGCCTAAGCTCTCACCATAAGCTCTACTTCTTAAATTTCTAAAAACAACGGACATTTTTAGGTGAGAAAGAAAGGGATGGGAAATTCCAGAAGTCAGTATATAAATCACAGAACCAATTACTAGAATAGGAGCTTATAGATGATTTTTGTTTTCTTGGCTTTACACGCTAATGTTTTTCCACATTTCCTAAAATGAGTAGATTTGCTTTTAATTGCCTTAAAAATAAGAAAAGAATGTTTCTAAAGGAGAGGAAAAACAGCCCAAAAGGTTAACTGTTTCAATTGTTTCTGTAGATCATTTCCCTGCTTCTCTGCAGACCTCATGTCGGTCTGTCTCCTGTATTGATTTGTGTTGTTGAGGTTCAGGATTAGGTTTCAACTCCCTCTGAATTTTCCTACCTATGAGGATCTCAAGTGCTGTCTGCATATAACTTTAGTCCAGAGACACCAATGGGTAGAACTCCTCAGTGTTTGTCTTTACAAGTCCGAAGTACCATGTCTTTGAAAGCTATGTTGTGTTTTCTACCCACTGGGTTACATTGGTCTCTACATGTAGTCTCCCACTCAAGATGGACTGTTTTTACCTGGACTTTACTATCATTATTTGTTACACTGGCATTGTATTTGGAGTCCACTCATTAAAAATTATATTTATCTTATATCTAAGAAGACAATTAGATTTCAGCAGCCCCAAAACCGTTTAGAAAAGTCAAAGGAAATTAAAAAGGGAGATAGTGTTAAAAATGAAGTTCTTTAGTTTGGATCTGTGGTCTCTCTCTCTCTCTCTTTGCTTAATTGTGTGTTGGTGACTGTGGCATACTTTCCAGAATCTAAAGGACTTTTTACATGCCCAGGCCTAAATTGCAAGGCTAAAAGGAGGTAGATTTTTCTTTTGAATAAAACTGGAAAGCAGATGATCCAAAGGATCAAGGGAATGCTACTAATATTATTGAGGTCACCGTAACAGCAAATTCAAGAGGGGTTAGAGAAGACAACTCTTTCTCATAGTAAAGCCCAGACATAGGTAAGAGCTCTACAAAAGGCAAACCAGCAAGAAGGTGAAATAAATGTCTTTGACCAAAGGAATACAGTCATAGATTGAGAACCTCTTAGGTTATTTAAAAGTGCTTTTAAAAATTCCTGTGATGTGTCTTAGACATTCCAGTCATAATTTCAGAGGCTTCTGTTGTCCAGGCCTGTTAAGAATGAGTTAAGTAGGCTTTTCCAGATCGTTGTGACTACCCCCCACCCCACAAGCATCATTTTGATTTTTAACTTCCAAGTGAAGCCGCCTAACATCATCTCTCAGTGACTTTATTTGGCAGAAATGGGGACTGGAAAAGGATGTGACTAGTTTTAAGCTTGAAGTATCATTTAATGGAACCTTAGTGATCATTCCTGTTTGTAACGACTTCACTTGGGCTCATCATTCTTTATCTAGTCCAGCAGTGACATTTCTAAACTATCAGGGGTGAGACAAAAACAATTAGAGTGACAGATTAAAAAAAAAAAACATCTATGTGCACGCAGTTGCAGAAATGACATTTGTTTAAATGTACTTTGTGTGTGAGATTATGTGTGAATAAATGATCCATCACTAAGGGTGCTCCTGTTTCCATCAGAGAAGAAAAAAAGTTTCCATCTTGCTTCTTCTTTCTTTGGGGATTGTAGTGACTAGTGTAAGCCGTGCAATTTCACTTTTAAATTTGTGACTTCTAAAAGTTCCTTTTCTGTGGCCTCAGAAAATCAGACAGTTGCTATTACAAATAGAGAGCAGCTCCACTTAGTTATTGAATACACAATTATAAATGCCTGGACTCTTTCCCTTTTCGTGGTGGCTGCTTTTAGATGTGGAATAAAACCACATTAACCAGAGGACATTGCTATTGGTGATTAGTGGCTTATTCCTGTGCTACATCAATAAAAGGTCTTGTTTCGAAAATCTTTCACTGTCTAACAGGGACTGTGAAATATCATGTAATCAAACTCTTGCATTTGGTAGGTGACAGGGTGAAGCTGTGAGGGACTGCCTAAAGACTCACACTGACTCATGCTAAACGTGCTAACGCGTGTTTGTTTTTTGGATTCTATAGATGGCCGCCCATGCCCTCTCATTCTCTGGGACTCATCTTTATCTCCAGCAAGTAACGAGACCCACTCTTCTGTTAAGCTCACCTGGGGAACTTACCAACAGTCGTTGAAACAGAAGTGCTGGCAAAATGGTCGAGTGCCCAAACCTGAATGGGGTTGTACTGAAATACATCACCATGAGTGGTCCAAGCTGGCACTCTTCGATTTTTTGTTACAGGTAGGTTTCTGAAATCAAATAAGTGGTTCTCTAAGACTGACACTGGGTTATGTAAGTCTAACACTAAGGAATTTTCTATACTTTGAATTTTGATGAAGCCGGAGTTTAAGTTCTATAATGCTATATTTGGCAAGTATAATACTACGTTGCAAAGTTTTAAATTCTTTTGGGAAATATTCAGAAACATCCCTCAGCTCTTTTGTTAGTTTCTGAAGGAGTTCTTCTTCAGTACTTCAGTCTTGCAATTGTCATACTCATTGTAGATCCAATGTATTGAGGAAGCCCATCAACAACTCAAGGTGACTGGTCTTCCCCCATTTGTGGAGTAAACTGATGTTTCCTGAGGTTAAGGACCTCATCCACATTCTGAAAACTTCTAAAAGCTGGAGCTGGGGTTCCCTGGGATCTGTTGATGGTAAAAATTTGACTTCCTTTCACACTGTATTTCCATCATTCCACATTGTGTTTCGTTGGTCACTACACTTACAGCCACCATTTCTCTTGCTTTATAGTATTTTTTTTCAAATATTTCACTAAGATTGGACATTGGAGAATAATAGAATAACAAATATTGACCATCTACATAATTGACACAGAATGTTACAGATTTCTTATAACCCGCTATCTCCTCTTGGCAAGGATCTCACAACTCTCTTCATTCCTTCATTCTGATTACTGCTTTTCTCTTCCTTCATCTTAGAAAAACCAGTTGACTGCTGTTGTTGCATTGCTAATTAGTATTTTGTGAAAATGTAAGAGTGTCTTAGGACATTTGCAAAACTTCTCCTTTCGGTGACGTGTGTGTGTGTGTGTGTGTGTGTGTGTGTGTGTGTGTGACATTGTGGGAAGGAACTAGAGACAGGTAAAAATGTAAGAAGGAAAACAGGTTAGTACAACAGCACAGACTTTCAAGGGATTAGGAACTTTCAAGGAGAGGATGATTTATAGTGTCAGTGTTGTAAAACCACCAGTGAGAACTGAGCTAGAGAGCAGGCCATTTGGCAAAATTGCAGTCAAGAGTCACAAAAAAACTGTGTTAGAGTCCAACTATGAGGCTCAGACTGGTCTTAAGCATTGTATATGTATTAGCTCATTATTCCTTTTATTTAATATACTAACTGTGAGATAGTCATCTTCTCCCCAATTTATAGTTAAGTAAAAGGGAAACTGAAGCATAAAGAGGTTATTATCGAGAACTGTGGAAAGTCTGAGAGCTTACCTTTCTGTAAACTAACAAATTAACCAGCCACATGTTCGTAGATGTTAGCAGAGGGAGGACAAAAGACTCCTGGGCCAGAGGCCAACAGATGACTTCAATTCTCATGGTATAGCAAGTGGCATGAGCTTCATGTCCCTTTGCCCCTCAAGTCCCATTGTGACGATACAGAATGGCCCTGGTGACTGCTACCTGTAGTGGTTTGTTTCACTACAGAGGAATTCTAAGCTTAGGAAACCCCTAATCTTATGAGAGGTTGCTAGCAAACCTGCCCAACATTGCCCCAGAAGCAGACATTATCTTTATCATCTTGGTCAGGAGATAAATCAGATCTGCTTGCCACATCAGTTGGAAACACTCTTTGTATCTTCCAAGGCTGTTTGCTATACTAATATCCTTGGAGAGACAGTGCAGAGCAAAATCTGATGTAAGACGTTTGGAAATGCCATGGATAATTGTTTCTTAACAGTTATCTAACTTGTTTGATATTACATAACTAGTAAGTTCCTAAACTAGTTTTCAGCAGGTTTGGCTAATACTCGATTCCATATTTTTAATCATTATCGTATGGAAACTACCAGGTTATTCTTAGGTGAATGAAGGGTGTTGGTGTAATAAAACGTGTTAGCAATAAAGTGAGGAATGAGTGAAGATTTCTAGGGCTAAGTAGGTGAAGGCCGTGTGTTTGGAGTGTTGACAGTGTAGAGGTTGAAGTTTCTGAGAGTGATAAGTAGAGGCAGGAGGGTGAAGAGATCCATGAACATGGCAGTGAAGTCTATGAAAAAAGAATGACCCTGAGGCTTGTAGTTGAGGAACAAAGATCTACTCTACACGGAATAGAGGGCAAAACCTTTGAAAGTTGTCTCTAGTGACATTTATGTTAATTCTGGAAACTTCAAGTAAATTGCCTACCTTCTGTCTTTGTCATTCTCCTCTCTATTGAGGGAAATCACAACTATCATTTAATCAATGAAGATGTGTTTATGCAGCATCTACTGAGCATTATACTGTAGAAAACTAACACAGGGGTAGCAAAGTAGTAAAGATGGTTAACCCCCTTGCCCTAACCCAAGTTTAGTTTTATAAAAAATCGCTTAGGAAAGTACAGTGTATGAAACAAATATAGATACATGTAAGAAGGGCTGGATGAAATAATATAAAAGTTCTTACTGGTATGAGGTTAAGGAGGGGAGAATACTTTGCCATGAAACAGTAAAGAAGGAAGAGTTTGAGCAAGATCACAGGCTGTAAATGATAAAGAGGGTGAGCACAAATGTGAGGAAGGATATGGGGTTGGCAATTTTCATATGATATTTAGGGCATCCTAAATATACCATTTGTCTGAAACAGTGTCTTTTAGGGGAATAGTGATGGCTCCTGCCTATAAGCGATATGATAGATCATGGAGGAAGAGAGCTTTTTTCACAAGAGGTGTGTTCACATTGTAACTTCTGTTCATTACCTTGACTAAGAATGAATTCCAGCTGAACCACAGTTCCCTGAGTATATCAGCAGCTTTAAACATTGTACCTACCCATTGTCTATGACCTTGAGGATGAATGTAGACACATCTCTATTATAAGTTTTCAATGAAGATAAATATTTTAAGTCCTTAAACTAATACTATTAATAATCTAACAATCATATAACATTTGCTATGTGCTTGGCACTATTCTAAGCACTCTGTACGGAGCACTAAGATATTAACTTATTTAATCCTCATAATGGTCCTATGAAGAAATTTTTATTATTATTCATATTTTAGGTATGAGGAAATTAAGGCAAAGAGAAATTAAATAATTTGGCTAGAGTCACAACTGGTATCCAGTAGGATCTGGAGCTCAACTGAGGAGTTCTGGTTTGAGAGACAAACTTCTAAGCAATGCTTCCTCCTAATCATTTGATAAAGTAATGGCACCATCATTTTCCAATTTCCCAAGCCAAGAATATGGGGATCATTTATATGCCTCATGGTATTGACCCTCACATCCATACAATGACCCAGCCCTTCTTCTTTCAGGAATGGCTTATGCTCCTGTTTTAGTTCAGGCTTTGTAATTTATTACCTGGATGACTCCTTTGAGTCCACTCAAACTGTTTAAGCCAAGATCACCTTTGGCTTGAGATATTGAGAATCAGGCTGCTGTTATCTCTGCAGGAACTGATTCTATTGGCAGGTCAGTTCTATTTGTAATCTGCCTTCTTGCTCTTTCTGCCTGGGGAAGGTTGTGGGGGTGTCTTTCACATTCTTGGTAATCCATGAGCATGTGTGTTGCAGAGATCACATCCTTTTTTACTGGAGATTGGAGTTCCCAATTTTGGCTCTGGCTAAAGCATTGAATCTAAAAGTCAGAAGTTAATTCTATTGTCAAGAGTTAATTTGATTGGCATCTACAAAAGTATTTCAAATTATATATGTGAGGATGGCGTCTATGAGAATAGAGTTTTTTTTAATTCATTCAACATTAACTTGCTTCCCACAGTGCAACAGACAAAACGCTAATTTCCTCCAGATGCTGCAGCATTTTACAATTTTACCAGTAAGGTATTATAGTGTGTGTTTCCCTCTTTCTTGCCGATCTTGGGAAGTGGAGAACTAATTAATATTTTTACTGATTTTATGGAGGGTAGCAAGGTCTTTTATATTTCCAGTTTTTTCATTATGAATGTGATTGAAGATATCATATTTTCAAATATTATCTATAGTCCATTTTTTGTGAGTTGCGTGTTTATATCATTGTCCTTTTTATTGTATTCCATAGCTTTTCCTTTTTGATTTATAAAAACATTTTGTATATCATGAAAATTAATCATTATCAATCCTATATATCTCAAATAGTTTTTTTACTTTGTTGATTTTCATTTGACTTTGTTCATAGTAGATGTCACTCAGAGAAATTGTATGTTTTTTGTAAGATTATATCTTAATTGATCTTTTTACTTCCTGTATTTAGCATCATACAATGTTTATAGAGAGATGCTTATTAAAAATGTTTGCTGAACAAATAATCGAATAAATGAAAATGCGTAGGCCATTTTTCAGGAGTACCATAATAGTTTTCTCTTATACAATAATCCTTCTCATCAGTTACACTGAAATGTTTACTTTAAAGTCAAATATATTCCTTATTTAAACGGTGATTGGGAATGTGTTGGTAGTATATTGGGTGGGTTTTGTTAACAATCTTAGAAAAGTTCTGCCTGAAGTAAACTAAAATCATTTGTTCTATGATGCTACAGCAAGGCAAGAGAATACAGAACCCAGTTGTTAATTTTCTGTACACAATATTCTTTTTGTTTTACCCAATTAACAAATCTACATTCATAAAGGCTATGCCATTTTACTGTAAAATGTGATAGAGGCACAAGTAACCTTTTATTCTTGAAGCGTGGGGGTATGAACTGTAGAGACAAAAATTCACCTTCCTTAGGATGACAAAGAATAGTATTCTAGAGAGCATTTTAGTTTATAAGATTTGGGAAATTTCTATCAAAAGGTCATATAAAATAACAGGAAAAGATTTAGGATGTAGAAAACTTAGTTTTTGAGCTCAGAGATAATCTGTTAGGAACTGATATCCTGGAGCCAGCCTGCTAAATTTCAATCCTAATTTTCAATACTATTTTTTAACATTGATAAGTTACTTAACCTCTCTCTACCTTGGTTTCCTCAGGAATAATAATATTGTTTATAGAGAGAGCTATTGAGAGAATTCAATGCATTTACACACATGAAGAATTTAGAATAATGCCTGGTACATAATAGGTTCAGGGAGTATTATATATTAAGAAATTGACCAGCCAGAAATAATAGTAGAGGGTAATATCAATATAAGAATTAAAGTATTTTATCATTTTTATTCATTAAATTGCCAGTCATTCCCAGATCGTTACATTTTTCTACTCTTATGTACTTATATTAGAGATCTTGGCCTATTAAGTTTTAATTATTTTTGACTAGTCTGTCTTTTTTAATAAGCTGTGAATTTCTCAAGGGCAAGTCCCTGTCTTATCCAACTCTGTAACCTTTCAATTAGTAGTAGAGTATCTGAGATTGTCACACTCAGGGTGTTATTTTTTTTGATTAAAGAAAACTAGTTATATTAAAATATTAAATCAAAAGTGCCAAATTAAAAATGTGAAAGAAATAAAATTGTAATTGCACCAAAGAAATGAAGTTTTGTAAAATAAGAGAATTAGAAGTTTAGAAAATGAAAAATCAAATGAATAGAAAATATTTAATATTTTTACTATTTATTGGAGTTCTTCTTGTACTTACATTTTCTAAGTATAACTTTATTTCATGGGCAATTAAGGAGTGTTTAGATAGAGGAGGACTAACAGAGATGTGTTTTTGGAGCTGTTTGCTTCCACCTTCACAAAATAAGTTCCATATATTTCTTTCCATGTGGACTGGACAGACTTTTTTGGGCCCCTTTCTTTCCCAGACACTTGGCAGGTTTAGTGCTGGTGAGAAGATGGATGAGATCCTGTCCCTGACCTCAAGAGTTATGGCAGTCTAAAAACAGAGA
Source organism: Canis lupus baileyi (assembly GCF_048164855.1). Classification (NCBI taxonomy): domain Eukaryota; kingdom Metazoa; phylum Chordata; class Mammalia; order Carnivora; family Canidae; genus Canis; species Canis lupus. The sequence continues at coordinate 56,698,950 of NC_132850.1, read as the reverse complement.
CAATCATAACAGAATGTATCAAGTGTCATAACCGAGTTAAGATTAACATCCTTTGAAACAAATAAGGTGCTATTAGTTTTTAGAGATGTGTAGAGAATGTGGACAGAGAATGTGACATTTAATGTAGAGACTGAAGACCTTGCAGGAATCAGGTGAGTACAGGAGACAGGGTTTTGGAGAGAGGGATTCTAACAAAGGGCTAAAGATGTAAAAAAAAAGTTCTGAATGGGAAAAACTATGCTTATGGAAACTTCCTGTTCCATTAGGTAGTTTCCTCCTCAGTGACTGTAATAAACTTATTTTCATAAATTTAACAAACAACAATAATATGAATTGGTATGTCTTTTATCAACTCTCTTAGCTCTTACCTGGCTTCTAATGATTAAGTTCTGGAATATAATACATTATATTAATAAGTGTAATCTTTGACCTATTCTCTTTTATTCTTTATCTATGCATCATTTTTTTTCAATTAATGATGTGATAATAGTAAAAATAAACATTCCGATCAACTATCATCTAAACAAGAGAAAATATAACTTTTCATTAAAAGAGTATTTGTTTCTGCAGGAATATCCAAATGCTAGGCAGAGAAAGATTCCAACTATGGCCTCCATGATAGATTATGAAGGTCTTCCCAGCATTCTCCTCCTTTTATCCCTACTACTCAGTGATCAAGGATTTTGTCTCCAACTTTCTGAGATCACTCACAGACAGACACTCTGACAGCAAAAGGCATAGCAATCCTGGGTCTTGGACCCTGGGATTTCTAATAGTTTGGGTCAGTTTTGCTGTTTTGCAGAAGTAGCACTGTCAATCTAAATAGCTTGTAGCCTAAATAGCTTGTAGCATTAAGTCCAAACAAGAAAATAATAGAGGTTTTTTTTTTTTGTTTATTTGCTCGCAAACAATGAGAAAAGATGTAAGTCTTATATAAGATATAAGACTGTCTTGTCTTCAAGTAGCAAAGAAGGTGATTAGCTTTGGCTATATTGGTTGCTGAGTTGGCAGGAATTTGGGGAACAAAGATGGCCAAGGATCACAGGGTTTTGAAAATACTACTGCTTCATAAAAAGAAATCTTCACAATTTCTTTTTATGTTGAGAATCACAGGGGTTCACTTGATCGCTGAGAGTCACTTACTAAGGTAAAGGACATGGGAATGTGATACTCTGGGCATCAAAAATGACCAACTCTAAACTCTGAAGGTACTGATGTGCTAAGAACTGAAATCTACTGTGCTTTCTACAGAATTTTAATTGTTTAAAGCTAAGTGTGCCCTTTGTTATAAATGAAATTCAAATGTCTGACTTTGACATAGTTTCTACTATATACATGTCCATACTTTGTCACTAGGAGAAAATATTTTCAGTATTATTGATGCTGTGATGCAGGGGATTATCTTATATTTAAAGAGGCCTCAAAAGACTTACCAAATTATTTTGTGACTTTATAGTTTTATTCTTCTAAGCACTGCTTACCATACATGAGCAAATTGGCCAGAAAAGCTGGTATTTCCTGGGCACCTATGTTTAGATATATAGGGACAGGGGAGGTGATTTAAAAGAAGCATACAGATTTGCTTCTGTATCAAACAATGTAGAGATTTTTGCAGAGAAGAGGAGATAGATGAAATGGCTAACCTATGCCAAGAAAATTTATTAAGGAAGGATTTGGGCTATCTTACTAGTAGAAGGAAGTTTGACTTACATATTTTTTAAAAAATATTTTATTTATTTTTTTCATGAGAGACAGAGAGAGAGAGAGAGAGAGAGAGAGAGAGAGAGAGAGGCAGAGACACAGGCAGAGGGAGAAGCAGACAGAGAAGCAGGCCCCACGCAGGGAGCCCAACGTGGGATTTGATCCTGGGCCAAAGGCAGGTGCTAAACTGCTGAGCCACCCAGGGATCCCCGACTTACATATTTTTATTCAGTTATTTTATTATACAACTTCAATTCATGACTTTATTTTTAAATAAAGCATCACAATTGGAGAGGGCACAAAGAATATTTTTATGCATATATAGCTAAACAATACTTCACTTTAAATAGCCAATGGTCATGTCAGCCTTTCTTTCTTTCTTTTCTTTTTTTTTCATGTCAGCCTTTCAAACTTGATATCTAGAAGCAAATTTGTCACCTCATGCCCTGACAGTTTGCTCTCTTGACTTACCTGTTTCTATTCATAATATTACTATTTTTAAAGTCAGTCAGGTCAGAAATTTTTGAGTCAACTTTGAATCTTCCTTTGCTTTGTGCGTCATTTTTAAGAAGCACTAAACTTTGACAGTTCCTCAAAATCACTCCAATTACATGTTCCTTTTCATCCCTATTAATGATATCCGAATCAAACTTATCACTATAGGTCTGATCTCCTTATCTCTATCTTTCCCACCTGCAACTTATGTGTAATCCATTGCCGAGTTGACTTTTTGTACTTTTCTTTAAATTGTTTTAGTTGCTTCTTACAAAAATAAAAAATAAAGCTCTGAAGATTTCCGTATGATTGGAAAATCAATTTTTTTTGTTTTTATTTATTTTTAAAAAAATTTTACTTATTCACTTGAGAGAGAGAGAGCACCAGTATAGAGAGAGGTAGAGAGAGAGAGGGAGAAGTAGACGCCCCGCTGATCAGGGAGCCCAGTGTGGGGCTGGATCCCAGGACCCTGAGACTATGACCTGAGCCGAAGGCAGATGCTTATCCATCTGAGCCACTCAGGCGCCCCTAAAAAATAAATTTTAAATGTCTTATTGCATTAAAAATTTTTATATGAAAAAACTTAAACATATACAAAAGTAAATGAACCCTTGGGTACCTGTCATCCAGTTTCAACAATTGATCATCAACTCATGACCAGGCTTGTTTTATCTCTATCCCAATCTACTCCCCATACTCACATTAATTTGAAGCAAATCCCAGACATCATATTCTTTCATCCGTAAATATTTAAGTATCACTAGAAAATAAAACTTAAGCATAGGACTATTAAAACATTCAAAAGAAAAATTAGCAATAATTCCAGTAACTTATCCAGTAAGTTGTCTAATTTTTAATTGACTTATAAATGTTCTATTTGTATGTTTGTTTGCTTATGTATTTATTATTTAGGTTTGTTTACTTGAACCAGGATTCAAATAAATCCTACACTTTATCATCAGTTGATATGTCTTTTATTTTATAGACTCCTCCACCCCCAACTCTTCCTTTTTTTTTTCCCTTACCAGTTTACTTATTGACGAAAACATTTGCCTATCACATGAAATGCTTATCATGGTACCTGGCTGCCTTGGTCTGAATATTTGTGTCTCACCAAAATTCATACATTGAATCTTAGCTTCCAACGTGATGGTATTGGAAGTGGGGCAGGGGGGCTTTAGGAAGTGAGTAGGTCATGAGGGCAGAGCGCTCATGAGTGGGATTAGTGCCCTTGTAAAAGAGGCCCAACAGAGTTCCCTAGTCTCTTCTACCAAGTGAGGACAGAGTGAGATGTTGTAGTTTGCATTAGGAAAGAGGGCTTTTACCAAAACCAGACTGTGTTGGCACCCTGATCTCACATTTCCAGCCTCCAGAACTGCAAGAAATAAATGTTGTTTATGAATTACCCAGTCTGTGGTATTTTGTTGTAGCAGCACAAATGAAGTAAGGCACTGGCAGATAGAAAGTACTCAATGGATCAGCACAGAGATTATCTAGAATCGCCCCGTTTATAAGACTTTGAATGTATATCTATACACATAGCTGTGATTTCCTGAATCTCCAAATACTGCAAGTCCTCAGTAGTAGGGCTCATGTCTGTTTTTTTCTGTGAATTTTCTGCAGCAAAGAGCTGCTCATTATAGCTTCTGATGCTGTAGGAAACCATGAGATCATATAAGGTTGTTTCCATGGACTTGCCATTCAGGTCAAGTTGGGGTAAAGGGCTATCATATTTGCTTAGATGATGGACTTCAGAGAATACATTCTTACATGTTTGTTAGTTGCAGGGTTCTCAGCCTACAGAATCTGGGAAGCTAGTTGGGATTAGATTCTGAAAGTCTGTTTCCTGTTCCTCAATGTCTCTATTCTCTTTGTTGAGACATAGAAAAAAAAAAAAAAAAAAAAAGCAACAATCCAAAGAACAAAGACTAACAACAAATACCATGTTTCCACCTTCTAGGATTATCCTGTCAACTTTTTTTTTGTATATTTGCTTTTATGATTTACTCTAGAAATATAAACATATTAAAAATAAGTTAAAGTCCCATTTGACCATCTCTTCAAGTCCCCTTCTGTACTTTCTCTAAATAGATGATCACTGTCATGAGATGAGATTAGGCTGCATCCTTTCAGTCAATTTAAAAGTAACTTTATATGCATAATAAGTGGATATTTGTGTGTTTTTAAGAATCTTACATACTTTAAGTGCAGTTGACCACATGCTATTTCTGTCCTTTTACCAATTAGAGAGAAGCAGGGGTGAGGCAGGCTGTGGTTTTATGATGCCAGAAAAAGGGATGTTGTGGGAGGTGGATATTAGGGAGATTATATTCCTGAGACCATAGGTCTGCAAGGCAGAAGCCAAGAAATTTTCCTTCGATTGAAACAGCATCTTAATGTAACAAATCCCTTAGGGCACTTATTTACTGCTTCTGGCCACTTTGACATCATATGAAAGGCTTTGCTTGGCCTCATAGGTGTAGTATTTAGATGGTTTATTCTATAACCCTTTGTTCTTTTTCCTGTTGTCATAGCATAGTACTCTTTATTTTACTTTATGAACAAAAATCCGGAATTACAAAGAGTACAGGACACTGCTCATGAGATTCAATCAAATTGAACAAACCTGAATCGAGGAATTTCTATGTTCTGTCTAGACAATTCCTAATCAACCTGTGAGGCTCAGTCATCATTTGAGATTTTGTGACTTGGCTCTGAATCTGACACAATGTCATTTCTATGCCTGGGAACTATTGTGCTCTTCTTTCTCAGTGTGATTCCTTTCCAAATGTCCTCTTGGCTAAGCCACATAGCCAGTTCCCCTTTGACTATTCATGGAATAACATCCCATTCACACATGCTGGCTCCTTCGGAATCCTCTCTTCCAAAGAGAGTCTGATGTAGGGAGTTTGTGAAACCTGCAGAAAACCGACCTGCTAGACTGTACCTGCCCCCTCAGCAGTTAAGCATTCTCAAAACCTCAGGCAGATTAGGAAACCAAGAGTAGAATTATATTGGCCAGCACTTCAAAAGGCAAATAGTTTCACTTTTTATGGCCTTTAAGTGGAATGTACGTCTGCTGCTAAAAATTTTCTACAGGAATATGACAGGGTTGAGAAAGTAAACACAAAGGCACTGGCCCATGAGTCCCTGTTTTGGGCTTTGAGATCATCGCTCTAGTAGAGGCCTGGCTTTCGGAGACTACATTGTCTCACTTCACAGCATGGAAGCTATTTATTTGGTTTTTCAGGGAGGCAACTTTGAAGAAAAACAGTTGTCTAGCCATACTGACCCCGGTTTATCACAGAGGCATGGCTTATTGGCCTTTACCACAAGAATGTGTTTTGCTGGATCCTGGTCCGCTTCTCGTGAAGACTTCCCTGTGTCTCAAAGCATCTCTCTCCTGTTCAGGAGCATATGAGCTCCTCAGATGTTGGCTTTCAACGTAAAAGCTTTTAGAATTTTATATATTCTTTCCATCCACCGTCTAGCATTTATTCTCAGAGATTTCTGGCATTGATTATAGCAAAGCCTAATTTGCATAAAATGTGGACTCAGAAATTGGCTCACATAGTCTTTGCTCTTTTATCAGTCTGAATCAAAGGGGAAAATGTCTGGTCAAATAAGTTATATTCGTAAAGTTCATATTGCTGAGCGACAAACAACTCAACATTCCTGGGTCAATTTTAATTTAATTATTAGTCAAAAGCATGTTACGTTATTTAACGATATACTGCTTTTGCTTATTTCAACACTTGCCCTGGGATTTATAGACTGTGCTGAAATGGAGTAGTGCATAGTAACTATGTCTCAATCCTAAATCGTGTTGTATACATAGCTGGACTGGAGAGATCAGGGATTTGAGGAAGCCTGTGTGATTCCATAACAACCTTTTGATATTCAAAGATTGTTTAATGCATCGTTTGAGCTAGCTGTGGGATTGGCTTCCCCACTAATCCTATGCCATTGAACCACAGACAATTTAAAACCAAACTTAACTGCTGTGTTCTGGGGAAATAGGAAGTTTAAGCATCATGCCTGGATAAATCCACCAGGAAGCAAATAAAAAACCATGGAAAACTTAATACAATAGTATATTCATGGGAACACCTGAGAGGCCAGAAAGATACCCATGGGCCTCAATATAGTTATTTTTTGGTATAATTATTTTTAAAAGATGCATTTTTAAAAACTTGCCTGATCCAGTAGACTCAGAGAGGGTTGAGAGCTGGTTCATAAAGATTCTTTTGGTTCCACACTCTTGCCAGCCGTATTCAAGTTGTTATTTAATGGACATAGATAACTAAGAGATAAATGGAGCTTCAAAAATTTGTTACTGATAGGATTGTTTGAGACAATGGCTTTTTTTGTGGCCATTTCAGGGGGTCCATGAGGTCAATACAAGTTCCATAATAATGTTAAGATGGTTTTTGCTTTTTTCACTACGTTGATGTTTGCAGTAATGGGTGAATCTGGTGGTGCCTTAGCATGAATCAGAGCTGGCGCTGAATTATACCAACTGCTGTCCTACTCTTCATTGCCACTGTGCTCACAAGAAAAAAATACACGAAAAAAAATGCCTGATTCACTTAAGAATGTCCTTGACGAAGCAGTGAAACTATTAACTTTCTTAAATCCTCCATGTAAATATGCACCTTTTAAAAATTCTATTTGAGGGGCACCTGGGTGGCCCCATCGGTTAAGCATCCAACTCTTGATTTTGGCTCAGTCATGATCTCAGAGTCATGAGATCAAACTCTTCATTGGGTTCTGAGCTTGGCATGGAGTCTGCTTGAGATTCTCTCTCCCTCTCCTGCCCATCCAGCTCATTCTCTCTCTCTCTCTCTCTCTTTCTCTCTCTCTCCCTCTCTCAAATAAATACATCTTTAAAAGAAAAATATTTTAAAAAATAAAAATTCTGTGTGATAACCCAGGAAGAATGCCTAGAGCACTTCTAATGCCTCCCACAGAGCAGTGGTTGTCTAGAAAAAAACTTTATGCAGTTGTTTGGATTGTGAGATGAACTAGCTGCTTTTTTCATTAAACATCATTTTTACTTGGAAGAACAATTTCATTTCTCTTATTATTTTGTTAGAAAGTATAGCAATTTCTTTAAAAATATGTTAACATGTAACGGATATGTCAGCTATTTTTAAATAAATTAATACATAAATCATTTTTTCAGGTTTCATTTCTATATGGTAAATAGCCCACATAAAGTAATCCTTTTTGGTGTCTTCAATAACTGTATGTGTCAAAGGTACTTAAAAAAACTTTGAGAAGCATGGCCTGGAGTAGTTTTTCTGAAAAAAACTTTCCTTTGGATGGTTGCTCATAACTTCAAAGGTATTAATTACATTTCTGTGATTCTAAGATTCTGTGATTTTGATTTTAAGATTTTGAGCTTTTTACAAGAAAATGGGTAGAAGAAAACATGGAGGTCTGGCCTAATGAGAGGTCTTTTCATAGTTAGCTATCTGCATTAGATAGGTTTGAAGAGGTGAGATGAGTGAAGCCAGCGTTCATTCTTTCATTTTTTCAACAATTTTTGAGTATGTGCACTATGCAGAATATGGTGTTTACTTAGAAGTGCCGGATTGTAATCTCCACAAAAGTAAAAAGCTTGTCTTTTCTACCTTGGGAGACAGTGTGGTGAGTGAGGCAGACGTCCGTAGAGATTCACATCATAACACTAGTTTAGTCTCCTTGGTAGAGATTCACATCATAACACTAGTTTTGTCTCCTTGGACAAGTTACTTACCATCTCTGAGCTTTTTTCTTATTTGTAATGTGGGAAAAAATGTGTGTCCTTTTGGCTTATCTTGATAATTGGAAAGTTTGTGATGTAAAGTGCTTAGCAGTATCCCGGGACTTTTGTATCCAAGCTGAATAAAGGACTTTACTTTATAGCTATTTGCTAACCCAGAGAGCATAAAGATAAATCTGTCTTCAAATGGGGATTTCTGTAAGTACATGTAGCAATAATCTTCGAAAGAAAAAGATTTAATTTTGTAAGGCAGATTTTTTTTTTTAGTTGTTTTTTATCCTATTGAAGGATACTTGACAAACACAACTGTGTATACTTAAGGTGTATAATGTGTTGATTTGATGTTCGCATACAGTGTGAAATTCCATGATCAAGGTAGTTTACACATTTATCACCTCACATAGGTACTTTTCGTGTGTGTGCGAGAGAATGCTTACCGATCTCAGGAAATTTAAAGTATACAATACAGTATAATTAATTATAATCTGATCCTCAGAACTTACCCATCTTGCAACTGCAAGTTTCTTTCTTTCTGCAAGTTTCTGGCCAGCATCTCCTCATTTCCCCACTTCCCAGCCCCTGGCAATCACCATTCCACTCTCAAGCAGTGTTTATTTTCAATAAACAGAGAATGAATTGGCTTTTTATAAAGAGGACCAATTTCCATCAAAAGATATGAGTTCAAATAGCTTTTGAATATGTTATATTAGATTGTGTTCATCATTGTTAAAGAAAAAAAATATTCAGTGACGCTTGTTAAAGACAATAAAGAAGACCTTATTCAGGATAATCCTTTTAGGTAGGGGGACAACTGTAATGGGACTTTTTGGTGAGGAGATTGGGCTCCACCCTGAGTACAGTATGGGCAAGTGTGAATGTACAGCCAAGGAGCAGGAGAGGAGTCAGTGGATGGCAAATTATGAAGAGGAAGCACCAGGGGTAAGAAAAGTTCTGGCTTAACTGGCCTAACCAGATTCTTGCTGAAGATAGACCAGGGCCATCAGACATTGCCCTGGGGGGACTGGTGCAAGATGAGGAGCCCAATTAGATATCGAGAGTGATCAGATATCAATGGTGGGGGACTCCGATTAAACTGATTTACAGGTTCTTGCTAAAACTGGATTGTATATGGAAGTGCACAGACAGGTCTAGGAGAAAGGTGCAGGAGCCTGACTAAAGTTACGTCAAGCAAAGAATCATTGTTACTGTAATCAGAATTGTGTTTTCGCATCATCATTTAGATTATCTTGTTTTTGTCAACTTCCTAATAATTAAATACATTATAAGAGAAGATAAAATTGATAAAAATTTTATGAGAACACTAAAAGTTAATACAGTCAAGTCAAACAAAGAAAGTTTTCAGTGACAGTGTTCCCTCAGATGTAAGTATGTGTAATCTTAAGCTTGCTTACAACTTGATTTAATGTTAAATTGTTAAAAATGGTGTTTCATTTCCTCAAAAGAAGGCACTTTTTAAACATTTTACTTACATTACTCTTGTTTTAATTTTCTTTGTTTAACATAAACCCATTCCATAAATCGAAACTTTATGAAATGTAAAAATTCTTGTTTTTCTTAGTCTGAGTGTTCTTTATAAATCTTTAGAGGAAAGTGGGTGTGCCTTTGGCTGAGGCTATTTCCATGCAGCTCTGCTTGTGCAAATTACAGATGTGAATTTTCTTTCTCTAAAAATAGATTATCACTTGCCTGGTGACTCTCTCCAGAGTCTTTATGTGGCGGAATGATGCTTGACTTCTGGTTCTTATCCAGAGGTACAATATGTGGATTCCCAACATTGCATGCATAGAAATAGATTCAAATGCATTGTCGCATTAAAAATGCTCTTACAAATAAATAAATAAATAAATAAATAAATAAATAAATAAATAAGCTCTTACTTATACATAAAGAAATATTGTCCTGTCTTTACTTATGACTCAGTAACATGGAAGAAACTAGAGATTCTACATTGAATTGGTTCATATTGAAAGGGTTTTTAAATGCGGAATTCTCCAGATTAGGTAGTGTAGAACAGTGACTGCTGTTTACAGAGGCAGAGGCAAAAACGAGCCTATGGCATTGTTAGATGCATATATTGTGAACTATTTTTACTTTCTCATCGTTCATCAAATGTTCTGCTGGTCACATTTATATGCATAGTAATTTAACAGGCACCTGTTGCCATGGCAGCACAGAACAAATATGGAATCTATTATCTTTTTTTTTTTTTTTTTGAAATCTATTATCTTATGAGGTGAGAGTTCCCGAGTGATGCAGGTGCAGGCTGGTGAGAACACTTTTGCTTTTGCTTGTGTAGCGTACCCACAGTGAGACACTAAGTCTGTATTAAAAAGTACCATGGGGACTGTAAGATTTGTTTGAGGTTGGTCTTCTCTACAGTCTGGTCTAGCTTCACAATGTTCAGTAGACTACAGGGATCCGTCTAATTTCACTGGCAACCATACACTGGTTCATATCAAGACAAATTCACACAGAAGGATTTTCCAATGTGAGTCATTAGCTAATAAATGCATCTATATGTTTTTGTGTTTCTTTGTACCTGGGGTTGGGCTGATAATGGTAATGATACACACTGTCTTTTTGCCTTTTTGAAATGAGATAATTGTTGAAAATGAGAATTTTTTTTCCCCTCCACACGTTTTCTTAAGACAAATGAGATGTCCAATGAGGTAAATGAAAGTCAAAGAAATCTTGTAGAAAACTGCTAATTATAGAAAAGGATACTCTATTGATATTTCTGTCCCATCTGATTGTAATGTCTTTCTCAAGTGCCTATTACCCGTAAGGTATTATGGCAGACTCTCTGTGGGATAGAACAGTTTTTGGTCCATGGTTAGTGGGACTCAACCCAAATAAAGGAGCCAACTGAGAGAAAATGACAAGCACAGGCAGTTCCATTTTTTTTTTTTTTTTTTTTTTGCTCCCTTCCCATTTTCCCCCCTCTATCCAGTAGAGGCTACTTTAAAAAGACCCATGTCTTCCTATGTCACCATTATTTTGTATTTGATTCTTCCTAACTCTCGACAGTTCTTTTTATAATACACACTATCGAGTGCCTAGTAGGTGCCGGGTATTGGATGAGTTACTATGGTAAATTGTTAAAGTCCACTTTATTACACATTTTACTGCATTACTTAAGCTTTTTCTCTAAAAAAAAAAAAGAGTTTTCTTTGTAAAGGTGCAATTTTTAAGGGTTAAAAACAAATAACTTGAAAAGAGATGATGGGATCTTAAGTATTGACTCAGCAACCAGAAACACACACGTACATACACACATACACTCACTGAGTCCCTTAAAGAAATGTACAGAAACTGCGGTAGAAAAATTTACAGGGTCACATAATTTAACTAAAAGAGTCGAATGAAAAAAAATATTTGGATTAGGGGAATTTCTTTTTTTTTAAGATTTTATTTATTTATTTGACACAGAGAGAGAGAGCACAAGAAAGGGGAATGGGTGAGGGAGAAGCAGGCTCCCCACTGAGCAGAGAGCCCGAGGTGGGACTCTGAGATCATGACCTGAGGTGAAGGCAGATGCTTAACTTACTGAGTCACCCAGGTGCCCCAGATATTTCTAATCTATGTGAGGAAGAACATCTTTATTTTATTCTGTCTTCAGCTTCCAAGAGAGGTCCTGATTCCCTTTAGTTTTCTTTTCTTTTTTTAACATTTTCCCTTGATGTGCTGCTCCCTTGCCTTTACCTTTCTTCCAGCTCAACTTGAGAAAATATAGTGAGACCTGAAGGCACATCAGATTTTTTGGCTTTCCCCTAAAGGCACAATAAAAATACTCTTATCCATCTTTTGCTCTGCTACCTACCTTCACGTTCCCCTTACCCTCGACAGCTCAGGCCCGCACCGTCCTACTCAAAGTGGAACTCAAGGTCTCTGCTGGTTTACTAGTCCATGACAAGTACAAAAATTACAAGCAAGCACTTAGAAACTTTGATAGAAATGTGGTAGAGGAATTTCATCTGTTGATTCTAACAAATGTTTGGTTGGTATTTTGTATTTTTTTAAATTTTATTTCTCCAGTGATAAATTATTATCATTATTATTTAACAAATAACAATCCATATGAATTGTGAGGCTGAGGGAGAGAAACAATAAAACTACCTGGTCTTTCACTACAGATAGTCTGAGAACTACTGGTCTAACGTACTCTCAGTTCTTCTAAAAATGTCTTTTGATTTCCTACCTTCATGCCTTTGCCTATTTTTTAGCAAATACTCCCTGTCTCTCAAAATACAACCATAATATCCTCTCCTTCATGAGTTTTTATCTGAACTCCTACACTGCATTTTTTTTTGTTATTTCTGCTGAAACCTTATAACCAGCATTTATTAAATGTAGTGACATTTAATATTCTATACAAATGCACTTGCTTTTTTTTTTTTTTCTTCACTACCACCTGGGCTACATATGAGAGATACAATCAGGATGGGGAAGGGCATGAATATTTGGGTTAGAATCCTGAGTTCTGTCATTTATGAAGTGATGGACCTTGGGTCAGTCAACGAGTCTCTTTGTGCCTCACTTGCTTTTCTTATCAAATGGGACTGTTGGTAGCACCGATCTCTTCAGGTTGCTTTGAGGATTAGAAGCAACAATACGTATAAAGCATTAAGTTTACAGTTCCTGACACATGCTAAACACTCAGTAAATGATTGCTCTTATGTTTTTCATTAATATTAGCAGCACTTTTAGAATATTTTTTTTTGCATTTGTTCAGATATTGCTTGGAATTAGTCATTCAATCCCATTGTTTTGAGGAAAAAGAAGCTATGAAGCCGTTGCTTTGATAGACCCACTTTTTTGTTATTTATTTATTATTTTTTAATAATAAATTTATTTTTTATTAGTGTTCAATTTGCCAACATACAGAATAACACCCAGTGCTCATCCCGTCAAGTGCCCCCCTCAGTGCCCGTCACCCAGTCACCCCCACCCCCCGCCCTCCTCCCCTTCCACCACCTCTAGTTCATTTCCCAGAGTTAGGAGTCTTCCATGTTCTGTCTCCCTTTCTGATATTTCCTACCCATTTTTTCTCCCTTCCCCTCTATTACCTTTCACTATTATTTATATTCCCCAAATGAATGAGACCATATAATGTTTGTCCTTTGATAGACCCACTTTTTGAAGACACATCTAGAATAGGCGTTGTGCAAGAGTGGAACGTCATTGGGTTTCTATAGATTCCTATGGGGCTTTGGGGAGCTGGTCAGTGCAGCAGAGGCCTACTTGCTTAGGTTCTGTAAACATAACTGAGTCACTCATATGATAATTTTTTCATTCAGGCAAAAGTAACACTCCTAAAAGGAAAATGGAATTTAAAAAAAGGAACTTTAGAAGAAAGCAGTATATCTAAAAATATCCCCACGACACCAACAACAAAAAAATTGGCTGGGACACCTGGATTTTTCTGAGTATAATTTTAGTTAGGTAAACATTGAAAAGATATATTTTCCTAAAAGAGGAAAGAGTAATTTTATGGAAAATGATGGTTGGTAGTAATCTTCAGATTCAGAAGATCGATTCTATAAAAGATTTTCCTTGTTTTAAAAAGTGAGAGGTTGTGAATTTGAACAAGTTGCATTAATGATGATCAATACTCACAGTCACTAGCCTGATAAAATTTACCCCCAATGAGTCTTCTTTGTAGGATAATTTTCTAAGGACATAGACTTGTGGATGTGAATTACAGTGTTTGATTATGCGGTAGTTAAATGGAATGATTATTTTAATGTGTGCGCCAAAAAATATATTAACACCATATTACGGATTCATAGCTATTGAGGATATGCTTTATTAGGCTTTAAAAAAATAGGTAGACTCTCTTGGAAGTAAGCAGAAATGTATTCAACATATAACTAAATTAAATGCCAAGCAACATGGCATTGAATTTAAGGGAGTGGATTATGGTTTTGTGGTCAAATTATTTTTGGTATAGTGAATGTGAATTCAAAAAGAAGACTCTAAAAATTCTGAGAAGAGCTAGGGAACAAGATTTAAGAGCTACTTAGGCCCTTGCTAGACAAGGACAATAATACAAAGACATAATTTACTGTAGTTAGAGGATAAGAAAAATGAAGTGAAACCCAGATTATTTGAGGCCTTAAAATCTAATTCTATATTTGTAGGTGTATATACACACACACACACACACACTCAATGTGTGTTAACATACCCACCAACTTTATGTGTAGATCTGAATAAAAGGAAGGGTGAACATTTTCTAGAAGAAGAGTTGAGCTGAACACACACACCCGTTTTTAATAATAAGGTCTGTTAGACTTGAATGGCACAACAGTCTGTCGGGGAAGTGGTGAAATCATCACAGACTGTTGAGTGATTCAAAATTAGATCAGACAAAGCACTTTAAAAATACACTGTAGGAAACAATCTAGGCTGGGAAGGCAATAAAAAATGACCTAAATCGGTCTTTTCCACCTCTAACTTTTAATGTTTTCTTGTAGTTTAAAAATAGAAGAGTGTAATATTTATAGAAATACTGAAAGTTGGGGTCTAAACTCTAAGGCGCTTATTATTATTTAACAATATATTTGCTACTGATGGCTTTGCTGTAGAAACAACAGAAATGTGGCTCTATGTCTTCATCGTTTCTTCACTGATATGAAATTAACAATGAAGAAAAATGTTCAGGGTTCTGGGTGCGATTATTAAGTAGTTTAAGGGCTAAATTTCATTTTATTTATTTATTTTTAAAGATTTTATTTATTTGAGAGAGATATAGTGAGAGAATGAGAGAGAGAGAGAAAGAGAGAAAGCACAAGTAGGGGGAGGAGCAGAAGGAGAGGGAGAAGTAAACTCTCTGCTGAGCAGGGAGCCCAGATGCGGGGCTCAATCCCAGAACCCTGGGATTGTGACTTGAGCCCAAGGCAGACCCTTAGCAGACTGAGCCACCCAGTGCCCTTAAGGGCTAAGTTTTGGTGCATAAAACTTAAGTTCTAAACCATTTATCCAACATAACAGACCTTAAATGTTGCGGTTAAAATTAAGCAGTATTTAGTTTTTCCCCCATATATAATGTCATTATAACTGGATATAAACATACGATGGTGATGGAGCAAAGGTATAGAGAGTCTTTGAGAATTATTAGCTAATGTATATAAAAGAGGGAAGATCGACGGAGAAGCAGCTTCTAGAAGGGTTATTTTTCATGTCCTCTCCGACTCTCTGATCTTAACTTAAATGATTGCTAATCAGATGCAATCTCTTTATGTCACTTGATTTCTCCTATATTCAAAGGCAGTCAGGATACTACACAAAATGAACCAAATTGTTTAAAGAGAAAGGGCTCCATAAATTTTTCTAATACTTTCTAATTTGTGCTTTTTTTTCATTTAACCTATAGTGATTCGCTTGGGGACACTCTTGCTCACCTTTGGGCGACCCCTGTCCTCATATCAGACAGAGACGCTTTAACCAGAAGTGGGAATTTACTGTTCTCTGCAATCAGCCTATGTGACCTTTTGGATAAATCATTGCTTAGACTTATAGCCCCATGGATCAGCTGCCTGGAACCAATCCCAAGAGAGGCCTCCCTTTATCTGTACGTTGCTTGTAGATCAGCAATGTACCCTCTGCATTATCCAAATGTTTCTTGGCTCACTGACCACCCTTGTCCCATGTGACTGGTTTTACATAAATGACATAGAAGATTGGTTTAGGCTGACTTCTTTTACAATCCCTGTTTCTCAAAATATGCTGGTTGATACAAAGTTCACTTTTGTGCAGAAGACAGAGAGGACGGTCATTTGTGCAGTTCTTAAGGTTTGCTGTGGTAGTGAGGCAACATTAAATGACCACTTCATTTTCCTCTGGGAGTAGTCTTGGTGGGGAGGTGCTGACCATGGGCAACATTTTTTTTTTTTTTTTGGTGCCCAGCTCACTGACAGGTGGTAGATGTTCAATAAACATTTGTTGGGTGAATAAATGAATGAATGGGTGGTCATTTCCAAGGAGGCTAAATTTCGGTACTGCTCTTTCTGCATTCCTTTCTGAGCAATTGGCCTCTTAGAGTGGCCAGCCCCACAGGATCTGCAGAAACAGGGGAAGAGAAAGGATGGGAATTTACTGCCAAAGTGTCGGGTCCAGCCATCTTTTGAATCATGAGTGAATGTGTACTCTTTGATTAGCCTTAAACTATTTGACATGATGTACTGGGTGGAGAATCATGAAATTTTGGAGACAAATATAGCTGTGTCTAAATCTTAACTTTGCTACTTAGTTATGTGCTACCTAGAGTGGATTATTTAACCTCCCTGAGGCTCAATATTTCTTCATTAATATGGAGAAATTGCCTTTTGTCTTGGAAGCTTCTTCCTTTCTTTCTCTCTCTTTTTTTTCTACAATGAGATAGAAATTTTTAGAAATTTTTAGAAATTTTCTACAATGAGATAGAATTTTTAATTTAAATTCAATTTGCCAACATATAGTTTCTAGGTAAATCACTTCATATAGTATATATGTGTGTGTCTCAATAATAATAGCTATTTTCACTTTTTTTTTTTTTTTTTTTTTTTTAGTATCTTCTAGATGCCTGGATCACAGCTGTGGGTGGTGATCCCTCCAGCTAACTAAATTCCCACTAACTGTACGAGGCACAGTGCCATAGTATCATTCCCATTATACAGCCAATTAAATTGAGAGTAGGTGATGTAAAGGACCCTACACAAGGTCATAGAGCTAAGTGAGAGAACAGAGATTTGACTTGAAATTTATCTAATTCCTAAGCTGAGACTTTAATTTATCCCAATTAATAAATATTATTTCTTTCCTGCCCAAAAGAAATGGAGATGACACAATTATCCTTTTCTAATTGATCTGCTTACCTCTTCTATTGGATAGAAACCCTATCCCCATAATAAACCCCACTGGACCCAATAATTTTATTAATGGTGCTCACTTATTTAGAATCTAGCTGTGGGCCCCATATGGGTAGTGCTTTTTGTTATCATTGCTGAATGTCACATCTTTTCAAAAGATTCGTTCTATGTTATTTATTTCAGGTTAGATAGTGTAATTCTAAAGTCCAGAGAGGTCAGAGGATGCAGTAAATTTTTAGAGCCACTGAGATAGCACAGGTTTTCTATAACCCAACTCGAGAAAGAGAACAAGCTATATAGCCTTTAGCTATGTAAAAAGGCAGTGGTTTCTATCTTCTGTCATCAGTAGAGTCAGAGATTCTTCTGGCCATGCGTCTGCATATGATGTCAGTGGGAACTTTGAATATTAAGGGTGGAGATGTCTAACTTGGATGATCTGACTTTGGAGCTGTTAGAAGCTGGAAATGCTTTTAACCATGGCTTAGTCAGAAGGATATGAACCTTGGACTTACTCTGACAGTTGCCTTTAATTAAATGAGCCTGGCTCTATTAGATTCTGGCAAGGCAGCTATTTAGAAAGCACTAATTCTTCAGAAATCTAACTTTCCCAAGTTTTGTTTTTACTCAGCATCTTGGATTTTGTTTTTGTTTTCCATTTTCAGATTTATAATCGCTTAGATACAAATTGCTGTGGATTCCGACCTCGAAAGGAAGATGCCTGTGTACAGAATGGACTGAGGCCAAAATGTGACGACCAAGATTCTGTGGCTCTGGCACACATTATCCAGCGAAAGCATGACCCAAGGCATTTGGTCTTCATAGACAACAAGGGTTTTTTTGACAGGAGTGAGGATAACTTAAACTTCAAATTGTTAGAAGGCATTAAAGAGTAAGTTTTATGATGTAACATCTGTGGGACATCACTTTTCGATTAAATAAGTAGTAAGGTTTTAAGAAAACCCAAATGCTATGTGTGACTGATCTGACCCTTGAATGGAACTGTGGATGTGGAATTGGGGACTGGAGGCCCAGAAATGGGAAACAGACCTAAACCGAACAGAACAAGACTGCGGCCTCAGTGTCACTATCACTAACCCATGCAACCTACAAAACTCCCACTACATTTCACATCTGTTGTGTTGGTTGGGCCTCATTGTGAACATCCGCCTGGGTAAGGTTGGAAGCATGCAGGGACCTCTGGGATAGGAACCGGCAAAGCACGGATGAGTGGGTAGCAGAAACTCCGTTACCAGGGCATGGGGCAGAGGGAAGAACAGGCATGCAGATGTTGACTGGGGGGATGTCCAAAGGCATAATCAAAGGCATAATACACTCAAGAGACTTCTGAATGCAGTGGGAAATTAGAGCTAATCTGCTGGAGACAGTGGCTTTTTGAATTCAGGTAGGAGGGTTTTTGAACTTTTGGAAATCTTTCCGGTAGACATAGACTATGGGGGAAAGTATCTTGAGCTTATCTATTTGGAAATAAAGGAAACAGATTCTTTTAATAATGGCAGGAACCCGCTGTAGAGTCTGGGCCATTCAACTTTAGCTACAGGGATTGAGTGCGGATTTCAGGCCTCCCAGCTCATAGCCGCCCTACATAGCCTTCCTACCTTGTCAGAAATCAGTGACCAAGACATTAGGGTATGTCTGAGACTTGCAAATAGAGGGGAGCATTAGTGAAAGAGTTAACCAGCTTGGTGTAGCTAAGTGACTGCTGGAGAGCACGTGAATGAGTCTAAAATTGAGAGTAGAACCCCAGTCTTCCAAATCCAGGTCCAGTCATTTCTTCTGCAGTGACTTGTTTGTTTATGCTGTTGCTCTTATTAACAACACTCTGAAGCATGTTTCATTAGTTCTTCCTAGTTCTCCGAATCAGGTAATGTGGATTTTATGTACTTTCAGGACTAGAAACAATACTGCTCCCATGAAAGTTTCATGAGCCCCAATTTCATGAGTTCTTGCCGCATCTTGCATACTCATTCTCACATCTCTTTGTGGATTGAAGGTAGACTATATGACAGATTCTTTAAAGTGACTAAACTACAGAAATTCTATGTGTAGAAAAATTTGCCAAAAAAAAAAAAAAAAGGAAAAATTTGCCAAAGGCATCTCTTACTGATATTATGGGGTCTTCTTAAATCTCTAAATTTTCTCTTGGAATTAGGAGTACCTGAGAATATGGTCCAGCCATTCTATACATTCATATTAATATGAATACGGTCTTATTTATGCTTCCAAAGAAGTTAACTTCCAATGAAATTTGAGGAGTAATGAGTTTGAAGTTAAATTTTTTTTTGAATAAGTAAGTCATGCATTGAAAAGCAAAAATGAGGGGATTCCTGGGTGGCTCAGCAGTTTGGCATCTGCCTTTGGCCCAGGGCGTGATCCTGGAGACCCAGGATCGAGTCCCTCATTGGGCTCCCTGCGTGGAGCTTGCTTCTCCCCTCTGCCTGTGTCTCTGCCTCTCTCTCTCTCTCTGTGTCTCTCATGAATAAATAAAATCTTTTTTTTAAAAAAAAAAGTAAAAATGATGATTTGCTAGCCCAGATTTATGCATAGAATATTCCTGTTAATGTAATGCACATACAGGTAATTTTTTTTGATTTTCCTTATGAAAAGGATTAGTCGCTAAAGAGATCCATGGTTTTCACCGTCTCATCTCGTACATTTTGCCACAGTGAAATTAGTTGAAGGGTCATAGAATTTATAAATCATGGATTATTAATATTTCATAGAGCAAAAATGCTTACTTAATTAATACTATGGCCACTAAATTATATAGTACATGTCTTCAGGGAGCTCAGGGCATCTTATCAGTATTATTTAATTCCACGCTTACTCAGACTCATTAAGCACGTCCAGCTCTGTGGCCTTTGGTCTTTCTGCAGCATCTGGACCTGGATGCCCAGCATTTATGCCCCCTGAATGCCATCCTTAGTTCACTCCATTGGAATTTGGAAAAGGCGTTTAGGAGGCTTGAAACTTTAGGCAAATTGTATTCCTCAAACAAGGATATGTTCTTTTTTCTTTTTTAAGGTGTTACTTATTTATTCATGAGACACACACACACACACACACACACACACACACACACACAGAGGCAGAGACACAGGCAGAGGGAGAAGCAGGCTCCCTGCAGGGAGCCCGATGTGGGACTCGATCCCAGGACCCCAGGATCACGACCTGAGCTGAACGGAGGCGCCCAACCGCTGAGCCACCCAGGCGTCCCCAGGATATGTTCTTATTTTAGCTTTTAAGGAGCAATTACGTTTACATGAAATATACCACGTAACCCCAGTAGCTGTACTGTGCTTCCATCAGTATTTCAATGAAAGCTGGATGGGGCCAGTTGGAGATTCAGCAAGACATTCCTTAAGACTTTGAACCAGAAACTTGACAGAGGTCATCAGATAGTGTATGTGCTTGGTTTTCACTTTCTAAATGGAGAACAGGCAGCCCAAAGCACTCTCTTAAGGTCGTTCAACAAGGACCTTTCCAAATTGGCCTCAGGTTTTCCAAAGAAGGTTCACTGTGGAATGCTGGCTCTAAAACTTGAGTTTTGGTAAATTGATTTGAAAACAATTTAGTATTCCAGTTCAGTAAAGTGCTCCCAGATTCTCAGAATTCCTGAAGTGTAGTCTGAATCAGGAGCAATTCCTTATTTAATTGGGCGTCATGGAATGATTCCTTTCTCTTTTTACTACCTACATTTTGGATTATTTCACATTAAAATCAGTCATGCATTTATCAGCAATTTGCTTCTCATATTTTCTTGCATAAAACCCCACGTTGACACTTATGAGGATACTATTCTAACTTGACAGATTGAAGTGGTTTCTATGGGTGAAATGGAGCTGAAGATTGAGGAAAGTATTTTTGCCAGGCTAACAGAACTCTTTTTAATTCTATGCCTTTCTTTGCCTACAGTAATGACTTTAAATAAGATGTTAGCATGTCAAGTTCTCAATGGAAAATTCAACGTAGAAAATTCAGGTCCCTTGAGACATATTCTTCTAGTATATTATTGTTAAGAGAAGTGTCAGCTTGACAGGCTTGACAGTGACAAAAATGTTTTCATTCTCCAGGTACTATTTGATAGTGTGATTTGTGCCAGATTAATGAAGGGCAGAGCAATTGGGTAAGGCATAATATTTCTAAGCAATTACTAAGAATGAAATATCATTTTATCTTCTCAGGTTTCCCGAATCTGCAGTTTCTGTTTTGAAGAGCCAGCACTTACGGCAGAAACTCCTTCAGTCCCTGTTTCTTGATAAAGTTTATTGGGAGAGTCAAGGCGGTAGACAAGGAATTGAAAAACTCATCGATGTAATAGAACAGAGAGCCAAAATCCTTCTCACCTACATCAATGCACATGGGGCCAAAGTATTACCTATGAATGAATAACAAAAGCATCTTCTGGGTATAATACTAGGCATATTTATGCTTTTTTTTTGTTTTTGTTTTCAAACCACATGCACAAACCTCAAGCCTTTTTAGGAATGAGGCAGTGTAGATGAATATATAAAACAAATGAATTTAACCAAGTGTATATGATCGGTCTGAGCACTATAAGCAGACTTAAAACCTTTTAAAAAACATACTGCTCCAAGGATTTTTGTCCATATTTTCCTCTAACATCATGTCATGCGAGTCTCAACATCTGATTACAGAATGGTTGTAATCATTATTTAGCTTTGTTAAAACATTTGTCGTGCCTTTTAACAGAACAGTGTAAACCAGAGGTACTGACTCCTTTAACAAAGTGTATTTTATGCCATATTGACTGGTCTGATCAAGTACTGATGGGAACGGTTCTTGACATTCTTCAGTTGCTGATTGTTAAAACAGAGCCGTCCCAATATGACCCAGAGGAGGCAGTTCCATATTGGAAAACTGAGGCATATGATCTACAAAAACACCAGCACACACAATAATTCTACACGAGAAATGGTGGGTTATTTGCAAAAGCGCCGATATATTCTATCTGCATATGATCGGCCATCTCTGTGAGTCTGAGAAACAAAAATCACAGTTTCACTTTTTTTTTTTTTTTTAGAAATTTGTTTTGTTTTCAGTTTTGAAACCATCCAAGTATGACAATTTATACAGTAGGTAGTTTTGCTTCCTCAGTTTTGGTCCAATTTATGTCTAGTGGCTTAGACATTAAACAATTTTAAGGTATAAATTAGCTTATTTGAAACTATACTTCTAGTGTGCCTTTTTTTAATGGATGCTCTTTGAAAAAATGTCATTTTTACAAAGGATATACTATAGTTTTGTATATTTTCTTAATAATAGGGGATTTCTTTAGATTTGTTCTAATTATATTTAAACTGACTTAAATGATGTTGCTGAGATACTGACGATAGAACCAGATACCGAGTGCATTTAGATATGCTGTTTGGCTTATCCTAATATGAAAAATATGAACAAAATAAATTGAAACCTGACTCTTTTCAGTTCTCCTCATTGAAAGCACATGACTAGAACTAAAACAGTGAATTTGGACAATATTAAGCTTCAAATAATTCCTCCCAAACTCCCTCTACCAACTTTTTAATTAGGCACAGGGACATGGAAGTACAGTATTCATGTGTTGGATCTTTGTGTCCTGGAAAGATACCCATGTCATCACATATGATAGATGTTCTTACAGAGGTTTCAAATCTTGAACAAGTCATCATTCTACCCCCCTCACACCTATCCTTATTTAAAAGCTGATATACTGACTTCTTTTTCCCCTGAAAGTTTAAAAATATGATTTAAGAATGCTGTACTACATTCTATTCTGTTTTCTCGAGTCTGTGTGTTATTGCTAAAGTCCCATATCTTCTGTGTTCTAATCAAGGGTCGCTTAATATCACTGTAAAGTAGAACTGTTAAAGGCATTACAACAATAAAGACTAAAATTTAAAAATATATATACCTGTAGATTCTAATTTATTCAAAGGTATAGGGACAAAAATGTCAAAACAACGCCTGCTAACTCTAAGAGAAGACAGGCAAGGAGAGAGGGATCATTTGATCACCTAATTAGAACTTTTCTAGGCTCACATTCAAGTACCACTTTTTAACATCCTTATTTGCTGGGCTAACCCTTAGAGAAGTGGCCTTCAGACCATTCTTCTTTCCCATTATCCCTCTACCACTCTGATTTCCCTTCTCCTGTTCCACATGTCCCGTGCACTCTTTGGCTCTCCCGAGTCTCTACTTTTACCTGCTGTGCTCCGGCTTTTAAAAATCCCCTTTTCTCTCATTAATCAGTATTTTAATAAAAAAAAAAAAAACTGTCCTAACAGAAGCTTGGAGACCCAGGTTCTATTTTGAGCCACTGACTTAAAATAACTCATTGTCAAGTTGCCTTGTACCTTGTCTTATCAAGGTGGCATATTTTCATTTTAATATGCTTTTTATGGAGTAGAGCATCTTTATCCAAATTTGTGATATTAGTGGTGGGAATTCCAGTCTCCTTAGAAATGAGCTATAATGTTGCCTCTCCAGCTGCACTGCTTTGGGGCAGCTTGGTTCTCCCTTATGTGGGTCTGGTTTTGCTTATTTGCCTCCAGTTATTCTGACATGCTTAATATTAAATGAAAGGTCCAGGAACACATGTTTATTTTAGTCACCTTTGCTTTTTAACAATGTATTTTGCTTTATAATCAGTGAATAATTCATGCCGTATTATTTTTGAATAATGGATAGCTACAGGGCCAGGCTTTTACTTCTAAGTAACACTCCTCTTTTTTCTCACTGAAACAATGAGAGTACTCTGCGCCTTTCAGATGCACTCAGATTATGCTGTGGTTTGGTTCACATAAGCATATTATGTGGTTTATTTATAACTTGATAAATTTAAAATAGAACAATTTACCTTGGCAGGCATACAAAAGCTTGTTCTTGTGTGACTTATTTTCTTTAAGCTGATAATATGAAAATAAATACATATCTTAAAAATCTATAATAAAAATATTAGAAAATAAAGATGCGTGCTTTTTATTTTGTAGGTGGGTTTTCTTTTGTACATGGGTGACTTTTCAGAAGTGAAGTACGGAAGACGGTTTGCTACCACTGTCCATGATAAAAGAAACAACTGAACAATTAAGAGTTTTGTTGGATTGTGTTCGTGTATGCATATATTTGACATTGTTACCAGTGATTTTATGCTTTTTCTTGGTGTACATAAAGCATTGTCTTCCGCGGTATGCAAATTAGTTAATAGCTATCACAAACCCTAAGAGACTGATTTTTGTTTTTCTTTGCTGGGGGTGAGTCTTAGAACTATAGTTAAGGTTTTCTTTATAGCATTCAATCTTATTAAGTTTATTAGGTATCCTGGGGGACTTATCAAAATATAAAATGTCTTAGACTTATGCTCAAAAAATTTATAATCTCTAAGCCTGTATTATAGCCTGTTTATTCCATCGTACCTTTAAATATATGTGATATAGCTAATGAATAAAATAACCTAGATGTAGATTTATCTACCCGGTACCTTATGGAATTCTTATGTTTATCTCAGCACAGAATGAAGGAAGGCTCAGTTAGGGCACTAGTCTGAAAATATGGTATGGAAATTGTATGTGGGTCAAATAAAGATGATAAAAGACCTTTCTCCAAAAACTAGTAGCATCAAGAATTAAGAGCTTCCATTCTTGAAACAGAATTTGACTTGTGGGAAAAGTTACTGGACACTTGGAAATAGCCAGAAGAGATTTTTGGGTGTTCTTTCAGTACAATGCTGGGCTTGCTTTTGTATTGAATGGTCTACTTAACAATGTTGTGGGGCAGAGGTTAACTTGTAGATTTTTATCCCATTGAGATGCAAATAATTTCTGCCTGGTGGAAAAGACAACCCTAATGGTTTTACAGTTTATTACCCTGTTGGACATTAGCCAGTTTTATATCTAGTCCAGCAATCTTACCCTAACATTGCCTGTAAATACTTAGCTTTTGAAATACTCTTCGAAATGGTTTTACCATCTTAGCAGTTCCCTTGGTTATTAATTAGATAAAGTCTTTGACATATGTTCGTTTTACATTTGCATAGGAATTGCAATTTCATTTATTTCAAATATTTTGCCCTAATAAACTTTTGACTACAGAGTCATATCTTACTTGTTTGAGAATCATGATTTTAAATTTTTGAAAAATTACTTTAGCAACCTTTCAAAACACAGTTCTATCATTGAAGAACTGAATGACACCATGTGATTAGCCTTTGGAGCTTATTTTCATTTAATCTTTTAATTTTTTAGTGGTTATCAGTGGATTATCTAGTTCAGAGGTCTGACTCAGAAGGGCTTGCGGACAGACTCTGTTTTGCAACCTAAGAGTGCACATGGTAAGGGAATGAAGTGGCAGAGATCTTTTCTTGCAAGAGCACTGCATATTACTAAATTAGTTCAACTTTTTTTTTTTTTTATCTTAGGAAGTTACCTTTTTACCATCATGACTCCAAAATGCATTTAGTTTTCTCGATAAAAATATGCACAATCATGTGCACATTAAGAAATCTCTATGCATCTTCTTTCTAAAAAAGTAATCTGTATTTCTTAGCAGTACTTGTCAAGATTTCTAAAGCTTCTGAGACAAAGAACTAAAAAATAAAACCTCCCTTGTCAGTGGCTTTAATCACATGCTGCAGAATTAGCTAGCTGTGCTATATTTCAAAAGGCAAACTGGGCTGCAGAGAGTGGGACCAGTCACTAAATGAGACTGAAACAGCTGTGATTTTGCAGGATGTGCCAACATTTTCTTTAGCCCCAGGACACCAGACATTATTTGGCTCATAAAGTACCCTATGTTATTGGCTCAACTTCTGTTTAGGAGAACAAGAGATCTTGTTCTGTATCCCTGTTTCAGGCCCTCAGGGGCATTAAAAAGGGAGGTCAACATTTATTTTATTTATTTTTTACCACATAGTAACTTAAAAAAATCAACTGTGATTCAGATAGCCTCTAACTTTGTGAGAGTACATTATCGTTAAGCTTGCAAGATTCAAGTCTTTCTTAAGAGAATGGTGAAATAATTTACAGCCTCTCTTAAGAGTCCGTCCTCCACATCAGGTAACAGGTGACAGTTACGATGTAGGACTTGAGTTTTGGTGATTCATGTGACAGTGCTATTTGCTGCCCGCATTGTGTCATTTCCTTTGTCTTCCTTACGGTCCGTTGCAAGTAGACACAGCATGTTGTGTTTAAGGAGGAGTGACATGACAGCCTCTGGAGAAGCAAAGTCCTAATTAGAGACACAAATTCCTAATTAAGTCTTGACTTTATCCTGGGCTACCTACTAGATGTCAGTAGTAACACGCCTTTAAGTTGTGACAACAAAAAATGTCTCCTGATATTGCAAAATGTCCTCTTAGGAGGCAAAGTCATTCCCTGGTTGAGAATCATTAGTTCTTCGTGCTTTAGCACCTTCACTGATAGAAAGTCTTCCATAAAAGACAAACCTTTTAATTTTTTTCCTGTCCTTTCGCATTCAGCTTATGAAGATTTTTCTCTAAGTCCTTGTTTTAGACTGTGTTGCCACATGGTATGGCATCACTCAGGGCCCTGAGACGTCTGATGGTTTGGAGAAAGAGATCAATAAAAGTAGCCACTTGAGAGGAGAAAAGAGACATACTGGGCTTTGAAATAAACATTTTAGATGGAGCATAAATTTAGGAGCATATGACAAATTAAATATCAGCATAAAAATTTGGGAATGGATGGTGGTTGAAGTAAAAGCGCTTGAAAATCTGTGCTCTCCCTTCCTCTGTCCTGGGGCTCGGGATCTGTAGTCTTTGAGAAGATGCCTGGAATACAAAGAAGCCCTGCTCACACCAGGGACCCAACCGCCCTGTGGGATCCTCCTCCAACAGAGGGTCAAAAGAAGTGGAGGGTGTTTCCTTAGCAGCAGGAGGGGAAAATGAGTAGCAAAGTGTGGTAGAGCGGAATTGCTCTACTGTGGTACAGTCAGCAGCCAGTGGGCAGTGAGGAATCGCAGTGGGAAATGGAAGAAGAGAATGGAATATCAACAGGGAAGGCTAAGTAATGCTGTAGTAACAAAACACCATCAAATCTCAGTGGCTTAAAACAATAAAGCTAGATTTCTCACAGCACTTGTCTGCCACAGCTTGGCAGGAGAGCTTTGCTTCAGATAAACACCTAGAGAATCACCGTGGTGAGGCAGCCTGGATGCTTCTATTTCTGTATCTGAGGGAGAGAAAGTTCTGAAGGGCTTTGCACTTCGTCACCACTAACTGGACAAAAGCGAGAAATCTGAACTGTCTGGCAAGGGACACCGGTAACTACAGCAGAGAGTGAGAACTGCAGGGGTGGCTCTGCTTACGTTTGAGGCAATCATATCCCAAATCTATTATTGTTTGTCAACCCTCTTCTTCGAGATTACCCCTGTCCCCCCGGCCCCACCTCACTGACCTCTGTTGACCATGGTTGATGGGGTCAGTGATGTACATGTGCCTAATGCTGGGCCAGTCGCAGTCTCTCTATTCAGCTCTGTTTCCTGTCATAATTGATTGGTTCGAAACTGAACACCTGATCTAAGTAGGTCACCCAGAAAACTTGCCTCAGAGTTTTAGAACAGATAAAGAGAAAAACAAAACAAAACAAGACCCAAGCCCAAAGCAATAATGGGGCAATGTTCTGGAGATCTTACTTAGACTTTTTTTTTTTTTTTTTTGCTGTGAGTGGAGAAAATTTAATGTAGATTGAGGGAAGGCCTCAAGCCTCAGAGGTGCTGGTGGGTGAGATGGGGAGGTCCCATGTCTTCCGACTCCTTCGCATTAGTTGCTTGAGGTGCCTTCCAATTTTTAGTTTCCTCAGAGTCCTTTCTTAATGTGCCCCTTTGCTTTAACTTAATCTAGGCCGATAGCTTTTCTTTTCTTTTCTTTTCTTTTTTTTTTTAATTTTTATTTATTTATGATAGTCACAGAGAGAGAGAGAGAGAGGCAGAGACACAGGCAGAGGGAGAAGCAGGCTCCATGCACCGGGAGCCTGACGTGGGATTCGATCCCGGGTCTCCAGGATCGCGCCCTGGGCCAAAGGCAGGCGCCAAACCACTGCGCCACCCAGGGATCCAGCTTTTCTGATAATTGCAACAAATGGCAAATCTATAATTAATTTCTAAGGTAATTAGGTCTTTCTCTAATTTGTCAGTTTTAGAATGTATAGCATGAGTTCTTCTTATGACAGATAAAGATGTTCATGTTCTTAAATTCCCCCTCCCTCCACTTCTCTCCTTCATAAACCAATATCTAAAATATTTATCATCACGCTTACATGTCAATCTTCCTAATATTTACCTTCTGGTTTCCACTTTGTCACAGGTGCATTAATTCCATATTTGAATAGATTTCCTGCTCACCATCAACTACAACTTCTTCCTTCCTGAGGTTTTTGTTTGTTTTACTCATTCATCTCTTTGCTGATTGGCTTCATGGAAATGATTTTTACAGACTTACCCATGAGTTCCATATTCAGTGAGCCTTGCTGATTTGCAAATGGCATTGTTTTGTTTATGTATATAAACAACAGCCTTGTGATATAAAATTTGGATTCTGTGCTTTTTAAAAAGTTTTTCAAAACGAAATATCCTTGGAAGTCTTTAGACACTGTAACACTGTCATATAGCATTGAACATTGCAGATAAGATTTCAGAGGTCAGGCTGTGCTTTTTTTTTTTTTTTTCCCTCTGACTTGTAGGTGATTCGCTTTTCTGGTTTCCATGCATGTTGAATTCTTTTTTTTTAAATCCTTTCTTTCTTTCTTTCTTTCTTTCTTTCTTCTTTCTTTCTTTCTTCTTTCTTTTTTCTTTCTTCTTTTTTTTCTTTCTTTCTTTCTTTCTTTCTTTCTTTCTTTCTTTCTTTCTTCTTTCTTTCTTTCTTTTTCTGATTTTATTTATTTGAGAGAGGGAGAGAGAGATCACAAGTAGGGCAGAGGAGTAGAGGGAGAAGCAGACTCCCTGCTGAGCAGAGAGTCAGATGTAGGACTCGATCCCAGGACCCTGAGATCATGACCAGAGCTGAAGGCAAGAGTCTTAACCCACTGAATCACCTGGGTGCTCCTACCCTTTAATTTTAATAAATTCTCAGGATGTGTCTTAAAGCTGGTTGTTCTGCATCAGATTTTCCTGGAACACAACATTTTCCTGAAATCAACATATTTATATTTTCTTTCACTTCGGGAAGATATTTACAATGTATATTTGAATAGTTTTTGGTTCTATTTGTTCTGTCTTCAGGTAAAGACATATTTATTAGGTGTGTATGGAATCTGCTCTGAATCAATTGGTTTTTCCTTATTTGCTTACTTTCCTGTATTTTTTTCCACAAAATGTACTATTTCCCCACGTGTTTCCTTTATATCTCTGATTTCATTTCAGCTCCATTTATTTGGCTTCTCCCTGCTTTCCATTAGTCTTAATTTCTTGTAATGATTTTATTATCTTCAAGTTTCTTTTTAGAGAGCTCAGCTTTCTTTGGCGGCTTTGTTAACTCTTGGTTGACCTTCATTTCTCATTCTTTTTATTTGAACTAGTTTTTCAAAATATTCTTTGAGACTGCAGGGAATAGCTTTTGGAACTATTAAAATGAAAATTAAATTAAAAATTCATTTCCTCAGTCACACTTGCAGCATTTCAGATGCTCAGGAACCTCATATGCTTCATGGACACTGTGTTACCACATCAGATAGCACCAATATAGAACATTTCCATCATTGTAGAAAAATCTGTTGGCCGATGTTGCTGTAGAGCACAGGTGTCTGCTTTTCTTGTGAGGTGGGGTTTATATTTTCTGTCCTTGGCAGTAGTTCCATCCTTGGGGTTATATTTTTTGTCCCTCCATCCCTCCCCCTTACCTTATCGCCAGGCAGCATTATCTAGGTTAGATTTTTGGTCTCTCTCTTAGTTTTTTGGGCTGCTACAACAAATGCCACAGACTAGGTGGCTTTAATAACAGGTATTTATTTTTCACAGTATCAGAGAATGGAAGTTCAAGATCCAGATGCCAGCAGGACCAGTGTCTGGAAAGGGTTCTCTCTTCAGGTTGTAGATGGTCACCTTTTCATTGTGTCTTCACATACAAAGGTGGGACAACTGTGGGAGAAACTTTCCCATTCCAAAAGGAACAAATAGGAAAGGGGAAAGGGGTGATGGGTCCCAAGTCAGTCCAAACATAGGCAAATTTCATTGGCTTTTCAGTGTCAGGAATAATCCTCTTTGGCTTGAGTGCCCTGTCCCAGGCTCACTGGGGTGACAGTATCACCCTCACAGCTGCAAGACTTGGTCTTGCTCTTTTAGTTTGCCATCACTCCATAGCTCTCTGCAAGGGACCTGCCCACAGGACTTGGTGGGCAGCCTTACCCCTGAGGCACTAGTGGCAGCATCCTGGCCCACTGGACCAGCAGGAACCAGTTCTCTCCTTGGGGCCTGTGGTGAAAATAGCAGCTCTGATGATCTCTGAAATCTTCAGCATCATTCTTTCCTCTTCTTACTCTTTTTAATCTAAACTGGCAGTGTGTTTGCAGGTATAATTCCCATTTTCTTTTAATTAGGTCTTTTAGAACCCTATTGTTTATTTTCAAAGAAATCTACACAGTGCTTTCTAGTTTGGGTGATAGTTGTTTTATAGCTTTATACTAGATACATCATTCTTTCCTAAGAATAACAGCTTTCTAAGAATAATCTTAAACTGTTTATCCCGTGCCGTGTTTTACTGAGAAGCCATTATAAGTTCTTAAGCTAGGGAGCCATGTGTTAGAGTGGATTGGAGTGTGTGTTGGGGGAGACAGTGGGGAAGACATAGAGAAGTAATTTAGGAAGTTCTGGAAATTACTTAGGCCTAAGATTATCAAGAGGTGAGGTAGGATGGGTCTAATTTTGAGGTATTTTTCATGCATAATTGTGGACCGTTACATATTTTAAGATTCAAAGGGAATTAATTAACAATTCTGAGAAAAATATCCCTGCTATTGGAGACAACTTGAAAAGATATTCTAGAAACACTATGTATAACAGTCTCCTTAGGGCTTTAGATATATTTTCTTCAGCTATAGTCACCACAGCAGGTATGCCTGGGTGGCTCAGCAGTTGAGCGTCTGCCTTTGGCTCAGGGCGTGATCCCAGGGTCCCGGGATTGAGTCCCACATTGGGCTCCT
Organism: Canis lupus baileyi; assembly: GCF_048164855.1. Lineage (NCBI taxonomy): Eukaryota > Metazoa > Chordata > Mammalia > Carnivora > Canidae > Canis > Canis lupus. The sequence continues at coordinate 56,667,949 of NC_132850.1, read as the reverse complement.
GGCGTGGAGCCTGTTTCTCTTCCCTCTGCCTGTGTCTCTGCCTCTCATGAATAAATATATGCAATCTTTAAAAAAATATGGTCACCACACCAGTATTAACTAAAGAGGCCTATCTAAACCAGACAAGGTGACTGAGTTTGTATCATTGAAAGATTCAGAAGAATGGATGGATACACCACACACATACACACACACACACACCACCACCACCACCACCACCACCATCACCACCAACCAGTGGGCATATACATGAAACAGTAAATCTAGATAAGGAGCTAGATTGTTTCCTTTTCTTTTTTCATAATGAACAAGTTGGTTGCTCTTCTCAGTTGATTTAAAACCAAGCTACTTACTATTAATCAGGATTGAGGTTCTGCACTTAGGTTGGGGTGCCCCAAACCATGCGATTACATTTATATCTCAAGATGTTCTGGCCCCATTACCTCTCAGCCAGTGACGATTACAGAGTTTGTTTGCTAATTTGATTTCTCTGAAGCTTTATTTATTCACTCATATAACAAATATTTGTGGAGTGCAGGCTAGGTGCCAGGTCCTGTTTTAGGTCTTGAGATACAGCAGAGAAAAATAGGTGAGCACATGCATCTTTAGCAGCTTTCTGTCCTCAAGTCTTTGAAAATTAAACTGTGAAGTTAATACAACAAAAATCAGAGGCACTGGCCAAAATTTTTCATACACAAGAAGAACTAATTTTATAGTGTTGCCTTAACACTTTAACCTTTCTGTTCTTCAAACGTTCGTATTAAAAACAGAAACAGTATTTTTCAGCTATATTTGTGGACATAATCAGAATCTCTTGAGTAATATTTCAAATATCCTTTACGATGCCTCTAGCCAATGCATTTTACTGGAATTGCATGTATTGTGCAGTTTACATTTTGTTCCTTTTCCATTTTGTCTTGGTAGGAAAAACTACCCGTATTAAGTCATAACAAAGACTACAGAAAGAAATAGTTTGGATTTTTGCCAATGTTGGTAGTATACTTTCAAATCAAGGAAATGTTCTACAATCAATATTTAAATAGCATATTTGGCAAAATGTTCTGCCCTGAATGGATGACATTTTTTGAAGAGTAAAAGTAATGGGAACCAGACAGAAAGTTCAAGAAGGCATCCTCAGTAAGCCTGCTTTCCTTTGTGACAACATAATCCCCTTCAAGGGCCTTCAGCATCTCAGATCTCTTTCTCTATTATGAGTGGCCTTTCTTTTTCTTTTCTTAACATTTTGTTTTTAACTGTATTGCAGAGTTGGTGCTTCTATTTTATCTTTTCTAGAAGTCTCTTCAGTGTAATTTCTGACCATTGGAATAACTTTTCTGCAAGGCAGCCATGTCATTGTTTTGCAAAATCTTCAGTGACTTTTTCTTTAGTGCTGATTTCTCCCTCTTTCTCTAGGACCCAGAGATACAGACTTCAGAATTTTTTCCTGTTCTCATGCTTTCCTCACTTTTCCTAAGGCCCTCTCTACTTCCGCTGCCCTCTATATTTTTGCTCTCAAAAAATTCATAGCTTTGTTTCTGCTGCTTAGACAAATGGCAGCTAATTAACCTGAATACCATACAAACCTCTTGCTTTTCTTGTCTTTTAAGACCTTAAAATTTCTTATATAAGTATTGGACACCATTTAAACCAACAGAAAGAGTATGAAATAAAGTGGGAGGTAAATAATAGTATAGACACCGTTCGAGATCCGGTTGTTATTTAGGCTCATTCATTTGTATTTTGAAAAGGATTGCATATGAGTTCCAGAGCGCTGTGGCATGAAACAATATGGTAGTTCTCCTAATTTAATAACAGCCACCTATATCAGGTTTCTATTATGAGGTTGGCATGGTGTGATGTATTTCAAGAATATTATCCATCCAGTTTAGTCCTCATGAGTCTATCTGACAAATAAGAAAATAGAAGAATAGAGAAGTTAATAATATGTCCAGGAACAAAGAGCTAGGAAGTGACCAAACAGATTCATTTCCAAATGTGTTTGATTTCACAACCTATGCTTATGACGATTAGGCCACAATCCCTTCCAAATTCCATCCGGTGCTCTCTCCTTTCTGTCACAGTGACTTACCTCCAGATAGAATTTGTATTTCTTACGCACACTGAGATAAATTGCAGGAACTATGGCCAATGTTTAAGTGGAAAATTAACAAGTAGACACCTGATAGAGATAAGAAGCAGAAGCCATTCAAGCTTGCAATATCTCTCACATGTCTGGTTTTACTTATGTATGTGAGATGGTGATCTTTAATTTCCCACTATCAGTAACTAATATTTAAAAGTGTTATGTCAAGCCATGTGTTTCAGCTTTATGATTCACAGGAGGCAGAGAGAATTTCAACTCTCAGTTGCAATCTCAACTCATTTGTCGTGACGTTGAGTTACACAGAACTAGGGCACATGTAAAATAAATACCTCTTTCTGTTCCAAGCCTTGATGAGCATTTTTCTTGATGCATTTGGATTCCTCGGGTAAGAAAATCACAATGTAAAGCCATTCTTTACATTCGATGTTGAGTTTGAACAAAGAGCTGTGAGACTGCTGTGGTGTGAAAGCCAGTAAAGTTCACAGAACAAAGGAGGGCAAAGCCCCCTTAAAATCACAGCATTCCACTTCATTTTACTTTGTGTTGTTATGTTGAAAATTGAATTTGCTAGTTTGCAAGTAGATATAATAGCCAGTGGAGCTTTGGTCAACTGATTAGTTAGTGTGTTTTAAAGCAAGAGATTGAAAAAATAAAGAACACATTTAAACTGATAAAAAAATCAGCTCTGTGCTGGGAAAGAATTCTTACTTTAGAGTCATATACAGAAGAGTCATATGAAGAAGCTGATTTTCATGACCAAACAGTAATACTTTATATAATTTTATACCATTGCTGTGATTGAAACACTGTTGTGCATCCTTGCTTCCGGTTGTGTGAGTGACAGCACTCTTAGAAGTGGTAATGAGTCTCCAGTATATGCTCAACGATTAAATATCTATTTGGTTGGCTCAGGTAAACCTTTGGATCTTTATGTTGAGGATCGTGGAAGACTGAGAGGCAAAAATGTACACATCTTTTTTTTACAGATAGACGTGTACAGATTTTCAAGGACACTGGGACTCTCTATGCAGTTTTCTCATCATGAGCATGAAGCAGCATCAAAATTTACAGCCGATGGGGTATCTGAGACTGTGATACACAAAATAATGTGAAATTCATGGCTTCAGTCTAGTTTTGGGGGGTTATGAGGTGCTTTTTAAGAATGCCATATTCTTTCTTACAGAGCTAAGATAGTCTCTCAAATCCCTTTTGCTACCATATTGTGGAAATGAGAAAGAGAAGCCATTCCCAAAGATCTAGTTAGTAAATCCATTTTATGAAGTGCTATTGTTGGAAAACAAAGTTCTATAAAATTTATCTATCAAGACATGCATTTTATGGTAATTGATTTATTTTTGTTAATGTATTTCTCTATGTCATTCTTAAAAGAACTTGGAGCACCCAGTTTCCAGGTAGGGGTAGCAAAATACTTAAAGCTATACACATGCAAATGATGAAGACTGAAAACTTCTGAATTTTGGAAAATAGAAAAAAAGTGGGAAATAAAGTGATTATTTTGAAGATGTCAATATTGGATATAAGACTTCATGGAACAGGAAAAAAATGAGCCAGTCCCTTAGGGACCAAGACAGAGTGTAAGACATTTCTGAATATGTGGGAAAGAAATATCTCTGATGTCAAAACCATATACAAGTTTATTAATTCCATCACTAGGCTTGAAGATTAGAACCAAGTAATAATATATAAAACATTTTACATTATATATTACATATAAATATGAATTTAATGCATTATATTAGAAATATTATATACATATATATGATATTATATACATATATGCATATGTTTAATACACACATATACCCATGAGATATATACATCTTGTATACATATATGTGCATATGTATAAGTATGTATATAATATATACATGTACATTTTAATATATGTGCAGTTTGTGTACATAAATGTATCTGTATTATATAGCGCATTAACTATTTTGCAGCTGTATATAGCTTATTTCATAGTTTGTATTCTGTCTACACCTAAAACTCTAAGTCCTTATACATTCAAGATTCACAGAACCCCTTCAACTGATGTTAGCCTAGTGATCATTCCTGTTCAATTTCTGATACACATAACTAATTCCTTCAACAAATATTTCTTGAATGCGTGTCATATTCCAGGCCCACTAAAAAGTAGTGAACTCAGGAGACATGGTCTTGATTATTTGAAGCTTACATTAAGGGGAGAATATGCACAGTAATATTAAAAATTGCATAAATATTGTGAGAAATAACAGGGAAGATGTGTTACAGACTGGGGAATGAGTTAAGGCCTTCTGGAGGAGGGGTATTTAAGTTGACATTTGAAGATTGAGCAGCAGTTACCCTGAGAATTGAAGGAAGAGCATTCCAGGCAAAAGAAGAGCATAAAGAGTCGTGGAGGTGGAAAATGGTTCATCTTCCAGAAAATAAGAGAAAGCTAAGGTTTCTAAAGTGTGATGAATGAGAAAGCAGCACAAAAGGTGATTAATGAGATCAGCAAGGCCCTGATCATGCACACCTGACTTGAGGGCCCTGCTAAGGATTTGGGGTTGTGCCAGAAGTGCAATGAGATTTCCCTGGAATCAGTGTAGAAAAGAACTAGGCAGGAAAGTTTGCAAGGGAGATGGCTTAGAAGATCATTTTGTAGCTCTTGTGAGAGCTGGTAGGCTGCAATGAGAAGAGTGTGGAGATGGAAATCTGGTGATGCCAGATATATTTGGAGGGCAAAATCAACCAGATTGGCAATAAAAGTTTTAAGAATGACTCTCAGGTTTCTAACTGGAGCAATTATACTCATTATGGTGCCCTTAACTGAAATGGAGAAGATCGGTGAGAAACAAATTTGTGAATAAAAACAAAAAGAATATTCTATTTGACACATCAATGTGCATTCAAGAGGAGTTGTCAAAAACAGATGAGGCATATGGGCTAGGCAGGGGTCTCTCAACCCTGGCACTAACGACATTTGGGGTTGAGAGAAGGACCTGTCAGTTACAAGATATTTAGCAGCATTTCTGGCCTCTTCCCACTAGATGCCATAGCACTGCCTTTTTGTTATGGCAATCACGAATGTTTCCAGACATTGCCAAATGTCTTTTGGGGCAAAACCACCACTGATTGAGAATGACTAGTTTAGAAATATGCTTTGGGAATTGACGGCATATAGATGAAATTTTAAATCCATAAAAGTAGAAGAAATCACTCAGGGAGTATAGGTTCCAGCAAAATGGTATATCAAATAAATACAGAAACTCTCCCACTATGTTTGGAATGCTTGATAAAGTATAACAATATCACAAATTTAACAGTGAGAACATAAAAAAAAGAAAATACCCAAGCAATAGAATAATAATAATTAAAAAAGAATGAAACTTTAAGTAAACGTGGAGGTGATGCTACTGTAGCCCTGACACGAGTTGGAGGGGTTTCCTTACTACTGATGAAAATAGCACAGGACTGGATTTTCAGTTACTATATATGGACTGTACAAGGCAAAGAGTCCGAATTCTTTGTAAAAAATGTTCTTTCATAATGTCTGGAATATAGAAATGAAAGGTTGACATAAATATCTCCCCATGACCCAGCATATGATGAGGAAACTCTTATTTGCTTAGTGTCTGGGAAAAAGGCTACTCCAAGCAATCAGAAGCCTGAAGCTATGTCCCATTTTGGTTTAGAGTCTAACTTTGCAGTATCTGAGAAGGCCAGTTTCACTCAGCTAAGAAATTAATATAAAAGTTGGTCCTCACAATACCGTTGAGATAAATAGAAATGACGCAAAACTTTCTCCGAGGATCATTCCCACAACCAGTCAGCAACCAGACTCCAGCAAAAACCCAGCCCCTCTCGAAGTACAGAATTAAACATTAAAATAGAAAGAACTCATTTATCATAAAACAAAGTTTACAGACACAGCACATAGGAGAATTATTGCTCTAATCATTTGAAACAATAAATAACCTGAAGCTGACTACAAATCAGTAATGTGGAAGATAATTAAAAATATTAAAACAAATACAGAAGAAGAATGAGAGACCAGGACAAAAAAAGGACAAGATGGAATTCTTGAAATGACAACTATAACATGTGAAATTTCAAATGCAATGGAAGCTAAACAGTAGGTTCTTGTTTTGCAGAAGCTTAAGATAGGAAAGAGCTGTGGAAATAAAACAGATTATAGATAATGGGTGGTAACAACTGAAGAGCTTAAAGATAATTCTTTGTGGAAGATAGCATGAAATGAGCCAACGCATATCTATCATGAGTTCCAAAAAGCTAGGATAGGAAAAAGAGAAAAGTGGCAATAATGGAAAAGACATTGTTTATGAATTGCCAAAATTGATCCAAGACATAAATTCTCAAATTGAAAGAAAAAACATAAAAAAAAAAAATAAATTCAGCATAGGTACTATGTAAGGAAACTGCAGATCACTGAAATTGAATACAAAGTATTTTAAAAAGAGTGATCATCAGGGACACCTGGGTGGCCCAGTGGTTGAGAGTCTGGCTTTAGCCCAGGGCATGATCCTGGAGACCCAGGATCGAGTCCCATGTCGGGCTCCCTGCATGGAGCCTGCTTCTTCCTCTGCCTATGTCTCTGCCTCTGTCTCTCTCTCTCTCTCTCTCTCTCTGTCTCTCATGAATAAATAAATGAATCTTTAAAAATAAAAAAAAATTAAAATTTTTTAAAAAAGAGTGATCATCTAAGTAAAAGGATCAGAGACAGAAAAGAAACCAAGACCAGTTCCTGAGGAACCTCAAAACTTAGAAAAGGCAAATTAAGTTGAGAATGTTTTGGAGGTTAAAATAAGTTTGAATAGGTTTGTTCCTATGTGGTTTTGCTACTCACTACATACAAGTGAAGAGTGAACAAAAATTAGCCTACCTGTATTTCACTTTTTTCCTCCTGGGCACATGGACCTTCTAACCCAAGGATTAGATTCCCAACATATCAGTTTAGCTTCTTCATGTGTCAGTTTGGTCTTGGGACCTCTGCCTGTTTCAATATACATCAATCAAAGATCCTCAGTCTCAACCCCAAACTTTCACTTGGTGTTAAGAAATTTAAATAGTCTTTAAATTTTAATTCCCCTTTTCTTTTTTTAAGGTGATGAGGAATCAACTTTGTTGCGTGAATAAAATAATTTTCTGGCTTTATTGAATTATGATAATCAAAGATAACCTTTACATTTATTACTATTTTTTATTTGAGATGTTCTTTATATCTTATTACATTTGGTAAATATATTGCATGGGTAGTTGCAATGGATATATTCTCTGAATCACAGAAAATTTTGTACATATGTTACTGTTATCTTTAAAATAAAAAATACCAAACGACTTAAAAATTTTGTTTTGTTTTCCACCGTAGGCTGACAATGCTTGGGTAGAATTTTTTTCTTCATATTACCATTAATTTTTCCTTTAGTCTCACATAGACTTTATTCTATGTGCTTTTATCTGTGCTCTATATTTGACACATAAATATGTTATTTTTATGTTCACTATATTCTTATTTTTCATTTGCGTATTATTTGACCTTTCATGTATTTTTATAAGTAACAATTCATTAAATTTGGTTTTACATTTCAACTTGAGAGACTTTGCTTTTAAGCAAATCGATTTTAATCATTTTATCTTATTGTCAAGATCATTATTCTTGGTATAACTTTAATCTTGTAACTGCTGTATTTTTTTAGGTTACACATTTCTGTTTTGTCATGTGTCAAATAAACTTGCTTTCTTTACTCGCATTAATAATTAGTATTCCTAGTTGCCAGATGTTTTTATGTGATACAAATAGTAGCTCTTTCTATGTGACACTTTCTATGTGACAAATGTTTTGTGAAGATTTTCTCTTTTAAGTCTCCTAACAATCTGTGAGGGAGATACTCTCATTATTTCTGCTATACAGGTGAGAAACCTGAGCCTGAGAGAAATTGGCAGCTCACCCAAGATCACAACACATAAGGAGCAGAGTTGAATTTAAACCCAGAGTGTTGGACTCTAAGGCTAGTGCTCTTAACTGCTGGGCTGATCTTCTTCCCACATATTAAATCGGGTAATTTTCATGTTATTATCCCATTTTACAGATGAAGTAAATAGCACCCAGAGCATGGAAGTATGTCACACCCAGCTAGTGAGCCATAAACTGGGATTTCCAATCCCCAAGGTCTGACTGGGAAGATTACAGGATCTTTATTTCCTTGAGAAATTCTGTTTTAATCATTTATAATTTTGCAAGACACAGCAAGTATAGTAGATAAAAATCCAAAACTGGGGCTAGAGACAAAGCCTGACATTGAATTCCCCACTGGGCTACTTTCCTGCCCTGGGTCTTTGGACAAATTGCCAAACTCTACTGAAGCCCGGGTTCTTCCTCTGTAAAGTGAGAATGGAAATTGTAGTCCCTGCCTAAGCAAGATGTTGTGAAATTAAGTAAGATACTGCATTTGATATGCCTGTAGAGTAAGTGGGATAAGTTGCTCCACAATAAATTTTATGTTCTAAAATTTTAAGTCATTTAACTAAAAGGAAGAATGGATGCTATTTTGCAAAAGATATGAGGACTTTGGAAACAAATGGAAAACGCTTTTATATTCAAACGCCTGAAGAGATTTCACATGGAAGAGGAAAAATACTTATGCAGGGCTTTCCTCAAAGACAAAAACTGAAGCTGTGGTTGGAAGAGATAGAGAGCCTGATTTCATTCCAACTGAAGACATTTTCTCACAATCACAGCTATTCATAAATTCTCTGAATCTAAGGAAGTTTGAGTAGAGGCTGGTGAATCCCTTCTTGGGTGGGGTGGGTCTGACTCAAGATTTTTAGGACAGAGGTCTGCAAACTACAGATGCATGCCTTGTCATGCATGAGAAAACAGTGTGTTGTTGCAAATTAATCATTTATTAATTAATAGTATTTATTGAGAGTCTAATTTATAAAAAACAATTTATGAACCCCTGCCCTCCTAGAGCTTACATTCTAGAGGGAGAAGGCAGATGATAAAATAATTAATGATGTAGAATGTTGAAGGGTTATAAGCAGGATGGAAATAAAAGACTAGAGTAAGTTGAAGGAGATCAGGAGGGCCAAGGTGAGGGTTGAGGAGTGCCACGGTGAGCATTGTAATTTAAAACTGAGTGATTTAGAAGACCTCCAAAAGGTGACATTTAGGAAATGCTTGAAAGCAGGGAGGGACTGAGATGAGTCACACGTGTTTTGGGAGAAAAGCTTTCCAAACTGAGAGAACATTCCTTCAAAGGTACTGAGGTACCAACTATCTCGTGTTCTGAGAAGAACAAGAAGGCCAACATGACTGGAGCAAGGGGAGCCATAGGAAGACTTGTGAGGGATAGTAACAGAGAAGCAACAAAAGGTTGGGCCATGTAAGGATTTGAATGCCGTTGTAAGTATTTTGGTGTTTATTCAGATTGAAGGATTTCAGGGGTAATAACTTTCCCTTAAATAGGCTCTGTTGACGTGTGAAGGATATACTACAGGGGCAGGAGTAGAAGCAGAGAGGCCACTTAGGAGGCCATTGCTGTAATCCAGCTAAGCCATGATGATGGTTTGGACCATGGTGGATGCTGTGGCCATGAAGGGAGGTGAGCAGATGCTGAACGCATTTTGAAGGTGGAACTAGCAGATTGCATGTGGGTATGAGACATATAGAAGAATCGGTGAAGACCAAGGTGAGGAAGACTGCAGATTGGATAGGTATTAAGGTGGAAAGAGGTTCGCTTTTGGAAATTCTAAGACTGAGGTGTTTATTAGGCATGGAGATCCCTGAGAGGGAGCGACCAGTAAGAGAGATGGAAAACCAAGTCTTTTAGTGTCCTGGAGCCAAGAAAAATAAAAATAAAACATAGCAAGGGAAGAATGAGAAACTGAGTCTGAAGACTGAGAATTGACATTCATTAGGACCTGAGAACAGTTTCATTGGAATAGTGATGGTAAAAGTAAAGTGATTTAAAAAAAAAAAAACTTAGGAATAGAAATTGGAGGTAGCGAGTATATACTGAACTACACTCTAAGACAATAAGAGATTAACTTGAAATTCATATTACTGGAGAAATCTTATTTTCTTATATTATTCTTTGGATTTTTCAACATTCCATGACTTTTTTTTCTCTCTCTTTTTCAACTCATCCCTAGAGGATGATCAATACATGATAAGAAAGAGTAATTAATAACCCCAAAACTTATTTGTACATAATATGTCTGAACCAATAGGATATTAAATCAAGCGTAGCTTGAACTCAGCTCTTAACCTACTTTATGGAATGATCCATTATATAAATTACACATTTTCAGATACCTCTCATCATGGTATAGACTTTTAATATTATGAACAATTATATTTAACAACTCAAATATAAACAAATTGATTTGTAATTTTCCTAATGAGACTTCCTATGCTAATATTTGACTCTAAAGTTGTTTTGATCTCTCAAAAAGCCTAACATGCTGATCTTTCAGTTTGTTCTACGGAAGAATAACCTTATTTGGCAAAGAGAAGAGTCAAATTTGAAAAATATTCTTTTTTATTTCTGGCCTTAAAAACAAGCTCCTGGGACTTTAATGAGGAAGCTACTCCAATGTCAGTAAGGATATTTTAGTGAACATCCCAACAGAGAGCCTCAGGCTGCTCTTTTCTCACTAACTAGCGTCTGTAAATAACACAAATGATGGCAGGTTCTGACTCTCAGGACATAAAGACCAAATTGTACAGTAAATTTCAGGTTATTGTGTTTCATATCAGAAATTCTTGTTCTATGTTTAGTGGATGATCAAACATCCCTGAAGCACCACTTTGGTTTATGTTTTATGTACCTCTTTCTTCCTGCCATACCTTTCTCGACTTTTCTCATTCTGCCTCTCCTGATGGCTTTTAGTCAATCCAATGACTTCTATTTATTGATGACCTTCCATGCCTGTGTCTTTTGGTACCTGCTTAATTAATTACTACATGGGAGTAGCATTGACATAGAGCCAACAAAAGACAAAAAACAAAACAAAACCCTCCAAATAGGTCTGGAGCAAATGAGCGGATGTGGGGGCTAAAAGAAAGGAAGTACATCTTGGACATGGAAACTATGGAATAAACTCTGTACACTTGATGACTGTAGATCTGCTTTTCATATCCTAAGAGGTAAGAAAATATTAGTGAAATATGGTGCTGATCCCTGATTACAGTAGCAAGCATTTGTGTATGGCCCTGAGCTGGACAAATATTGCAGAGATTACATAGATGAATGCAATGAAGTCTCCACTTTCTAAAGTCTAGGATCTACTCCAGAAGGAAAAAAAAAAAAACAGAAATAAAATATCAAGTGCCTCCCTAATAAAAGTAATCAGGGACAAGGTATTACATGAGCTAAATAATCCATATGAGCCAAAATATTAGTTAAATTTAGGTCAATATTTTTCTTTATGAAATGCCTTCTTATTAAAGATTTTATTGTCTTTAGTATTTTAGGAATACTTATAATCATTTCTCAGCCACACTAGAGAAAATAAGCTTCGCCTTTATCCCGAGTGGGTATTGCTTCAAGAGCCACCTCCCATCTCTGCCCCTGGGCTCATGTGTTTCTAGCACCCTCCAACTCCCATCTCCCTGGAGGAGAAATAAAGGAACAAGGCCAGCTGTGAAAACTGGGACTTCTTGCTTAGGGACCAATGTTAACAACCACTTCCTGGAACTCTTAAAATGGGTCAAGATATGCCTGCCTGAACTTATTAGCAGGAAATAAAAATTGTGCTTCTCTTCTGACTAATCACAATGTTCAACTTGATCCCAATGTTCGCTTTTTTCTACCCCATCTCCAAACACAGAGATGGGGTCTGAAACCTGGAAATTCACCTGGAAACTCATAACCAAGCTGACATAAGCAATATCAGATGAGCATAAGGGACCCTTAGCAAGTCCTGAAATCACAGTTAAATCGCAGGCAACAGTCAGAGAGCATTTATTTACCATTTTTACAGACCATTGGATTTCCAAATGCTTCTGCAGAATTACTTTTAATTAGAGCAAATTAATCACTTGGTAGATTTTAGCTTTGATTCTCAATAACCTTAAGATTAAATAATTTTTTTTCTTTTGCTGAGTATTCACCCATTGCCTAAATTTAGAAATATCTAAACAAACTAGAAAAGAGTGGCATTTGTGTAGCATTTCCTCTGATTTGTGTGGCTGTGAAACAATTTTCACAGTTCCTTTCAAAGATACCTGCCATAATGGCAGAGGTATCCCATTTAATTCCCGCAATTTGGTATTAGATAAATTTCTGTCATTGCTTATTCCTCAGGATCCATAGTCTGTTTTGCAGATTGGAGTTGATATTCAATAGTATTTTTAAAAAATGATTTTATCTCAACGAATAGTAGGGAAAGCTACAGCATTTCATGAAGCTGGAATTGTGATAACTTGAACCTGATTACAAAGCTCTTAGCTAATATTTTTTTTTTAATTCCAGGCGAGGAACTCATAATAAGAACAAATCATAATAATGCTACCAGGTTGTCTGCTTTCCTGCTGTGGTGGACATGTACTCCTGAATTCAGTGTGATTCAAGTAATGGGATCACTGGATTCTGACATTCTTGTTTATCCCTCATTTTCTGTTATTTTATTCATCTCTCATTTACTGGATTTTGTCAGACAGCTCTGACCTTGGGTTTTCTTTTTATTATTATTACTTCTGGATAACAGTGTGGACAAACATCTGCTTCTGCAGTTGGCCAAGGTTATTTGCCAAGAACAAAACGCAGATTTCTTAGCATATTTCAAGAGAAAATCCTTAAAAAAAGATTTCATGGGAATGAGAATATTTTGCAGTTAAAAAATAGTGGAAAATATGTCCCCTATTTTTGGAGATGAAAAATATTTATGAGTTATACATTTGCTTGTTGGATGAGAACAAAATCTCTGTCTCACCTTACCTATTTAGACATGTCTGCATTTGATCCTGTACAGATTTCAAAATGTTCTCCTAAACAATAATATTTCAGAATGCTTTCTTGCTTAGGTTTGTATTCACAAACCTCTGTAGGAAGTAAATAGCACTTTATTTGTTCATACTTTTTCATTTTAATGAACTCCTCAAGCACATGTGCCTCTAGGGTTACTCGTACTTTGTACAAATGTGTATACCATTGAGAATAACATGTTTCATGGATATAAGTAAGGAGGTGGTCTCTGTCTGCAGGTGAAAAAAAAAAAGATATCATGTGCAGCCAGTGTTTAAAAAACCACTTATCATCTTTAAGAGGTATCTATGGCCAGTCTTTCTTACAGATTGTGGAAGATCGAAGACCTAGGGGCAAGGGAAAAGAAGTCCTGGAGACTGTTGGATTTTATTTATGACTTGTCACTTCATGATATCTTTGATACTTATTATTACCTAATTTGTCTCTATACAAAATGTTATTAGGGGGTCACACTGTGTGTCTGTATCTTCTCTATTCATATATCTGCAGAGGAGTTAATTCAGACAATATGCTGATATTTTATACTTTTAAATTCCAGAGGAGAAAATGAGCCACTTTCTTAGAAACACGACCAGGGTAAAAAGTGGAAATTAATTCAGATTACATTTCATGAGTCATGGCCAAACTCTCATCTTTTATAGCCTTATTAAGAAATGTTATGAAAAGCCTCTTGCCTATCTTTATGCATAAGCTTTCTGATTTTTACAAAATCTTGTTTCAAAATTCATATAAGAAATCAAATAATCAAAAAAAAAAAAAGAAATCAAATAATCTGTTTTAACATGGTAGTTATGTATGGCTTCTGACTACTTTTAAAATGAGTGATTCATAAATCCACTAATTGTTTCCAAGGAAGTTTCTCTTGTAAGGACAGGTTTTTTTTTTTTGTTTTGTTTTGTTTTGTTTTACTAAATGTATTTGTGTAAGCTGCCTTAAACCATTTCTGAATTTCTTATTGTTAAGAAATAAGTGAGTAGATTGTCCCCCTCTCCCCCACCTGAAATCATGCATGCCTTTACTTTGATTTCCAGATATCAAACTTGATGTGAATACTCTTGATGTTGAAAAAGCCATCCCTAAAATTAAATGACTCTCTATTTACGCCAGTTCCTTAACTCAATATTCAATCTATAGCAGTTAATTTTAGTAAGATCAGGTTTAGAAAATATATTACATATTATATGTCGTTATATTATATATTATGTATAATATATAAAAATATATTATAGGAACTGTTTAATGCAAATCCAGCATTTTGATATAACACCAGTCCATATCTTATGTCCATATCTTATACAAATAGGTCAGCTCTATTTTCTTTGAATTCTGAAGAATATGAGTTTCTAATCCTAGGAATGTTATAAAACAGAACTTGTAAAGGGCTGGCTGAATTGATGTCAAGGAGTGAGTTCTTTACACGTGCCCTGGGGGTTTAGATGATGGTGAAATCTCATCTTGGGGCAAGAAGTGTGTGTGTGTTGAGAGGAGGATGCTTATTTCCAGAAATTGGAAGGTTCCATACATAGAGAAACATTAAGAATAACTTAAAGTTTTCCACTGTAACATATATGCTCTAATGACTTTCATAAAATCATGTTCTGTTTTAAATACAATATAACTGCATTTAAAAGTGGACCAAAGGAAAATAATCAGTCATAGTTGCACTAGTTTGCTGTTAACCACTGTTCACATTCTGCTGCATTTTCTTTCTATTGTCTTTTATTTTCCATTATTTTATGTTACAAATGCCTTATTTAACAAAGTTTTTTCAGGCAGGTAATAACAGATACGTAACAAGTATTTCATGTGCATTATCCCATTACTTTTGCACAAACATATGTTTGAGGCAGGTACTACTTATTATCTTTGTTTTATACACAAGAAAATTGAGGAAGGCTTATAAAGGTCAATTCAATCCCCAAGGACATATGGCTAGTAATTTGCAATGTCTGGCCTCGAATCCAGGAAATCTAACTTCAGAGGTCTTGATTTGAATGTTACGCCACATTATATTTCTGAAGAGTTATTTTTGTAGACTGAAATTAATGGATTTACATTGATTGAAGATAAAATTTTGTTTTTTTTTTCCAGAAAGAACTCAACTCTATTTCTCTGTTAAACATATAAGTTATAAGCTCCAAGCTAGTTTAAATAGATGATTATACTGTTCAAATTATTGGTCTATAAAATAATAATAATAATATTTTTAAAAATATTTTATTTATTTTAGAGAGAGAGTATGTACAAGTGTGGGGAGGGGCAGAGAGAGAATCTTAAGCAGACTCTAGACTGAGCATGTAGCCCAAGGAGAGGCTCAATCCCAGGACCCTGATCACGACCTAAACCGAAATCAGGAGTTGGGTCCTCAGCTGGCTGAGTACCCAGGCACTCCATCAGATAAATTTGATATAATAAAATTATTTTTATGCAATAATAACAGTAATTATAATAGATTATGGTTAGCAATATCCTTGATGAATATTTGGCTTAGTAACTAAGTTAAAATATGTTTAACTGGATTGCTTTACCTGTATTTTTGACTAAATTTTGCCTTCTCCTGTGTAGCTCCTCAATCCTTCCCTTTTCTTTGTGGATGCCTAGCTTCATAAATGAACATATTTAGTGCTGCAAAGATACTTGCATACTGTGAAATATTTCTTCTTTGATTTTTAAAAGGGATTGTGGCAAAATTAATCTTGCTACCTTTTAAAATTTATTCCTGAACTATAAAGCCACAATAATGCTTGAGATTTCTGATTGTACAGAAAGTGAAAATTGGAGAAGGCATGAGTGAATTGCAGTGAAGAAGGTGTAACTTACAAAAAAGTCAATCTGAATTTTTATTGCCCAGTTTTGAGGGCATAAATCATTATTTTATTAAGAATGTGATTGTTCTATGTGTAACTATCTTTTTTATATTCAGAGCAAGACATTAGCAACAGCCCAAGCAAACCCTTCAGTGCTTTTTGGAGCAAATTGCAATGTTGAGAACTAGAAGAATGGTGTGAAGAAAGCTGACTTTGACAGTTCAGCAGCTGCATAAAACCTGAAGGAGGTTTGGCTTTTCCTACATGCTTATTTATTAGAGTACAGAGTAATAATAACACAAGTTTGCCTTATTAACATACTATAATGTATTCCCAGGTCCTCAGGGTGAAATGCAGAGGGGAGGATTCCTTTCCTGGAGATGAAATTGGGAGCCCTCTCTTCCACATTGGCTGTAATCAGAGCAGAAATTGAAATGACGCTACCCCACATATATTTTTGTGAGGTTTACTGGCCTTACAGTATAGTAGCCAATGGAGCAAAAACAGTAGGTTAGACACAACTGATGCCTGGGGATAGCTGGCTCTGTCACTAACTGAAGGGTTAACTTAAGAAATAACCCCTCTGGGTCTTAGTTTCCTCATCTGAGCACAATGGGAAGATTGGATTGTTTGATCTCTTCTAGTAACACATTTATGACATTTCCAGTACCTCACAGTTCTTCATCTGGTGCTGAGCACATAGGAAGCCATGAAATAGCTGCTGATTGAGTGACTGTTAAATCAAGAGTAGGGAGACCTAGGGATAACCACATAACACAGAAGGAAAAAGAATACAAACTTCACACAGGTGATGAGATTATAATAACACATAGATGAGATTGAGGAAAAAAGGATTACACAGCTCATGTTTTAATGGCAGTATTTACAC